>NC_065586.1:129210592-129816729 GCF_024542745.1 Macaca thibetana thibetana | reverse complement strand
TCAGCTATTTCCACACCTGGATGCTTGATTTAACCCTCCTTATACTGTTAGCCATTTAAATGATTTCTACTTTATCCTATGAATAACACTTCAACCAGTCATTATTCTTATATATAGCTCATTTAGTCACTCATAATCTTGTTGAGCATTTATTTATAATTTAATTGCCTATTACCTGAGTGGATTGTGGTTATATGTTTATATGCTTATTCCAAATACAGTGCTAAGATTAGTATTAGAGACAGGAAAATATTCAAGGCTTTTGAAACTAAAAGGAGTCAAACAAATCCATGATCCAGCTTCGCATTCTCTCACCCAGCCTTAGTTCTCTTACACAGAAAGTGAAGACAATGCTGTTTGTCTTGTGGCATCACTGTGAAGTTAAAGGAGACCCCAACTGTACTTGCAGCATTGCACGGACAGCGGGAGGCTGGGCCCCCACCAGCTCTAAGGACGATCACCAGTGGATGCCCCACAATCCTACTCTCAGGATGTTCGTATGCCATATGCCCGGTGAGTGTCACTTACCCAGTGAACACATATTTGTTGATTATAAATTACTCCCATACTCTTTTCTTTGCATGTTCACAAATCTGTTTTTAAAAAAGGTACAATTATGGAATTATAAGTTAACTAAAGGGGAATGTTTTCATTATCTCTGAAATTTAACCCCCCACATCTAGATTGTAAAGCAAGGAAATGTGTTACAGCCCAACACTTGCCATCAATACTTTTTCGATGTTAGTGGGCAGGGGAGGGTAGTGGAAGAGAAGGAATCAGAGCTCTGATGGGTGCACATTGTCTTCCCTACAAATCCATTTCTTGTCTGGCCTTCCTTCCTCAGTGGGGCTGCTCTATCCTTTTACACATATTTGAACTGCTCCCCTGTGGGCCATTCTCATTTGCTTTACTTCCTAAATTCCATGGGACCAGCATTTAAGAGGAGAGGGGAACCACTCTGGAACTGGAGGAAGTTCGCCTTACGTGATATGCCTGCCTCCTTCCTCTACAATGAATGGTCTCTGGTGTCCCTGGGTGTTCAGTTTCTTTCCATTCATGTGTTACTGACTGTTCAGGCGGCAAATGGCCCATGATCTTTATGGTATTAAAGAGAAAAAAATAAAAAGCTGTGCTTGTTTTAACTTTTTATTTTAGGTTTGGGGGTACATGGAAGGGTTTGTTATATAGGTAAACACATCTCACAGGGGTTTGTTGTACATGGTCCTGAGTCACACCTGGTGCCAGTCCAGAGTCACAGCTGGTGTGTGGTGCACCCACCCCACATCCTGATAACAAGAGGGAAGCTGAGCTGAAAGAGTGCACAGGCTGGTTCCAAGTCACAGCCAGTGTGTGCAACGCCCACCCCACGTTCTGAGATTCAGAAGCACTCTCTTCCTCTTGCACCTTAGGCATTGTTTAAAAATCATTAGGGCCACTTCATGTCACCTTCATCACGATAAAAATATTTGAGGTTATTTAGTGCCACTTACTATGTAACAGATTATAGAGGACTTTCCAACAGACCCTTCAAAACTTGGGAATAATGAACAAATTTGTGTGTTTCTTTTCTTTGGCGCAGGCCCTGTTGGACTGAACAAAGGGGGATGAATGCAGGAATAAAGACAAAGAGAAAAGAGCATATTTGAAGAAGGGGTCACAGGGCTACTTGCTTCTAGTGAGCAAGGGCAGCCTTGAGCTTCTATAACCCTCCATACTTATTAGCTAGAAAGAACAGGGAGGGAGAGGTAACGGTTGGTCAGCTGCTTGATTTATCACAGATGCACATAATTGCTTTGTTGGTACAACAGGCTTCAGACGTTCCTATAGATAATCACAAGGAACACTGTGCTGGGGGCGTGACTGCCCTCAGCAATCCTTCTGGCAGCAGACGCAATTTGTCAGTTTTCCAACATCCTGATTTCATGAGAACAGTTTTCTGTTTGCTCACATAGCCTCCAGTGGTATACTGAGTTGGTAACGACCCTCATTCTTTTTGGCCTGTAACATCTCCTCCTTTTTGTTTATGCATTAATTGGATAAAGGTAATTGCAGGTTGTGCAGCTGTCAATTGCCATTTGGTGGTCCAGTTGATTTTGTAGACTATGAACAAAAAACAAAAACATAATAACATTAGTCCAATAATTACAAGAAAGACATTGAAGTGCTGTTTGAAGTAGATCCAAGGTTTAAAGCTCTCTAAACTTTGTTGGTATCCTGCTCAAGCTTTTAAAGAGGGCTGAAATGTTTGAGTCTGCTTAAGGATTTTAGTTTGTAAATCATTACTATCAAAAGTAACAGCTGTGAGAACTCCTTGTAAACGGGCCTTTACAAGGCTCCATGGATATTCACTTTGGTTGTATTCCAAATTAGTTACACAAGCATGAATATGGTTAAAATGACAGTGCAATTGCTGCTGCAACTGCAAGCTTTGTACTTGTTCTCTCAGTTGTGGGTGGAGGATTATCCAGATGCCGAGGCAAGAGACTGAAGGCACAAAGTGTTTCAGTACAATAAAGGAAACAGTTAGAATAAGAATAGTTATCATAGAAATTAGATATAGAGATGATCATGGACATTATCAATCATTAGTATAAACATTATTAATCATTTGCTTTTAATATTACTCTTTGTTGTATTACTAATATAACCAAGGTATAACCCGTGGGTATAGGGTCAGGTGCTGAAGGGACACTGTGAGAAGTGACGAAGAAGACAAGAGGTGAGCCCTCTGTCACGCCCGCATAAGGGCCACTTCAGGACTCCTTGGTCAAGCGGTAACGCCAGTGTCTGGGAAGGCACCCGTTACTTAGCAGACCGTGAAAGGGAGTCTCCTTTCCTTGGAGGAGTCAGGGAACACTCTGCTCCACCAGCTTCTTGTGGAAGGCTGGATATTATCCAGGCCTGCCCGCAGTCATCTGGAGGCCTAAACCCCTCCCTGTGGTGCTGTGCTTCAATGGTCATGCTCCTTGTCCACTTTCATATTCGTCCCATACTGCTGGTTCCTCTTGGAAGTTCTTAGAAGACAGAGGTAGAAGAAATAGTGAAAGTCTTTGATCTTTCTTATAAGTGCATAGAAGAAAACGCTGACATATGCTGCCTTCCCTCTCTGCTTCGGCTACCTAAGAGGGAAGGGCCCCCTGTCCTGGGATCACGTTACTTGCCTGACCTTATCAATCACTTGGATGACTCACCCTCCTTACCCTGCCCCCTTGTCTTGTATGCAATAAATATCAGCGGGCCCAGCCGCTCGGGGCCACTACCGGTCTCTGCGTCTTGGTGGTAGTGGTCCCTCGGGCCCAGCTGTTTTCTCCTTATCTCTTTGTCTTGTGTCATTATTTCTTATGATCTCTAATCTCCGCGCACGGGGAGAACATCCGCCAAGCCCTGTAGGGCTGGACCCTACGTCTGGCACTCCAACGTAGGTTTCTCCCTCCCTGTGTGAAGTTGCGCTTTGAGTGTAGGATTCAGCAGAGGACTTTCGACAACAGATTCCACAGCCACAGAACAGCAGTCTTTAACACTGCAACCTCCATTTGTATCTCGGTGTTCATTTTATTTTGAAGCATCCATACCTGGCCAGCTGTGTGTGTCCAATTTTTTACATATTGAGCTGTTTGAATGGAGCTGTGCATTGTTATTGAGGACACTACAGCAGGGTTATTAATGTAACTAAAGGAGAGTATAGCAAAAATTATTATGCCTAAGGCTCTATGAGCATGATGAGTAAGTTGAGTCAAAAAGGAGTTTTGTAAGATGTAAAGCAGGGGTGGCCACCCAAGGCTCGGACAAATTTACAGAAATCCATAATCCAGGACTACAACCCAGAATTATTAGGATGGATATGCTGTGTATTTGTATTGTGCGATATATAAGGCAATGATACAGTTGACAGGAATCACAAGTCAATTGGGCATCGTCGATCTGGAGTTGGTCGTCTTTTGCTGCTAGAGAAATGTAAGGATGAAAAGCACAAATTGTAAACTGAGTGGTAATGTTTTTTTACAAGAGTAACATTAAAACTGCGTTTAGCACTGTTACTATTATTGAATAGTGATCTGACTCAAATGCTGCCATTCATAAATGCAAGTGCTGCTTTCCATATCGACTCCTGAATTGGACCTCTCTTTCCTTGATAATGCCATTGAGGCAAAGGTGGGCTAAAGCTAGTGCCGTGCCAAGCAATTTGCATGGCAGATTGGGATTGAATCCCAGTGTGATATAGCAAAGAAATATTAAAGTTTCACCACCAGTGCCAGCAAAGTTCATGCCATGAGGTCTGATGCTCATCTCTCCCAACCAAAAGACTACAGGGACCCCAGTCAATAATGTCTCCTGTTAACACGGATTGTTGTCTAGTTATGGAGCCAAGACACTGGTCCAAGGAAGGGGGTTAGGATTATCAAAGGGAGGCCACTCTGTATGATTAACACAATTTGGGCGATGTGGCTGGGAGTGATTAGTAACTACACCAATAATATTAATAGAGCTAAGGCCCAATAGGTACATATATTTTCCCTGGTAACTCAACCATGCCTGGGATTGAATTGCAAGGCAACTGCAGTTGAGTGATGTATCCTGGGTGACACATAAAGGAAGTTCCTCCAATGGAGCAGTATAACTGATACCATTCTTCTGAGAGTCTACTTGCTCTGTGTCGGGGGGTTAGGGGTCCTGGTGCCCATGCTCCTTGATCATGATATATCTTAGGAGGAGTGTTGGTCCACAGTCCTGGTCATACTACCAGGGGGTTAGGAACATATGCCCAATATGCTTTTGCCTCTACACAGGGAAAACATACTGCACAGGATATTACAGCTAGCATGGCCATAAACATGGGGTTGGGGGGTTTACCTGACTCTGACACTCCAGCAGTTTCTCAGCTTCCTGTGTGGTTTTCTTGATCTGCAAAACACAAGCACACTCTCGTCCCCACATCAGGAAATCCACTGGGTCTTTCCATTGTCCTTCTTTTGGAGATTTCCATAATATCTTTGGGTAAACTTTCCTCTTTTCCTGTAACATTTGCCAATGTCGTTCTGCCAAAGTCTTATTATCTGTACCAGGAGTCAAATATTTTAAAATAAATAAGGCTAAATGCAATTTTGTTTGAGGTGGTAGCTGGTCTCCTACTCCCCCTTCGTTTTTTCAACATATGTTGTAATGTGTGATGTGCCCACTCTATGATGCCTTGTCCTTGGGGAGTGTAAGGAATTCCTGTTTTGTGAGTGATTGCCCATAACTGTAAAAAATTTTGAAAATCATGACTAACATAAGCAGGTCCACTGTCCGTTTTTATTTGTTTGGGGACTCCCATATGGGTGAATGACAGCAGACAATGTCACTGGACATGGGCAACTGTTTCCCCTGTTTGACACGTGGCATGTAGCTTATAAGATTAAGTGTCTATAGTCACATGAACATGGCTAAGCTTCCAAAGGCTGCTATGTGTGTAACATCCATTTGCCAGATTTCATTTGGAGCTAAGCCTCATGGGTTACATCCTTCTACAGGTATAACACCAGGGACGTGCTGACAAGTGGGACAGTCTTGCACAATAGCTCGAGCATGGCTGCAAGAAAGATGAAACATACGAGTAAGGGCAGTAGTGTTTTGATGCAGTAATGCATGAGAAGCTTGCGCTTGTTGAAATACATAGCCAATCAGTTTATCTGCTCCATCATTACTTAGAGATAGTGGTCCAAGAAGTTGTGTGTGAGAGCGAATATGAAAAATATGAAAAGGAGCAGCATGAGAGCAAACAGCTTGCTGAAGTCTTAGAAGCAAACTAAACGACTCTGGTTTTAGGCTGCTTTTAATAGTGGCTGTCTCAATGTGACTGGCTACATTTACAACATAGACTGAATCACAGACAATATTAACAGGAGTTGAAGTGGTGAGCTGTAAAATCTGAGTAAGTGCCATTAATTCTGAGCATTGAGCTAAAACTCCAGGGGTTTTTATTGTTTGAGTATGCTTAGGTCCATAAACAGCGGCTCAGCCTTTGGAAGAGCCATCAGTGAAGTAAGTCTGGCACCTGGAATAGGCTTGTGATGAGTAATCCAAGAAGGATAAAAGAGTGAACTTTATAAAATTGCAACACTTTGTCTGATGGATAAAAATTATCTATTATTCCTTTGCTTGAGCCAACATTGTAGAGTGATGAAGCTCAGTTCCCACATCCTGACAAGCTTTGATAAAATTTCCCAAGTTTTTTGTACATCTCACAGGTGCCAGTGCATGTTTACAATCTATGTTTGCATTCTCATAAAGGTTAGCATTTCTCATAAAGGTTAGCATTTCTGCATTTCTCATAAAGGTTCTCATAAAGGTTAGCATTTCTGCAGCTGCAGTATGAGGAATCTGATGCTTCACTGCCTCTTGTAATCTTTCAAGAAATTGCACTTAGGGCTCCTGTGACCCTTGCATGATATGTAAAAAGGCTTGTACTGGGACTCCCTCTTCAGGAATTGTGGCCCAGGTACATTTAGCGACCTGTGCACACTGCTGATAAGCAGCATCTGGGAGTGTCATTTGATGTTCCAGGTCTGAATAAGGGCCATTACCAACGGCATATCCTCTGTAACGTTTCTGTGTCCGGCAGCATGATTCTGTCTAGCCTGGTCTGCACACAGTTCTTGCCAATTTAAATTCCATTTCAGATATGCACTAGCAGACAAACAAGTGTGAGCCAAATGTTTTACATCAAAGGGTAGAAGGCACATAGCACCAAATATAGATTCTAGCAATCCTAAAGTGAATGGGCTCTGTATTCCATCATTAACTACACTAGCTTTTAATTCCTTCAACAACTTAAACTCTAATACGGTGTGTTCATGAATAAACTGCTGTGGATTGTTTGGATCAGGCCTTACAGAAATAGGAAAAGCGCAAGGTCCTAAGGGCTCTCTAGCTATGGCAGCAAAGTGTAACATTCTCTGTATCGGGGTCTCTATTTCTGCTACCAAAGGAGGCAGAACAGGTATTTCTGCAACTGGAGGGGGTGGAATAGGCCAATTTTTATCCTCCCTTTCCTGTTTTTTATTTTCAATTGGTGCTGTGGGTGGGACAACAGATTCTCTCAGATTTTTAGACTCAGAACATGACTCCTGTTGTCCAGCAGAATAAGAAGGAGATAATGAAAGAAGGACAGTATAAACTAAACTTCAAGTGGAGAAAACAAAAGAATCAACTTTGAGATATTTTGAGCCCGTTTTAATACTTCTCCAGCTCTGTCCCAATTTTCCACATCGAGAGTGCCTGTCTGTGGAAACCATGGGTTATGTGTAATAACCTCTGCAGCATCTTCATTCATGTGTGAGAACTAACCTGAGCACCGGATTGTTTCAACAAAACTTTAAGCAACTGCACATAATGTTTTTCTTCAATAGACAAATTCTTCCCCATGTTACCCTCATTCAGAAACTTCCCATTCCCAGTACCTCTTTAGGGCACGACATTATAACCACTGCCAGGAGACTCATCCTGGTTCATCTTGTCAACTTCAGTTCCTCTGCTACAGCAAATCTTCTTTGTTCATGTCCTCATGTCCCTGTGTTTGGGCACCACCTTGGCATGGACCCTGTGGGACTGAACAAAGGGGGATGAATGCGGGAATAAAAACAGAGAAAAGAGTATATTTGGAAGAAGGGGTCAGGGGGCTCCTTGCTTCTAGCAAGCAAGGGCAGCCTTGAGCTTCTACAGCCCTTCGTATGTATTAGGTAGAAAGAGCAGGGAGGGGCCAGGTGTGGTGGCTCATGCCTGTAATCCCAGCACTTTGGGAGCCTGAGGCACGTGGATCATCTGAGGTCGGGAGTTCGAGACCAGCCTGACCAACATGGAAAAAACCCCTCTCTACTAAAAATACAAAATTAGTCAGGCATTGTGGTACATGCCAGTAATCCCAGCTACTCGGGAAGACTGAGGCAGGAGAATCACTCGAACCCGGGAGGCGGAGGTTGTGGTGAGCTGAGATTGCGCCACTGCACTCTAGCCTCGGGAACAAGAGCAAAACTCCGTCAAAAAAAAAAAAAAAAAAAGAAGAAAGAAAGAAAGAAGAGCATGGAGGGAGAGGTAATGGTTGGTCAGCTGCTAGATTTATCACAGGTGCACATAATTGCTTTCTCGGCACAACAGGTTTCAGAGGTTCCTAGCGATAATCACAAGGAACACTGTGCTGGGGGCGTGACTGCCTTCAGCAATCCTTCTGGCAGCAGATGCAATTTGTCAGTTTTCCAACATCCTGCTTTCATGAGAACAGTTTTCTGTTTGCTCATATAGCCTCCAGTGGTGTGTTGAGTTTGGTCATGACCCTCATTCTTTTTGGCCTGTAACAACCTTTGATACAGCAATTCAATTACTAGATATATATCCTAAAGCCATAATCAGGTACATAACAAAAGTTTTCTGTATAATGATCATTTTCATAGCACTATGTGTGATAGCAAAAAGTGAAAAATAATGAAAATACCCAACGATAAGGTATTGGTTAAGTAAATTATGGTGTATTCACAAAATGAAAAAGTACATGCTAGTTAATAACAGTATAAGAATACCAAATAACCTGTGAACAAATCCATGATACATCATCTAGTGAAAAACTAAGGTTATGATGCAGTGCAATTAGAATATTGTTTGCAAAATGTGCACACACATAAACAGGAAGAGGGTGGCAGGAGACCAGCCCAATACAGTGCAAAACTTTTTTCTGAATGATAGGCTTGCTACTGAATTTTTAAAATTTTATCTTCACAATTACATGCATTTTTCAATAGGCCTGTATTATCCTTCAGTCAAGGAAGCTACTTCATGAACATGAAGCAATGGGATGGCGCCTCTGCTCTGCTCCTGTATCTGCTGTCCAAGCCCGGCAGAAATGTCCTCACCCTCCACCTCCATGTGTTTCAGTGTGATGGGGACCGTCTCTGTGCTGGCAGTAAACAGACTCAACGTAGTACATGTGAAGTTCTCCAAATTAAACTCAGAAGATGGGTTGTGGTTTTCCTGTAGATAATGGAGTTAGCAGTTACATGATTTCATAAAAGGACACTTTTCAGTAACATTTTATTTGTGAATAGGAGATTCCCAATCAAAATTAATGGTGGCTATAAGTGAATAACTTTTGTGGTGATTTTTTGGTCTATGTGATTTTCATTTGATGTCTAATTTGTATTCAGCAATTAAATATTGACACTTTGCATAACAGAAAACATCTTGTAAGATGTTTCACTTTTGACAGACTTGTGAAAAGGTAAAAACGGTACATGCTTGTGTACACACAGGCACGCATGCATACAGGCACATGCACACACATGCACAGGCATGCCTGTGTGGGGATAGAGAAGCACGTATTCAACACCTACGAAAGCACTTATTGAGTATCTGTTACATTGCAGGCTCTGTCTGGGTGTTAGGGAAAGAGACAGTTTACACATCAGGCAGCTTACGCTTCATCTTCACTAATGGATTGTGAGCTCTTTGGGGGCACACAGAGTCTCTGTCATGATCGATTTGCCTAGCAGGTGCTCAGTAAACATGTGTTTAATGAGCCAGTTAATGAAAAAGGTAAAACACTCCATTTAGAGGTCCAATGGTAGTAAAACGAACAGTTTCAAGGCCAGAAGGGATTCTACGTAGAAGACTGGTGAACACAGAATATAATTCATGTTAAGTGTGCGTGTGCTGGCTGCTCTCTGCAGAGGTGTGAGAGCAGCGTCTTCTTCTGTCCTGGTGCTGTGGGGACACTTATACTGAGAATGGCACAGCCAGATCCCTGGTGAGGACAGTGTTGTCCGCTTACACCCACCTCCTCCATGTCACTGAGAAAGCGGTCGATATAATCCCCGGGGCTCTCAGGGTCCCGAGTCCCCTGATGCTCTTTCACTCTCTCCAAAATTAAAATTTTTATTTTCTGAACATTTTAAAAAAGATTATGGCTGTCGTCGGCAAAGCCTGAGTCCTATCGTCTTGCCTTCCTCCCACACAGCATGAACTTCACCACTCGCTCCACCTTCTCTACCAACCACCAGTCCCTGGGCTCTGTCCAGGCGCCCAGTTACTGTGCCCGGCTGGTCAGCAGCGCGGCCAGCGTCTATGCAGGCGCCGGGGCCTCTGGTTCCCGGATCTCCGTGTCCCGCACCACCAGCTTCTGGGGCAGCATGGGGTTCGGGGGCCTGGCCTCAGGGATGGCCAGGGGTCTGGCAGGAATGGGAGGCATCCAGAATGAGAAGGACACCATGCAAAGCCTGAACGACCACTGGCCTCTTACCTGGACAGAGTGAGAAGCCTGGAGACCAAGAACCGGAGGCTGGAGAGCAAAATCCGGGAGCACTTGGAGAAGAAGGGACACTAGGTCAGAGACTGGAGCGATTACTTCCAGATCATTGAGGACCTGAGGGCTCAGATCTTTGCAAATACTGTGGACAATGGCCGCATCATTCTGCAGATTGCCAATGCCCGTCTTGCTGCTGATGACTTTAGAGTAAAGTATGAGACAGAGCTGGTCATGCGCCAGTCTGTGGAGAATGACATCCATGGGCTCCGCAAGGTCATTGATGACACCAATGTCACTCGACTGCAGCTGGAGACAGAGATCGAGGCTCTCAAGGAGGAGCAGCTCTTCATGAAGAAGAACCACAAAGAGGAAGTAAAAGGCCTACAAGCCCAGATTGCCAGCTCTCGGTTGACCATGGAGGTAGATGCCCCCAAATCTCAGGACCTCGCCAAGATCATGGCAGACATCCAGGCCCAATATGACGAGCTGGCTCAGAATAACCGAGAGGAGCTGGACAAGTACTGTTCTCAGCAGATTGAGGAGAGGACCACAGTGGTCACCACAGTCCGCCGAGGTTGGAGCTGCTGAGACGACGCACACAGAGCTGAGACATAGAGTCCAGTCCTTGGAGACTGACCTGGACTCCACGAGAAATCTGAAGGCCAGCTTGGAGAACAGCCTGAGGGAGGTGGAGGCCCGCTACACCCTACAGATAGAGAAGCTCAATAGGATCCTGCTGCACCTGGAGTCAGAGCTGGCACAGACCCGGGCAGAGGGACAGTGCCAGGCCCAGCAGTAAGAAGCCGTGCTGAACATCAAGGTCAAGCTGGAAGCTGAGATCGCCACCGACCGCCGCCTGCCGGAAGATGGCGAGGAATTCAATCTTGGTGATGGCTTGGACAGCAGCAACTCCACGCAAACCATCCAAAAGACCACCACCCGCCGGATAGTGGATGGCAAAGTGGTGTCTGAGACCGGTGACACCAAAGTTCTGAGGCATTAAGCCAGCAGAAGCAGGGTACCCTTTGGGGAGCAGGAGGCCAATAAAAAGTTTAGAGTTAAAAAAAAAAAAAAAAAAAAAAGGTTATGGCTACTTCCAAGGAGATAGTGAATGAACCAAGGCCAGAAATTGTAGAGCTATGAAAGAAATACTCTTACAATACTCTCCCTTCTGTCAACCAGGATGAGAAAAGTGAAGAAACATTGTGTAATATTAAAGGCATCTCTGTGCTAAAGGGGAACATGCTCTCCCCAGCCCCTACTATGATTTCTAGCTGCATTTTCCTATTGTGTAAAGCAACTCACTGGCTGTGCTGCAGGGATCTTAAGGCAGGGCTGCCTTGCACCTTAAAAAGAGCAAGGGGAGCTTGTCAGCACTTTAGAAGAGGCAAGCTGACAGAGGAGAGAATTAACATCCTTCCATGAATTTCAGCTGCATTAAGTAAGTAAACCTGTCGCTTCTCCACATCTGCCACTCCATCTCCTCTGGTGTGCTGGGCTCTGCCCGTCTCCCCACTTCCCAAGGTGGGGCTCTGCACTTGGACTGACCCTTGGCACGAACATTTGGTTAATCCAACAGCCAGACACAGTCATGGCTTTACCTGGGTCCAGGAAGAGTTCAATATTGAAAAATTTTCAGACAACAACCTAATCAGGTAGAGCAAATCTTCATCTTCATAGTCAAAGTGCTCATAGAAGACGATGGAGCAGATCAAGTTGCAGGAAGCACAAGGGAGGACAAGATGGGGTCAGAGCTGGTGAGAAAGTCATAAAAAAATCAAGGAAAACTTTGACATACACATGTCCCATCTACTGTTCCCTTTAAATCAAAATTACCATAAATAGTTTATACTTCCATAACAGAAAAGAGGGAAATTATTTCCAGTAGGGTTGTCACCAGCCAAGGAAAAGAGCAGGAGCAGTGAATGTAACTCCCCACCCAACTGTGCAGTAGGCACTAATTGCAAACCAGTTCTTTGTCTTGGTGAGGGACTCCACCAGGTGCTGGACTTCCTCCTGGACATGCTCCTTAATGCTCCTCCTCCCGGTCCCAAAGTTGTGCAGGATCAGGAGAGTAAAGAGTCGCATCTGCTTCCACCACTCTCCATGGACCAACACGAGGCCTGGAGTAGGAAGCAAATGATAGGAGCTCTGTCATCCACTAAGCAAAAGGTAGGTACAAAAGGCTAGAGAAGGAGGACCACAGGCGTTTGACAGGGACTTGATACTACAGGGGCTGCCTGCAGCTCTTAAGAACTTTCCTCTTCCACAGACCAACCAGCACCATTTACTCTCAGACTAAAGCAGGAAAGTTAGTTTTAAAAAGTTCAGTCTTATCCACAGAGAGTGCTCAAGAGGATGTTGAAGCTGGGGGAAAACAGCTGGAGAGATCTAGAATTTCCTTTTCTTTCTTTCTTTCTTTTTTTTTTTTCCCCATGACAGGGTCGCATTCTGTCACCAGGGCTGGAGTGCCATGATGCAATCACAGCTCACTGCAGCCTCTACTTCCTGGGCTCAGGTGATCCTCTCACCTCAGCCTCCCAAGTAGCTGAGACTACAGGCATGTACCATAATGCCTGGCTAGAGTATTGGTTTTTGTTGGTTTGTTTGTTGCATTTTTGGTAGAGATGGAGTTTCTCCATGTTGCCCAGGCTGGTGTCAAACTATTGGGCTTGAGTGATCTGTCCTCAGCTTCCCAAAGTGGTGGGACTACAGGCATGTGCTACCGTGACTGGCCTGGGATCTAGAATTTCAACGTCAGATCCCAAGAGAGCTGAGGGGAGAAATGATTTGCCCTGGACGGAGTTTGAGGAAAGGACTTCACCCTCAGACCCATCCTGACTCGATCCAGAGGAGCTTCCAGGCAGGAATTCTTACTCTTCCCCTGCATTCTACAGGAGAGCCTCCAGGAAGAGAAGCCCACATCCAGCTGGACGAATCAGAAGTAAAGTCTGCTATCCTCACTTGAGATTGTTGGCAAAACAGACTTGCACAACTGCAGACAAACCTTGCATCAGCTACGCATGTCAATCAATGGGGGAAAAGGAGGTAATTCACATCACTGAAAGATTTCAAATTACAGTGGTCCCCCTTATCCATGGTTTCAGTTTCCTTGGTTTTACTTTCCAGGGTTCCAGTTACCCGTGGTAAACCACAGTCTGAAAATATTAATTAGAAAATTCCAGAAATAAACAATTCATAAGTTTTAAGTGGCATGTTGTTCTGAGTACTGTGATGAAATCTCCTGCCCTCCTGCTGCACCTCACCCAGGATGTAACTGTTGTCCAGCATATCCCTGTTGCACACACTTCTGCCTGTCAGTCCTTCAGTAGCTGTCTCAGTTATCAGATCAACTGTTGCAGTGCTTGTGTTCAAGTCACCCTTATTCTACTCAAGAATGGACTCAAGGAATAAACAGTAAGAGATTAACAATAACTAATATAATAAAACAACTATAACAATATCCAGCATATTCTCTTCCTGTCTAACTTATACATTAAATTTAATCATACGTATTTGTGTGTAGGGAAAAAAACATAGTATATGCAGGTTTAGTACTATCAATGATTTCAGACATCCCTGGGGGACTTGGAACACATTCCCCACTGATAAGGGGATGTGGGATATGATGAGGTTTCTCTTCAAATAATCTGATCAATCTTTTATTCTTTAATTCATAGTACCACCCCCTTTGTCATTTTTCTCCTTTTTTTTCCTTTTTGCCTTGTTAGATGTCCAGGCATGTCACAGTACCAGGTGTTATCAGTACCAGCTTACATTCCTTTCCTTATTTAGAAAGAGGACTAACTTTCTAGCTCATGACAGACACCCTTCCCCTTTCCTCTCCACTTTCTTTTATGTACCCACCTTACCTAAAAAAATTAAAATGTTTAGCCAACCAGGATTAATTTAGATTGCATGACCCAACCCCGGCCAATGGGGAAAGGGTACAGGGGCAGGATTTGCATCAGGGATAAAGGCTCTTGTGGCCCTTTGTTCAGCTGTGTTCTCGTGGTGACTGGCCAAGGAGGCACCCCTCTGTGCAGAAGTAAAATGGCTTTGCTAAGAATCCTTTGTTTGAGTGTTCAATTTCCCTAGGATTTTGAACGTTATTCCCAACAGTGAGAATACTGTAATATCCTCAGACTGATTTAACAGGATCTTAGGACCACAGCAAAATAAAAAGAAGGAACTCATAGGGAAGATTTTTTAAAAGTTAAAAATTGGATTGCCTCTCTTCTATTTCTGGCAATGATGGACTAGGTGATTCAGAGTAACTCTTCTGCTAAGATAAGGTGGAAACGCTGCATGCAATGTATGTAAGAACCTGTATGAAAGCATTGAAAGGCTACCAAGGGAATGAGGAGTTGTAGGGACACTTTCCATGAAGCATTTGGTGATTCAAAAAAGCACAGATGAGAGAGAAAATCTCAGCAGAGCTATCAGCAATTTCAGAGGTCTCGGGAACAAAACCAGGAATCAGAGGTGTTCAAGGAGGAAGGTCTCTGTTAAGTGTTCAGGGCTACATCCTCGGAGTGAGGTGAACAGGAACCCGACCAGTCCCCACAGGGACCACAGCCCTGCTTCAAATCCTCTGAACAGCTTGGAGTCTCTGAACAGCTTGGAGTGGTCATGGGGTGCTGACGCCTAAGGCTGCCTGAGGGAAAAGCAAATCCTCTCTGTAAGAAGGTAACATTATTAGAGCCTCAAATTATATCCGTAATTTTTTTCAGATGAGGCATCTAGAACCTAACAAAAAAATTAGCAGACCTTCAAAGAGATAGTACTATATGGCCCTAACCAAGAACATATGGATTATAAAAACAGACTCATTGAGAATCGATGCAGTGGTGACATCAGTCACGGACTTTAAAATAACAGTGATTACTATGTTCAAAACATCTCAAACTAAAACACAGAATAATGAAATTTAAAATTCCATGAATTATACACAGCTGAAGAGAGAATTAGTGAACTGAAAGATAAGACAAAAATACCTAGGCCAAACAATAAAAGTTAAAATTCCAAAAGAACATAAGAAATATTTGGGATAGAGTGAAAAGACCGGACATGTGTAGTTGAAGTTCCAGAAGGAGAGGAGAGAGGAAATATGGCAGAAGCAATACTGGACAGGATAATGACTGAATTTTTGCAAATCAACACTTATTTTCTTTAATGAAGCAACTAGATAAATACAAATAAAACCAAATTTAGGCAACTCACGTGAAAACTAATGAGAATAAAAAAATAAAGAGATAAAAGCATCCAGGGAAGAAAATATACAAATCACCTTCAAGAGGGCGGCAATAAGATTTACTATGATTTTGTGACAGAAACAATAGAAACCAGAACTCAGAAAAAGGAAATATCTTCACATGCTTGATAGAAAATAATCACTAATCTAGGATTCTATATTACTGAAAATTTCTTTAGAAATTACAGTGAACTTAAGGCATTTGGAGGCAAGAAGTATCACTAACTTTGTCAGCAGAAAAACAGCACAAAATATGTGCTCTTAAAGGTTGTATTTTAGGTAGAAGGAAAATGATTCCAGTATTTCATGGGGGCTTATGTGTTCATTTGTGTCTGAGATAGACCTGGGGATAACATTACTGGCCCAAGGATATTTGTGTCTTCTGCCTTAGCAGACACGGCCCAACAGGAGGACATGTGTTTAAATGCATTCCCAGCAACATTACTGGTCATAATCAAACTGAAAACAATCCAAATACCAATCAATAGTCAAATAGAGAAGTAATGTCCATTGAGTAGAATATTATACAGTAATGAAAACGAATGTGTCACGCCTATGTACAACGTGGATGAATCTCACAGACACACTTTTGCACTGAGGCCAGATCCTAAGGAGTGCCCGCTGTTTAATTCTCTTTAAGTACAGTTCAAACCCAGGGAAAATTAAACTGTGGTGTTAGATGTCAGAATATTTGGCACCTATGAAGAGGCAAGAGGAGACTTCTGTTCCTTGATCTAAGTAGTGGTTACACGCGTGTGTTCATTAGTGATCATCCATTGAGTTGTACACTTATGGCTTCTGCACTTTTCTGACTACCTTTTATACTTCAGAAAAGGTTTATGAAAGCTGACTGGTGAGTAAAATGGAACAGAGGCAACAAGGCTTAACACTAAGCTGGTGATCTAAAAGACAAAGTGAAGGACATTTCCCCTAATAGAGAAGTAAAGATGGGGTGACATGGGAGAAAGAGGGAGCACATGAAGGTGTTTATGCATGAGTGAGAGTTAAAGGCAGAAAAAGAGCATGGATTGAATATCCTCCCTATAGTAATTCTAGAAGCAGAGAATAGAGACAATTTGAGAAAAAATCACAGTATAACAGGAGAAAATTTCTTCAAGTTAAAGAGACAGGAGTTGTCAGATTTTAAGCAAATGCCAAATGTCAATCACACCTCGGACACACACTGATGAAATGTCAGAACACCTAAGAGAATGTTCTAAGAGCATCCTCGGGGAATAATGGTTCCTTATAAGACAGCAACATGGGCACATATTGCCCACCAGCCCTTCAGACACTGTAAAATTTAGCAGCAGTGAAGTTGGTTTTGAACCCTGTGCTCACCCACCTAGCAGCTGGGCATGAGGGAAGATGTATGAGAGCACTCAGAACATATCCATGCTTTCCCCAATAGCATCACTAAGATTGCGCTTGAAGTAAAAATCTGCAAGGCAGTATGGGGGTGGGGGGGTGCGGGCACTGAGAGAGCATATCTGAGTGTCCACTCCTTTCTTTCCTTGTCCAGTGCAGGGGCTAACGAGGCTACTTGAAGTTGTCAAATCAATCCAACAGATTTCATCCACAACCAAATCAATAGAGTATCTACCATTCACTTAGCACAACTCTGTGGAGAGTGGACATGTTAATCTTTCTTTAAAGATGAATATGAGACTTCAGAAAGTGCAAGTAATTTGCACAAACCACAAGTGTAAATGAGCAAGGGTAAGATGGAGCCTGTCGGAGCGACACCCCCTCACGTTCTTCTCCCTACATCACAACCATATACTGCACCCTTGCAGCTGGCCTCTTTTGCCCTCAAAAAGCCAGGCAAATTGGCATGTTCAGAAAAAACGAATGGAAGGGCACAAGAGAGAAAGAGCTGGTGGATCTGAGTGAACAGAGGCACAGTGCCCGTTGGCTGGGCTATGCCAGGGTAGTGATGACTCAGAGTCTGGAGTTAGTGCCTAGCACCACATGCTCCAGCCACACAGGAAGGGCTGTTTGCAACAGAAAACTGAAAAATCTGAGGCCCAACTGAGGAGTGCTGAGGCTGGAGACAAACTATCCTTTGAGGATGTCAGCTAAGATTGGGAATCTCCCTTTGCCTCCGAAGTCAACGGCCTGGCCACAGAGGACGTCCTTCAAGGGTTGGTACCCATGGAGCATGACCACACGCTGGAGCCCAGATGCAGCGAGTACACAGGCCCGTGCTTCTCAGCCAGCTGGGGGGCAGAAGCGAGAGCCCTCTTTTTCATGGTTCACGGGTGGACGTCAGAGGCGTAAACCACTCCCTCTTGCCTCCCCTGGAGGCTGATCCCTCCATCCTACCCACCACCATGGGCTTTGTGCTGAGTGAACTAAGCCACAATGTAGGGCTGCAAATATCTGGGGCCACAGAGGGGCGGGTGGGTGACTGGAGAAGGCCCAGCACATGGGGCTCTTTCTTTTCTATGCTGGGGTCATCTTTCTCGTCTCGTTTTCTCATAATTTGGTTCTATTATCTGAAGTTGAACAAATCACTTATTAAGCATTCAACAAAGATTTCTGAGCACCTAGTCGGTGCCACACGGTATTGCTGACTGGGAACAAACCAGGGAACAGCCAGAACCTTGCCGTCTTTGAACCTACATTCAAGTGTGGGAGACAGACCACTCCACCCAAAAAGAGGATAGCGAGGTGCAGGGCATGCTCATGAGAACTCTGAAGGGCAGAGGGCAGGGAGGTGCTGCTGGCAGGGGCTGTGTTCAGGCAGGGGAGGAGGAGAGGCAGGAGACAGGTCCCACGGAGCCTGCAGCCACCGAAAGATTGGGTCTCCTCCTGTGCGGTGGTCGGGGACCTGTGAGTGCTGAGGAGGATGAGGCCCATCTTCTCCAGAGTCCCGCTGGCCACTGTGTGGGTGGAGGGACAGGCATCTGTCTGAGGCTACAGCCACAGCAGCAGAGGCAAGAAGTGGTGCTGGATTAGTCAAGGGACCTGAGATGAGTGATTCAGCTGTAATGTATTTAAAAGGTTTCACCAGCCTCCGGTGAAAGGAAGAAAATAGTGACATATGGGTCAAAGGATACAAAGTAGCAAATGTGCAGCACAAAGAGGTTAAGCGATCCCTGTACAGCAGTAGGAATACAGTTAATAACAGTGCATTACACCCAGGAGTTGGAAGACCCAGTGTGCAGCAATAGGACTGCAGTTAATAACAGAGCATTGCACTCAGTACTTGGAAGGTCTAGAGTACAGCAATAGGATTACAGTTAATAACATTGCATTGCACTCGGGAGTTGGAGGATCCAGTGTACAGCAATAGGACTACACTTAATAACAGAGCACTGCACTCGGGAGTTGGAGGATCTCTTGTACAGCATGAGGACTACAGTTAATAACGGTGCATTGCTCTCAGGAGCTGGAAGTTCTAGTGTACATCAGTAGCACTACAGTTAATAACAATGCACTGAACTCAGGAGTTCGAAGATCCACTGCACAGCTTGAGGATGACAGTTAATAACAGTGCATTGCTCTCAGGAGTTTGGCTAAATGTGAAGCTTATATCTAATGCTTCCACAGAGGGGAAAAATGGGTAACTGTGACGTCATGGATATGTTAATTTGTTCTGCTTATAGTAATTATTTTACTACATATATCACGTTGTATACCTAAAACATACACGTTAAATTTTAAAAAGACAGAAAATAAAACGAGGAGGAAATCTCATGTCTAAAAATTAAATAGATAGCAGGTGGCAGAGCATGGACCCACAGGAGCTTTCCTTATTGTGAGAAGACTGGGGGTCCTGAGAAGGGGATGCTGCTTCCCCATTTCTTTCGCATTGAGCTCCTTTACATTAAGTCTCTAGGGCGGGGTCTTCTATGGGAAGCCCCAGACGGAGACAGAACCTTGGCAAAGGCATCCCCTAAGTCCAGGAGCTGCCAGGGAGACTGGACAATGGCTCAGTGAGCAGGCAGAGTGGCCGGACCAGGTTGAAGGTTTGGCAGGTGTTGAAAGAGAAGAATTTGTGGCCATTTAAGAAATCTACCACACCACCTCACACCATAAACATTAACACGTAAATGTGATATGGAAAGATTTAAAAACAGAAGAAAATACAGGAGGATATTTTTATTATGTAAAGATAGAGAAAATGCCTGAAGTAGAGCACAAACCAAAGTCATTAGCTATATTAAAATGGAATATTTTTATTAAATAAAATTGTAAGTGCCATTAAAATATAAGCCACATATAGGCTAAAGAGACTATAATTATATATATGAGACAATATAGGGGTAGGATATATAATTTATAATAATCTCCTGCAAATTCACAATGATAAAAAACTCAACACTAAACACACACCAAGATTTAAAAAGGTAACTCACATACCGTAAAACCTCCAAGACCAACAAACACAGGAAAACGTGTTCAACGGCACCACTCATCAGGGAAATGCAAGTAAAATAATAGCATAACATTCCTACTCAGAAAATGGCCCAAAACTTCAAGGTTTGTCAATAAAAAATAAGCATGGGAGAAGTGGGCTTATGACCCCCTGGTGGGCATTGACATAAAGGGCCTTTACCTATATTTGTAATAATTTGTTTCCTTGGAAAATCTGATATAAATTTGGCAAATATTAAAATTTGATAAAGCTAGATGGTAGGTACACAGGTATTTGTTATATTTATCTTATACTTGTCTTCACATGTGAAATAATTTACAATAAAATGTTTAAAACATTACAGAAAAAGAGCTAATGTCACATGCAGTCATCCAGAGCATATTGTTAAAAGAATGAAGAAATTAAGTAGCATCCGTAGAATGACTGCATTTTTGAAATGATGACAATTAGTCATCTGCAAACCTAAATAGCAGAGGGTAAGCACCAAATGGGAGCTGCCTTTTAGTGCTGGGGTTTGGGAAACTTTTCAATTTTTCTTTTCCTTTTTGTAGTTTTTATTTCCTCCTTCTTTCTTATTTCTGAATTTTTAAAGTTCAATTTGTGTTGCACTTTTAAAATTCTTCCTTTTTTTCCAGAGTACAATTGCATTCATTGAAAGTCTGTACTGCACCAACCCTTTCTTCCATTCTCAGATTGTAGAAAAATGTGATGCTGGAAGTTTCATGTACAAACAAAACACAGGAAACAATTCTCATACAAAGGAAGCAGTTAAATCCTCACATTTATGTTTGAGGAGGATACCCCAAATAAAGGCAAAGCAGAGTAACTGTGTAGCTATAGACTTCAAAGAACAAAATGGGGTCAGTTAGGAAACCAATTTGAGATTAGAAAGATTTCACTGAGATTACTGTAGCAGGGTTTAATTAATTGAATTTGTGGATTTCTGAATTAAAATTGTAATCACATTTCAAGTCATATTAGAGCATTTAACTGGAAGCTTTTATTTCTTAACAAAGTCATATTCTATAAGTGTTAAGGGTCAGCACCTATCAATGTTCTCCTTTGATGCCTGTGCTGAGATAACAGAGTAAGAAAAGAAATTCTCCCTTGCACTCAAATATTGAGTGTCAACTTGACTGGATTGAAGGATGCAAAGTCTTGTCCCTGGGTGTGTCTGTGAGGGTGCTGCCAAAGGAGATTAACACTCGAGTCAGTGGACTGGGAGAGGCACACCCAGCCTCAACCTGGGTGGGTACCGTCTAATCAGCTGCTAATGTGATGAGAATAAAGTAGGCAGGAGAAGCTGAAAAGAGCAGACTTACTGAGTCTTCCGGCCTTCATCTTTTGCCCATGCTGGATGCTCCCTGCCCTCAAACATCAGACTCCAAGTTCTTCAGCTTTGGACTCTTGAACTCACACCGGTGGTTTGCCAGGGACTTTCGGGCCTTTGGCCACAGACTGAAGACTGCACTGTACTGTTGGGGTTTTGGGACTCGGACTGGCTTCCCTGCTCCTAAGTTTGCAGATGGCCTATTGTTGGACTTCACCTTGTGATCGTGTGAGTCAATTCTCCTAATAAACTCCCCTTCATATATACATCTATCCTACTGTTTCTGTCCCTTTAGAGAAACCTGACTAATACAAATTCCCCACCTCAATATGTTTCTGACACTGAAGTGATTGATCCTAGATTGAAGAGCTTTTCAGTAACATGAAACTCACATTACAATTTAATATTAAAAGAAACATATATTTAAAACCTCTCTCTGGCTAGGCATGGTGGCTCACACCTGTAATCCCAGCTCTTTGGGAGGCCGAGGTGGCGAGTTACCTGAGGTCAGGGGTTCGAGACCAGCCTGACCAACATGGTGAAGTGCTGTCTCTACTAAAAATGCAAAAAATTAGCTGGGTGTGGTGGTGGGTGCCTGTAATCCCAACTATTTGGAAGGCTGAGGCAGGAGAATCGCTTGAACCCAGGACACGGAGGGAAGCAAGTCTGAGCCCCAAAACCCCAACAGTAGGGAAGCCGACAGTGCAGCCTTCAGTCTGTGGCCAAAGGCCTGAGAGTCCCTGGCAAACCACTGGTGTAAGTTCAAGAGTCCACAAGCTGAAGAATTTGGAGTCTGATGTTTGAGGGCAGGAAGCATCCAGCACAGGAGAAAGACATAGGCCAGAAGACTCAGTAAGTCTGCTCTTTTAGCTTCTCCTGGAGAAAGCCAAGGTAGCACCACTGCACTCCACCCTGGGCAACAAGAGTGAAACTGTCTCCAAAACCAAACAAACAAACAAAAACCTCTCTCTGTGAGAATCACTTTAACAATTAAGGTATTCCATGACTTCATGTGCAGGTAGCATAATCATGTGATGATTTATTTATATTCTGGGAAAATATTTATTTTCAAATATTCATAGGCAAAGAAAGGAATAGGTTTGAGGAAAGCTGACCTCAAACCATTTGAAAACTTGTTTGAAATCGGAGGGATCAGGGCGACATCCTCACACTCATGAACGGGGAATGACACAGAGATTGAAACATGGTGGGATGCAGTTAAACCCAATGTTTCCAGGGCTGAAGTCGATATCCTTTCTGTCAACGAGAGGCTTCAAATTAAAATGCTGCAAAATGGCAGAAAATAATGGAAACAACTCCATGCGAGCCAGACCTTCTCCAACACACACTCGTTTTCCTAGAAGTAACAATGGTATTGATGAGACACTGAGGGAGTTTCAGAGACACGACGCTGTTAACAGTGAGACTAGGGGAAGCGGGGAGGAGGCTGTGGGCAAACGGCCATGACAAGGCAGGACTCACCCCTCTCTGTCTATTAAAAGCAGCACAAAATGTACTTGAGTGGAAGAATACCAGCGACACTGACTAATTCAGGGACCAGCCTTCATCAACCTCAATTATCCAGAGCTCAATTGCAAAACCCGTGTTAAGTTGGGAAGACAGTGTCTGCCCAGTAAAGAAGCCACCCCCAGTGCTCACCAGTGATGCCTACAGGAGGGAAGTAGGGCCCTGTTAGAAGCTGGGGCTCCAGCATTGGGTGTGAAAAGTATGGAGTTGTTGTGTGATCTTCCCACAACAATCCCTAAGATGAGGCCCTGGGAAGGAGGACAAGTGCCTCAAAGAGAGTCACTGAGTCACATCCCAGGAAGGCTTTGATGCTTCCTGTGATGATTCTAGGTAACCAAAGCTTAGGTTTTGTTTAGTAGCTCTGGTTTACAATTAGGGAGAACTGGATAATATGGCTTTGAGAGCTTTTCACTAAGTCTTGTTAAAATAGGAACAGAATTTAGCAATGAATGATGTAAAATATCTAGTCTTTGGGGAAAAAATCCACCTACAACACTTCATTCCCAGGATTGCTGCTGAAAGATGTTATGTAACTTCCCTGAACAGGGAAGAGTACATGTGGGTCATGTTGTCAATAGAAACAGGACACACAGTGAGGTTTGGGGTGTCAGTGGGTGCCTGGGATGAGGGCAGAGCACACGTGGAGTGGACATGAGGAGTGTGGGCTGCTCCTCTAGGGAAGGTGCTGCCTCTGA
Source organism: Macaca thibetana thibetana (assembly GCF_024542745.1). Taxonomy (NCBI): domain Eukaryota; kingdom Metazoa; phylum Chordata; class Mammalia; order Primates; family Cercopithecidae; genus Macaca; species Macaca thibetana. The sequence continues at coordinate 129,793,269 of NC_065586.1, read as the reverse complement.
TCGTTCTCACCTGCGGAAAATGGCTTGAAATAGTCACTGTACTTGAACTTCCCACTTTCATCCAGGAAGTGTTCTGGCTTAAACTTTTCTGGATCAGGAAATTCTTGGTTGTCATACAAAACAGAGTCCAGAGTTGGCACTATGACCGTGCCCTGTAAGAAACAAAGACTTGTCTCAGTGAGTCATGTTAACAAAATGTGGGCTTTCACCTAGAAACCCCCAGTGACGAATGCTGTTTTGAATATTATGCAATAGAGGATAGTATATTTCCAGCTGAGGGAGTTGCTTAGTGAAGGATTAGATAGAAAGCAGTCAGGGGTCAGGTCTAAATGAAGATGAAAGCCCTAATCTTCTCATAGGATTAACCCCAAGGCTGGTTGTGATTGTTTGTTCCTGGCATTAGAATTCACTACAGTCCCAGACATTAACTGCTGAGGCATTTTCCAGATTTCCTCCACCTCTCTGGTCACCCCTGCCAAAGGGAGGGGTCTTGGGGCCCCCATCCTGCTCCCTGGCATGAAGACGATTAGCTGATAGGATGGTGTTCATGCTGTGTGCTCCAGGCTCACGCTGGACCTTGGGGATGATGTATCCTCTGAAAATGGTGTCTCGGGTTGCTTCATGGGGTAGGTTGGAGGGCACTAGGGTGATGAACCGCTGAATCTCATGCACCACAGCATCCATGTAGGGCATCTCTTGCCTATCCTTGATGGCGGGGATTCGGCTTGGCCCAATCACCCTGTCAATTTCTTCATGGAGCTTCTCTGCCAGGATATGAATGGGACAAATTTAAGGGATTGGTTCCTGGCCAGTTGGACACCCACCCATCATCCACCCATCTATTCAATCACCCTTTTACCATCTACTCATCTTCACATCCACCCACCCCTCCATCTATCCACCCCTCCATCCATCCATCCACCCTCCATCCATCCACCACCCACCCACCCACCCATTCATCCACCCACCCCACCCAGCCAACAAGCCATCCACCCATCCATCCAACCACCCACCTATCCATCCAACCACCCATCCATCCACCCTCCCATTCATCCACGTACCAGTCATTCATCCAACCATCTGCCCATCCACCTATTCATCCACCCTCCCATCCACTCCCCTACCCACCCAGAAGATACTTATGGAGCATTCTAAGCAGTACTTTTATGGTTCCCTAGGTCCTTTGAATTACTGGAAAATTCTCCAAAATGTTGGTGAGAGCTAAACTCTATGAGGTTATTTACAGGATGTTTGGCATCCATTATCTTAGTTGATGATGGCTTATTCAGTTCTTCTCTTCATGTCAAGAGTACAGAAAAATGAACATGTTTTGGACATTTCTTCTAGGAGGGAAATCTTTGCATTGGTAACTACCTGCGGCTGGTTTATTGCATGCTTCTGAGTATGAAGGGGGTTTACAGAACAGAATCAGACATGCAGGGTCTACTTCTTGAAGTCTGAAAGTCTCTGTCTTTCTGACAGAGGTAACAGATGTCTTGGGCAAGTTGCCTAGACTTCCCGTGTTTGGACTTTCCTATGGAACGTCATCATACATTGAGTGAAAAAAAAAACAAGCTGTGAAATTTTATGTACAGTACCCAGGTAAAATATTAAACACATACAGCAATAATATGAATGTTCTGCTGATAATTAATAACTGTTAAAGGTGCAAAGCCACACAGCAATTCTGGAACCATCTTGGGGGAAAGAGGTGGGGAGATGTGAGGAGGTGGACTTTGGCTGGCTCTGTAACACGTTTTCTTTTTTTTTTTTTTTTTTGAGATGGAGTCTTGCTCTGTCACCCTGGCTGAAGTGTAGTGGTACGATCTCGGCTCAATGCAAGCTCCACCTCTTGGGTTCACGCCATTCTCCTGCCTCAGTCTCCCAAGTAGCTGGGACTACAGGTGCCCGCCACCACGCCTGGCTAATTTTTTGTATTTTCAGTAGAGACAGGGTTTTACCGTGTTAGCCAGGATGGTCTCGATCTCCTAACCTAGTGATCCTCCTGCCTCAGCCTCCCAAAGTGCTGGGATTACAGGTGTGAGCCACTGTGCCTGGCCCTAACACGTTTTCTTTTGAAGAGTTCTGACGTAAGTATCACAAAATGTTAATAAATGTTAAGTTTGGCAATAGATATAGGCATGTCAATCATATTTATTTTCCTTTTGTCTATATTGGAACCTCCTCATAAGTAATAATTTAAAACATTTTTTGAGTCCATGGTTCCCCTAGTGCAGAGTAGTCAAAAGTTCTCTTATAATCGCTGCAGATCCATGCAATGATTCCTTCCCTAAAGTTTTGGCTCCTTGACCCTTCACATTTCCATGTGATTGAAAAAGCAAAGGCCAGGGATGGGGCATGGTGGCCACACCTGTAACCCCAGCACTTTGGGAGGCCAAGGCAGGAGGGTCACTTGAGCCCAGGAGTTCAAGACCAGCCTGCGAAACGTAGTGACACCCTGTCTCTACAAACAAAAATTTTTATTTTGGAGACAGAGTCTTGCTCTGTCACCAGGCTGGAGTGCAGTGGCGTGATCTCGACTCAGTGAAACCGGGGTTCAAGTGATTCTCCTGCCTCAGCCTCCCAATTAGCAGGGACTACAGGCGCATGCAACCACACCCGGCTACTTATTTTGTATTTTAGTAGAGACGGGATTTCACCACGTTGGCCAGGATGGTCTTGATCTCCTGACCTCATGATTGGCCCGCCTCAGCCTCCCAAAGTGTCAGGATTACAGGTGTGAGCCACCATGCCCAGCTAAAATATTTTTAAAAAATTTTTTAATCAGCTGGGTGTGGTGGTGCACACCTGTGGCCCAGTTACTTGGGAGGCTGAGGTGGGAGGATCACTTGAGCCCAAGAGGTAGAAGCTACAGTGAGCCATGACTGCATCACTGCACAGCCTGGGCAACAGAGTGAGAACCTGTCCCCTCAAAAAAGAAAAAAAAAAAAAGAGGAAGAAGAAGAACAAAGAACAAGAAAAGCCTAGGGTCTGACCCTGGATCTGTCACATGTCGACTTTCTTGGGGGAAATAACTTCATAGCCTGTAATTCCTGCTTTCAGGAACTGACGAGCCTTAAGACCACAAGTGACCATTAGCAGCAGCTTTCTGAGGAGGGCGGCACACACCACTCTGGCTGTGAACTGCCTCGGGCAGAGGCTGCCCAGCCCTGTGTCCAGCCCAGCGAGAGGCAGGGGCTCTGGGCCCCCGGGCAGTCTCCAGCCAGGCTGCAGCTCCCTTTCCTGCCCTTTACTTGGAGCCAGCCCTGACTGGCCTGTTTGCATGCGGGTGCCCTCACATCACCTCTACTTGGCCCAGATGGGTGCTTCTCAGGGCACGACCCTCTGTCCACCTAGGCCCACACCCCTCACACCTCCTCCAGGCACCGAGTCCCAACTGCCCCAGGTGCCGCTGGGAGGAGACCTGGGGAAGGAATGACGAGGGTCCAGGGCAGCTGTAGCTGCTTCTTCCTGGACTTCCCTCCTCACATCTGCATTTGAGGAAGACGCCCCAGCAAGGACCCTCCCCTCCAGCTCCAACCTCCCCACCTGCTCTGCCTAGAAGACCAGGTCTTACTCGGGGGAACTGGGACATTATCTTCTCTGTCATAAACAGGTTATTTATGGAGCAGAATGCAGACCCAGCCACCTCCCTCCACTCTGGTGTTGGGATGTTTCCTGCAACCAGGGGCTTCTTCGTGGGGTATGGACCAACTAGTGTACAAGAGTACCAGGTGTCCAGCACAGACAGTAACATCTCCCCTCAAAGCAGTGCATCCAGCCATCTCACCACATCGCCGTGAGGGCTAACAAGCAGCTTCAAACAGAAAGCTGCAGCCTAAAATGCGCAAGGCTGGCCATCCAGGGGGATGCATCCGCACGCACAGTGTCCCTCCAGTCACTTGCCTACCTTCGATCTCAGGGTATTTCATGAGAATCAGGAGCCCATATCTCAGAGTGGTGCTGGTGGTCTCTGTCCCCGCAAAGAACAGGTCGGCCACAGTCACGGTGATACCGTCCATTGTGTACAAGCGCTCTGCACTGTGCTTTTCCTGTGATGCCAGAGACAGACAGGAGAAGGGGCTGCTTGTCTCCTTTCAGCACAGAACCAGCCACCTCCCAGCTCCACAGGGACACAGGAGACAGTGTCCAAGAGGCTCTCCCAGCGGAACTGTGACTTGGAGCTGTGACAGACAGGGTCGTCTCCCCCGCACAGCCATGGAAACTGAGGCTCCCTGGAGACCTGCTGAGGGCAGGACAGGGCTCTGTCTCCCTCAACAGCATGAGGGCCACCCTGGGAGAGGCGACATCCCCCTGACCTTGGTCATAGCTCAGGCAGGAGCTAAACGGCTCCTGCTGACCCCTCCTGCTACAGGGCTAGTGTCTGCTGCCATGAGGGGCCAAACTGGTAGAAGAGATGCTCAGACAGTCCCGGGAAATCAGGGTGGGCTCCACATGTTGTTCTTGAGCCACAAGCCACAGGAAAGGACAAGACAAGGACACAAGAAGCTTCTCCAAGCTGGGAAGGAGGCAGGGGATCAGGGTCCTGAGCGGCTGCAGGTGGATGAAGCTGGGGAGGGCTGGAAGTCTTGCACCTGTGCACTTGGGGAGTACATGCCCACAAGGAAGGCTGAGGGCTTCTCCTCAGACAAAATGCAATTCTCAAAGTCTGTGGACTAGAAAGGGTTGAGCAGCGGGACCTGGAGAGGGCTAAGGGGCCCACCCACACCACCCCAAAGCCCCAGGCCAGCTTGGCAGCCAGGCAGGCTGACTTGCGTCCAGTGGTCATGCTGAAGCCAAGAGTGTGTGTGTGAAACTAGGAGCGTGCTGCGCTGGAAGGCCTGGACACCAGCGAGTGCAGGTCACACTGTAAATCTGAAATCGTGCACTCTCTGCCCACCCCGGAGAGCCCACATCATGGGAGGGCCGAGCCTACCTTCTCCATTTCCACAAGCAGGCAGTCTGTGAGATCCCGGGGGCAGTTGGGGTCCAGAGATTGAAGGTGCTCCTTCACCCTTTCAGACACATACTCCTTTATTTCAGCCACATTTTTCATGACTTTTCTATGGCTTCCAGGCAAGTAGTGTAGTAAGCTGGGGAAATTATTGTAAAGCTAGAGAGGGAAAAAAATATTTTACTATTTTCTTCTGGATGCAACATAATTCTGTTAGAACAACAACACATTCTCCAAACCTGAATTTGTGGCTGTAATCATTGTTTATTTGGAATATTTTGGGTCAACAGTGTCCTTCTTGGGCACCATTCTCCTCAGCAGTGCACACTGCACGGCAAATATGCACACACAGGTCAATACGCATCCTGACGTTAGGAAAGGGGGTGCGTAGGGCCCCAGAGATGACTCTGGGAGTAATATTTGGGCTAATCAAACACCCCTTGAAGCTATGTTCTTTGGCTTTTGCAGGCCTGTCTATCACATATAACCTGAATTTTCCTTCTTTTTCTAATGTAAACTATACAGTTGATGATTGATGAAAGAGGAAAGTGGCTTCACCTGGAGCCAGGGAGTGCTGAGCAGCTGGAAGTTCTCATTAAACAAATACATCAGCCTCAGAAACTTCTCATCATTGTAGTCAAAATGCTTGCGGAAGAGGATGTCGGCTATGACGTTGCAGGGCGCACAGCCGATGAGGAAGGTGGGATCGAAAGGCTGGCCTAGAAAACAGGCAGTCGGAGCAATCAGAAGATGGGCACAAGGAGACTCCTCCACCGGCTCAGTCACCCGCTGAGGTTCACCAAGGCCTGTGAGAAGGTGCCCTGATAACTGGTGATTTACAAAAGATAGTGAATGTCTGAACCTGTTTGAGTTTCCTTTGCTTTTCAACAGTATCTAGGATACAAGTCACATGTTTAATGGCCACCCTTGCTCCCTGAACTGTGTAGCTGGAAACTAGAGTTCTAAAACACAGTATCTGTGGACTCACGTGACCCTCTCCTTGTCCGTAGGTCCCTGTGGTTCAGATGCAGTCTAGGAGTCCCAGCCAGGGCTCCCTGCTCCCCTGGTCTGCATGAGGACTGGGCCCTGCAGCAGATACGCACCTTGGGTCTTCCTGAGCGCTTCCAGCAGGAAGTGGGCCTCCCTCTGAATCCGGCTCTCGTTGCCCTGTTTCCCCATCCCATAGTTCCGGAGGGTGGTCAGGGAAAACCGCCGGATGTCCTTCCAGGTAGGTCCGTTATTGAAAATAATTCCTAAGGCAGAGGGGACAAGAGAGGGTTATTCCAAGTACCCATTCTGGGGAGAAGCGGGCTAGAGAGGGCCTGGGAGAGCACAGCAGGGTTTGCAGGGGTGTAAACAAGTGACAGAGGGGACAGAGGGACGTCCCAGCCTGGGAGCTGCCAGCACCGGCCACTGGTCAGGTTTTGGGTGGGGAGGAGCCTTTCTGGGGCCCTCAGTCTGCACTGTGGTTCCTTCACCACATGTAGCCTCTCCTGGGTGCTCTTCTTCATGCTGTCAATTTGCCTTCTTTCTTTTTCCTTTCTGCTGAGTCTTCCCCATGCTACATAAAACCACATATGGCTGCTCCAAGAACACCTCCCACCTCTTTCCCTTTCTATATAAGGGAATAAGTATTCACTTATTCCCACCCTTATCTCAACTAACTACAAACCTTTTTATTTTCTTCCAGATAGGAATCTTGAAATTATCCCTGTTTCCCTGCACACTCCCAGCCACAGCTCATTTACACCTCAGGGGCCCCTTCCCCCTCTCTCCCTCGCTCTCTGTCTTCCTCTTATCCATCATCACTTCCTGGATAAATACATTTTGGGTACCTCCCGCATATAAGACATTCTGCCAGCTCTGGGCATTCTGCAGTAAACAAGGGTCATGTCCTACGCAGCTTCATTAGCTGATTGACCACTGACCACTCCTAGGAGGCGCCTGCAGGGCACTCAGAAAGTGCCTGGCAAAGCTGTGCTCACGTGCTCCAGAAGCAAGGCTGTCCGGCCTGAGAGGAGCGGGGCCACATGAGATAAGGTGGGTGGGGCAGGGGTGCAGCTGGACTGAGGGCTTCATCTCATCCTGAAAGGTGTGGAGGAAGGACTGAGGAGACAGGTGGGGCAGGGGGCAGACGTGGTCATGTTGAGTGGAGGGCACCCCGAGATGACCCATTTAGACAGCATTCAACAGGTTAAAAATCTAGATTGGGAACGAAGCTTTCTCCGTTTTATGAACTTTTTCTGAAAGGATGTGTGCAGTTCCCTTGACACGTTGTCACACAGACTGTGCTCAGTTTTGTGCTAATGAGGAATATTTCCATCATTGTCCCTCAACGGCCAGGTGCAGCCCATGCCCAGGGCTCTGCTACTTTTCCGCCAGTCTGAGCCCTGTGCGTCACGTGAAAATGAAGCTTTAGAGCCCCCAGGCAGAGGCAGCAAAGTCCCCTTGGGCCCGATCTGTGTTGATGTGAGTTCGGCTCCCCGCCCTGCTGCCTCAGACTGTGCCTTGGACCCGTGGGTGGCAGATAAGGGCTCCCCGGAACCAGAACTGAGCTCCTCAACCACAGAACCCCAGGGCCTCCTCCAGTAATGCTCCTCCTGTGTTAACGACAAGGTCTGAGATGGTTAATTTTGTTTTTGGCAACCCCAGAGAAGCAAAACAAACCCACAATGTAAAAGAAGGAAAACCAAATGCCACTAATGGTGATACAACCAGCCCGTTGTCCGCTTCCGGAGACAAGGTTCTGGACGCGGTTCTGGCCCAGGAGCCTGAGCTGGAGCCGGACCCCGCCCTCCGCCATCCCGCGCCCCGCAGAGCGCACGCCAGGAGCGCGAACACCAGCGCCTGCTCTGTGCTGACGGCCTTCTTTATCAGTTCGTTTAATTTTCAGATTTGTTGGCCCATTCAATGTTCACAATGTTCAGGAATGTAGACTGGACAACTAAATAGGGCAAGAGCGCGAGCTCACCATGTAAAAATCCCACACAGCATGCCAAAGGTTTTCTGGAGCCTCGCCATCAAAGTTGACTCAGGAGGAACTAGAGGCTTCCATGTGGGACACGTGTTATTTCTAATCTACTTTGAAACCGAGGGGCAGGGAGGGAGGAAGGAGAAAGCAGCAGCAGGCCGGGTCTGCAAGCAGGAAGAGGGGAGCCGGCCGGCAGCCCGCCTCGCTGGGGTCTGAAGCCAGGAGGCTGGGAGAATGCTCAGATAAAGACGAGCCAGACCTCCAGACCCCAACCTTCCTCTCCCTAGAGAGACAACAGGCCGCTTTCTGGATTTGCTGAACTCGGGGCTCTGGAGACAGGAAATGTGGAGGAGACAGCAGAGGTGAGGCTGGGAGATGGAATTTCAGTGGGTCTCTTCCCCCTTCCCGGTCTCAGGACATCCCCCCAGCGGGACATCAGAGTCTCCCTCTCTGGAGGTCACCAGCTGCAGCTGAGCAAAGCCCCGAGGCGCGCAGTGTCCGCAGCTTCCGACGCCTCAGCGTGGGTGAGGGGACCTCGGTGGACGAAGCCACCTGTGCCCAGGCGGTTGAACACGAGGCGAAAGCGCTCCCAGGAGGAGCCTGCGGGCCCAGAGGCGGAGCGGTGGGGGTGCGGGAGGCGACTCCTGCTCAGAAGCAGCCCCGCCCATCCCTGTGAACTCGCCCCGTCGCTGAGAGGCCGGACTCCTGGGCGACTCAGTGCGCCTCCAGCCGCAGGAAACGCGCGGGGGCCATCGCCCGAATCCCGATATCATCCTTCGGATGCTGTTACTGTAACATTACTGTTAGTTTAGTATTTGGTCATCGCCAAAGTGGCTGGCGCCCGTAACTGTCCCGGGGCGTGGTATGCGCCCCCCGCCCCGTGCCACGGACGCGGACTCACCCCTGTCCCTGTGCGCGTGGAACGCGGGGATGTCGCCTCTGCCCGAGAACTCGTCCTTGTGGTCCAGCAGCACTTCCCTCACCGCCTTGTAGCCGTGCACAACCACCACGCGCCGCGAGCCCACGTACAGCGTGAACACCGGCCCGAAGCGCTGGGCCAGCTGCGGAGACCCGAGGCTGGAAGTCAGGCCCGCGGCCCGGCGGGGAGGTGCGGGGCTCTAAGCCACACCCCTGCCAGGCGGGTATTGCTGTTGCTCTAGAGAACCCAGAGGGACGTGGGGAAAGGCTGCCTTTGTCCAGCCCGAGGTGGGGGAGACCCTCCCCACAAGACGCTGCTGCCTCTGCAGGGCGCGCGGGGGGCTCCAGCTGCCCCGCACCCCACCCGCCTGGATTCGGGCAACTCCGCGGACTCCGGCTCAACTCCCTTCCCTAAGGCGCGCCCACCAACCGCCCAGTTGCCCGCTTCTGGAGTCGAGGTTCTGGACCCGGTTCCGGCGCGGGAGCCCGAGCTTGAGCCGGCGCCCCCCGCCCGCCGCCAGCCGGCGCCCCGCAGAGCGCACGCCCAAGAGCGCGAACACCCGCGCCTGCTCCATGCTGAGGGCGTTCTTTATCAGTTCATTTAACGTTTAGATTTGTTGGCCCATTCAGTGTTCACAACAGTCGTAGGCGGCAGGTATTGGTGTCACAGGGGCTGGCCCAACACTTCACGTTTCATCTCCTGCTTTGGCAAACACAGGCTGACGTCCAGCGGGTGCGCATCTGGCCGCCAGCGCGGTTATCCCGGCCTCGCAGCAGCCCGGCCTCGCAGGCCTCCCCATCATCAGCCCCAGGACGAGGCACCGGCGGGGGCCTCCAGGGCCTGGCACGCGGGCTCCGGGCTCCAGCTGCACCGCAAGCGACACATTTTGAGTGTCGCTCCAAGATGCTATCAATTCCGTTAACTCACAACAGGCTGGTATTGAACAACCACAATTTGTCTGCAAAGCAGTTGAATACACACATACCAGATCCAATTCCTGAGTTATTCTCCCTCAAATCAACACTATTTCTCTTACCCGGGTGAAGGACTTGGGAATATTCTTCAATTCCAACTGGAAGAGGTTCCCGATGATGGGAAGTGGGAAAGGGCCTGGGGGCAGATTCCAGCTGCTGTGCACCTGCCTCCAGATGGACACCAGCAGGAGGACGGCCACCCACACCAACAGGGCCACGCTGACTCCGAGGGCAGACATGGTGCCGCTGGGGTCCCGCTGCCAGCCTGGGAGGACAATCCTGTGGAAACGCAGGGCTTTTTATAATGTGTTTCGAGCAGGAGGGTGACCCACCAACCAACGCCCTCTTCCCTCTCATGTAGCCCAAGTTATTAGTTTATTATTAGCTGCTGCTGGCCATCGTTTCGAAGGCTGATTCCCGCAGTGGTGGCCCCCAGGGGTTCAAGCCAGTGACCAGGTGAGGGCGGAGCTGGGCCATGTCAACACCCTGGTTGCTAGCACCTGACAGTGTGCGAGTAAACACATCCAGGGACATGTTGCCAACCCATAGTTAAGAACGTGGGGTGAGGGACTGTCCTGCCCTTTGGACAAAGGGGAACTCCAGCCGTATTGCCATGAATTTGTTTGGAGTAGGGTTTAATGTAATACAAGATCAACCACATGCCAGCCACCTCTAGACAGGGTACCGGCCCTCCTGGTGCAACAGCCTCTTGATGTCTGATGAGGTTTGTCTGAGTAGCCCCCAATAGTACCTGAATCACCCACCTGCCACATGAGTGGGGCCAGAAGGAAAATTCAACATTGGAATTCTATTCCACTTTCTCAAATTCACTGGAAAATTCCATGAAAGAAAAATAAAAGGAAAGAAATAATGGACCAATTCTGTGAAAGTTAATCTCTGTTTTTATTTTTTAGAAAGTTATATATTCTGGCTGTAGAAAATCAAGAAAAAATTATTCTTTGGAATTATTACAAATTTAAATTCTTAAAAAATTACATTAGGGTTTTATTGGATTTGTTTTACATTAGGGTAAATTTGGAAGATGGTTTTTTTGGGTTTTTTTTTTTTTTTTTTTTTTTTTTTTTTTGAGACGGAGTCTCGCTCTGCCGCCCAGGCTGGAGTGCAGTGGCCGGATCTCAGCTCACTGCAAGCTCCACCTCCCGGGTTCACGCCATTCTCCTGCCTCAGCCTCCCGAGTAGCTGGGACTACAGGCGCTGCCACCTCGCCCGGCTAGTTTTTTGTATTTTTTAAAGTAGAGACGGGGTTTCACCGTGTCAGCCAGGATGGTCTCGATCTCCTGACCTCGTGATCCGCCCGTCTCGGCCTCCCAAAGTGCTGGGATTACAGGCTTGAGCCACCGCGCCTGGCCTGGAAGATGGTTTTAAAGATATCTTGTCTTTGTTGATCCCGGGACACAGTAGAGCTCAACATTGACTAGTTTCTTCTTTCATGTATTTATTATTTTCTTCATACAGGCCCTCTTCCACTTTCTAGGAAGGTAGTCTGTAGGTAATTTGTGGAGCTTTTTTGTGTGTGTGGTTAGAATGAAGAGAATGTTTTTCATTCTGTCTTCTAACTGGCAATATATAGGTTTTTTTGGGTTTTTGTGTGTTTTTTTGAGATGGAGTCTCTCTCTTCACTCTGTCTCCCAGGCTGGAGTGCAGTGGCGCGAATTTGACTCACTGTAACCTCCACCTCCTGGGTTCACGCCATTCTCCTGCTTCAGCCTCCCGAGTAGCTGGGACTACAGGCACCTGACACCATGCCCAGCTAATTTTTTTTGTAGTTTTTAGTAGACACGGGGTTTCACCATGTTAGCCAGGATGGTCTCCATTTCCTGACCTCATGATCCACCCGCCTCGGCCTCCCAAAGTGCTGAGATTACAGGCGTGAGCCACTGTGCCCGGCCTAGAAGTTCTTAATTCATAGGTTGCAATTTTGTAGTTTTATATAAGCAATGAATATGTATAATAGAAAATATGATGAGAAATGAAGAAAATAAAAGTCATTTACAATCCAACCAAATGACTTGTGGATTTTGAGTTATGCCATTCTATACTTGTATTTATACAAAAATGAGACTCCATACTATATATTGCATTGTAACCCAGTTTTTCTCTTGACAATTTGTTAGCCACATGAGCAAGTCATTTGTTGTGCTGCACCTAACGCTGCACCTCTCCTGAACCAAGGAGGGGCATTGGCCTCTGTTAGAAGCTTCAGGGGCCTTTGCTTCTCTCTGGTTTTTTGTACCCCTCGAGATGAGAACTGACAATGTAGACTCAACTGGCTCGTGGGTGGGTTAGCACATCCCCTCCTTCTGTCTTTCATTTCTAGTGGCCAGTGTGAGGTGGCAGGGACAATTCCCTGGGTAAAAACTGAGCTGTCCAGACCCCTGCACTCTGTTCTCCTGTTGTGGGCCCAGCCAGGCCTGGCCGAGACAGACAGCCATTGGGGTCCACAAGTTTCCTTGCTTACTGATTCCTTCTCCTAGTGTTTGAGAGGGGCAGAGTCAGCTCCCCACAGACTGAAATTGAGCCTTGGCTTTGGTGGAGTGAGAACAGGAAGCATCAGCGTGGAGACTCAGAGCAGGCCTCTGGCTCCCCTGGGCTGAGGATAGCCTCATCTGTGCAGCTTACCTGAGTGTGCACATCCCACGTGGGACCCGCGTGCCCTGGAGAGTCTGTGCCTCACAGGGATGCAGCTGTGGTCTGAGTCCTCTGGCCATAATACTGTTAGATGTCCAACCAACATCAAATTTTAAATACAGGAACATGTTGTTTGAAAATAATGACATTTCTGTGTACTTTTCAGAAGCCAGTGCTTTTATTTGTTTTGCATCTATCCAATTGGCAGGATACTCTAGGAAAAGGTTAAATAATCAGGATGACAGAGTGCGTGTGCCTGTGCCAAGGTTAAATAATCAGGACGACAGAGTGCCTGTGCCTGTGGCAGGGAGTTCTTCAGGCTTCTGTCACTGCTGCTGTTGGCTGGGTGTGGCAAAGAAGTGACTCTACTGGGACACTTTTCTTCTTTCTCTAGATAACAGTGTTTATTAGGGATGAGAGTTGGGTTAGTGAAATGTCTTTTTGATTGAGAGAATTCCGTGATTTTTCTCTGTAGACCTGCTAGTATGATGCTAGATGAAAACACTGTCTCACAATGTACCATAAAATTACCATAAACATTTATGTTATATCATAAAAGTACCTCATAGTTCCACATCACAACCAACTCCTTCATGGAGTGATAGTTTTAACACTCTAAGGATTCAACTTGTTAATAGTATTTTTAGTAATTTTGCATCTATACCCACAAATAAAATCAGGCTATAGTTTTGGTGTCATATTAGATTCTCACACAAAAATTGCAGTATTCTAGAAACCATTGCAAAACTCCTGTCTTCTCTGTGCCTGGGGATACTTTATACTGTAGGGGAATTATCTGTGCTTCAAAATTTTAACAGAACTCACTAGTAAAGCAATATAGAGAAGACTTATTGGAATTAAATAATGGTTTATAAAGATTAGAAAGATAATTTTAATTGGGAAAGTAAAATATCTCCTTTTAACAAATGCAAACAACACTGAAGTGGGTGAAGTGAAAACTGAGAGTCCCAAATTCACCCTACAAAGGCAGCTTCCATATTTTAAACCCCATTGAGAAGGAAAAATTATGCTAATTCTCTTTTTATTATTTGTAGGTTTCATTTTATACCTACTAAAAAGTTTTTGCACTTACTTTAATTCTGTGTATAATGTGGATTTGAGTTACTAGTGTTCATTGACTTTGGTCCAAGAGACTTCCTTTAGTATTCCTTAAGACAAACTTATTAATTCTCTCGGTTTTGTTTATCTGAGAATGTCTTAATTTCTCTTTCTTTTTGACATTTGATCTTAGCCAAAAGGCTATGTTTTAAATTTTAACTAATTAATTAATGCTGGAGGGTAACAGAAAACCTGCTAGACAAATTCTAAAGAGCTGTAATACTTCTCTCTTTTTGAAAACATATTTTCTGGATACAGAATTCTTGGTTGGCAGTGTTTTCCTTCAGTGCCCTTGTAACAGGACGAGCCACAGACAAAACCCCTCAGACAACAGATTAAAGAAGGAAGAGGCTTTATTCAGCTGGGATCATCAACAGACTTGCATCTTAAGAAAGGAGCTCTCCAAAGAAAGAGTTCCTGGCCCCTTTAAGGGCTTACAACTCTAAGGGGTCCACATGAAAGGGTCGTGATAGATTAAGAGCACATGTGGTTACAGTGAGGGGTTAATCTTTAGCCTCAGGTTTTTCAGCTTCTCCTTCTTTTCAGAGACAGGAGACAGTAGGAGAAATGGCCTCTCTCCTCATTCCCCGCTTTGAGAACCTTACTCACTAGGGAGTTCCCACTCTCATCTTCACTACCCAGGTCCTCCTGTGAGACAGCTGGTGGATACTGCTTTTTTATGAACTAAGGTGGAACTAAGGTGGTAATGAAGCCTCTTAGTAACTGGAGAAATATGGGTAACATACAGGGGAGCAACATGCAGGTTCCTAACACTATTATCATTTCTATTAAAAGAATTTTAAATCCTCCTAGAGCTGGAAACCATTTTCCAAAAAGGGATCCAGGATCAAACCCATGCCAAACATGCATGGGCACATGTGCCAGCTTTGTCGTGTCTCTAACTATCCTCATGCTTCAGCCATGTATGGACCAGTCAGCTTCTGAGGGTGACTGGAGCAGGGCTTGTCATCTTCTTCAGAGTCACTCTGCAGGTGTTGTCCGGGTTTAGTCTTGCCTCCTAGGTCTCAGGTGCTGCAGGTTTTACGTGGCTGTGGTGGATCCATGCTGGGATTCCCCCTACCTTTACAGCTGTGGGAGTGGTCAAGACAACACTCTCAGATCCTTTCCACTGTGGCCACAAGGAGGCTACATTCCAATGCTTGATCCACACCTGATCTCCTGAGGAGAAAGGGTGAACTTGAGATAATAAACTAAAGGGGCATCTCTCATTTACCCAGGCTGAAATTGTGTAATTTTCCTTAAAGCCTGTAGCTGTCACTGTAACTCAATTTCACCTAGCTCTCGAGGAGTGTCTGGGAGTCGCCGTAGTATGGCAGGGTGCCTATGATATAATATTTCATAAGGGGAATATCCTGTTCTTTTAGAAGGTGTACATCTAATCTCAAACAATACCATAAGGAGAGCTTGTACCCACTTTAATCCTGTTTGTTGACACACTTTCCCTAAACTATTTTTGATAGTCCGATTCATCCACCTTTCTGGAACTCTGTGGTCGGTAAGCAGTATGTAGTTTCCATGTGATCCTCAATACCTTTGCTGTCTTCTGTACCAAGTCAGCCACAAACACTTGCCCATTGTCTGAGCCAATTCAGAAAGGCAGTCCAAACCCAGGGATGAGATCTCAGAGAAGCACACAGGTTACTTCATGAGCTTTCTCAGTCCGTGTTGGATAGGTCTCCACCCACCCAGAGTATGTACACACTAGAACTAGCAAATACTTGTTACCTCCACATTTGGGCATCTCGGTGAAGTCTACTCGGAGATCTTCGAAGAAGGCTGCTCCATAAGCTTGTGTGCTGGGCAGCACTGTTGGACACTGCCTAGCATTGTGCTGCTGGCAGATGACACACTGCTGTGCCACCGTTTTGGAAAGGGTTGACAGATGTGAGATGTAGAAGTACCAGCCCAACAACTTTTCAAGTGACTCTTGGCCTAGGTGGGTGGTCTTATGCACAGTCAGTATGACTGCGGCTCCTAGCAGCTGCGGCACAGCTATTCTTCCGTCCGATAACCAGATCCATCCCTTTTCTATCACCTGCCCTCCCTTTGCCTGGAGAAAGTCCTTCTCTTCTTTGGAATAAGTAGGTACAAGGTCAGGTGCCTGAGGGAGCAGGGAGGCTGTGACTGATGCCCGGTAGGGGGTGGATACTGCTTGTAGAGTCTCTGAGTCAGCTTGGGACTTCTCCAATGCAATCGAGGTGGAAGCTCACTGGTGTCCTCTGCAGTGCATGACTGCCACCTTTTGGGGCTTCCACACTGCCTCTAATAATTGCAGGACCTCTCGCTGATACTTTATGTCTTTTCCCCAAGAGCTCAACAGGCTTTTTTTTGTTTTGTTTTGTTTTGTTTTGTTTTGTTTTTTGAGACGGAGTCTCGCTCTGTCGCCCAGGCTGGAGTGCAGTGGCGCGATCTTGGCTCACTGCAAGCTCCGCCTCCTGGGTTTACGCCATTCTCCTGCCTCAGCCTCCTGAGTAGCTGGGACTACAGGCGCCCGCCACCGCGCCCGGCTAATTTTTTGTATTTTTAGTAGAGACGTGGTTTCACCGTGGTCTCGATCTCCTGACCTTGTGATCCGCCCGCCTCGGCCTCCCAAAGTGCTGGGATTACAGGCGTGAGCCACCGCACCCAGCCAAGGTACAATGTTAGATTGTTTATTTGAAATATTTCTCTTTCTTGTTGTAGATGTTTGTTGCCATAAACTTCCTTCTGAGTACAGCTTTTGCTGTATCCTATAGGTTTTGGTATGTTTTTTATTTTCATTTCTTTCAAGAAATTTTTTTTATTTTCTTCTTAATTTCTTTATTGACTTCATGGTCATTCAGGAGCGTGTTAATTTCCAGGTGTTTTTTTAGTTTCAAAAGTTATTCTTGGTGCTGTTTTCTAGTTTCACTGTGGTCTGAGAAGACACTTGATATGATTTTTATTTTTAAAAAGTTATGGAGACTTGTTTTGTGACACATCATAGGGCCTATCCTGGAGAATGTTTTATGTGCTGATGAGAAGAATGTGTGTTCTGCAGCTGCTGGATAAAACGTTCTATAAATTTTTGTTAGGTCCATTTGGTCTATAGTACAGTTTAAGTCCAATGTTTATTTATTGATTTTCTGTCTCCACTGTCTGTCCAATGCTGAGAGTGGGGTACTGAAATCCCAGTTACTATATTGGGATCTAGCTCTCCTGTTAGCTCAAACAATATTAGCTTTATATATCTGGGTTCTCCGGTGTTGGGAGCATCTATATTTACAACTGCTATATCCTCTTGCTGAGTTGAGCCTTTTGCCATTATTTAAACACCTAGTCTCTTTTAATTATTTTGTCTTAAAGTCTGCTTTATCTGTCATAAATACAGGTTCTCCTGTTCATTTTTTTTTCATTTGCAAATAACATATTTTTTCATCCCTTTACTTTCCATCCACATATGTCTTCCAAGGTATAGTGAGTTTCTTATAGTCAGCATATAGTTGAGTCTTGTTTTTTTAATCCATTCAGCCATTCTAGATCTTTTAATCGGGGAATTTAAACTGTTCACATTCAAGGTTTTTATTGATAAGTGTAAACTTACTCAAGTCATTTTGTTAATTGTTTTGTTATCATTTTGCATATCCTTTTTTCCTTTCTTCCTCTCTTATTGTTTATCTTTGCAGTGTGGTGGGTTTTTGTAGTGATAAGATTTGATTTCTTTCTCATTCTCATTTGTGTATCTTATTTCCTAGTGATTTTCATTCTTTTGTGAGTTTTTATCATGGTGGTTAACATCCTTTCACTTCTAGATGTAGGACTCTCTTAAGCATTTCTTGTAGGGCTGAGCTAGTGATGATGAATTCCCTCAATGTTTGCTTGTCTAGAAAAGACTATTTCTCCTTCATTTCTGAAGGATAGATTTGCTGGCTATAATATTCTTGCCAGCCAGGTTTTTTTCCTTTAGCACTTTGAATGTAGCATCCCATTCTCTCCTGGCCTGCAAAGTTTCTGATGAAAAATCTACTGTTAGTCTTACTGACATTCCTTTATATATTACTCAACACTTTGGCTGTTTCTGGAAGTTTCTATTTCTCTTTGACTTCTGATAATCTGACTATACTGTGCCTTGGAGATAACCTTTTTATATTGAATCTATTTGGAGATATTTGAGCTTCTTGGATCTGGATGTTCATATCACTCCCCAGACTTGAGAACTTTTCAGTTATTATTTCAATAAATGGGTTTTCTATCACTTTTTCCATGTCTTCATCTTCTTGACCTTCCATAAAGTGAATATTTGTTAGCATAATCTTGTCCCATAAGTTCCATAGGCTTTTTTCAAATTCATTTTGTTTCGTCTGAAAAGTTTATTTCAAAAGATCTGTCTTCTTCAAGGTCAGGAATTATTTCTGATGCTCAGTCTAGTCTATTGTGGAAGTTCTTGATTGTATTTCTGTTAATTGAATTCTTCAGTTATGAGACTTTTGTTTTGTTCATTTTATGACATCTCTTTGTTGAATTTCTCCTTCATATTAGGAATTGTTTTTCTGGTTTTGTTGAACTGTTTCTCTATATTGCCTTGTTTCTTGCTGAATTTCTGTAAGGTCATTATTTTGAATTACTTTTCAGGCATTTTATAGATTTTCTTTTTTTAGGGGTCTGCTACTAGAGAATTGTGTTCCCTTGAAGGTGTCATGTTTCCTTACATTTTTGGGTTTCTTTTCATGTTCTACATTGGTGTCTGCACATTTCACAGAATGGTTGCTTTCTTATAGAGTAGTTTTCATAGGGACTTTTTCCTGCAGATGTATCCTATAATGTTGGTTGGATAGGGTGTTTTGGCTTTGGTTCTGAGTGGGCACTGTAGTGTAGTCTCTGTAAGACTTCTACTGTGTTTAATGTCAGCAGTGTCTACAAATGCCTGAGTGGCTTAGATTATTGGTGTTTTGGGGGGATATGGCATGGCTTTCCTTGGGGCAGAAGCTGCTGGGTGGGCCAGTCCATCCTTGAGCACAAAGGGGAATGGGGCATGCAGGCACATGGTGGCTCTGCCACTGGAATGGGTGGGGTAATCAGCATCATCAGGCCCTGGTGGAGGGGACATGTGGATGCTGGACAGCTCTGCTGCAGAAGTGAATGAGAAACAACAGTTTTTCTGCTGAAAGAAAAGATCTGTCATCCCTCAATCCTATATCTGGTGAAGCCATCTGCTGGGGTGATCAGACCCAACACAAGGCCATAGGGGGCTACACAGTCCAGAAGAGTCAAAGGAATGAGAAAAGACAGGTTAACAGTGCATAATGTGGATCCTGCAGGCCAATGCTAGTATGGAGGCAGTGAAGGCCCTGAGGTCAGGGAGCCCACACTATTTATTGGTGATCAAACAAAGAAGCAGGTGGTGAGGACCTGCAGATATGGGGGTAGAAAAGTAGCGGTGCATCAAGTGTGGCTGTGACAGTTTTGCATTTTCTTTGAAGTATATGGAACATGCTCTGCTACTTGAGATAATGGAGAACATGTTCTTGCAATTCAAGACACAATCAATTTACGATCCTGGGAGAGCAAGCAGCAAGGAGCCAGCAAGTTGGTGCACATTCTGAAGGCTACAAGGGATTTTATGGCCTAAGCTGTGGATCCCATCAAAGCCACGAGTGGTTTTATGCCCTGAGCTTAGATTGTGGTGCTGCAGGGCAGCCTTCCACCCTTTGGCACAGAGTTTGGTGTTCCAAAGACCACGAGGGGGTTTAGACCCTGGAACCGGGACATGTTCCAAGACTCTTTTACATTACGACAGACAAGCTAGTCCTGCTTCAGCTCTTCTACCAACATGCCTCCCTTTTCTTTTTTGCAAAACCGCCACAGCTATCATTGCTTGTTCTCAGCAGGTGCTTTCTGTCCAGAGGTGGCTTCCACATCTGCAGACTAAAAGGAGACAGCACAAGCACATAATTATTAGAACAAAGTTTACAAGTGTAGAGTTTCCAATGGTCTTAATCCATTTAAGAGGATTGATTGCAGACAACCCATTGGCTGCCTTGTGTAAAATATCAGTTCCAGGGAGCAGGGCTAAGTGAGCCTGAGAGGCTTCAAAAACCTGCTCTTTCAGTTTTACAATATTGAAGGTGAGATTTTCCTCTCTGCCCTCTAGATGGCATTTAATTCTTTCCCATTGGTTTTCTGTCTCATTGTAACTATGAGGAGTAATGCAAAAATCGGATGTATTCCAATCACGTTGCATTTGAATTCTAGTTTCTAAACTTAGGATGTGATCTCCCAGCGAAATTACTGTCTGACAGAGATCATTAATTTGACTATCTTTTGATCTATTTGGTCTTGAGAGTTACACAATTTCATATAATTATTTTGCCATTTATCAACAAATTCAACAGTTTGCACAGATGAGTGTAAAGCCACACCCACTACTACAGCAGTAGTGGTAACAGCAATGAGGCCAATTGTAGCAAATATAAGAGTAACTATGAATCTTTTTGAATGGGATAGGAATTTTTAAAGGATCTCACTTACAATATGAGTAGATGGTGATGCCTCCCATGATCTACTTAGAGACACAAGTATCCAAACTTTTTCTCTGTCACTAATTAACAAGATAGTTTGATTCTCATCAAAGGTTGAGTTAATGCAAGTGAACAAGTGACATTCAGGGCATGTGATAGAATGGGTATTTATGTCAAGAGTAACATTTCCTATTGCTAACATAAAAGGTGGCTGGACACAACTTTGAATACAAAAGGTCTCCCAAAGAGAGGACTGCCGGCATGGACCCCTTTAAGTTACTGTTTTTTGTTTGTTCTGTATTCTGAGGGTGTCCTCTGCCATCTGCACCAGTTTCTTGATTTGTCCCCATGTTGGAGGATATGCGAGTTTTAGTCTTTTCCTTTGTCTCTGAGATGTTCATTTGCACCATCACTCGTATAGGGAGCTCTGGCTCTTCCCAGAGTCCTCTCTTCCTGGTGTGGCTCATGATAGATCTTCAGATGTCTGGTGGGCACCCACACAGGTAACTGATTTGTCACCTGAAGAGACACAAGCAAATCCTCTTCCCCACGTAATTATTTTTACTTTTTCCCAGGTTTTTGTATATGCATCCATCCACCATGTATCTCATCCAGCGTTTTTATTTTCCTTTTATTCTGTCAGATGTTGTTCAGCTGCAATCATGGGTTGATCTTTTTGTAAATTAAAAAAATTTAATGTTAATAAAGCTGAGTGCAATAGCATATGCAGTGTTTTACATTCCTGATTTCCCCCTTTTGTTTTTGTATTTGAGTTTTTAAGATATGATTAGCTCTTTTAACTACTGCTTGACCTTGTGAGATTTACAAATACCTGTAGTGTGAATAATATTTCACTGTTATAAAAACATAGCCATGGCTTTGCTGCAATACCCTGGGCCATTATCAGTTTTGATTTTTTCTGGGATTCTCACAACTGCAAAGCAAGATAAAAGATGTCTTTAAACATGAGCTTTAGCCTCTCATTTGATATGTGGCCCAGATAAAATGTGAATAAGTATCTACTGAAACATGAACAAAGGACAATTTTTCAAAGGCAGAAGCATATGTTACATCCATCTGCCAGACGGAATTTGGAGATAAGCCTCTAGGGTTAACTCCTGCTCCTTGATGTGGTAGATGTAAAACTTGACAGGCAGAGCAATGTTGTACAATTTCCTTAGCCTGTTTCCATGACAAATTATATATTTTTCTCAGACCTGCAGCATTAAGATGTGTTAAATAATGGAATGTTTGTGCATCATCAAAAGCTGCAGAAACCAGTGCATCTGCCCTTTCATTAAGCTTAGTTAAAGGGCCAGGGAGGTTAGTATGTGCCCTTATATGAGTAATATAGAAAGGCAAATGTCTTTCACTGTTTGTTGTAAAGAATGAAATAAAATATTAAGCTGTTCATCAGTTACATTGTGAATTAAAGCACACAACGTTTTGTGTGGCTTCCACCATATAAGCTGAATCAGAAACATTATTAACTGACTGTTTAAAAGATTTCAATACTGTAATTACAGCCATAAGCTCAGCCCTCTGAGTGGAAGTCAAGTCAGTTTGAAAAACTTGCTGTTGAGGTCCTGCAAATGAGACTTATCCATTACTAGACCCACCAGTAAAGGCAGTAATGACCCCTTCAATAGGGGCTTTTTGAGTAATGGAAGGCAATATCCATGATGCCCATTTTAGAAACTGGAAGATTTCAGATGTAGGATAATGATTATCAAGAATGCCAATAAAACCAGCCAAATTAACTTGCCATTCCTGGGAATTAATATGTTTGCTGAATTTATTGTTTGTTTAATGGAACTATAATTTGATTTGGATCATATCCCATTAATTTTGTTGTGTGCAGCCTTGCTTGTCCTACAAGTACAGCAATTTGATCTAAGTACAGGGTGAGCCTTTTAGTTGTATTGTGAGGTAGAAAAAGCCACTCAACCAGATCATTCTGTTGAACAATAAAACTCCTGTAGATGTTTAGTAGGAAAAACTAAAAACTGTAATGGCTGCATAGGGTCAATTCGTTTCAATTGTGCTTGTTGAATTTTTTCTTCAATAAATTGAAGTTCCTCTAAAGCCTCTTTGGTCAGAGAGCATTTACTGTTTAAGTTAGAATCACCTTGTAAGGAAGAAAAAAGATGAGACCTTACATAGGTAGGAATGCCTAAAGTTGGATGAATCCAACTAAAGTCTCCTAATAACTTTTGAAAGTGATTTAAAGTTTTAAAACTCTCTCTTCGAATGTGAACGTTTTGAGGCTTCATATAACTTTGTTCTACTTTCACTCCTAAATATTGAAAAGGAGTAGAAGTTTGGATTTATCAGGGGCTATGATTAATCCTGCTGCAGTCACAGCCTTTTCCGTTTGTAGTGCAGCATTAATTCCTCCCTAGTTTCAGCTGCACATAAAATATCATCCATGTCATGGATAATACAGCATTTTTTAAATTGTTCTCTAGCGTAATAGCTTTTCTGACATAAGTTTGACAAATAGTTGGGCTATTTAACATGCCTTGTGGTAACACTTTCCAATGGTATCTCTCTGCTGGTTCTTTGTTATTTATGGCAGGAATGGTAAAAGCAAATTTTTCATAATCTTGGGTAGGTAAAGGAATGGTAAAGAAGCAATCTTTTAAATCTATCACTATGAGAAGGCAGTATCTAGGAATGATAGTTGGAGAGGGCAGTCCTGGGTGTAGCGTGACCATGGGTTGAATCAACAGCATTAACAGCCCTTAAATCTGTTAACATTCTCCATTTACCTGATTTTTCCTTAATAACAAACACAGAAGAATTCCAATGAGATAAAATAGGCTCTATGTGTCCCTTTTGCAATTGATCCTGCACCAATTCTTTTAAAGCCTCCAGTGTTTCCTGTTTCAGCGGCCATTGCTCCACCCAAACTCATTTGGCAGTTAACCAAACAAGAGGAATGGGAGCCAGAGGATCAGCAATGGCCACTCCTAAAAATGATACCCTAATCCAATTTGATCTTTGCCCTTTTAATTCTAAAGATTCTGGTTGGCCATTTTCATTTTTTTCCCTAGTCCCTTTCCTGGGAGGTATCCCATTTTTCTCATTTGTTTACTGTTACTACTATACTGATCCATAGAAATAGATATTTCAGCACCATATTGTTGTAATCAGTCTCTACCCCATAGATTGACAGGAATAGGAGTAATAATAGGTTGAATTGTCCCTTCCTGGCCATCTGGCCCTTGGCATGGCAAAATTAAAGAACTTTGAAAAACTTCTGAGGCAGTCACTACACCAACAATACCCACTGAAGCCTCTTCTTTGGGCCACTGTTGGGGCCATTGATTTAAACAATAATAAAGACATCAGCTCTAGTATCCGCTAATCCTTCAAAGTCTTTACCTTGAATGGTTACTGTAAAAATAGGTCTTTTGTCAGACAGTTGATTAACTCAATAGACAGCCTTTCCTGCTGGATCCATACTACCAAAGCTTCCTGTTCTTCTTACTGTACTACTTCCTAGCTTTGCATAAGGTAGTAGTAATAACTGATCAATTCTTTCTCCTGGGGAAGCAGACCACGGAGTTGAGGAACTAATAACTAATTGAATTTCTCTGGTATAATCAGAATCAATTATTCCTGTATGTACAGTGACACCTCTCAAATTTAAACTAGACCTTCTGTTGGAGTTATCAGACCCAATACCAGGCTGTGGGGGCTACAAAGTCTGGCAGAGTCAAAGGAATGAGAAAAGACAGGTTAAGAATGCATAAGGTGGGTCCAGGGGTCCAATGCTAGTATGGAAGCTGTGAAGTCCCCGGGCTCTGGGAGCCCACACTATTTATTGGTGATCAAAGAAGCAGGTGGTGAGGACGTGCAGACGTGGGGGTAAACAGGTGAGGACATGAGGACAAGGGTGTAGAAAGGGAGTGGTGCATCAAGCATAGCTGTGACAGTTTAGCATTTTATTTGACACATATGTAATATGCTCTGCTACCTGAAATAATGGAGAACATGTTTATGAGCCTGGGAGTGCAAGCAGCAAGGAGCCAGCAAGTTGGCGCACACTCCAGAGGCCACGAGGGGTTTTATGGCCTGACCCCTGGAGTCCATCCAAGCCACAAGGGGTTGTATGCCCTGGGCTTAGATTGTGGTGCTGCAGGGCAGTCTTCCACCCTTTGGCACAGAACTTGGTGTTCCAAAGGCCACAAGGGGTTTCAGACCCTGGACCCCAGACATCTTCCAAGACTCTTTTACATTATGACAGACAAGCCAGTCCTGCCTCAGCTCTTCTACCTACATGTCTCCCTTTTCTTTTTTGCAAAACCACCATAGGTATCATTGCTTGTTCTTGGCGGTGGCTTTCCCTCCAGAGGTGGCTTCTGCATCTACAGACTATATAAAGACAAGACAACACAGATTAAAAGCACAATCATCATTGAAATAACAGAGCCTCTAAGTGTCTTGATCCATTTTAACGGGTTAATAGCTGCTAATCCATCTACATCTCCTTCAAGCACTTCAGTTCCTGACATTAGTGTCACATGTGCCTGAGAGTCTTGAAATACTTGTTCCTTCAGTTTTGCAATATCCAAAGATAAATTTTCAGTATGACCTTTTAAATGTCTCTTATCTTTTTCCCATTCATGCTCTTTTTCATTATACAGATGAGGAGTAATGCAAAAATCAGGGGTATTCCAATCACATTGTAACTGCATTCTATATTCTAAATTAACTACACGATCTTCTAGCCACGTTACAGTTTGTTGGACTTGATTAGCTGATCATTAACTTGATCAGTTAGTTTCTGGTCGATGTTAGTTTGGGAATTCCACAGCAGAGTAGAATTTTTCTGCCAATTATTTACATAGTCTGCTGTTTGTACTGTAGAATGCAAAGCAACTCCAGCTACTGCTGCAGTAGCTGTGACAGCAATCAATTCCATAATGATTAAAATTAAAGTAGCAATGAAACACCAAGAGCACCTCAAAATCTTCCAAAGAATTTCAGTAATAATATGCACAGGAGGAGAAGATTCCCAAGGACAGGAAAGCTTTACAGGTATCCATACTCCTTCTCGGGCTCTTACCACGAAAATAGATCAGTATTAGACAAGGAAGAATTCACACAAGTAAACAATCTACATTCTTGAGAAGTCACATGATGATTAGGGAGATCAAGTTTTAAATCACCCACTACAATTAGGAAAGGCAGACGGACACAACTCTGTATCCAGAGTGAATCATTATGACTCAATTCTAATATGTAATTAGGATTATATTGGGTCAGCTTAGTATATGTCCCTTCCCAAATCTTTATCTTTTTTAGTGCCATTAATATTTCCCACAACTCCTTATGTTTAACTCCTACAGCAGAACATATCATTTGTGGTTGAGGTACCACTATACCACCATATGCTCAAATAATGGGATCTCTTGCTGTACTTCTTATGGTGTCCACTATTTGATCCTTTTGTTTAGATGTAGGGTGACAATTACCTACAGTTTGAGAGGTGAGCCCCATCAATGCATCTTTAGGGGACCATCAACAATAACTCCATATGAATCATTGTATCACCTCTGCTCTCCATGTGATACAATCTTCCCAAGCAAATGTCTTCATTTTTTCTGACCATGTCCAATCCACTTTACAGATAGCTTTTTGAGGGCAGTAAACTTCAGTTACAGGAGCATAATCATTGTGATAAATACTAAGACCAGAAAGCATATGAAATTGTGCCATGCAGATGTTAAGTTCAGACACTATCGCCAGCAAAGATTGATGACTGGGAGGTAAACACCCATTGGCTTTTCCCAAGCAAATAAATAAATGCTCAAATCCCAACGGATATTCATAATTGTTTCTTCCTCTTGAGGGTGAGACAGGCCTCTATCATCAGTAGAACCAGGCATCCGAAAAGTATCATTAGTGTATACTTCCACTGGGAGGTCTAACCATGTTACTAGCCATAAAAGTGGTTTAAAAGGAACATATGCCCAATAAGTATAATTGTTTTTTGTTTCAGCAGTTACTGAGGGAATACTTACAATGACCATGAGAACAGACATCATAGCTACCATTAAATTATTAGTTGTTTTTGGTCTGTTCTGTGCTCCGAGGTTGACCTCTGCCATCTGCGCCAGCTTCTTGATTTGGCCCCATGTTGGAGGATACGCCTGGTTAGTATTCTTGGTCTTTTCCTTTGTCTATGAGATGTTCATTCACACCATCACTCGTATAGGGAGCTCTGGCACTTCCCAGAGTCCTCTCTTCCTGGTGTGGCTCATGATGGATCTTCAGATGTTTGGTGGGCACCCACTCAGGCAACTGATTGTCACCTGGAGAGACACAAGCAAATCCTCTTCCCCATGTAATTATTTTTCCTTTTTCCCAGCTTTTTGCATATGCATCCCTCCACCATATATCTTGTCCAGCCTTTTATTTTCCTTTTGTCCTGTCAGATGTTGTTCAGCTGCAGTCATGGGTTGATCTTTTTGTAAATTTAAAACATTTAATGTTAATAAAGCTAAATGTAATTGCATATATGGGGAGTTATATGTCTGATTTCCCCCTTTTTGTTTTTGTATTTGAGTTTTTAAGGTACAATTAGCTCTTTTAACTATTGTTGTCCTTGTGAGTTACATGGAATTCCTGTAGTATGGGTAATATTCCACTGCTGAAAAATGCAGTCATGGCTTTATTGCAATACCCTGGGCCATTATCAGTTTTTATTTTTTCTGGAATTCCCATAACTGCAAAGCAAGATAAAAAGATGTCTTTTAACATGACCTGTAGCTTCCCGTTTGACATGAGGCCCAGATAAAATGTGAATAAGTATCTACTGAAACATGAACAAAGGACGATTTTCCAAAGGTGGAAACGTGTTACATTCATCTGCCACATGGAATTCAGAGATAAACCTCTAGGGTTAACTCCTGCTCCTTGATGTGGTAGATGTAAAACTTGACAGAACAACTTCCTTAGCCTGCTTCCATGATAAATTATATATTTTGCTCAGGCCTGCAGCATTAAGTTGGGTTAAAGAATGGAATGTCTGTGCATCATCAAAAGCTGCAGAAACCAGTGCATCCACCCTTTGATTAAGTTTAGTCAAAGGGTCTGGGAGGTTAGCATGTGCTCTTATGTGAGTAATATAGATAGGGGAATTACTTTGTTGTACTGCTTGCTATAAAGAATGAAATAAAGATTAAGTTGTTCATCAGTCACATTGCAAATTAAAGCACATTCAATATTTTGTGTGGCTTATACCACATAAGCTGAATCAGAAACAATTATTAACTGGCTGTTTAAAGGTTTTTAATACCATAATTACAGCCATAAGTTCAGCCCGTTGAGCAGAAGTAAAGTCAGTTTGAAAAACTTGTTGCTGAGGTTCTACATATGAGTCTTTTCCATTACCAGACCCATCAGGAAAAACAGTAATGGCCCCTTCAATAGGGGCTTTTTGAGTAATGGAAGGCAATATCCATGATGTTAATTTAAGAAATTGGAATATTTTGGATTTGGGATAATGTCTATCAAGAACACCAATAAAACCAGACAAATTCACTTGCCATTCCTGGGAATTAATATAAACTTGCTGAATTTGTTGTTTGTTTAATGGAACTATAATTTGATTTGGATCATATCCTATTAACTTTGTTGTGTGCAGCTGTGCTTGTCCTACTAGTATAGCAATTTGATCTAAGTAAAGGGTGAGCCTTTTAGTTGTATTGTGAGGTAGAAAAAGCTACTCAACCAGATCATTCTGTTGAACAATAACTCCTGTAGGTGAATGTTTAGTAGGAAAAACTAAAAACTGTAATGGCTGCATAGGGTCAATTCGTTTCACTTGTGCTTTTTCTTCAATTAATTGAAGTTCTTCTGATACTTCTTTGGATAAAGAGTGCTTACTGTTAAGATCAGAATCACCTCGTAAGATAGAAAAGAGGTGAGACATAGCATAAGTAGGAATGTCTAATGTGGGTTGAACCCAATTAGTATCTCCTAAAAATTTCTGAAAACCATTTAGAGTTTTTAAATTATCTCTTCGAATTTGAACATTTTGAGGCTCAATATAACTTTGTTCTACCTTCATTCCTAAATATTGACAGGGAGTAGAAGCTTGGATTTTATCAGGAGCTATGATTAACCCTGCTGCTGTTACAGCCTTTTCTAATTTTTTGTAGCATAGCATTAATTCCTCCCTAGTTTCAGTTGCACATAAAATACCATCCATGTAATGGATAATATAACATTTTAAAAATTGTTGTCTAACTGCCTTAATAGCTTTTCTGACATAAGTTTGACAAATAGTTGGGCTATTTAACATGCCTTCTGGTAATACTTTCCAATGGTATCTGTCCACTGTTTCTTTGTTATTTACAACAGGATCAATAAAAGCAAATTTTTCATAATCTTGGGTAGCTAAAGGAATGGTAAAGAAACAGTCTTTTAAGTCTATCACTATGAGAGGCCAGTATCTAGGAATCATAGTTGGGGAGGGCGGTCCTGGTTGCAGCATGCCCATGGGTTGAATTACAGCATTAACAGCCTTTAAATCTATTAACATTCTCCATTTACCTGATTTTTTCTTAACAACAAACACAGGAAAATTCCAAGTAGAGAAGGTAGGCTCTGTGTGTCCCTTTTGCAATTGTTGCTGCACCAATTCTTTAAAAGCCTCCAGTTTCTTCTGTTTCAATGGCCTCTGCTCCATCCAAACTCATTTGGCAAACAAGAGGAATGGGAGCCAGAGGATCAGCAATGGCCACTCCTAAAAATGATACCCTAATCCAGTTTGATCTGCTTGCCCTAAAGCAAGGTTCTAAAGGTTCTGCTTGGCCATTTTCATTTTTTCCTAGTACTTTCCCCAGGAGATATCCCATTTTTCTCATCATTTGCTTACTGTTATTACTATACTGATCAATAGGAATAGATATTTAAGCACCACCTTGTTGTAGTAAGTCTCTACCCTATAGATTGACAGGAATAGGTGTAAATGGGTTGAATTGTCCCTTCTCGGCCATCTGACCCTTGGCATGGCAAAATTAAAGAACTTTGAAAAACTTCTGAGGCAGTCTCTATGAAAACAATACCCATTGAAGCCTTTCTTTGGGCCATTGTTGGGGCCACTGATTTAAAGCAATAATAGAGACATCAGCTCCAGTGTCTACTAATCCTTCAAAGTCTTTACCTTGAATGGTTACTGTAGAAATAGGTCTTTTGTCAGACAGTTGATTAACCCAATAGACAGCCTTTCCTGCTGGATCTGTATTAGCAAAGCCTCCTGTTCTTTTTACTGTACTATGTCCTAGCTTTGTGTAAGGTAGTGGTAATAACCGAGAAATTTCTTCTCCTGGGGAAGCAGACCACGGAGTTGAGGAACTAATAACTAATTGGATTTCTCTGGTATAATCAGAATCAATTATTCCTGTATGTACAGTGACACCTCTTAATTTTAAACTAGACCTTGCAAGCAACAGACCATTACTGAGGGTAAAGAGCCCCTAACTCCTTTGGGAACTTTCTTTGGTGGCTCCCCAGGATGTAAGGAAACAGGAACTGTGCTGCAAAGATCTGCAGCAGCACTGCCTGCTGTGGCAGGGGACAAAATTGTTATATGTTTGTAAAGGCACTGGCTGTGCCAGATTCACCTCTGTTGAGGGACCTGAGGCGGGCCCCTCTTCCCATTTCCCAAAAGAGATTGCCCATCTTTGCTAAATTTAGAACGACAATGATTTGCCCAGTGATTGCCCTGCTTGCACCAGGGGCACATACTGGGATGTTTTTGTTGCTTACTGGTAGTATCCCTTGCCTATTGACTTCCTTTTTCACATTCCTTTTGTGTATGTCCAAATTGCCCACAATTAAAACAAGAGCCTGAGAAACAGGGCATATTTTTTTCCCCTTTAATCCAGCCACAGCTTGAGCTAACAGTAGCCTTATGTAAATTACCCCCAATGCCATCACAAACCTTAATATATTCAGACAAATGAGCTTCCCTCTCATAGGTCTAATATCAGCTTGACACTCTGCATTGGCATTATCACAGGCAAGGAGCTGTATTCCAACATCTTGAGCTGTTTTGTCAGTTATAACTTTATGCACAGTCTCTTGGAGCCGAGCAATAAAATCAGTATATGTTCCTTTAGGTCCTTGTCAGACAGAACTGAAAGAAGGATATTTTTCTCCTGTAACATTTATTCTCTCCCATGCCCATAGGCACACAGTGCGTAATTCAACAATGGCAACATTCTCCATTTCTGCTTGATTTTCTAATTGACCCCAATTAGGTCTAACTCCCATTAGCTGATCAAAAGAAACAGGTACAGGTGGCTGTGCTTGTGTGTTTTCTCTTGCCTGGGTTTGAGCTTCATCAGCCCATCAGGTTTTAAACTACAAGTACTGAATGAAGTGAGAACAGATTTTGTTAAAGTAGCCCACTCATATGGCATTCACCTATTATCAAGAGCCACATTTTTAACAAAGTCTGCACAAAAGGAGAATTTGGCCCATATTGACTAATGGCTTGTTTGAATTCTTTTAACAGTTTAAAAGGAAAAGTGGCCCAATTAGCTGTATTTTGTCCTCCTTGTTGGATTATAGTAACTGGAAATTGCCATGCTTCTAGGTCTCCCTCGGCTCTAGCTTTTTGAATAGAATTTTGTGTAGCACCACCAATTGCTCCATGCTTTAATATTTTAACTATAGGAGCAGTAAGTTTTACAGCTAATTCATTTTCTCGCCCATTAGGGGGAGAGGGAGGAGGTGGCCATTCACTTAATTCAGCAGGTGGAGCCGACGGGCTACTAAAAATATACCTTTTTCAGTTTCCATTTCTTTTCATTAATTTCCTCTGGCTCCTGTTCCTCACATTCAGAATCTGAAGTTAGTTTTTTACACTCATCTGCTTCTTCCTCATCTGAATCTGCCTCATCATCTGTTTGAAATGGCTCAGGAGCTGCCTTTATCAATGCCCACACTAACCAAACAGGAAATGGAATTTTCGCTCCTTCTTTACATGCCTTTTTAAAATCTCTGCCAATTCTTTCCCATTCACCCAACTCCATAGTCTCTTGTTCTGGGAACCATGCACAAAACTGTTCTACCCTACTAAAGAGTTTTGATAAATTCTGAGCACTATGTTCACTCCCCTTCTCCATAATAAATACCTTAGAAAATTTAAATAAGCAGAATGTTTGCTTTCAATTTGTCCCATTGTTACCCTGGTTCTTCTGAGCACCCAGCTTGCCCACCTAGCTTCTTTCAGTCATCCTCAGGTGTCCTCTGATGATGCGTCCTCCACTTCCACATGCTCTAGCATTCCTTCACCAGGTTCTTTGTAGCCCCACATTGGGCGCCAGGAATACTGGCATGATCAGACCCAACACCAGGCCGTGGGGGCTACACAGTCCGGAAGAATCAAAGGAATGAGAAAAGGCAGCTTAAGAGTGCATAATGTGGGTCCTGCAGGCCAACGCTAGTATGGAGGCAGTGAAGGCCCTGAGCTCTGGGAGCCCACACTATTTACTGGTGATCAAACAAAGCAGGTGGTGAGGATGTGCAGATGTGGGGATAGAAAGGTAGTGGTGCATCTAGTGTAGCTGTGACAGTTTAGCATTTTCTTTGAAGCATATGGAACAAGCTCTGCTACTTGAGATAATAGAGAGCATGTTCTTCCAACTCAAGATACAATCAATTTATGATCCTGGGAAAGCAAGAAGCAAGGAGCCAGCAAGTCTGGACACACTCCAGAGGCCACGAGAGGTTTGACACCCTGAGTCCTGGATTCCATCCAAGTCATGAGGGTACCACGAGGGGGTTTAGACCCTGGACCCAGGACATTTCCAAGATTCTTTTACATCATGACAGACAAGCTAGTCCTGTCTCGGCTCTTCTACCAACACCATCCTACTGGAATGAAGGGAAAAATAAAGATATTCTCAGATGAAGGAGAACTAACAGAATGTGTTGCTAGCAGACTTACCCCTTAAGAATGGCTAAAGAAATCCCTCCAAACAGAAATAAAATGAAAACAGAAAGAACATGAAAACAGCAAGATGGAGTTTTCATAAAGGAAAATAATGAAATCAGTAAAAGGAGAAGTATAAATGATAGAATATTCTTCACCTTATGAGTTTCTTTAACCATGTTTTATGTTTGAAGCTAAAGTTCTAATACTACCTTACATGATATTCAATGTATACAGAGGAAATACCCAGAACAATTACATTTTTTCTAAGTGGGAAGGTAAAGGAAGCTGTATTAGTCGGAGTTCTCCAGAGGGACAGACTGATAGGATCTATGTATATATGAAAGGGGGTTTATTAGGGAAAATTGGCTCAAATGATCAAAAGGAAAAGTCCCATGACCGGCCCTCTGCAAGCTAAGGAAATAAGAAGCCAGCAATCGCTCAGTTCAAGTCCAAAAGCCTCAAAAGCAGGGAAGCTGAAAGTGCAGCCTTCAGTCTGTGGCCAAAGGCCCAACAGGCCCCTGCAAACCACTGGTGTTTAAGTCCAAGAGTGCAAATGCCAAAGAACCTGGAGGCTGATGTCCAAGGGCAGGAGGAATAGAAGGAAGTATCCAACATGAAGAGAAAGATGAAAGCCAGAAGACTCAGCAAGCCAGCTTATCCTACCTTCTACTGCCTGCTTTGTTCTAGCTGCACTAGCAGCCGATTGGATGGTATCCACCCATATTGAGGGTGGGTCTTCCACTCCCAGTCCACTGACTCCAATGTCAATCTCCTCTGGGAACACCCTCACAGACACACCCAGAAACAATATTTTACCAGCTATCTAGGCATCCTTCAATCCAATCAAGCTGACACCTGATTTTAACCATCAGAGAACCTAAATGTGATTAATATTTCTATACTTCATTCAAACTGGTAAAACATCAATAGCAGTAAGCTGTGAAAGTTACATTTGTATATAGTAATAGCTACAGCAATCAATAAAATTATGAAAAATAATATACTCGAATATGTAAAAAATGCATCAAAATTGAACTCTATGTCCACATAACCCACAGGCTGATAAGAGAGAAAAGAAAAAGAGGCATAAGAAATAATGCAAACAGATAGAAAACAAAAAGTAAAATGGCAGTCTTAAGCCCTAACATATCAATGATTACTTTTTTTTTTAACACGATCTCACTGTGTTGCCCAGTCTGGAGTACAGTGGCACAATCATGGCTCACTACAACTTTGAACTCCTGGGCTCAAGCAATCCTCCCACATCAGCGTCTCAAGTAGCTGGGTCAACAAGGCTCATGCCACCCTGCCTGGCTAATTTTTTTCATTTTTTGTAGAGACAGGGTCTTGTTATGTCTCTACAAAAGGGTGGTAGTTTGAGACTGGTCTCAAACTCCTGGCCTCAAGCAATCCTCCTGCCTCAGCCTCCTAAAGTGCTGGGATTACAGGCATTAGCCACTATGTCTGGCCTCAATAATTTAAATATAAGTGGTCTAAATACACAAATTAAAAGGGAGATATTGGCAGCATGAATTTTTAAAACAGCAAAATATGTGTTGTTTACAAGAAACTCTCTGCCAACATGACATAGGTATGTTGAAAGTAAAAGGATGTAAAAAAAAAAAAATGCTAACACAATAAGCACAAGTGGATATATTAATATGAGAAAAGATTTCAGACAGAAGAAAAGCAGTAGAGAGAAAAAGACATTACACAATGATAAAAGTTGCAATCCACCAAAAATGTAAAGCCATCCTAAAGGTGTATGCACCAAAACACAGAGCTTTAATGTAAATGAAGCAAAAACTGAGAGAACTAAACGGAGAAATAGACATATATGCAATTTTAGTTGGAGATTTCAACATCCCACTCACAGTAATTGATAGACCTACTAGACAAAAAGTCAGCAAGGATTTAGAAGGATTAAACACACCATCTTCAGCCAGTAAGACCTAACTAAGGTTTATAAAACTCCTCATACAACAAGAGCATAATACACATTCATTTCATGCATACATGGTTCATCAAAATGACTTTCTATATCTTAGGTCTTAAAACAGTTAAGAAAAAAGAAATCATACAGAGTGTGTTTTCTGATTATAAAGGAATGAAACAAGAAATCAGTAACAGAAACACAGAAAAAAAATCTCCAAACACTTGGAAATTAAACACCCTTCTAAATAATCTACAAGTCAAAGGAAATAATCCGTGGTCTCAAATGAAACTTTAAAATCACAGAACTGAATGAAAATGAAAACATAGCGCATCAAAATTTGTGGGGTGCAGTTACAGTAACACTGAGAGGAAATTTACAGCACTACAAGTTTACCAAGAGGAAAGACCTCAAATCAATCATCCAAATTCCTATCTCAAAAAGCACTAAAAAATAAATAGCTACAGAAAGTCAGAGTATACATAAGGAAGGAAAAATTAAGATTAAGTTATAAATTAATGAAATTGAAAACAGAAAAACAAAATTAAAAAGCCAATTCTTTGAAAAAATAAAAAATAATAATAAAGCTCAATCAAGACCGACAAACATTAAAAAAAGAACACACAAATTATCAATATCAAGAACAAAAAAGTGACATCATAACAAATCCTTAAGCCATTAAAATAAGAAAATATTATTAACAATTTTAAACTAATAAATTCAACAACTTCGAAGAAATGGATCAATTACTTGAAAGCCACAAACTACCAAACCTCAGTCAAAGTGAAACACATAACCTATGAAATTTGGTAATTAAAATGCTTCTGAGTCCAGGGTCTCACTGTTGGGGTGAGGATTTACAGATGACAAACAGGAGGAGGTTAGTATGATCCAAGTGCTAGTGGGTTCAAGTTGGAGAATCAGTATTAACTCATGTTTTGCTTAAAACAGGCGAAGGGGGCCTCCCCTTCCACACCTGTGGGTATTTCCCATCAGGTGGAGACGAGATACTGAGAAAAGAAATAAGATGCATAAATAATAATAAGATGCATAAATAATAATAAGACGCATAAATAAGTTCAAGGAAAGGTACTGTGCCCGGATGTGCACGTGGGCTAGATTTATGTTTCTCTTTACCCAAACATCTCAGTGTAGCAAAGAGTAACAAAGCAGTATCACTGCTGGCATATCTCGCCTCCAGCCATAGGGCAGTTTTCTCCTATCTCAGAATAGAATGAATGGTCGACTTTACACCAAGACATTCCATTCCCAGGGACATGCAGGAAACAGAGGCCTTCCTCTTATCTCAACCACAAAGAGGCCTTCCTCTTTTACTAATCCTCCTCAGCACAAACCCTTTATAGGCGTTGGGCTGGGGGACAGTAAGATCTTTCCCTTCCCACAAGGACATATCTCAGGCTGTCTCAGTGGGGGGAAACCTTGCACAACACCCAGGTTTTCTCAGGCAGAGGTCCCTGGGGTTTTCCTCAGTGCATCGTGTTAATAGAGAATGGAGAATGGTGATGACTTTTACCAAGCATACTGCCTGCAAACATATTGTTATATTGCAGACCCTGCACACCCCTAAATGCCTTAAACCTTGATTCAATACAGCACGTGTTTCTGTGAGCACAGGGCTGGGGCTAAAGTTACAGGTTAACAGCATCTCAAAGCAGAACAATTTTTCTCAGTACAGATTAAAAGGAGTTTCTTATGGCTTCCTTTTCTCCATAGACACAGTAACAGTCTGATCTCTCTTCCTTTCCCCTACATTTCCCCATTTGCTTTTTGACAAAACCGCCATCATCCTTATGGCCCATTCTTGATGGTCGCTGTCTCTTCGAAGCTCCTGGGTACACCTGTAGACTTAACAACAGACAGAGCAGGCACACAAGGATTAATACGAAATTTACAATAGTGGAACTTGGAGGGGTGGCCTGCCCCTCCACACTTGTGGGCGTTTCTTGTTAGGTGGAACGAGAGACTTGAGAAAAGAAATGAGACACAGAGACAAAGTACAGAGAAAGAAAAAGTGGGCCCAGGGGACCGGGGCTCAGCATGCAGAGAACCCACGCCAGCACCGGTCTCTGAGTTCCCTCAGTGTTTATTGATCATTATCTTTATCATCTTAGAAAAAGGGAAGTGGCAGGATGATAGGATCATCGTAGGGAGAAGGTCAGCAGTAAGACATGAATAAAGATCTCTGTGACATGAGTAAGTTTAAGGAAAAGTGCTGTGCCTTGATATGCATATGCAAACATCTCCATAAACCTTTTTGGTGCGTAAAGAGCAGCCTTACACTAGCAAGTCCCACCTTCAGCCCTAAGGCGGTTTTTTCCTTTCTCAGTAAACAGTACAATCGGGTTTTACACTGAGATGTTCCATTGCCCAGGGGCGGGCGGGAAACAGATGCTTTTCTCTATCTCAACTGCCAAGAGGCCTTCTTTCCTCTTATACTAGTCCTCCTCAGCAGAGACCCTTCACGGGCGTCAGGCTGGGGGATGATCAGGTCTTTCCCTTCCCACAAGCCCATATTTCAGACTATCACATGGGGAGAAACCTTGGACAATACCTAGCTTTCCTAGGCAGAGGTCCCTGCGACCTTTGGCAGTGTACGTGTCCCTGGGTACTTGAGATTAAGAGAATGGTGATGACTTTTCACAAGCATACTGCCTTCAGGCACTTGTTTAACAAAGCACACCCTGCACAGCCCAAAATCCGTTAAACCTTGAGTTACCACAGCACATGTCTCTTGCAAGGACAAGGGTGGGGGTGGGGTCACAGAATAACAGCATCTCAAATACAGAACAAAATGGAGTCTCTTATGTGTACTTCTTTCTATATAGACAGTGGCAGTTACATCTTTCTTTTCCCCACAGAACTTCCAATGGTTTTAATCCAAGTGACCGGGTTAAGATTTGCGAGACCATCAGCAGCTTCTGCAATTGCCTCTGTTCCTGGCACCAAATTGAAATGGGCTTTTGATGCCTCAAGAACTTGTTCTTTTAATTTTGAAATGTCTAAAGTAAGATTATCTTCTCTTCCTCATAGATGGCATCTAACCATGTCCCAGTGATGCTCAGACTCCTTACAGGCTTGGGGTGTAAGGAAAAATTCTGATGTATTTCAGTCACACTGTAACTGAAGACGATGTTCCAAGCTCATGAGCCTGTCTCCCATCCAAATGACAGTTTCTCTAAGATCATTTATTTGGTTTGCCAAGTTTTGATCTATTTGGGTCTGAGAGTTTCACAATTTTGAGGAATTATTTTGCCAATTATTTACATATTCTGCAGTTTGAACAGAGGAGTATAATGCAACTCCTGCCACAGCTGCCATAGCTGTGACTGCAATTAATCCCATAATCACCACAATCAAAGTAAAAATGAATCTTTTGGATCTATTTAGAACTCCTTTTAGTACTTCAGTTAAAATACGGACGGATGGCAAAACCTCCCACGGTCAGTCCATGAACACAGGGATCCACATACCCTCTCTTGCTCTCACTAGTAGAATACGGTGCTGCCAATTAAAAGTTGAATCAATGAAAGTAAACAATCTACAATTTTCACAGGTTATAGTTTGGGAATCTGGGTTAATAACTATGTTTCCTACAACTAGCATATAAGGGGGTTTTACACAACTTTGCAAAGGAATCGTCAGACTGGAATTTAGGTCGATAGTGTAAGATAGCTTATGGTCTCTTGTTCTTATAGCTTGATTTCCAGACCAAATTCTAATGCAGTGCGAGACCACAGTAAGCTTCCAAAGTTCCAGGTGCTCAGGACCAGTAACAGGACTAGCTAACTTTGGTCAAGGTGATGAGATTCCCTTTTCACCCCATTCCCAAGGGTAGAGACTCTAACCTTTAGTACATATTTTTATCTAAACCTTCTGTTAAGTCACTGTTCACAGCCAGACTCACATGTGCACTGGGACACACTTGAGTTTGTCCTGTGCAATTGCGGTAGAATTGACCTTGAGGTGACCAACCTGCAATAGTTCCAAATTCATTGTTTTGTGATATCACCTCACAATCAGCCACACATCCTTCCCAAAGTAAAACTTCTGGGCCTTTTGATCCTTAGGGAATTTCCTTGGGGCAAGGCTTCCCCTTAGGCCTCCTAGATTTTAATGATCTTTGAAAAGAAGGGTCCTGCAAATAATTTACCTGTGGCCTAAGTGACATTCCACTTACGATGTGATGAGTAAACCTACTGGGGGCACTGACAGTAGGTACTCCTACCAACCAATTCTGGGTTGCAGGCATTAAGCATCCTGGTGCCCTCCCTAGGCAAACAGGAGGATAATGATACCCAGTGGAAATATTCATCATCATTTCTTCTTCCTCGGGTTGGGCAGGGCAATGATCATCTGTGGGGTCAGGCACCCACAGACTATTATTCACATATATTTCAATGGGATTATCCACCCATGTAACTGCCCGAATTAAGGACGGGGAAAGCACATAGGCCCAGTAAGTATAATTAGCTGCAGCTGCTCCTGCAGACATGAGGAGACTTATTACCGTTGATACAATCATCAAAGCTGCAAGCAGCCTATTCTCTGGAGTTCGTGTCACATTTACATTCCCAGGCTTTTTTCAGCTGTGTCCACTTCTTTAATTGTGCCCAAGTTGGCGGCTCCACCTTCTTGGTGGATGGCAACTTCATCTGTTCTTCTGATATCACCATTTTGTTAACCTGGCAAGTCGATGGTGCTCGATTGCGGTGTTTCGGTCTCCACGGAGGTGTTTTCTTTGCATCTCTGATGGGTTCATTACAGAACTTTAAATGTCTAGTGGGTATCCAAACAGGAACTGATTTTCCCCTGGTGAAACGCAAGCAAAACCTCTCCCCCACCTTATCACCTTCCCTATTTCCCATGTTTTATTTTTGTTGTCTTTCCACAAAATCAGTTTTCCTTCATGTGGGCTGTTCTTTTTACCAGTAAGATGTTGTTCTGCTGAGGTAGTGGTCTGATTTCTATGTTTTAAAAAATTTAAAGTATTGAATGCTAGATTAAGTTGCATCTGGGGAGTGTTATACTCCTTACTGTCTCCCCCTTTTCTTTGTTTAACCAATTGAGTTTTGCATGTTCTATTAGTTCTTTCAACTATGGCCTGTCCTTGGGAATTATAGGGAATTCCTGTTGTATGTGTAATTTTCCACTGATTTAAGAATTTTTGGAATGCTTTACTACAGTACCCTGGCCCATTGTCCGTTTTAATTTTTTCTGGAATTCCCATGACAGCAAAACAAGATAATAAACATCTTTTAACATGGGAAGTACTTTCTCCTCTCTGGCAGGTTGCCCATATGAAATGTGAGTAAGTATCAACTGTCACATGGACAAATGACAATTTTCCAAATGAAGGTACATGCATGACATCCATTTGCCATAATGCATTAGGACATAGGCCTCTGGGATTAACTCCTGCCTCTTGAGTGGGCAGGTGTAGAACTTGACACTGGGTGCAATGCTGTACAATATTTTTTGCCTATTTCCATGTAATATCAAATTTATTTTTTAATCATGTTACATTTACATGAGTCAAGGCATGAAGTTCTCGTGCTTTTACGAATGCAGAGGATACCAGCAAGTCGGCCTGTTCATGTGCTTTAAAGGCCCTGGTAAATTAGTATGTGCTCGAATATGAGAAATATAAAATGGGAAACTTCTTTTTCTTATAGTTTGTTGTAATAAGTTGAATAGCTGGTTTAACTGATCATCCATACTGTATTTGATTAGGGCTGTCTCAACATCCTTTGTAGCCTGTACTACATATGCAGAATCTGATACAATGTTAATAGCTAATTAAAATCATGTAACACTGTAATGATGGCAACCAACTCTGCTCTTTGAGCTGAGTGATACTGAGTTTCGATAACTCAGTCTTTTGGCCTGGTGTAAGCCACTTTTCCATTGCTGGAACCATCAGTAAACACCATCAGCATTTTCTAAAGCTTCATGTTTGTTAATTTTAGGTAAAATCCATGTAGTCAATTTTAAGAACTGGAAGATTTTTGTTTTTAGGTAATGATTGTCAATAGTTCCCACAAAATCAGCAAGACCAATCTGCCATGTACCAGAATTGATAAAGGCTTGTCTAAACTGTTCCTTGTTTAAAGGAACAATGATTTTGTCTGTGTCACTCCCACACAATTTTATTATTCGTAATCTTGCCTGACCAATTAATGTAGCCATTTGATCCATGTACAATGTAAAAGTCTTGTACTGTGAGGAAGGAATGACCACTCCGCAAGATCTTTATTTTGAACAATGATGCCTGTTGGAGAATGTGCAGTAGCAAAAAGCAAAAATCAAAAGTTGGAGTGGGGCCAAGGGATCTATTATATTTACTTGTGCTGACCAAATTTTTTCTTCAACTAATTCAATTTCTTTGGTTGCCTCTGGAGTTAATGTTCTTTTACTATTTAAGTCTGCATCCCCTCTTTAGAGAAAAAATTTGACATGGCATAAGTAGGAATGCCTAGAGTTGGTCGAATCCAATTAATATCTCCTAGCAACTTTTGAACGTCATTTAATGTTTGTAATGTGTCTCTTCTTATTTCTATTTTTTGTGGTTTAATTTTTCTTTCCTCTACCTGCATTCCCAAGTAATGAAAAGGAGTAGAGGCTTGAATCTTATCAGATGCTACTGTCAGTCCTGCGTTGGCAACTTCGTTTGCAGAAATGTGTGACAGTCAATTAATTTGTCTCTCGTTTCTGCAGCACACAAAATATCATCAACATAATGAATAACAGTCTGAAAACTTGTCTCTAACTGAAGAGCTTGACCTACAAAAGTCTGACAAATAGTTGGACTATTAAGCATTCCCTGAGGCAACACTTTCCACTGAAACCTGGTGGCTGGTTATTATTTATGGCTGGTATAGTAAAAGCAAATCCTGTTTCGCCAGAGGAATGGTAAAAAAGCAATCCTTCAGATCAATTATAATTAAAGGCCAATCCTTGAGGATCATGGGCAACCTGGGCTGGAGAGCCCCCATGCGTGAATTATGGCATTAACAGCTCTGAAGTCAGCATACACCATCTGCCAGATTTCTTCTGCATTACAAACACAGGAGAACTCCAAGGCAAAAATGAAGGCTCAATATGTCCCTTTTCTAATTGTTCCTTTGCTAATAAGTGTAAAGCCTCCAGTTTTTGTTTTGGTAGCGGCCACTGATTCACCCACACAGGTTTTTCTGTTTTCCAAGTTAATGGAATGGATTTTGGAGGCTCTACAATGGCTGCCCCTAAAAAGGATACCCTATTCCTTTTCTTTCTTGATTTCCCTCAGCCTCAGTTGGGACTTTCATGCCGTCTTCACTCTTTCATAGTCCCTTTCCAGGGAGATATCCCATTTTAGTCATGATTTTTTGACTCGTGGGGCTGTATGGGGAGGCTGGGATAGTAATCTCCGCACGTCATTGTTGTAACAAGGCTCAGCCCCACAAATAGACTGGAATAGAAGTGATCATAGGTTGAACTGTACTTTCTTATCAGGTCCTAGACAATGTAAAATCACGGCACTTTGATACACTTCTGAGGCAGTGCCTAGCCAACAAGTCCTGTAACAGGCTTCTGTTTAGGCCAGTATTTTGGCCATTGATTTAAGGTAATGATAGAAACATCAGCCCCAGTATCCACTAATCCTTTAAACTGCTTTCCCTGAATAGTAACTGTACACACAGATCTATCCTCTGAGACCTGACTAGCCCAATAAGTGGCTTTTCCAGCAGGGCTGATACTTCCAAACCCTCCTGTTCTGTTTTGCTTTCCCCAATTCTAATGTAAGGCAAAAGCAGTAATTGAGCAATTCTATCACCTGGATTGGCACTCCAGGGAACAGTGGAGCTGATCACTAACTGAATTTCCCCTTTACAATCTGAATCAATTACCCCCGTATGAATTTAGACTCCCTTCGAATTTAGACTTGATCTCCCTAAAATAAGGCCTACCATCCCTTCTGGCAGCGGGCCACATACCCCTGGTAGGAATCTTTTGTGCGGGCTCTCCGGGGAGTAAAGAGACCATTTGAGTGGAACATAAATCTGCTGCATAGCCTGCTGTGACAGGGGGCAGTTGTTTTATTGCTGTCTCCCTGAAGTGGTGGTATTTGCTGCAGGGGTTGTCATCCCTGAAAACCCTGAGGAACAAACGACTGAATTGGGAATGCCCCAGTTTGTTATGGGGCCTGAGGCTGGCCCTTCTTCCCATTTCCCGACAATCACTGCCCATTTTTATCGAATTTAGAATGACATTAATTAGTCCAATGTTTTCCTTTTTCACATCTTGGACACAGGCCAGGTGGCTCTTTATTTTTCGCCATAATAGCTTGATTTGTCATATTCTGTTTGAGACTGGGCAATTATTTTTTAGATGACCGATTTGAGCACAATTATAACATTTTCCCCAAGGTGTTCTAATTTGTCCTCCTAAAGCGACCTATCATTGCTTGAGCCACTAGCATTGCCTTACACATAGCTCCTCCATCCCATCACTAGCCTTCACATATTCTGTAATTACATCAACTCCTGCTGGAACTTTTCCTTTTAATGGCTTTATGGCTGATTGACATTCTGGATTTGCATTTTCAATAGCCATTAATTATGCTGTAACTTTTCGGGTGTTATCATCTGTAATAGATTTTTGAGTGGCATCTTGCAATATTGCCACAAAGTCAAGATATGGCTCTTTAGAGCCTTGTCTAATTAAATTAAAAGAAGGGCAGGCGGTTCCTGGGTCCTGAATTTTTTCCCAGGCCCTGAGGCAAATAGCCCTTACTTGTTCAATAGCCTCATTCTGCATTACTGATTGTTGGTTAATGGTGCTCCAGTTTGGACCTGTTCCTAACAATTGGTCTGCATCTATATTAACAGTGGAATTAGCAGCCCGATTTTTTCACACCTGTTCTTTTACCCCCTCAATCCACTAGGTTTTAAACTGTAAAAACTGAGAAGGTGAAAGGGAAGATTTGACCAAAATTTCCCAATCATAAGGAACAAGTCTATTTCCATGAGCAATGGAATCTAACAATGTTCTCATATAAGGGGAGTTGGGTAAATATTGTTTAACTCCTTCCTTCATGTCTTTTAAAATTTTCATGGTGAAAGGTTCATATCTAGCCTCAGCTCGGGTAGGCGCTCCTGCTTGGGTCCATTTCTCGGCCTTTACCAGTTGTAAAATCACTGGGAACTGCCACGCCTCAAGATCTCCCCGTTTTCTGGCTTCATCAATGACCACGTGCAGTGTACTACCTTGTCCACTAGGTGGTAGTGGTGTGTAATACGCCACCGCCGTGGGTTGCCGGTATGGTGCCATGCTATTTGGTGCAGGACACACAGCTTGAAGTCTCTATTGAATCTCTGGAAGCGGCTGATGTTGATAAGCAACAGATAGTTGAATTTTATTTTCCATCGAAATAGGGTGATATTGTGGATGCTGTATTTGTGGCACACTGGTGGAGTAGTAGTTGTTCCCCTTTCTTTTTCTCTCTGATATGCCCATGAAGCCTGTGTTAACAATTGCCTATTCTGCGATGGGGGTGGAAGTACTGGAGTATCTATCGGTCTAGATGAAACAAGTATCGGCACTGTGGGGGGAGGAGCTGACCATCTTGCTTTAGATCTGACAGCCCCAATTATTTTGGACCTTCCCTCCCCCTTCCATTTTGATGATTCAGGATATATTACCTCCTGTAATTGATTGTAGTCAACATTTTGCATTGACCAGGCCATTACAGACTCTGCTACATTTTTACAATGTGAACTTTCCATTCCTTTCTTGAATTCTGTCTCTGACTCTTCTTTACAATCTATTACACAGCTTTCAAGGGCATCAGAAACTGAAACACTATATTCTCCTGTTTGAAATGGTTCTAAAGTTGCTTTAATAATGGCCCAATCATTCCATACTGTAAGTGGGATGATTTTACCTTCCCTATTTGCTTGTTTTATTTGCCAATTTATCTTTATTTTTATTTTTATTTATTTTTTACCAATCTTTTAGATCTAAAGTTCCCTGTTCTGGAAACCACAGGCAGAATTGTTCTATTGTTTGAAATAGCATAATTAGATTTTCTGTAGAGGCTCTAACTCCCCCCCTTCTTAAAATAATTTCAATAAAGCCGAGATAAGAAGCATATTTGCTTTCAGTTTGACCCACTGTTACCCTGGGTTCCTCCGAGTGCACAAGCTTACCACAAGGCTGACCGTGGACATGCCCAAGAATCTCTCACTGACTTGTCCTCGATGACCACACTCTAGCGTATCTTCACCTTAGAGAAAGGAACCCATGTTGGGCGCCAGATGAAGGGGGCCTGCCCCTCCACATCTGTGGGTATTTCTCGTCAGGTGGAAATGAGAGACTGAGAAAAGAAGTAAGACACAGAGACAAAGTATAGAAAAAGAACAGTAGGCCCAGGGGACTGGCACACTCAGCATGCGAGGACCTGCACTGGCGCTGGTCTCCGAGTTCCCTCAGTATTTACTGATTATAATTTTCACTATCTCGGCAGGAGAACAGGGTGATGATGGGGAGAAGGTCAGCAAGAAAACATGTGAGCAAAGGAATCTGTGTCATAAATAAGTTCAAGGAAAGGTACTGTGCCCAGATGTGCAACTAGGCCAGCTTTATGCTTCCCTCCACCCGAACATCTCAGTGTAGCAAAGAGTAACAGAGCGGCATTGCCACCAGCATATCTCACCTCCAGCCACAGGGCAGTTTTCTCCTGTCTCAGAATAAAATGAATGGTCGGCTTTACACTGAGACATTCCATTCCCAG
Organism: Macaca thibetana thibetana; assembly: GCF_024542745.1. Taxonomy (NCBI): domain Eukaryota; kingdom Metazoa; phylum Chordata; class Mammalia; order Primates; family Cercopithecidae; genus Macaca; species Macaca thibetana. The sequence continues at coordinate 129,748,499 of NC_065586.1, read as the reverse complement.
GGCCATGCAGGAAACAGAGGCCTTCCTCCTATCTCAACCACAAAAAGGCCTTCCTCTTACTAATCCTCCTCAGCACAGACCATTTACGGGTGTCAGGCTGGGGGACAGTAAGGTCTTTCCCTTTCCACGAGGCCATATTTCAGACTCGTTTGTACCTGGGAGGCAGAGATTGTAGTGAGCCAAGATCGCGCCATTGCACTCCAGCCTGAGCCACAAGACCGAAACTCTATCTCAAAAACAAAAAAAAAGTGATGGGGATATGTCAAAGGTAACTGAAAGATTTGCAAGTGGCAAAAAACTGAATTAATTTGAGCAACAAAATAATAAAATAGTACTGGATTATAACCAAAAATATGAAATATTTGTGAGCCACATAATGTAAGTAAATGATTGAATGAACAAATAAATATAAATAAATGGGGAGAAAAGACAAATCTTTTGAATTCCAAATAATTTGTTCTCCACTCTCAGGAGGCAGAGATTGCAGTGAGCCAAGATCGTGCCATTGCACTCCAGCCTGAGCAACAAGAGTGAAATTCTGTCTCAAAAAAAAGAAAAAAGAAAGCAGTCTGAGAGAGAGGGTTAGGGTTTGCCACCAGAGATCTCGCCCCATAGTCTTTAACAGTGTGTTCATGTTGCTTCCAATATTCTCTTCATGATGATACGGGTATTCTCTGAGATGGCACAGGCTTTCTCCACAGCTCTTATCTTTTATTCATGAGCCCTCACCAGAATTGCCTTTAATGTCCACATACCTACCAATAGTCCCTTCATGGAAATCTAGGCTTTTTCCACCATGTATCTCAAAATTCATCCAGCCTCTGCTCACTGCCCAGTTCCAAAGCTGGTCCTTACCATTAGGTATGTTTCACAGCAGAACTCCAGTGTCAGTAACAAAATCTGCATTAGTCAGGCATTAGTCAGGGTTCTCCAGAGAAACAGAACCAATAGAGAGGGGTGTGTGTGTGTGTGTGTGTGTGTGTGTGTGTGTGTGTGTGTGTGTGTGTAAACATTATAAGGAATTGGCTCATGCACTTATGGAGACTGATAAGCTGAAGACCCAAGAGAGCTGATGGTGTGGTTTGATCCACAAGCCTGAAAACCAGGTGAGCTAATGGTGTGGTTTCTACATGAAGGTCAGCAGGTCCAAGACCCAGGAGGAGCTGATATTTCTGTTCAAGTCTCAAGGCAGGAAAAAAAACAATGTCTCAGCTCAAAGGCAGGCAGGAGGAATTCCCTCCAATTTGGGAAAGGGTACGTTTTTGTTCTATTTAGACCCTTGTCTGATTGGATGAGGCCCACCTTCAGTGGGGAGGGCAATCTGCTTCACTCAGTCTATCAATTTAGATGTTACGCTCATCCAAAAACACCTTCATAGAAACACTCAGAATAGTGTTTGACCAAGTATCTGATACCCCATGGGCTAGTGAAATTGACACATGAAATTAACCATCACAGCAGAACTGTTAGAAAGACTTTTAAAAAATAGTGGTAAGATCAAATGCTGGCAAGGAGGCTGAGAATCGCTAAGTCATTCACTCATCGCTGGTGGGAATGCAAAATGGTACAGCCATATTCACTCCTGAAAACAGTTTGGCTATTCTTTTTAAAGCTAAAACTAGACTCACCCTATGACCCAGGTATTGCACAATTGGGCTTTTATTCCAATGAAATGAAAACTTGTTTTCATGCAAAAACTCTGCCTAGCAGCTTTATGCACAGTGCCCAGAAACTGGAAACTACTTAAATGTTCTTCAGTGGGCACAGGAGTAAATAAACTATGGTACATCCTCACCATGTAACACTACTCAGCAATAAAAGGGAATAAACTGTTAATACATGTGACAATTTGAATGAACCTAAGGAAACTATGTTGAATGGGCGGGAAAGCCCATTTTAAAAGGATGCATACTTCATGAATCCATTTATATAACATTTTTAAATAACACAATTACAGAGATGGAGAACATATTAGTGGTTTCCTTGGATTAGGTGTGAATGTAAAGAGGTAGCATGAGGAGAGGTCTGAACATGATGATATAGTTAAATAACTTGATTCTCATGCTGATTATATGAAGCTATACATGTTAAAATCACAAGTTATACCCACATACAGAATGCATACATAAATAGAGAAGCCTGAAAAAGCTCCATGGGTGGTATCAATGTTGATTTCCTGGTTTTCCATTGCATATAGTTATACAAGATGCTAAGACTGGAGAAGGATAGGTAAAATATGCCTAGGAATTCCCTCTGTATTTCATTGCAACTTCCAATGACTCTACAACCTTCCAAAATATATTAAAAAACAAAAAAGAGGACCCAACTATATGCTGTCTAAAGACATCCACTTTAAGTATAATGACATACATCAAAATGTAAGAATAAAAAAAGATAAACCATGAGATACTAACAAAAAATGTGGGCTAGTTGTATTAAGTCAAATAAGGCAGAACTTAGAAAATATTACAAGAGATAAAAAATACTACGAGATAAAAGAGAGCATTACATATAATAAAAGAGCCAATTTACCAAGAAGATATCACAACCCTTAAATGTATAGGCACCTGTCATTAACAGAGTTTCAAAATACATGAAAAAAAAAAAAAAAAAAAAATGGCTGGGCGCCATGGCTCACGCCTGTAATCCCAGAACTTTGGGAGGCCAAGGTGGGTGGATCAGAAGTTCAAGATCAGCCTGGCCAACATGGTGAAACCCTGTCTCTACTAAAAATATAAAAATTAGCCTGGCGTGGTGGTGCATGCCTGTAATCCCAGCTACTCAGGAGGCTGAGGCAGGAGAATTGCTTGAACCCAGGAGGTGGAGGTGGAGGTTGCAGTGAGCCGAGATGGGGCCACTGCACTCCAGCCTGTGCCACAGAAAGAGATCTGTCTCAAAAAAAACAAAACAAAACTGATAACTCAAAGGAGAAATATTCAAAACCACAATTACATTCGGGGAATTTAACAGTCCTGCCTCAGTAACCAATAGAACAAGTGTATAGAGAAACAGCTAGAATATGGAAGACCTGACCAACACAATCACTCATTTGGACTTAATTGGTCAAATCTTTAATTAACAACATCAGACTATGCTTTATTTCAAGTGTACATGAAACATTCACCAGTATAGAACATACTCTAGGTCACAAAACAAATCTTAACAAAAGTTAAAAAACAAATAGAAATATAAATTGTATAAAGTGCATTCTCCAGTCCTATCAGAATTAAACTCAATAACAGAAAGATGTCTGATGAATCCCCCAAATATGTGAAAATTAAACCACTCACCTCTAAATAATCCATGGGTCAAAAGTGAAATGTCAGGGAAAATCAGAAAACCTTTTGAACTAAGTAAAAATGGAAACACAGTATATCAAAATGTGTGTGATACAGATTAAGCAGGATTAGAAAATTTATAGCATAAAAGAATTACATTCAAAACCAAGAAAATTCTCAAATCAATAATTTAAGTTCTTCCTTTAAACAACTAGAGAAACAAGAGAAAGTAGAAGGAAGTAGATAATAAATATAAGAGTAGAGATTTGCAAAACTGAAAACGGTAGAATAGAAAAAATTGATGAAACTGATAATCAGTTCTTAAGGAAGATCAACAAAGTGGATATACCTTTAGCAAGAATGTTGAACAGAGGAAAAAAAAAGAGAGAAGACACAAGTTACCAACATCAGGAATTAAGGAGATGAAATCATTTTAAAGTCTATAGACACTTAAAGATAATAAGGAAATACTAGGAACAACTCTATGCCCATAAATTTGACAACTTGGAAGAAATAGACCAATTTCTTAAAAGACACAAACTACCGGTCAGGTGCGGTGGCTCACGCCTGTAATCCCAGCACTCTGGGAGGCCGAGACGGGCGGATCACGAGGTCAGGAGATCGAGACCGTCCTGGCGAACACAGTGAAACCCCCTCTCTACTAAAAAATACAAAAAACTAGCCGGGCGATGTGGCGGGCGCCTGTAGTCCCAGCTACTCGGGAGGCTGAGGCCGGAGAATGGCATAAACCCGGGAGGCGGAGCTTGCAGTGAGCTGAGATCCGGCCACTGCACTCCAGCCTGGGCAACAGAGCGAGACTCCGTCTCAAAAAAAAAAAAAAAGACACAAACTACCAAAAGGCACAAAGAAAAACCATATTTCCTGAATAGTCCTATAGCTATTACAAAATTTGAATTCTTAGCTAAAATCCTTCCAAAAATAAAAACTCCCAGCCCATATTGTTTCACTGGTTAATTCTAATCACATATTTAAGAAAGAAACACCAATTTCATACAATCTCTTCCAGGAAATATGAAAAGATACAATAATTCTTACCTCATTTTATGAGCCATCATTAATACTAAAACCAGACAAAAATATTACAAGAAAAAAATTACAAATATTATCCCTGATGAACAAAGATGTAAGAATCTGACAAAATATTAGCAAATGAAGTCCAGTAGTATCTTAAGAAATAACACAGGAATGATGGCAACGTTCTAAAACTGGATTGAGGTAATAGACACATAACTCAATAAATTTACTTTAAAAATCATTGAATTGGACACTAAAAATGGATGAGTTTTATTGCATGTAACTTATACTGCAGTAAGTCTGCTTTCAAATAAATAAACAAGATGATACAATACTACCAAGTGGGACTTATCCCAGGAATGAAAGGCCATGCGACAATTGAAAATCAATAAATATAATTCACTACACACTAGCACAGTAAAAAAGAAAAGCCATGTGACCATCTCAAGAGATGTGGGGAAAGCATTTGACAAAGTTCACCAATTGACTTACGATAAAAAAAACCGTCAGCAACCTAGGAACAGAAGGGAACTAACTTAATCTGACAAAGAGCAACTACAAAAATCTGCAGCCAACATCCCACCTGATGGTTGAAGATTAAATGTTTCCTACCTAAAATAAGGAACAAGGCAAGGAGAGCCACTCTCATCTCTCATTTTCAAAATTGTAATGGAAGTCCTAAACAGTACCAAAGAGGGAGAAAAAAATTAAAACTTAACAGATTGGAAAGGAAGGAATAAAACATTTTATTCCCAGACCAAATAATTAAGTAGGAAATCTCAAGGAATCTACAGAAAAACTCCCAGAATAAGTGAGTTTAGTAAGCTCACAGAATACAAGACCAAAACACAAAAAGCCATTTTATTTCTATATACCAGCAATGAACAATTGCTTTAAGTGCCATTTACAATAGCACTTAAACACGAACTACTGAGGGATAACTCTAACAACATATGTGCAAGATCTGTATGTGGAAATCTATAAAGCCCTGATAAAATAAATTTTAAAAATCCAAATAAATAAGATACACCAGGTTCATTGATTGGACAACTATAGAAGACACAGATAGTTCAGATGCTTATTGTCCCCAAACTTCTCTGCAGACATAATGCAATCCCAACCAAAATTCTAGTAGGATTTTTCACAGATACCAATGACTGATTCTAAAATTTCTATGGAATGGCAAAGGAACTAGGATATCCTAAATAAATCTGAATAAGAATAGCAAAGTTAAAGAGCTTGCACTGCCTGATTTCGAGACTTACCATAAAGCTGCAGCACTGAGGCCTGTCTACTGGCAAATGAATGAACATGTAAGTGAATGAAACATGCAAAGTCCAGAAATAGACCCACACAACTATAGTATATTGATTTTTTTTTTAAGATGCAAAACTGGTTCACTGGAAAAATGATAGTCTTTTCAACAAATGGTGTTGGAAAAACTGTATGTCTGTATGCAAATAAAACTTGATTCATAAATCACATTTTACACAAAAATTAACACAAAAAATGATTGAACTTTTAGAAGAAAATACTAGAGAAATATCTGTGACCATGCATTAGGCAAACACTTGTTAGGTAAGACACCAAAGCATAATCTATAAGAAAAAATTGACAAATTATGGTATGTAATTTATACTGCAATAAATCTATTTTAAAATAAATAAATAAATAAATAAATAAATAAATAATACATTATGACCAAGTGGGATTTATCCCAAGAATAAAAGTCTGTACAACAATTAAAAATGAGTCAAAAAAATCAGCCAGGCGCAGTGGCTCACACTTGTAATCCCAGCACTTTGGGAGGCTGGGACGGGCAGATCACTTAGGCCAGGAGTTCGAGACCAGCTTGGCCAACATGGCAAAATCCCATCTCCACTAAAAATACAAAATTAGCTGGGTGTGGTGGCATACACCTGTAATCCCAGCTACTCAGGAGGCCGAGGCAGGAGATCATTTGAACCAGGGAGGCAGAGGTTGCAGTAAGTGGAGATCACAACACTGCACTCCAGCCTGGGTGACCAAGTGAGACTCTGTCCCAAAAAAAAAAAAAAAAAGAAAGAAAAGAAAATGAATCCAAATCCAAATTAACTGTATCAAAATCTAAAACTTTTGTTCTACAAAGGAAGCTTTCAATGTGAATGAAAAGACAAACCGGCCAGGTGCAGTGGCTCACGCCGTAATCTCAGCTCTTTGGGAGGCCAAGGTGGGCAGATAACGAAGTCAAGAGTTCAAGACTAGCCTCATCAACACAGTGAAACCCCATCTCTACTAAAAATACAAAAAAATTAGCCGGGTGCGGTGGCACACGCCTATAATCCCAGCTACTCAAGAGGCTGAGACAGGAGAATCGCCTGAACTCTGGAGGCAGAGGTTGCAGTGAGCCGAGGTCACGCCACTGCACTCCACCCTGGGCAACAGAACGAGACTCCATCTCAAAAAAAAAAGGCAAACCACAGAGAGAAAACATCTGGAAATTACACATCTGACAAAATACTGCCTAAAGAACCCTCAACACTCAATGAGAAAACAAACCCAAAAGAAAAATGGGCAAAAAATTTAAACAGACACTTGACTGAAGAAGACACACAGACAGCAAATAAACACATGAAAAGATGTCCAACATTGTTAGCCTTTGGGGAAATGCCAATTAAAACAACTACACATCTATTCAAATGCAAAACAAAAAAACCTGATGATACCAAGTGGTAACATGCACACAGAACAACTGGAACACTCATATATTAACAGTGGAAATGAAAAACTTATCCAGCCACTGTGGAAAACAGCTTGGCAGTGTCTCAGAACATTGAAAGTCCACCACCATATGTCCCAGGAATCCCATACCTCAAGACAAATGAAAACTTACATTCACACAGAAACTTGTACGCAAATGTTTATAACAGCTTTATCCATAATCACCAAAAACTGAAACAAAACACTCCAAATGTCCTTCACTGGTGAGTCAGTAAACAAAGGGCATGCATTTAATGGCAATTTTTCCATTATACATAAAAGGAGCCAGTCTCAAAAGGCTATGTGCAGAACAAGTCCATGTATGCGACTTCTGGCAAAGGCAAACCGCCAAGATGGAGAACAGAGCTGAGGCTGCCAGTGTGGCGGCAGGGAGCAGGCGGTGAGGTTGGTCTGCATCTTGATTGGGAGAAGATTACACGACTCTGCCTTTGTCAAAAGTCCTACAACTGGACACCAAAAAGAGTGAATTTTACTGACTCTAAGTTTTAAAAATATTTTTAAACACCCAAAAAAGTTATTAACACAACTTTGTCAACACTGGTTTTTATCTTCACTTTAGATGAGTGGCACGGCTTTGCACGGTTCTTGTCTCTCTTTTCTGATCACGGACGAGTATTTCTGTGGGGGGCGAGCAGCTGGGTCCTTCTCTCCCTCTGCTCAGATGTCATGAGCACACATCCCCTGCCTCTGGCACCTGGACCACCTATAACCAAGTTTTTACTAGCATCGTCTTTCTATTTTGGCTTTAGTTGTGTACTTTTTTCATCACTGAACATTTTTGAAGTTTTTCTCTAGTCAAAGGTGTTGACATTTTTGTGGCTTTCATAATTTTGAAATTAAGAAAATCATCATTCCTCTACATAAGTTTTATATTTTCTACTGACTTTTCTAATATTTTCTTTTCGTATCTAGACATTTGATTCACTAGGCACTTTTCTGCAGTAAGGTATAGGATCAGAGTAGATTCTTCCAAATGTAAACCCACTAACAACAGTGTTTATCAACCTCCATGCCTCTCTGTCTTGGGCTCATGTTGTCATGGCAGAAATAACTGTGCACATTTCTGGTCTCTGTGCTCAGGGCTAATACTGTGCCAGACACATGGAGCAGGCCACCAAGAAACTCGCTGGCTCACTCAGCCCAGTGTGACAGCACAACTCCAGCATTTAATGCAGAACTGAGTGGCAGATAACTGCAGCCAGGCAGGAAAGGTGCCTTTGCGAATTCTGGGTCCAGCTAGTTCTGGACTGATGTCTTGCACACACACACACACAGACACACACACACACGGCAGGCAGGTATGTATCATGCCTGGAGTCACCACCACTCCAGGATGGTTTCCCTTGAGCCCCTGAGACCAGAGCCCTCTCAGAGCCACTGTTCCCTTCGCTGAGGTCTGCATCGCTGGGTCCGTACTCATCGGGAGAACCCCTAGACCCACTTTCCCTGGAGCTGTGGGGGTGCTGCAGAAAGATGTTACCAAAATGCCAAGGGTTTGGTCTAGGACCTGTTGCTTGCTGCACAGAAAGCCAGTCAGTGAGACAACGGGCTTTAATCAGGGGCTGCAGCCGAGGGGATGGGAGGTCAGTGTCAAATCCATCTCCTCAACCAACCAAAATGAGGAACTTCTCTAGCAGGGAAGAGATGTAACGATGTGTAAGAAAACAGGAATGAAGGGAGGGGTGAGGAAGAGGAGTCGGTCAGCAGGCAGCCAGCGGTCAGTTAGGCAATCATGAGGGGCGAGGGGCCCAGAGTCTCACTGTCCAAGTGCAGTGATCTGGGGAACTTCAGCTCCTTGATGCTATCTAGAGGCCTGACGGTCGGTTTCCTGAGAAAGGAACTCAGATGAGACAAATGTAAGTTTCTCAAGTTTAAGACTAGGAGGGTCAGTTTCTATGTGTATTCAAAAGAAACTGTAAACGTCAATTCTATGGGACAATGAGGCCAGTTTCAAAGTGACTCCACACTGGCCCCAACAATGTGCTGTCTTGTGTTGCTGAGAGACACACAGGACACTCCCGGAAAACAAGTGCTGCCTAAGCCTCCAGAGCCTCTGAGGTGGCCAAGCCACTGCCTTACCCCGACTGTCCCTGCACCTTGTGGGCAGGTGGACTTTGGGCCACCTCTGTCATTGACGGTCCCGACTCAGCAAGCCCGTTCCCCTCGCATCTCACAGAGGCTGTTCCTCCCGTGGCCAAGAAGGTTTTAAGTGAGCACTGACTCTTGCAGCATACAAGGGTGAGCTTTCTTTCTGTCAGGGTGAATAGAGATGAACGGGAAGGCAGGTGGCCAGGAGTCACCCAAGCATCCCCTTTCACTGTACATAACACAATGGCTAGGTGGGGGTGTCCTCCTGCAGCCAGGGTGTGAGCCCCTTGACCCCTCCAAGGCAGCAGCGTCCAGCTACGTGGAGCAGAGGATGCAGGAAGGGCCCTTGTCTGTCTAGTCCCATGCAGTAGGGAACAGACTCCAAACCTGGAGGAAACTAGTTCCTGGGCCTCTGGACACTTCCATCAGAGCCAGGCCAGACCAGGGCCCACATGGCCCCAGCTCCAGGATGCCACAGACACGCTTGCCCAGCAGCTTCCATGCACTGCAGAGGTGCAGCTGTCACACAGCAGGGCTGGGTGAGACTGGAATAAACCTACAGTGTCCAAGGACAGCCCTGGTGCCCTCTGGGCAGCCCCAGTGCAACCCACCAGGCAGGGCAGCCACCGGGAGCATGTGGGGCGCCGTCCACCCCAGGGGCAACCACTGAGGCCCTGCCCAGGAGAGGGCCAGGCCTTGGGGCTGGAAGCAGGAGGCTCAGAGGGATCTCTCCCTGGGGCTGCTTCTTGCCTGTGAAAGTGAGAGCAGGCCCCCCAGCAGGCTCAGGGAAGATATGGGCCCTTTGGGTGTCCAGGAGGCAGGGTCCTTGCCCAGTACCTACTGTGAACATTCTCCAGTCTGTCTCACCCTCAGGGTTTCAGGGTGCTGCATTTTAGAACAGCGTTCCCTTTTCCTGCAGTAGATGAGTAAGCAAATCACAGTGAACAAGGGCCGTCTAAAACAATAATACTTATGTATTGTGGGGTTTCAAATACCTAGAGCATGAAAATGTGTGATTTAAAAATATGTGATAAAATAGCTAGAAAAGAAGAACCGTAATGTTCCCAACACAAAAAAAAGATGAACGGTTGAGGGGATGGATACCCCATTGCCCTGATTTGATAACGGCACACTGGATACATGGACCAAAATATCACATGTGGCCTCCAAGTGTATACAACTGTGATATATCAATAAATATAAACACATTTAAAATTTTTAACTGTGGTAACAGTGGAATGTAAGTCAGGGCCGAGTAATGGAGGGAATGTGTCCCAGGAGAGCAGAGAGGCGGCCAGGGCAGGTGAAACATGGAGAAGGCGATGAAGACGGACCCTCACCCAGCACAGCAGCAACTTCGTTAACATCAGACTAGCTAGATGCTCCAATTAGATACAGCTTGGGTAGCTGGTAATTTGTATCAACACTAATACGCAAAGTAATTTAAAAGCATTACTAGGGATAAAAGAATTATTTTATAATAATAAAATGGTTCAATTCTCCAAGAGATAATTATATTGTTACAAGCACATAAGAGAATGACCTAAAAACATGTTTGTGTGCTTGTGTGTGTGCTTGTGTGTGTTTGTGGGTGTGTTTATGTTTGGGTGTGTTTGTGTGTTCATGTGTATGTGTGTGTGTTTGTGTGTGTGTTAAAAACTGACAGAAACACGAGGTGTTAATAGTGGGAGATTTTAACACATCTATCAGCAAGTTACACAGCAAGCACAGAAAAATCAGCAGCTACTCAAAAGATTTGAACAAAGCAATTACGAACAAGTAATGTTTGTGGACACTGGATCCAGCACCTGCAGATACACATTCATTTCAAATTCATGCAGACGTTAATGAAGCACCACAGCAATGCGTCATCACGCCAGAGTCTCAAACTGTCAGGCTTTGAAATCATACAGAATATAGGCTCTGACTACAATGCAATTAAGTGAGAAATCAACAACAGATAACAAGAAAACTCCCATGTGCCTGGAAATACAGAAACATAAATACCTCACAAAGCGTTTCTTAAATTGAGGTATAATTTATCTTAAACCCAATGCACAATAAGTATACAATTTGTCAATTGCTTTCATCTTTTCTTTAAGCAAACTTGGCCTTCCTGAGGTTGTGAGGGTATTCTCCCACATTTTCTGCTAGATACTCTCTCGTTTCAGCCTGTCCATTAAGGTCCAGGATCCATCTCAAATCATTTTTGTGCACGGTGTGAGGTGGATGCTAGGGTTTTTGCTTTTCGCAAGTGGATATCTAACACAGTGTGCCTGAGTGTTTCCTTTCCCCTGCTCTCTAGCTGAAGTCCAGCTGGGTCTTTCCTTTCCCCTGCTAAGACGCCTTTGCTCTCTGGCTGAAGATCAGCTGGGTGTCCTGCACGCGTTTATCGACGGACCTCTGTTTGCTCCATTCGTGCACTTGTCCATCTTTACACATACACATTGTCATTGCTTGTGTAGCTGTATGATAAATGTTAAAATTAAATATTCTAAGTCTTGACATTTTGTTCTTTTTCAAGATTTTTCTGTGGCCATTCTAGGTTCCTTGTATGTCCACGTAAATCTTAGATTCAACATGAATAAGTATTGAATTTTGTCACATGGATTTCCTGCATCGATTGTGATGATCTTGAATTCTTTCCTGGGCAAAGCCAAGAACCCTCCTGGGCTAAGCCCCAGTTTTGGGGCTTGCCTGTCCTGCATCAATACCACCAAAAATACGAAATACTTAGAGATACATGAACAAAACATACGAAAGATCTATCTATACACCAAAAGCTACAGATACCTGCTGAGACTAAGATGCACCATGTTCATGGACCAGAAGAACTGGTATTGTTAATGGGTCAGTTCTCGTAAGACTGATCTACAGATTAAATTCAGTGACAATCAAAATCCCACAAGTTTTTTGTGGAAGTTGACAAACTTATTCTAAAATTCATGTGGAAATTCAAAAGATCTAAAATAGCCAAAGCAACTTTGAAAAAGAATAGCAAATTTAGAGGATTGATACCACAAGATTTAAAGACTTATAAAGCCACAGTTATAAAGCAAATGTGGCACTGGTATCAAGATAAACAAATAGAATAATGGAACTAAATAGAGAGACCAGAAATTGACTCAGAAAAATACGGACAACTGATTTTTGTGAAAGGGACAAAGACAATTCAATAGAGAAAAAAGAACTTTGAGCCGTACCTCATACCATAAGCAAAAATGAACTCAAAATACATCATGGACCTAAATAAAAACTCTTAAAATTATACAACTTCTAGAAGAAAATATGGGAAAAAAATCTTGGATTATGCAAAGATTTTTTGAATATAACTTGAATATAAAATACAAACTATAGATGGATTGTACTTCATCAAAATGAAAACCTCCTCCTAAAATACATTAAGAAAACAAAAAGATAAGCCATAGACTGGGAAAAAAATGCACATTATGTATCTAATAAAGGACTTATATTCAGAAAATAAAATGAAAGCTCATGCTCAAGAATAAGGAAACAAATAACCCAATAAAATAACAGGCAAAATATTTGAGCTTCAACAAAGATGATACATGAATGGCAACTAGGCAAGGATCATTAGGCTTTAGGGAAATGCAAATTAAAACCACTGCACTTCTAGTACAGTGGTTAAATTAAAACATGGACCACACCAGTTGTTGGAGAGGATGTGGAGAATCTCGAACTCAAAATCATAAATCCACTTTGGAAAATGGTTTGGAGGTTTCCTAAGTAGCTACACATGCACCTACCATATGATCTAGCCATTGTACTCCTAGGAATTCACCCAAGGAAATTGAGACAACTGCATGTAAAAAGACTTGTACATGAAGATTCACAACGGCATTATTGACAACAGCTCCCAACTGAAACAACCCACAAGCCCACCAGCAGGCAAATGGATTATACACACTGTGGGGCATCCATATGATGGAACGCACCTCAGGAACGGCAAGGAATGAGCAAGCAATACAACAGGAACATGGATGAGTCTCAAAACACTGTGTCGTGAAACCAGAAGAAAGAGGGTGCAGGCCACAATTCTGTGACTATAAATTCCAGACAGCGCAGACTGACCTGTGGTGACAGAGGCACATCAGCGGTTGCGGGAGATGGGGTGTGGGGAGGGGCAGGAAGGAGGGTAAAAGTGGGGCAGGAAGTGGAAGCTGTGATGAGACATTCACTGCCTGGATTGTGTGATGGCTTCACTGGCGTGTGCATGTCAGAACTTATCAGATGGTCCACTTTAAATACACCAGTTTATTGTACATTGATCATACCTCAATAAAGCTCTTTTTATTATTTTTTATTTTCTTTCAATAAAGCTGTTTCTAAAGAAAGAAAAGGTTCCCACAGAGAAAACTCCAGACACAGGACCCACAGAATCAGCAATGCGTGCAAAGCACACCACTGACGCCAAAGCTGGTTTTTTCCAGGACTGCAAAGTTGCATTTAGAAAAAAAGTTAACACTAGAAAATCAGTCACTGTAATTTGCCACACTGAAACGCTAAGGGAGAACAATCATATTGTCATCTGAAGAGACGTAAAATTTTTAATATACAATTCAGGATCCATTTCTGATAATAAAGTGTTTGCAAACTAGAAATAGGAGGGAACTTCCTTAATCTGATAACAAGAGCATAGAAACGCAGCTCACAGCAGCGTCCCCGTCCCAGCTCTCACCGCCCCACCGGCGGCCCACTTTGCCCTGGGGGCCAAACCCAGTGCAGAAAGATGAAAAGGAAAAGGCACGATGCTTGGAGAATGAAAGTGAAGACCAGCAGGACTCACAGACACGCCGCTGGGAATGCCAAGACCCACGGGAACCGCAGATCACTTAGCCACACGGGACAGTAGCGAGTTCACTGAACATAGACAAAAGTCACTTGTTTTTCTACATATAAGCAATGAACAGAAAATGACTTTTTAAAAATAGCTACCACGTATAAAGGCAACAAAACTACCAACGATCTAGGAATTAATCTAGTGAAAGACGTGGAAGGCGTTAATGCAGAAAGCTGAGAGGCGTCACAGGAAGATCTAAGTAAACGCGGAAACGCACCACGTTTCTGGGTTGGAAGCTTTCCTGTTGCAAAGATGTGAAATTTCCCCCAGAGTAAACTCTGGGAGGGAGACAGGACTTGACGAACTGACTTAAGATTTCCCTGGAAACCCAGCCCACAGCGCAGGGCGGAGAAGGCCGTGGGTTTCCCAGCCAGGCGGCCGCGGGTTCTCCCTGGGCGGTGCTGAGGAGTGGGGGCGTCCGGGGGCCGCGGTGGGCGTGGGCTCCTCCCTGCCAGCCCGGCGTGGGAGGGAGGGGACCGCGTGGATGGGACCCCAAACGCGCACGGACACAGCCAGGAGGCTGCCCGGGGGGGTGGGGATGCGGCCGCTGGGGGGCGGGGTCCCCGGGGGGGGGTGGGGGGGGGGGTCGCTGAGGCGGTGGCGCCCCTGTCTTGGGCTCTCAGTGAGGCGGACCCGGAGCCCTGGGAGAGACCCCGAGAAACGGGCGGGACCTGGAGTCCGCACCCGCCCGAGGCAGGGGGCGCGGTGGGGCTGCAGGGCTGGGTGGGCGGCGCCGCCACGCTGTGCGCTGCGTCCAGGAAGAGCCTCCGGTGCGTGCACAGGCCTCAGCCCGGGGCCTCCAGGCGGGGGGCTCTGCCTGTGGGTGGGTGGTCGCCCCGAAAGCTGCCCCGGGAGAAGCGGCCGCGCCAGGGCAGGGCTGGCGGGACTGGGCAGGGCCAGAGCCGCGAGTCTGCGGTGTTCGTGCCCTCAGGGGTCCTGGCCGCCCCGGCAAAGCCTCCTGGTGGGCACCGCAGGGCGGAGCAGGGCGGAGCAGGGCGGAGCGGGGCTGCGCGGCGGACACAGACCCAGTGAAGCTCCCGGGCTGCCCCCGGCACAAAACTAGAGGAGATGAGAATGGCACCTTCACCGATGGACACCCAGCCTCCGCTCTCCCCCAGCCCACAGCGCCGGCCTTTGGAGCCCCGGCTCCGTCCCGACGCACCCAATGCCCACCTCCAGCCCTGGCCCCTGCTCCACACGCCTGTGTCCACGCCTCTGCCCAACTGTTCCTCCATCTCTGAACTTGCACCCCAAAACCTTACTTCCGACTTCCCCCAGCCCCCAAAACCACGCTGACCCCAGAGCCTTCCGCTTTTCTCTGTTCCACACCCACATCCGATCCATCAGCAAATCCATCGGACTGCACCCCGGCAGGGTCTGCATGATTTCAGCCGCAAGGGCTGCCCCCAACTGGGCCCTGCCCCACGCATGCTCCTCCAGCGTCCACAGGTCGAGGGGGATCCATGAAAACAAAGTCGTATCAGTCCCCACTCTGCTCACCACCCCGCAGCCGCTCAGTCGGTGACAGTCAAGGACCCACCACAGGCCTGTGTGCTGCCCCCCACCGCTGAGCTCAGCCCTTCCTGCCCACTGCTGGGTCCCCCACCACACAGGGCCCATGCCCACCTTCGCCTCTGCAGGAACCGTCCCCTTTCCCAGCACTCTTTTCTCTGACCCCTCCAGGGTGGAACCTGGCCTGGTCTTCTGTCCAAGCAGTGGCCCTGATCCCACTCCTTTTCGTGCCTGCCTCTCCATGCCACGCTCCACCCCCACGTGTGGCAGAGTTGACCGCCATTAGCTGTTGTCTGTCCCCCTCCAACACCTGATCCCCCAGGCAAAAACTCATCCGTCCACTGCTGGGTCGGGAGCCAGTGCAGAGACCCAGGAAGGACCCGCAGACATGACTGAATGTGAATAGATGTGACATTTATGAATGTGGCTTTGGGGCACGAGAACACAGACCAATACATCTGCCTCCAGCAGCCCTGGAGGTCTGTGGCCTGCGTGGATCAGGACCCCAGGCCAGGCTGTATGGACTGATCTGCTGTCCCCAGGGCCAACAAAGTCCCTTCTCCAAGCACACACAGAAGGCGGGAGCCAAAGACCCCTCACAGTGGGTCCTGGACACCTTCTCCTCACCTCCCACTGCCCTCTGCCAGCTTGAGCTGTCCAGCCTGGACCGCCCCTCTGTGGAGCATCAGCCAGGCTCAGCCAACCAGGCGGGGAGCAGTCAGAGGACCTTGGTGTCCAGGGAGAGGGCTCTGTCCCAGGGCCATGGTCCTCACGGGTCTAGGTGACGAGGGCAGAGGGTTCAGGTGCCTTTGCCTTAACAGCCCATGAAAAGGTTTCCTCAATTAACCCTGTGCCCCTCACATTGGCCTGGCCAGAGATCAGGAGGTGAGGGACAGACAATGAGTCAAACTCCAATCTTAGCCCCGAATGCTCTGAGCAGGCAGGCGGAGTCCACCTGTGGGAGGCCCTGGGGGACTGGCACCCTCTGCTCTGAGTGGGCAGGCGGAGCCCTCCTGTGGGAGGCCCTGGGGGACCGGCGCCCTCTGCTCTGGGATGTAGGGGTTGGGAGGCATGCAAGGATCCCCAGGTGGGTTCTTCCTGGTCCCCCTCTGTTCCTCTGGCTGCTGCTGGGGTGTGCAGGTATGTCCGTCAGTGCCCCACATCCTGCTCAGGCCAGATCACACCTGCCCTGTCCCACAGAGGCAGCTGGGGCGGGGCCAGTGGGCAGGTTTCCCTTCCGCCTCAAGTTCCGATTCCAGCCACTCTGGCTGATGGGCCTGGTCACAGGGGAGGCAGGTCCCTTGGGCAGGTGAGAGGGACATGTGTGCGCCACCCCCAGGACAGGTGGGAAGAGCCTCTGCTCCCTCGCCCATCCCCAGCCCTCTGAGAGAAGCCCCATCTGAACAGCTTCTCTCTTCTGTGAGTTCTTCTGAGATAAGTGTCAGTGAGGGTGGAGGACAGTTGACTCTGGCTTTGTCCAGACGGGCCTCAGCTCCCAGGCTGCCCAGTACATGGCCACATTCCCTGCATCAAGGGTACAGGACCTGCATGGACCTGCCCAGGCAGGTAGGCTTCCCCCACACCCTGACTCCTACCCTCTGAAGAACAGGGAGGAGGCCTGCTCGGCCCTGGCAGTTGCACCACAGCACATCTGCACATGCCTGTGCCTATAACTACATCGGGCAGCGAGCTGTCTGGGGTGGGCTGGTCAACAAGCTTCCCTGAAGCAGGCAGCCATGAGGAGGGGCAGCATGTCTGTGGTTTCACATTTGTCCCTGTTTCATGGCCTTGTTTATCCACTCGTTTCTGTGGGAAGCACGGTGCCCCAGAGGCTGGGGTGAGTGATGCCTGCCTGTCTCCTGGGCAGGGGCAGCATGTCTGCATGGATGTCTGTGTGCCGGGTCTGGACCTGCTGTGTGCGTGTTTTTGTCTGCCTGCTGGGAGCCTCTGTCTGCATGGGGGCCTGTGCTGGGGACACATGTGTCCGGGTGGGGATGGGTATAGTTCTGATGCAGGTACCTGGGTGCCCTGTGAGTGAAGCCAAGTGTGGGGTAGGGGATGCGATTCTGCACTTACGGCAGGTGTGGGGGGCATATGGGCTGTGTGAGAGCATCTCTGCAGGGCCTGCATGCCAGGCTGTCCGTGGGCACCTCTGTGTATAGGGCATGAAGCTCTCTGGCTCCACACTCGGCAGCAGAGCACAGGGTGCTCCACATACCTAAATGACGAGAACTCAAGGTCTCCGCTGCAGATTCCGCCTCAGATTCTATCAGATAAGGCAACGCTGGCTCCATCTTTCGAGAGGGAACCTGAGACGAGAAGAGACAGATGTGCACCTCAAGCCCCACGGCTGCTGAATGGCAGCTTTTAGAGGAAGCTGGTGGTCACAAGTCACAGGAGCCGTGGGCAGTGAGAGGCCTAGATCACCAGGGAGATGGCAGCATCAAGGATGGCGGCTGTGCAAAGGTGAGGGCTTTGGCCACACTGGGTCTGACCTCGCTAAGATCTGACCCAAAACCTCCTGGTGCACAGCTTCACGCCACCCCCGACGGACACCCGAAGCCCCAGAGCGAGCTCGTCCATGGGGGACCAGCACAGGGGCTGCACCGCAGAGACTCCTGACCCCTCCCAATCCACAGGTCCAAGGTCACAAAGCAAGGGTGGGTCTGGAATTTGAATTCCAGCCCCTGTCCCAGAGCCCACACTCTGAAGAGCTCTGCTGCCTCCCACAGTCTTTTCAGGACAAAACTGCGCATTTCTGCTGGCCTCACATAGGCACTGAGCCGGCTGGGGAGGGAAAGGCACAGAGGGTCTGGGCAGCCCAGGCGCAGAGGCAGGAGACGCAGTGGACGAGCAGTGCAGGGTGAGGGTGGGGGCCGAGGCTGGGGGCTGCCCTCCCAAGTCCATCCTGCAGGGTTCTTGGTCCAGGGACCTCCTTGGGGAGTGGCAGGGTGGGCAGAGCTGCTTCCCCTCATAGCATCTACTAGCTGGCCAGCCTCAGAGGCTGCCATGGCCCAGGGCTGGAGGAGCCCTCCACACACACCACCCGCCATGCCTCAAGCTCAGCTCTGTGGTGCTTCATCGTCAGCCATTCCTGGCCCAAATGCGTTCACAAAATTACGCAGCTTGTTTATCAAACTGGCTGAGCTTCACCTTGAGGTTAAGTGGAGGATGCATGGAGGGCTTACCAGAGGCACATACGGTGCAGATAAGC
Source organism: Macaca thibetana thibetana (assembly GCF_024542745.1). Classification (NCBI taxonomy): domain Eukaryota; kingdom Metazoa; phylum Chordata; class Mammalia; order Primates; family Cercopithecidae; genus Macaca; species Macaca thibetana. Next base: position 129,729,751 of record NC_065586.1, on the reverse strand, counting down.
AGGAAAAGCCCAACCACACTACACACAAACAGGTTTACTTTAAAACGGGGTGGGGAGAGAGGAGAAACAGGAAAACAGGATATAGGACTCAGGTGGCCAAGAATGTTACCAAACAAAAACCAAGCTGCTGGGTCACCCACTGCCCACCCATGACCCAGTCTCCATGGACGGCTGGTCCCCGGCTCTGTTGGGAGCCAGTGGGTAAGGGAGGCTGGAATCTGAGCTCACAGCCCCAATGGAGCCTGACCCAGACCCCGACGGACGCTGACGCAGACACCTATAGACCCCGACCCAGACCTCGATGGACGCTGACCCAGACCCCGATGGACGCTGATGCAGACACCTAGAGACCCCGACCCAGACCTCGATGGACGCCAACCAAGACCCCAAAGGACCCTGACCTAGACCCTGATGGACCCTGACCCAGACCCTGATGGGCCCTGACCCAGGCCCTGATGGACACTGACCCAGGCACTCATGGACCCCATCCCAGGCACTGGGGGTCCCCACAGGGATTCACACCCCACAGGGATACTCCACCCTTAGGCCCCTCACTGCATCCCTCCCTAACTGGCCCCCAGACCATAGCACAAGGAGCCCATGGAGAGGCTGAGCCGCTCTTCCAGGCAAATATCCTGGTTTCCAGGCACACACACATTTATCAAAACCCATCACCTCAACACTAAGCACATTACTGTGTAAACTTTGCCTCCACAAAGAAATTTAGAAAGGGCTAAAGAATCCCTACAAATCACTTACTAAAAGATGACACCATTGGGAGCAATGTGGAAAAGACACACAGAAGCAGAAACACGCATTGATACCAAACCTGTGGGACAAGCAGGAACATACGAGTCACCAACACAATGAGACGCTGCTTCTTACCCACTAAAGTGGCCAAGACTGAGAATTCCACGACACCACCTGCTGGAGAGGGTGGGAGATCCACAGGAGCTGTGAAGCCACATAGGGAAAAGAAGTTGGTATTTTCTTAGGAAGTTTTGAGTAAAGTTTGACCTCAGCACTCCCATTCTTACGGGTGGATTACAAGAGAAATATTCACACACAACCAGGAACCTGGCACAGGAACGTCACCCAGTGCCATTCGCAATGACAGAGGACTGGGGATCGTTCCAGGTGTCGGTGAACAAAGAATGTGTTATGACTTGGGGTGTAGTCACACCACGGAATATTACACAGGTGTCCAAGTGAGCGGAGTGCAGCTGCTGAGAAGAGGGAGAGCCTTGACACCAAAGAGCAAGACCTAGAGGACAGCGCACAGCCCAGCGCTCTGGGTTATGAAGCTTGAATCCCAGCAAAGCTCCGCCTGTATTTCAGGTCATCAACGTGCTTTCAAGAAAGCCGCCAGAGAATCCCAAGGAATGGTACCTCTGAGAGTGGGAGAGGGGAGGAGCTAAGCTCATCGCTTGGTAATTGTCAATGTCCTGTGCTGAGGGGTTTATGTGCTCTTTGTATTATTTTATAAATAGATGAATAAATGCCATGCATTGAAAAAGAAAGAAAATGAAATGGGTGTTCCGAAGGCAGCCTGCTGGGTAGCATTCAGCAGCCCCCAACCTCAAGGGAAGGGCCTTGAGTCTGTGACCTGTCCCGGGTTGGCGTCCCCAGGGTCAGGTCACCGGGACGGAAGGTTGCATGGAAAGCCCTATTTGCCACTGAGCAGAGTGTGGGGAGGCCTCCCAGCTCGGCGAGTCCCTCCATGGGCCTGCAGAGCACCTTACAAATCGCTCTGGGAGTCCCACCAGAGCGACAATTTGCAATGAGAGACTTCCAGCATGGGGAGCAGATACAGGGTGAGGAGGGCAAGGTCACAAAGGAGCAAATAAGAAACACCAGCGGGGGCGGGTAGAGACGGGGCTGGGGGAGACGCACCTGCGAGGGAGGTAGGTCCCGTCGTGACCTTGGTCTCTACGCAAAGGCCTGGGGAAGGCTGCGAGGACTGCACCCAGGGCCACGGCACTGAGCCTCGAGCTGCCTCGCTGGTGGTTCCACGTCGCCCGGGGCGCTGGCGGGCTGGGGACGGTCCTCAGAGCACCGGTGAGGAGGGGATGGTAGAAGGCTGGGTCAAGGGTCACTGGGGAATTTCACTTATCCATGGGGACCCCGCCACTGTCCGGGCGCAGACAGACCCAGAGGCACAGTGCGAGGTAGGGGTCTGGGGCTCATCTCCCCAGAGAGGGGAGGGACCTCCCAGAGGAGCTGCTGTGCGGGCCTGCGGAGCTCCTTCTCCCACCACTGTCCCAGCTCACCCTCCACCCCCCACCTGCCCTCAGACACCCAAATGCAGGCAGGTCCGGGAAACAAAACCCCATGCCACACAGACCCATTGGAGGCTTTGAGTGGATGGCTCCCACCCTTCCCTTGTCCACCCCTTTGCTGGCTCAGAAAGTACAAGATAAAGATGTCAGGGCCTAAAACGTGGGGAGAAGTCTCCCTCACCTCTGCAAAACCCCTGGAAGCTTTGTTCACCCTATAGGGTGCCCCTGGCCCCTGGGGGCCAGCAGGGTTGAGCTCCAGGAAGGGCTGCAGGGCACATAGCCCCTGAGATAGCACATCAGGAAGAATGGGTCTTCCCTTGCGCTGTGTGTGTACATCTGGGGGTGCGCACCTGGGTGCATGTGTGTGCACCAGGGTGTGTGTGCGTCTGGGGAGGGACGTGCACTGGGTGTGTATTGTGTGCACCTGGCCATGTACCTGTGTTGGGGCAGGGAAGATTATGCATCTCAGGGCGTATAGGTGTAAGGGGGGTATACCTGATCATATGAGTATGCACAGGTCCCAAGGCCCCTTGGCCAGGTGTTAGCTCTGGGGAAGCGTGCATGTCGTGCTGAGAGGTGGGGATGACAGATAAGTACAGCGGCAGGTCCCAAAGGTGCATGGTGGGACGATCACCCTCCCTGCCTGTGAGCCTGAGCCCCTGCCCTAAGATCCCAGGAGGGGTTACAGTGCTGTTACCTAGCTCTCACCAGTGGAACAGGGCTCTGAGGCCATCACACACCACACCCAAGTCTCTCCACTGTTCCAGTGTGCTCAGCAGTGACCTCCCTCACCAGGAGGGCCATGTACAATTCCAGCAATACTCTGGTGACAGAGGTGGTCTTTCTGGGCTTCCCAGAGTGGCGCCATCTTTAAGGGCTGCTATTTGGTCACTCCTCATCATCCATGTGGGGACCATTGGAGCCAGCCACCACCTGCACACATCCACGTACCTCTTCCTGGCCAACCTCTCGGTGCTGGAGACCCTGTACACCTTGGTCACCATCCCGAAGCTGCTGGCCGGCCTCCTGGTACCAGCGAGGACCATCTCACTCCTTCTTGGGGCACCCCACCTGGCTGCTCCTCTTCCTCTCACTTAGCTCCTCTGAGGGCTTCCTCCTGACCACCATGGACTGTGACCTGCCCCCAGTCATCTGCCACCTGCTGCACTACCCAGTCCATTATGGACTCCAGGCTCTGCATGCACCTGGCCCTGAGCACCTGGCTCTGTGGCTTCCCGGCCTCCTTTATGTCCATGGCTCTCAACTCCAGCCTGAGGCTCTGCAGCCCCCAAGTCCTCAACCACTTCTGTGATATCTCACCCCCACTACTGTGGTTCTCTTGCTCCCGCACCACTGCCATGGAAATGCTGGACTCAGGCAGCCCAGGTGATCCTTGTGGCTTTCCTGCAGGCAACCACAGTCTCCTACACCCTTATCCTGGCCAGGTTGCTAAGAATTCCAGGAAGGTCCAGCAGCCAAAGGCCTTCCCCACCCATGTCTCCCACCTGGAGTGGCGGCTCCTCTGACCTCATCAAGCTGGTGTCGGGGGTCTACTTGGTTAGGATCCCTCAGCTCAAACCCATCATCTACTGCCTGGAGAACTGCAACATCAGGGAGGCCCTGGCCAAACTCCTCCAGGCCCTGCACGTTTAGAACACCAGCTGCAGGAGAGAGGGCTGCCCAATCCCTCTTCCCTTCCCTGTGCTCACAGACACTGGTGACCTCCCAAGGCAGCCACAGCCCACTCCCACCAGGGCAGTCAGCAAGCCCCACCCTCGCCCATATCACCCAGAGTCAGAATTGCCAAGAGCATAGAGTGGCCATAGGCAAGCATCTCCATGAGCAGGGGAGGGGCAGAGACACCAGACCTGGACCTCAGCACTGCTGGGTCCCAGCCATGGCAGCTGGGAGCCTCCCGTAGGAGAAGCTGGGCCTGGAGTTCACAGGAAGCCCCCTCTCATGGCCACTCCCCTGACCCTCTCAGATGAACAGCTGCTATGGAGGCCAGTTATTTTGCCCACATCTCTGTGATGCTGGAAAAGGGACTTGACAAACTGCATTTCTGCTTTCTGTTGAGAAGTCAGCTGCCAGTCTTACTTTTACTCTTTTGTAGGTAATTTGAGTTTCCCCTGCTTCTGGAAGTTGTTTGGTTTACAGCTGTCTTACTTAGGTATGCTTCTTTTTGTATTTATTGCACTTGGAGTTTGTAACGCTTCTAGAATTAATGATTTAATTCATCAGTTTTTGGAAATTATTGGTGATTACTACTTTGAATATTACATCTACTTCATTCTTCCTCTTCTTCCATTGGTTCTAATATTACATGGCACGTCAGGCTTTTTTATAGTGTATCCTCTGCCTCCTAACATCCTATTCTCCACACTCTTTTTTTTTCTGAATTATTTTCTGATCTTCCAAGTTACTAATTCTCTCTCTAGCCATGCCTAATCTTCTGTGTTTTAAAATGTATTTTTTGATTCCAGACTTTCCTTTTAGTCCTTTTAGTTTCCCATTCTCTACCAAAATTCTCAATCTTGTTTTATTCCTGTAGACATGGACCGGTTCCTACAGAAGTTTCTTAATGGTATCCTTGTTCTCATGTTGGTCTCTGTCTAATCCTTGCCAAGACTGGGTTGTTTTATTACTATTGCTTTCTACAATGTCTTAATATGACATGGTGAGTTGCTCTTCTTTGATCTTCTTTTTCAAAATTATTTTATTAATAGTTATTTTAGGCCTTTATTTTTCCATATAGAGTTTAGAAACGTTTGGGTTCTGCACTATTTTGTTACTACCATAACAAAGTGCCAGAGACAGGGTGGCTTAAACAACAGAAATTTGTTTTCTCACAGTTTGGCAGGGTTGGTTTCTTCTGCAGCCTCTCTTCTTGGCTTGTAGACACTGTCTTCTCCCTGTCTTCACAGGGCTGTGCCTCAATTGGTGTCTGGGTCCTACGCTCCTCTTGTTAAGGACATCAAGCTCACCTCACCTCATTTAACTTTAGACACATCTTTAAGGTCCTATTTCCAAATGCAGGTACTAGGGGTTGGGACTTCAATGCATGAATTTGAGGGAAACACAGTTCAGCTCATAACAGCCTTTTAAAAATTATGCCAAGATTTTGATTGTAATTTCATTAAATTTATGGCTCAATTTGTGGTGAATTCTCACCTTTGTAATATCCTGTTCATGCTCCATTTATGCAGATTTTCTTTTATATTCTTTAATAACTTTTTGATGTTCTCCATAAAGGTCTTTTACATTGTTGACTGTGGTGAAAGGCTTTTTTTTTTGGAGATGGAGTCTTGCTCTGCCACCCAGGCTGGAGTGCAGTGGTGCAATCTCAGCTCACTGCAACCTCCACCTCCAGGGTTTGAGTGATTCTCGTGCCTCAGCCTCCTGTGTACAGGCACGTGCCACCACGACTGGCTAATTTTTGTAATTTTGGTAGAGACGGGGTTTCACCATTTTGGCCAGTCTGGTCTCAAACTCCTGGCCTTAGGTGATCTGCCCGACTTGGCCTCCCAAAGTGCTAGGATTACAGGCATAAGCCATCATGCCAGGCTATGAATGACTTTTTCTTTTATATTTCCTAAAGCTACTTTTTGTTCTGGCAGAGAAATTCTACCATCCTTTAAGTCTAAGGTACACATCTAGCTGCAAGTCTAGGGAGTACCTACTTAAAACAGGGGCGAGAGGTGAGACACCCAGTAGTGCAGAGCAGCCCCACTGTGTGCCCGGGACGACCCCACCCTCCAGCCGCATCACTGTCTTGAGTGGAGGTCACACATCCCCTCCCAGGACCAGGGGAGGGAACAGTCACAGACTTTCCTCATGAGCCAAAAATAAGCAAGGTCTGGCTGTGGCGCTGTCCACTGCTGGCTCCAGCACCAGCGGTTGCCCAAGAACCCCCTTGACTCCTTAGAGTAAGCAGCTCACTGTTGGCTGTTCTTTGTGTGACCGGAAAGGGGGACTTGACCAGAGTGTACAGATCTATGATGACCCCCATTTCCACCTCCACATCCCACATCCCCTCCTGCCTGATGGGCAGCACCCCCGGTCCGGTCTGGAGTCTCCCGGGGCCCTTCCTGTTCTCCTTGTTAATTTATTTTCTGTCTTGGAGGGAAGCTGGGTGGACCTGCTCAGGCGGCCCCCTAGGGCCAGAAGACCTGTCAGTCACTTTCAAATACATGTTCTTTCCAGAGGTTCTAAAAACACTGTTGTCCCTCTCACCCAGAAAGCTAAGCTTCTGTTCAGTCCTTAACGGTAGCTATAAATGAGAAGCACAGCTTGGTTTCCTTCTAATATCCGGCAAGTTAGAAGACAGAAAGTATTTATTTACTTATTCATCACATATTTGCAGGGCAACCCTACACGGGACAGCAGAGGTCCCACGCGGGCGCTGCACCCGGAGCCAGGCTCAGTTGAAACTCACCGGAGGCGCGGCCGCCCTGGGCTGGGAAGACGCCGTGGGCCCAGGTGGCATCAGAACCCACAGGAGGGAGGCAGCTGGCCCAGGAGGGGCCGGGGCAGGCCTTTGGGGATCGTGAGAGTCGACCCCATCCTCCCTGAAACAAGGTCGAAGATTGAGACGGTCCCTGCCCAGTCCCGCAGCTGACAACAAGGGGAGAAGCCGCACCTGCCAGGGTAGGGACCGCGGGGTGGGCTCGGGCCTCCGTGGGGCCGGCACAGGGACCCTCTCCTCTCAGGACCTCGGCCCTCATCCCCGGGCACCGGGACTCACAGGCGGATGGGCCCAGGTGGGGACCAGGGTGTGGAGGGGGAGGAAGCGGGGCGGGTGGAACGGGGCCGGATGCGGGGGTCACGGGGGACGGCGGAGCCCGGACTTTGTGATGCAGGAGACGGAGGGGACTGGTGATGGAGGCCTGGAGGCCGCGAGGATGGGGAATGGGGACGTCCTTTTCACCTCCCACGGCTCACCCGGATGCGCCTCCGCGACTGCCCGCCCCAATCCCAGGGCGGAGGCCTCGCGCAAAACCCAGGCGCCTCGGCTCCGCGCTCCGGCTGAGGGTCTGCGCCGCCGCCCGACCGCTCCTTCTCGCTCAGCCGCGGCCCCTGGGGAGGATACTGTGGCGCCCGGTTCCAACTGAGGCCTGTGGCGGGTAAGGCCGGGAGACTGAGGCGGGTACAGAGGCGGGTACAGCGCCGGAAGCGAGGGAGGGGATGCAGTCGTCGCCCAGGTGGCCGCGTCCGGAGGCGGCCCCGCGACTCTACCCTGTCCTATCCCCCGCCAGCTGCTGAACCAGGCGGCCAGGGACTGCATGGAGCACGGGGCTTGCCCGGGAGGGACCATCCCTGGGGTACTGGCCTGCTGGGGCGGGGTCCCTATGGTGTCAGCAGCCGCTTGTCCGCCGCAACACCCGCAAGGCCCGCACCCAGGCTCTGGCCCCAAAGGTGGGCACCAGGCCCAGGCACTGCTGGCCTGCGCTGCAGACTCTGATCTGAGCCAGCACTTGGTCCCCGCTAACAGGTACTCCAAACACAACACCCCTCCCCTCATGCTGCCCCCCGACATCCTAGCAACGCGTGCAGAGCCCAGGAGCATGGCGGTCCTCCCCCAGGCCTACCTCCCCGCACCCAGGGCCTGGACGCCCCCCGAGGCCTGGACACTCCCACCGCGGGGCTCCATCCCCGCTTCTACGCCCCCAATCCAGGTACACAACCTTCAGCTGCAGAACCCTCCTGCCTCACCTGCCACTTCCCAGCACCTCCCCCAGGCCTAAGTCCTTGATGCTAGAGGTTAAACCGCACCCCCCTAGGCCTGCGTGGGCCTCCAAGATGCTGAGGGCACCCTGATCCCACAAAAGCCGAGGGTTCCTCTGCTCTCCAGCCCTGAGGCCTCCACCCCTGGGCACCCGATCTCCATGGAAACCGAGGGCCCTTTCCCGCTCTTCCTGCAGGCTTGGCCCCATGAAGATGAACTAGGCACCCGCGACGTGCTTGGCTCTGCTACCGGCGGCCGCTTTCCTCTGAGTCAGCGGTGCAGCCAAGGGCAGCCGCGGAGGGCTCCGCGGGGGCTTGATAGGGGCCTCGAGGGTGCGTGTAAGGCCGGCCCGGCGCTATGGTGCCGCGGGCTCCTCGCTGCGCGTGGCTGCGGCCGGAACGGCCGTGAGGGCGGCAGCGGGCCTGGCAGCAAGTTCAGGCTGAAGAAGGGCCGCGGGACCCGGGGAAGGCGACCTTGGAGGACGATGAGGACTGGGTTGCTGGAGGCAAAAGGACCGGCCTCGGCAACTACACCTACCGGGCGTGGACTTTGGGCGCTGGACCCACGCGCGGCCCCCACTTCTGTCTCGTACTGGGCGGCGCCCTCAGCACCCTGGGGCTGCTACGGCCCTAGGCCTGGCTGGGCTCAGGGGCGACATCTGGCCCCCAGCCCGCGCCGATCCCCAGGCTCCTCTGACCTGGGCTCCCCCTTCCTCCCTTGCCCACAGTCTTGGAGCCCCAGTTTGTGCAGGAACTGCAGGCTGTCCCTGTGGACCTGCCATCCACCGTCCTGCCCACGCCCCCTCAGCCTCCTACCTCCCACCTAGAGGGGATCATGGGCCCTGCCCCACCCCTTCCAGGATGTTAGGGTACCCTCAGTCAAAAAGGCAGCGGCCTGTGGCTCCTGTACCAACGGCCCAGCCACGCTCCAGAGCTGCCCAAAGGGAGGTGCCAAGACCAGGAACACAAGCCACCCCGGCTCCCCCACCTGCCCTGGGGCTGTGGTGACCCATGGGCAGGGAGGCGACCTCAGGCTGGTTCTGCCCCGAGATCCTGAGGAATCTGGCCCTCCCCAAAAGAAGCAATGAAATGGACCAAAGGACTTAAGGATTTGCAGGGAAGTGAGGGGAAAACGATAGGTGCTAACCACCTGCCCAGAAGAGTACACCTCACGGCCCAGAAACACTCTCAAGCAAGAAAACCGTCTCTCCAGGAACCCTAACCAAAACCCTAAGTGCAACCCCTACCACTAACCCCTGACCCTAATGCTGACCCTTAATCCTAACCCCTCACCCTAACACCTAATGTCAAACACGAACCCTTAATCCTAACACTAACCCCTAAACCTAAGCCCGCCCCGCCTAACCTGACCCCTAACCCTTAAATCCAACCCTAACCCATGACCCAACACCTGAACCCTAACCCTAACCTCAACCCACAACCTCAACCCCTACCCCTAAACTCTAGCTGTAGCCCGAGCCCAAATCCTAATGCTACCATAAACCTAACCCCCGAACCCAAACTTGAACCCAACCCCTACCCCTAAAACCCTAAGCTAAACTGAAACCACAAACCCTAACCCCTAACCCTACTGCTACCCCTAACCCCTAACCCCTGAAGCTAAACCTAACCATAACAACGCTAAACTTAAGCACTAACCTAGCCCTACCCCTACACTAAGCCTTAACCCAACTGTAACTCCTAACACTAACCCTAACCTTTAAACCTAACCCCTTACCCTAAACCGTAACCCCTAACCCTAACCCCAAAACCAACACCTAACCCTAACACCTACTCTAAAACACTAACCTCTAACCCTAACAATCCTTAGCCTAACACCCAAACCCTAACCCCTAACCCTGACCCTAATCTTCTATCCTCGAAACCCTAACCCCAAACCCTAACCCTAACATCCTAACCCCAACCCTAAAACCCTGATCCTAACCATTAAACCCTGACCCTAACGATTAAACCCTGACCCTAAATGCTACCCCTACCCCAACCCTGGACCAACCCTAACCCTACCCCTAATCCTTCCCCATCCCTAACGCTAACCCCAAACCCTAACCCCACCCCAACCCTAAAACGAACTTCTAACCCCTAAACCCTAACCCAAACCCTAACTCTACCCCAACTCTAACCTTTATCCCTAACTCTAACCTGTAGCCCTAACCCAAAACCCTAAGGTAACCTTTTATAGGTTGGGATTCGAGGCTTTGTATTTAGGACGGGCGGGTGTTCTGGTGTCTCCCACTCACCCGCACGGGAAGTTCTTCTGTTGGTTCTTCACAACCAGTCACGGTGCATCGCAGCCTCCCCTGGCCGGTGAAGGGCTGGTTCTCCCGAAAGCCTCGGCTCCTCCTCCCTCCTCCCAGTGCCCTCCAGGCCTCCCCGGTGGCCCCAGCGTGGCAGGGCCCGTGCAGAAGGGACCGTGGGCTTGTGGCCGGCATGGGCCGCTGTGGGCATGGAGCTCACGGGAACGCGGCCTAGAGGCAGGCTGCGCTCCTCTGCGCCAGCGGGAACAGCGGGCCCCGCGGGGGCTGCCACAGACGCGTCACTTGCTGGGGTCCGTGCACTCCCGCGGTGGCGTGGCCAAGCAGAGCCGCGACCCCGTGAGGTTGCCGGGGCCATGGCGCCTCGTGGAGTCGTCCGTGAGACACGCACATTTCACAGGCAGTTGCTGCGTGGCACACGCGCACTGGTCGCTCGTGGGGAGGGCCTCCAGAACCAGGGCCGGCCCCCCTCGGAGGCCAGCACACATGCGCGGGAGCACCCAGAACCGGGCCAATCGCGAGCCTGGACGGCCGGACGTGGCCCTCGCGGGCTTTGTAACCCTCGGGCCTTTACGCATGCGCACTAGCTGCCAGGCAGGCCGGCCGAACATTACTTCACATATCCAGAGCGCGCGCGGGGGTGCATTGCGCAGGCGCGCTGCCTGGAGTCCCGCCCCCTGCAGGGGTTGCTCCAATCACCACTGGAGGCTCCCTCCCAAGCCACCCGCGCTGCTGAGCTGAGAGGAAATGGCGGGGAGGTCCCTGGCGTCGAAGGCCGAGCCCACCGCCGGAGCCATGGACGGGGCTGAGAAGGCCGAAGGTAGTGGAGGGAGGCAGGGAACTGTGCGTGAGGGTCTGACCTCGCCGAGGCGGGGCAGGGTTGGGGCGCGGGTGGCGACTACTTCCTGTCAGTCCTGATGGTGCTGACTGAGACTTAGCGGGTTTCTTCAGAAAACTTTCCGCCAAGATGAGGGAGTGCTGGCCCGCACACCCCTCACCTCGTCTTAAAGCATTGAACCTTTATCGTGGTTGCTCCAATTTTGGTTTAGGTAATTAGTCAAAAGACATCCTGTCGTTCCACAGACTTTCCATACACACCTCTTAAAACAAAAAGGACATTTTCCTGACGCTCCCAATCCCAAGGGAATTCCTAATTCCACACTCCTCTTTCTAGAACCAGCAAGTGTCCAGATTTCCCGGTCGCACTAACCTGGTTCTTGACAGTGGGTTCCCCCACCCAGCATCCCGACGCCCCGGGGAGCCGGGGGAGGCCGACTCCCCGCAGATCTCCCGTTTGTTTCTCCCCGACCCCGACCTGCCGTAGAGGCTCCTACCTCACCCTGGGAAGGGAGGGACAAGGCAGCTGGTCAGAGTTGTACGGAAGTCCCGAAATTGCAGCCCAACAAAGAGAAAGAACACTGTCCTGGCCGTTTCCACTTCAGGACGCTGTGTACCTCTGGGTGTTTTGGGAGAATTTTCAAACTTACACAAAAGTGGAGAGAATTGTACGGTGACGTCCCTCCTGCTGTCACTCAACTTGTCACTCTGTCCTGAGCTCATGGGTCCCCCCTGAGTTAAAACGCTGCAATTAACAAACGCCACGGTGGCTGCCTCCAGCCCTACCTGCGTGAATATCATGGCAGGTGCTCTGTCGTGTTCTTACAAAATGAAGGTTTGAATACTGAAACAAGCTTGGCACAGAAAGCATCCCTACAGTGAGATGTGGCACAGTGAAAGCCCCAGTGAAGGACAAAGCAAGTAAACAGGACAGACGCAAACGTATCCCTTTCATTAAGCACCTACTGGCCCGCCACTGTGGTAGCCTTTCAGTATCACAGCTCCATGTTCCTCACATAACCTAGTATATTTAGATAAGGTTTAACCAACGTTGCTTGTGCCTTCGTTCAAACTGCTACAACAGAAATGCCATTATTTCTCACAGTTTTCGAGGCTAGAAGTTCAAGATCAAGGTGCAGTGCAGCGTCTGGTGGGGGCCTGCTTCCTGGTTGTAGACTTCTGTCTTCTCATTTTGTCCTCATATGGGGGAAGTTGCTGCCGGCCTCTCTGGTTTTATAAGGGCACTAATCCCATTGCTGAGGGCCCTACTCTCATGACCTAATCACCTCCCAAAGGCCCCACCTCCTAATGCAGTCACACTAAGGGATTAGGATTTCAACATACGAATTATGGATGGGGGCACAAACATTCAGTCTATAGTGACCAGCTACAGAAGAAAGTTAAAGGACAAGATTCCAGTTTTAGTCGGGATGTTATCTAGGATCAGTGACACTAGATACATTTTAGTAAAAGGTCTGTTAGTCTCCATCTAACTGGCTGCAGTTATTACTATAAAGGGGAATGACTGGGGAAAACGAATGTTTGTGTTTCAATTTTTTCTTCATGCTTTTTCACACATGCCAATTACTTGAATAATGTAAAACTTAATTCATAAATTTATGAGCAGTGATTTGTGTAAGATTTCAGGTGGGACCAAAATGAGGGGACTCCATAAACTCAAAAATAAGCATTTCACAAAACTCTATGCTTGATTTTTTTTTTTTTTTTTTTTTTTTGAGACAAGATTGTGCTCTGTTGCTCAGGCGGGAGTGCAGTGTTACAATCACTGCTCACTGCAGCCTTGACTTCCTGGCCTCAAGCAATTCTCCCACCTCAGCCTCTTAAGTAGCTGCAATCACAGGTGCATGTCACCACTCCCAGATAATATTTTTAAATTTGTTATTTGTAGAAATGGGGTTTTGCTGCGTTGCTCAGGCTGCTCTTGAACTCCTATGCTCAAGCAGTCCTCCTGCCTCAGCCTCCCAAAAGTGCTGGGATTATGGATGTGAACTACTGAGCCTGGCCTTATGCATGTATCCATGATTTTTAATGGCTGTAAATGATTTATCCTGTGTATGTGCTATAATTTATTTAACAAATTCCCTAAGACATATTTAGGCTTCTTCCAGTTTTTTACTATTATAAACAATATAGTGATGAACACCTTGCGCATTATCCATATCAGAATTACTTAGGACATAGTCTTAGAAAAGAAGATGCACCCAAACTTTTGATATTTACTATCAGAGAGTTTGTAAGGAGACACCTTGATTTTGCATATCTGGTTGACAAAGATGAACACATTTGGAAACACAGGTGGTTGGTAAAAATGAAAAACTGGGCATCTTGTATACATCAGTGGAGGGTAATTTGGTAATGTCGATCAAAATTGTGACAAACTTTGGTCAGGTGCCTCTGAGCCTTCTCAACCATGCCTCGGCCTTGGCCTGTGATATGGTTTGAATCTGTGTCCTCACCCAAATCTCATGTTGAATTGTAATCCCCAGTGTTGAAGGTGGGGCCTGGTGGGAGGTGGTCGGATCACAGGAGACCAGTTTTATTTAGATAGTGACCACCTATCTTTTAACTGGATCTCTGAGCTCTGGGAAGAGGCCACACTGAATCATGGGTGTCCAAAAAGGGAGAATTATTATGAGGCTAGACCACATGGATGCTTTAACAGTGCACTTAAGAAACATTTTTTTAAAAAAATTTCTAAGTGTCTAAAATATACTCTTCCTTAAAAACGCAAGAGTAGCTTCTGTTGCAATAATTAGTAAAAAGAAAAAAAATATATATATATATATATCAGGTAACACAGTACAAAAGCAAGCAGTTTAAGAGCTGAGATGAATTTGTCTGTTTACACTCTTGGGAATGCATAAGGAAAAGCAGTTTTCTCCGCAAATGGGAGTCTGATGCCTTCTCCATTTTCTTTAAGGAACCTCATGCTATTATAAACTGTTTTAGGTCCCTCATGCAGCAGAGGGTGCAAGAGAAAGGAGAGACAGCAGAACTAAATGAAGAAAATAGCCTTCAGTCAACTGAGAAGAAAAAAAAAATTTTGCTCAAAAAACACAAGGACCTAGGAGAGAGAAAAAAGAAAAATCATGAAAGCCTTTTAAACACACACACACACACACACACAGAGACACACACATATCTTGGATGTTAGCTTTTAATTAAGCTGACTTTTAAGCTTTTGAGTTTCTTTCAAATTTTTTTTCTAAATCTCTTCAACATATTTCAGCTAGGACGAATAGCTGCTATTTCAGAAGTACCAAGTATCAAACCAGAAAGGTCTTGATTTAGGAACCAAACCCAGGCTGTTACGGAAAAAAAGAAGACAGAACCTCAGCTATGGAACTGCAGTGTGGGTGACAATCATTTCTCTTTCAGTTTGGCCTGGCTAGCAAAAAGATGGCCTTGTTATGTAAATGAAACCACTTAAGTAGTCAAAATCAAAAATCTTCTCCCCCTTTTTTACTTTTACTGGCCATTTTTTCTTCCCCCACCACCACTTTTCTGATGGGAATTTACCCACTTCAGAGGCCTTGTTCCACATAATTTGGAACTTTCCTTTGGATTTGATCAAGTCAGATAGAATTGGCCAAACCCAATGGGAAAAGGACCAAAACAGCAAAAACAGAAAGAAACAACAAAAAAAATAGCGGTTAAGCGTAACAAACAAATGATCACACAACTTGTATGATTACTGAACACTGTAATAGTAAGGAAAAATTAAGAGCAGCTGGTTGTTAATCTTACCTTTAGCCAAGACAAACCCCAATTCAGTTACTTACCTAGGGACGGGTCTTAGGCTGAAGACTTGTCTCTATCATCTTAGAAGCAGGAAAAAAAAACCCTCAAACTTGTCTTTCCTGTTGGGAGCGAGTTCAAACTCCAGAAATGAGTTTTCATGGTAGCAGGAAAACTTGCCTTCCTTGTTGAAAGCAAGTAAAACTCCAGAAAAAGAGAAGAGTTGTTCAGAAAATAAACTCTGGCCTTCGAACGAATTTTGGGAAATGAGGGATTCCCTGGATAGGGGACTTCCAGACCTCAGCAACTTGTCAAATTAGTTTGAGCCACAAAGATAGCCAAGCTGCTAGCAGGCACTGGTAGAATATTTGTCAAAGGTCAGGAGCACCTCTACTCAGAATCCCTTTGTGGTTGCCAAAATGTGAAACCCCAAAATCTGAGACAGGTCTCAGTCAATTTAGGAAGTTTATTTTACCAAAGTTAGGGATGCATGCCTGCGACACAGCCTCAGGAGGTCCTGATGACATGTGCCCAGGATGGCAAGGTAGTCAGAGCACAGGTTGGTTTATATGCTTTTTAGGGAGACATGAGACATGAATCAACATATGTAAGATGAACATTGGTTCGATATGGAAAGGTGGGTCACCTCAAAGCATTGATGAGACAACTTGAAGCAGGGAGGTTGACTTCAAGATCATAGGTAGATAAAAAACAAATGGTTGCATTATTTTGAGTTTGTGGTTAGCCTTTGCAAAGGAGGCAATCAGATACGCATTTATCTGAGTGAGCAGAGAGATGACTTTGAATTCATTTATTTTCAGATTTTTATTTTACAAAATCAGATACGCATCTATCTCAGCAGAGGGTAACTTTGAATTGATTTATTTTCAAATATTTATAAAAAGATTTATTTTCCTTTCACAATGTTAATGCCATAAATAATTTCTTAGATCTACTAATTTTAGTGTTTAAAATAGGTTCCAATAATTATAAAAAATTAATATGAAATATTTTATGGGGAGATTTCAGGTTTAGTATTGGTTGTATATAGGAAAGCTATTTGTATTTATATATGTTTTTAAACTAACATCCTAAGGCATTTTGCTACTAATCCTTATGGTTTTATAGAAAACTCTCTTAAGAACTTCCTAGATTATGTCATCTGCTAGTTACAGTGATTTTTGACTCCTTGTTCCAGGTTTTTATATCTTCATTTTTTTTCTTGAATTATTATATCAGGAGCTTTGACCTTACTTTGAACAGCCTCAGCAGTGAGAGTATACCCCTGCCCTCACCCAGAGTTTTACAAAGGGCTGCCTGGTATAATTTTACCCTGCAGGGAAAAGCTGACCATGGAGGAGCCTGATTCATCTAGTGTACTGTTCACCTTAGGACAAGGAGCAGGGCTACCACTCTGGCTGGAGACCTGCCCTCAGTCTACCTCAGTCTCAGCCCAGGGGCTGTCAGATCCTTCCTCTGGCCTCTCGCCCTGCTTGATTCTGAAATGTTTGGTTTTGTCTCCACAGGGCAGGACACATCCTCACAGAAAATTGAAGACTTGATGGAAATGGTGAAAAAGCTGCAGAAAGGTCATGTGTCTCCTTTGTGTGAGGCTCAGCCTGAGATTTGGGGCCAAGCAGATGTGGGTTCAATTTCCAGCCCCACAATGTATAAACTTGGGAAATAATCCTCTTCACCTTCTCTTTCTTTTAAAACTTACTTAAACTAAAAATCGGGTCCCATGATTCAAAATTAAAGAAGGAAAAAGGGTAAGGAAGGCAAAGTGTTTTCCCAAAACCCTGTCCCAAACCTCTTGCTGGTCACCCATTTGGCTCCACTGCAGTCCATTAAATCCAGAAGTTGCCACCTTTACTTCCCTTCCTTTCCCCTCAACCCCTACTCCCTCTTTGCTCACTAGGCTCCTGCCAGCCATGTTCCCACCTCAGAGGGGGTCTTTGCACTGACTACCTCCCACCCCAACCCAAAGAGCTGCAGGGCCTGCCCCCCGCCACCTGATTTGGGGCTCTCATGATACCTTCCCATATCTGAGGAGCGCTTTCCACTCCTTTGCGCTTTAACCCCCCTTGCCCTACTTTATTTCTCTTGAACACAGTTACCACAGCCCCACTCAGTATCTTATTGTGTCTGTTCCCAGTCTCGCCCACCCAGAACATGAGCCCTGTGAGGGCCCCACACAGCACCTGCTTTCAGTAGGTACTCAATAGATCTGTGTTGCGTGAAAGCAGCAGAGACACAAGGCTGGCAAGCACCCCACCTCTGCCTGCCCTGTCAACTCAACCTCCTTTCCTCCCTGCAGTGGGAAGCCTAGAGCCCCGAGTTGAGGTCCTGATTAACCGGATTAATGAGGCCCAGCAAGGTGAGTTCAGGGGCCTTGGCTGCCAGCTAGTACCAGCTACATGGTTTGCGGGGCTCAGTGCCAAATGAGAATGCAGGGTCCCTTGTTCCAAAGTTACTGGTTATTCACAACAGCAGCAGCAGAGCCTTAAATTAAGTACAGGGCATTTCAGCATGCAACTGCCATAGTTAATATACCCATGATCCTAGCCCTGCTATCAGCAGAGCCTGGCAAGGAGAGCCTGGACTCTGGAAGCCTCGTTTCCTACTGTATAAAATCTAGGCCACTATAGATTTTCCTGAAGGCAAATGAGAAATGTCACTGTTGGCAAGAGAATAGAGGCTGCACTCACACAATGTTTTTCTGCTCTCTGGTGAAGCCAAAAAGAAAGCCAATGAAGACCTAGGAGAGGCCCGGACCATCTGTGAGGCCCTGCAGAAGGAACTGGACTTGCGTAAGAGAGCCGGGGGTCACCCAGAGGTCCCCACAGTGTCTCAAGCTACCCCTAACCCTGTATTCCAGATGATAAGCATCCTTGCCATGACCGAGGGTCCTGTACCCTCTCCAGCCTCATGTCCTGCCAGTCTCCCCCTCTCCTCTCTGCTTGTGGAAGTGTTCAAGAAATACCCTCCAACCTCATTCCCACCTCACAGCTTTTGCCAGGTGCTGCCTATGCTTCCTCAGATAATACAGGTTCCTCTTTCCTCACATCAACAGTTCTAAGTTAGAATGTCCCCAGACAGGATGACTGGCATTCCCCAGTCATCCCATCTAAAGGTGGCACCCTGTCACCATCTGGTCACATGCCCCTTCCTATTTGATGTGTTTCTTCACAGCCCTTACCTGACTTCATGGGTGTTTGTATTTTTTTCTCTCCTCCCCATGTAAAAGCATGGGCATCCTCCAGGGCCCTCACAGCCACCCTCTGTAAATGTGAAGGCCCTTTGGTGCTTACAGGGAATGTGGGCACCAGAGAGTAGGGAGGGGCTCACCTCGAGGGGTTCACATTTGGGTTGGGGGCAAGGCTGTGCCCAACTTCCCATGTGACCGTGAGCAATCCCCATCCCTGAGGGTGCGTTGCATAGTCCCTGATGCCAAAATGTGTCACTGTTTTCCAGTGCATGGAGAGAAAGTACACCTGAAGGAGATCTTGAGCAAAAAACAAGGTATCTGCCACTCCCGTCTCCAGGCTTGTTCCTTTTGCCGGCCCACAGAGGCCCACTCTCCCCCTATGGCAGCTGAAGCCTTTTGAAACCTATCCCAGCTTGCCTCTCGCCTGTGGCTTCCACTAGACGTGTAGTAAATGTTAAAGCTCAATCAAGTGTCCACAGACCTGACATGATCTGGCCGTGTTCCCCTGCCAAAACCTGATACCTTGACAGGTTCTCATAGGGCCCTGTTGCTCTCCCTACAGAGACCCTGAGGATCCTCCGGCTGCATTGCCAGGAAAAGGAAAGTGAGGCACAGAGGTAAGAGCTTCCAGCTGAGCCTAACTCTGCCCCTACCTCTTTATTCTGGTAGAGCAGGAAGAGGCAGGAAGGTGAGTCTGAGATCCACAGCTCTCATTCTCTCCCTCTAAACAATGGAGAGTCCAAAGAGTGTCTTTCCCCTTTGGCTCCAACAGCAGGCAGTAGTGTTAAGGGTAACTCTCTCAATGGCATAGATGTTCATTTGCTAAATTATCAATTAAATTTCTTCAACTGGTTTTTATTCTTTGCCTTTTACTCTTTGTCATAGTCCTTGGATGTCTGTTCACTCATCTGTCTGTTCACTTGTCTGTTGGCGTTGAGCCAACCACTTGTCCATTCTCTCTCCATCCATTATCTTTTCATCCATCCATCGATTTGTCCATGCATTTCTCCACTTCCTGATTTAGCTCATTTTGTTACCAGAGGCCCCAGGCCCTAGCACACTGAGATTTCAGTTCTTTGGGAAAACCAGATGATACTAAGATGTGTGTGCATTTGCTTACTTGACCATGTCCACACTCATCTCTCTTAACCTGACAACATTACTTCCAGGGGGCAAATGCTCACGTCACTCCCTACCCATCACTTGTTACAGAGAAGGACCTTAATGTAGAGGGGGAAAAAAATAGCCTCAATAGAGGGAGGCAGAAGCCCCAACCCAGTGCCCTCCTGGGGCTTAAGAAAACATGGCTGAGGGCTGCCTCACCTCTCCCAGGAAGCACACCGTGCTGCAGGAGTGCAAGGAGAGAATTTCTGCTCTAAGCTTGCAGATTGAAGAAGAGAAGAACAAACAGAGACAGCTGAGGTAAACCTTAGCACCTGAGGCAAGGGGTTTGGATGGCTGGTAGTTGGGGCATAATGTCAAAGATGAGGGTTAGAAGAGCTGGCTACGCTGAGCCTTAGAGGTTCAAGGTGGAGAAGATGCTCCCAGTGGAGCAGAGACCATGAGCAAAGCACCCCAAGGTCTGTGCCTGAAGACCCACAGACTTGGACAGGCTGTGAAGGTGGTGATGTCATCCCATATCACCTCATGCCTGTGGTTGGTCCCCAGGTTAGCGTTTGAGGAACAGCTGGAGGAGCTGATGGGCCAGCACAAGGACCTCTGGGACTTCCATGTGAGTCCCTCAAAGCCATTTCTCCCCTTTCCACATCTACCCTAGCAGCACCAGGCCCAAATGGTCACTTCCTCTCACCTGCCACACCCAGTCCTCGAGCAAGCCCTGGTGGTGCTAAGATCAACATTGCCCAAATCCAGCCCCTTGTCACCTCCTTGTGGCCCTGCTGCTCAGTGGTCAGGGGCATCTCTGATGAGCCAAGGTCAAGTTTTCCATCAGTGTCAGTGGATGTGTCTGGAACCATCACGGGCACAAAGGAGACAACGAGGATAAGCAATCAGTGTTTGCCCGCCAGGAGGACCCTAGGCACTGAACAGGAAAATAGACAGTGAGTGTTAGGAAGGAAGGGCTCAGTGAGGAGGTCACGCCAGGACAGAGGGGAGTGGGGGGAGCTGCAGAGCTAAACTGGTACCTGATCCTCCAGAAAAGAGCCAAGACTCATAGTGTTTGCAGGTTTATCTGTTGTAACAATCCATGAGCCTCCCCACTGCAGCACTGCAGAGATGTGGGATGACAGAAGTGCACAGGGAGGAAATGGCCAGTGCCATGGCCCTAAGGCTGTACTGTGGCTGGTGTGCACAGAGGGGCAGAGTTGTTCGAAGTGAGGCATAGTGAGCAAGTATGAAACAAGATCCAGATAGCCTTCTTTGAGGCATGGGGGAAAGCCAAGAGGTGTTGACAGGCCTCTTTTCTTCCCCCTCAGAGGCCAGAGCGGCTGGCAAGGGAGATTTGTGCTCTGGACAGCAACAAGGAGCAGCTGCTCAAGGAAGGTGAGGCCAGGGAAGGTGGATGGCCCATATCTGACCTCACGTGCCCTCATGTGCTCACCTGCCCCTTCATGCTGCAGAGAAACTGGTCAAGGCAACACTGGAAGATGTGAAGCATCAGCTGTGCTCCCTGTGTGGGGCTGAGGGCCCCTCCACCCTCGATGAGGGACTCTTTCTCCGCAGCCAGGAGGCTGCAGCCACAGTGTAAGATGTGGAGGTGAAGAGGGTGGGAGGAGGGAGTGGCCGGTGCTGACCACCCCCTACTGGACCCCCCAGGCAGCTGTTTCAGGAAGAGCACAGGAAGGCTGAGGAGCTCCTAGCAGCTGCTGCCCAGAGCCACCAGCAGCTGCAGCAGAAGTGCCAACAATTGCAGCAGAAGCGGCAGAGGTGTGTGTGGAGGCCCTGTCCCTGCAACCCCCACCAGGAAGGTGACTGATGTATCTCCTCTCTCCACTTTCTGTCTCTCTGACTGTTGAAAACCTCTTGTCCCTCCTCCACCCTTCCCTTTCTTCCTTCCCCCATCCTACCTCTTCCTGTCCAGGCTGAAGGAAGAGCTGGAAAAGCGTGGAATGCAAGTCCCTGCCCAAGCCCAGAGCACACAAGAGGAAGAGGCTGGCCCAGGAGATGTGGTAAGTCCCAGAACTGGGTGTCAGGGAACAGAGACAGCTACTGAAGGGATGGCGGAAGGGACAGGAGGACAAGGGAGGGGGTCCTGGGACTCCTCAGAGGATGGTCTGTGGCGAGGGGCTTTCCTATAGTGGGTCCACCCAAGGTGCTGATGGGGCAGGAGGGGACCATGTGGCCATGGGGACAGATATAGATTCCCACCCTGGACACTAACCACTGCAGGCCAGTCCCAAGCCCCTAAAAGCCCCCGAGGAGAAAGACCTGGAGCTGCACACCGAGCAGGACCTGATGTCCTCATAGGCCAGGAGGACACACTCCACCCCTGACCTTAGCCCAAGGGGCTTTCAGGAAACAAAGGAGTTACTTTGATACAACCCATCTCAGCTGAGTCTACTGGTGAGGAGTAGGGGTTGGGCCCAAGACCCCCAGGCTCCTGTGACTGATTGAAGCCTCGGCTTGACTCTGCCTCTGGGTCTGGGCCAGAGATACATCACAGGTTTTCAATAAATGCTTCCTTAACCTCCTGGTCTCTGGATTGCTCATCTCTGGGACCTGCCAGGCTCTTCTGGGTCCCCAGGCAGAGGGATGCAGGCCTGAGATGCTCTCACAGTGGGCCCAGGAGGTCTGGAACCCACCTCCATACACACATACACACACCTTGTGATTTATTCTTCAATTCCTTCATTACAGGTCTGGACTATACAGACTCCCAGAAATTAAAAAAATTTTAAAAAATGAGGATCAGTGAGCTGGGGTTCAAAATCAGCCAGTTCCATATGATAGTCTCCACGTGTTAGCTGTGTAGTTTGTGCTCTCAAGAACACAAAATGTATAACTCAGGCACTTTTGGACAGGAACAGGATAGAAATCCTCAGCGTGCAGGGAGTCAGTCAACTAGGATGTAAGTCATGTGCATCTGATGCATGCTTCAAATTCACTGAAATGCATTGACCCAATCAAGGCCAATGGTGGGAGTCAAAGTCTGCATCTTCTGAGTCAGAATACACTGAATTCATGACAAAAGAGATCCCTTTTCTTGACAGGCTCCCAGACCAGGTAGACCAGTGACATGGTGGAGTTGAAAAGAGAGGCTCACTGAAGAGCACTGTTTCCATGGAAAAATGGAACATGGCAAAGTGCAGAAATTCTTCAGTCAGTCCAGGACAGACGAGTTCTCTAAGATGCAGTTAATCATGCCTGTTTCAAACAAACTGGTGATACACTATCAAACATGAATTTTAAATCAAGTGGAAGTTAGAAAATATATTGAACTGAATGGCAATGAAGACACCACATTTTAAAACTAATTCAGTTAAGCCCATGATTAGAAAGAACTTTAGCTTTTATTGGTTCACCACAATTTTTAAAAGAAATCAACCAGTGATTGTTCAGTTAATGAATAAAAGGCCTTTGACACAGTTCAACACTTATTCATGTGAAAAAAAAAAAAAAGACTACTAAAAAACAAATAACTTCCCTTAGATTTATTGGTGAGATGTCTAAACAATTTCATGTTGGAAATAACTCAAGGATATCTGCAATATTCAAATACTGTTTATCATACTAGAAGTTCTATACGGTGAAATAGTTAAGACATGGATTTATGATTATATGCTTTATGAATTTCAGTTTACAGATAAATTTCAGGACGTCTAAATGAGTATAAAAGTTTGCTAAATACAGGTCAATATTTCAAAATCACTTTTGTGTGTCAATGCTAGGGCACAGGACCCACAAAATACATCACTTAGCAATCTACAGTTAGTTGATAGAAAAGGATACAATAAACCAGTAACAAAATAATGATATGCATCAGATAAGGATAAGCATCTCAGCCAAAGGCTGCCTCAGTGAAGGGTCAGGAGAGGCTGGCACGAGCTCTATTTTTTTCCTCTCTGCAGGGTTCTGCCAGAATATGCTTCCTCACGTAAGAAATCAGCTGTGTGTGTAGAATAGCTCAGAATGGGAGAACTGTTCTGGTTCTCTACACTCTTACTTGGAGTCGTAGTGTAGGAATATAATGTAAACTGGGATTCTTGTATACCCTGCTGATCATGTAGACATACTCTTACTGTAAACCCGCTCCCAACAGAAGATCTCCTGTGTTTTCGCCAAGACCAGGTGGAAACCTATTTAATAATCAGTTTTACTACTACCAATGGCAATGGTGATGAGATGATACCAACCACACCCAAACTCAACTTGGATTCACTTATTAATTTGTACATTTGACACCTCAGTTAGGGGTCACTGCCATGCAGGTACATCTCATTCCAGCAACAGAGCTCAGCCCATTGCATACCTGGTAGAACTAATAGCCAGCTACAAAAAGCAAAAATACACTTGAAAATAAATGCAGTATTATAAAAATACCATGTACCAAGGAATTAATGTAGCGACAGATGTATGTTATTTCCCCAAAACAACTTTAGAGAAAATTTAAAAGATCTGAATAAATGGAGAGAAAGGTCATGTTCATTAATGGAAACTCATTACTGTAAAGATGTCCTTCCTGCCTAAGGACATATAAGTCCATTATAATTTCAATAAAATTTTGCAGAAATCTCCTGTATTCCAGACATACTCTTCCTTATGAAAGAGTAGTCCAAATTCCACTCAGTAGTCGGGATCAGCCACCCCAGCCAGTAACTTCCTCTTTGCTGGTGATTCAGAGGCATGAGTAGCCCAAAGTGGCCAGTGGCAGCCTTGCAGTTCAGTGGAATCACTAGGGTGTCTCTGATTGGAAGGATTTCTTCCTTCAGAACTAAGACCTAAGAGCACAGTCATGGGAACAGGATACAAAACCTTTGCTCGTGGGTCACTAGGGGTAATAATGGGGATACCACTCTCATTTCTACCCTGTGATTTTTGGACCTGTGAATTATGGCTACAAAAGAAACAGTATTCAATAGTGGACACTGATTCAGAGCATATACAGTCTTCTAGAGAATCTTGTTCCATCCCTGCAAGGTATTGCCACCTAGCTAGTACTTTGGGTCTTCAAAAGGCCACTCCGTTAGTCTGTCAAACCAGCTGCTTCAGGGTGGTGGGGAACATGGTAAGACAAGTTAATTCCATGAGCATGGACCCATTGAAGTGCTTCCTTTGCTGTGAAGAGAGTTCCTTGATCAGCAGCAATGCTGTGTTGTAGTACCGTGGTTGTGGAAATGGCATTCTGTAAGTCCACCAGTAGTAGTAATGGCAGAAGCATTGTCTGCAAGCAAATGTGTATACAGATACATCCTTATCATTCATTATTCCTTCTGGAGTTGGAGTCACTACTGATAATAACCAAGGCACTATAGTAACCATTTCACTTGTCAGGATACACAATGCTGGACTCTTGAAAGAGGCATTGGCCGGGCGCGGTGGCTCACGCCTGTAATCCCAGCACTTTGGGAGGCCGAGACGGGCGGATCACAAGGTCAGGAGATCGAGACCATCCTGCCTAACACGGTGAAACCCCGTCTCTACTAAAAGTACAAAAAACTAGCCGGGCGAGGTGGCGGGCGTCTGTAGTCCCAGCTACTCGGGAGGCTGAGGCAGGAGAATGGCGTGAACCCAGGAGGCGGAGCTTGCAGTGAGATCCGGCCACTGCACTCCAGCCTGGGCGACAGAGCAAAGACTCCGTCTCAAAAAAAAAAAAAAAAAAAAAAAAAGAAAGAGACATTGAATAAAATTTAATTTCCCTGCTAGACCCAAGATAGCTGATTTAACAAAGAGGCATAGTGGTCTCCTAAAACAACCCCTTTTCAAATACCAGTTCAGCAATGGATCTCTAAATAGGTCTCTGTCTTGCCACAAACCTTACTCTCTTAATTGAAGGGTTTTTTGTAGACTCACACCTTATACCAACTTGAAAAACCTTCCCATCACACTTTCCTATCTTTAAATTGGGATATGTTTCATCTCTATGTATACAAAGACTGCTTATAAATGAGGACCTTTAATAATGTCTCTTAGCTTTATGACATTTTCTTCCTGTCCCCACCCCATAAGGGCTAGAGGCCAGATCCATTAACTGTAGAACGTCCCATGGACCAGGTAGCTGCCCATCTGCAATAGGACCCATGTAAGCTTAACTTTCACTGTCCCTAAGTCCTTCCTGAATATTTCTCGTTTTTAATTTTTTTTTTTTTTTTTTTTTACTAAAGAAATGTGGCATTTTCAATTAAGGTCAAATATCAAGGATATTCTTTTTTTTTTTTTTTTTTTTTTTTGGTAAGTTCCAGGGAACGTGTGCAGGATACGCAGGTTTGTTACATAGGTAAACCTGTGCCAGGGTGGTTTGCTGTACCTATCAACCCATCACCTAAGTATTAAGACCAGCATGCATTAGCTATCTTTTCTGATGCTCTCCCTCCCACCATGTCATCCCACCATAGGCCCCACAGTGTGTTGTTCCTTTCCATGCATCTATGTATTCTCATCATTCAGCTCCCATTTGTGAGTGAGAATATACAGTTTTCTGTTCCTGCATTAGTTTGCTGAGGATAACGGCTTCCAGCTCCATCCATGTCCCTGCAAAGGACATGATCTCATTTCTTTTTATGGCCGCATGGTGTTATCCAGACTGTCATTGATGGTCATCTGGGTTGATTCCATGTTTTTGCTATTGTGAATAGTGTTGCAGTGAACACACACATGCATGTATCTTCATAATAGAATGATTTAATGATCTATATTCCTTTGGGTATATACCCAGTAATGGGATTGCTGGGTCAAATGGTGTTTCTGGTTCTGGGTCTTTGAGGAATTTCCACAATGGTTGAACTACTTTACATTCCCACCAACAGTATAAAAGTCTTCCTGTCTCTCTGCAGCCTCACCAGCATCTGTTGTTTCTTGACTTTTTAATAACTGCCATTCTGACTGGCATGACATGGTATCTCATTGTGGTTTTGATGTGCGTTTCTCTAATGATCACTGATGTTGATCGTTTTTTCATATGTTAGTTGGCCACATAAATGTCTTTTTTGAAAAAGTGTCTGTTCATGTCCTTTGCCCACTTTTTAATGGGATTGTTTTTTCTTGTAAATTTCTTAAAAATTTTCTCCCATTCTGTAGGTTGTCTGTTTGTGCTGATGATAGTTTCTTTTGCTGTGCAGAAACTCTTTAATTAGAGCCCATTTGTCTATTTTTGCTTTTGTCGTCATTGCTATTGACATTTTTGTCATGAAATCTTTGCCTGTGCCTATGTCCTGAATGGTACTGCCTAGGATTTCTTCTAGGGTTTTTATAGTTTTCAGTTTTACTTCCAAGTCTTTAATCCATCTTGAGTTAAATTTTGTATAAGGTGTAAGGAAGGGTTCCACTTTCAGTTTTCTGCATATGGCTAGCCAGTTGTTTGAGCACAATTTTATTTATTTATTTATTTATTTATTTATTTATTTAAGATGGAGTCTTGCTCTGTCACCAGGCTGGAGTGCAGTGGTGCGATCACAGCTCACTGCAACCTCCACCTCCCAATTTCAAGTGATTCCCCTGCCTCAGCCTCCTGAGTAGCTGGGACTGCAGGTGTGCGCTACCACACCTGGCTAATTTTTTGTATTTTAGTAGAGATGGGGTTTCACCATGTTGGCCAGGAAGGTCTCGATCTCCTGACCTCGTGATACATCTGCCTTGGCATCCCAAAGTGCTGGGATTACAGGTGTAAGCCACCATGCCCGGCCACCAGCACCATTTGTTAAATAGGGAGTCCTTTCCCCATTACTTTTTTTTTTTTACCAGGTTTCTTGAAGATCAGATGGTTGTAGGTGTGTGGCCTTATTGCTGAGTTCTCTGTTCTGTTCCACTGATCTGTGTGTCTGTCTTTGTACCAGTAGCATGCTGTTTAGGTTACTGTGGCCTTGTAGTATAGT
The DNA here is from genome assembly GCF_024542745.1 of Macaca thibetana thibetana. Classification (NCBI taxonomy): domain Eukaryota; kingdom Metazoa; phylum Chordata; class Mammalia; order Primates; family Cercopithecidae; genus Macaca; species Macaca thibetana. Next base: position 129,702,684 of record NC_065586.1, on the reverse strand, counting down.
TTGAAGTCTGGTAGCTTGATGCCGCCAGCTTTGTTCTTTTTGCTTAGGATCGTCTTGGCTATATGGGCTCTTTTTTGGTTCCATATGAAAATTAAAGTAGTTTTTTCTAATTCCATGAAGAATGTCAATGGTAGTTTGATGGGAATAGCATCACATCTATAAATTACTTTTGGCAGTATGGCCATTTTTGTGATATTAATTCTTCCTATCCATGAGCATGGAATGTTTTTCCATTTGTTTGTGTCCTCTCTGATTTCCTTGAGCTGGTTTGTAGTTCTCCTCGAAGAGGTCCTTCACTTCCCTTGTTAGCTATATTCCTAGGTATTTCATTCTCTTTGTAGCAGTTGTGAATGGGAGTTCATTCATGATTTGGCTCTCTGCTTGTATGTTGTTGGTGTACAGGAATGCTTGCGATTTTTGCACATTGATTTTTGTATCCTGAGACTTTACTGAAGTTGCTTATCAGCTTAAGAAGATTTTGGGCTGAGACCATGGGGTTTTTCAGATACAGGATTGTGTCATCTGAAAACAAAGACAATTTTACTTTCTCTCTTGCTATTTAAATACACTTTCTTTTTTTCTCTTACCTGATTGCCCTGGCTATAAATTCCAATACTATATTGAATAGGAGTGGTGAGAGAGTGCATCCTTGTCTTATGCTGGTTTTTAAGGGGAATGCTTCCAGCTTTTGCCCATTCAGTATGATATTGGCTGTGGGTTTGTTATAAATGGCTCTTATTATTTTGAGGTGTGTCCCTTCAATACCTAGGTTTTTGGGAGTTTTTAACATGAAGGGATGTTGAATGTTATGGAAGGACTTTTCTGCATCTATTGAGATAATAATGTGGTTATTGTCTTTAGTTCTGTTTTATGATGAATTGTGTTTATTGATTTACATATATTGAACCAGCCCTGCATCTCTAGGATGAAGCCAACTGAATTGTGGTGGATAAGCTTTATGACACGCTGCTGGATTCAGTTTGCCATTATTCTATTGAGGAGTTTTGCATCGATGTTCATCAGGAATATTGGCCTGAAGTATTCATTTTTTGTTGTATCTCTGCCAGGTTTTGGTATCAGGATGATGCTGGCCTCATAGAATGAGTTAGGGAGGAGCCCCTCCTTTTCAATTGTTTGGAATAGCTTCAGAAGAAATGGTATCAGTTCCTCTTTGTACCTCTGTTAGAAATCAGCTGTAAATTCGTGTGGTCCTGGCCTTTTTTTTTTTTTTTTTTTTTTTTTTTTTTAGGTTGGTATGCTATTACTGCCTTAATTTCAGAGCTCATTACTGATATATTCAGGGATTCAGCTTCTTCCTGTTTCAGTATTGGAAGGGTGTATGTGTCCAGGAATTCATCCATTTTCTGTTGGTTCTCCAGTTCTTTCAGTTGTGATGTTAGGATGTCAATTTGAGATCTTTCTGGCTTTTCAATGTGGTCATTTAGTGATATAAATTCTCCTCTTAACACTGCTTTAGCTGCATCCCAGAGATTCTGGTACATTGTCTCTTTGTGCTCATTAGTTTCAAAGAACTTCTTGATTTCTCCCTTAATTTCATTATTTACCCAGGAGTCATGTGAGGCAGGTTGTTCAATTTCCATGTAGTTGTGTGGTTTTGAGTGAGTTTCTTAATCTCGACTTCTAGTTTATGCTGTGATCTGAGAGACTGTTTGTTATGATTTCAGCTGTTTTGCATTTGCTGAAGAGTGTTTTACTTCCAATTGTGTGATCAATTTTAGAATAAGTGCCACGTGGTGCTGAGAAGAATGTATATTCTGTTGTTTGGAGGTGGAGAGTTCCACAGATATCTGTCAGGTCCACTTGATCCAGAGCTGAGTTCAAGTCCTGAATATCTTTGTTAATTTTCTGCCTCAATTATCTGTCTAATGTTGACAGTGGAGTGTTCAAGTCTCTCACTATTATTGTGTGTAAGTCTGAGTCTCTTTGTAGGTTTCTAAGAGCTTGCTTTATGAACCTGGGTGCTCCTGTATTGGGTACCTATATATTTAGGATAGTTAGCTCTTCCTGTTGAATTGATTCCTTTATCATTATGTAATGCCCTCCTTGTCTTTTTTGAATTTGTTGATTTAAAGTCTGTTTTGTCAGAAACTAGGATGGCAACCCCTGCTTTCTTTCACTTTCCATTTGCTTGGTAAATTTTCCTCTCTTACTTTATTTTGAGCCTATGTGTGTCTTTGCACATGAGATGGGTCTCTTGAATACAGCACACCAATGGGTCTTGACTCTTTATCCAGCTTAGCATTCTGGGTCTTTTAAATGGGGCATTTAGCCCATTTACATTTAAGGTTAATATTGATATGTGTGAATTTGTTCCTGTCATGATGCTGGCTGGTTATTTTGCAGACTTGTTAATGTAGTTGCTTCATAGTGTCATTAGTCTGTGTACTTAAGTGTGTTTTTGTAGTGACTGGTAACAGTTTTTCCATTCCATATTCAATGCTTCCTTCAGGAGTTCTTGCAAGGCAGGCCTGGTGGTGATGAATTCCCTCAGCATTTGTTGTCTAAAAAGGATTTTATTTCTCCTTCACTTATAAAACTTAGTTTGACCAGATATGAAATTCTGGGTTGGAAATTCTTTAAGAATGTTGAATATTGGCCCCCAATCTCTTCTGGCTTGTAGGGTTTCCACTGAGAAAACTTTGCATTGGATTAGAACATACTTCTTTAGCTCAGCAAAATTGGTTATTATCCACCTTCTGAAGCCTAATTCTGTCAGTTTATCCGTCTCAGCGTCAGCCCAGTTCTGTGCCGTTGCTGGAGAGGTGCGGTGATCATTTGGAGGAGAAGAGACACTCTGGTTTTTTGAATTTTCAACTTTTTCGCATTGATTTCTTTCTCATTTTCTTGGGTTTACCTACCTTCGATTTTTGATGCTATTGACCTTTGGATTGGGTTTTTGTGGGGTCCTTTTTGTTGCTGTTGTTGTTGTTGCTTTCTGTTTGTTTTTCTTTTAACAGTCAGGCCCCTCTTCCATAGGGTTGCTGCAGTTTGCTGGGGGTCCACTCCAGACCCTATCTGCTGGGGTCCCTGCTTCACCTGAAGCTATCATCAGTGGAGGCTGCAGAACAGGAAAGATGGCTGCCTGCTCCTTCCTCTGAGAGCTCCTTCCCAGAGGGGCAAAAGCCTGATGCCAGCTGGAACTCTCCTGTATGAGATGTCTGGCAAACCTTATTGTGAGATCTCACCCAGTCAGTCAGCATGGGATCAGGGACCTGCTTAATGAAGCACTCTGGCTGTCCCTTGACAGAGTGGTGCGTTGCACTGGTTGGAATCCCCCATGTCCATGCTGCCTGGACTCTTCAGAGCCAGCAGGCAGGAAAGATGAGTCTGCTGAACTGGAGACCATGGTTGCCCTTCCCCACAGGGCTCCATCCCAGGGAGATCAGAGTTCCATCTGCAAACCTCTGGCTGGAGTTGCTGAAATTCCCACAGGGAGGCCCCACCCAGTGAGGAGAGATGGACCTGGGTCCCACCTAAAGAAGCAGTCTGGCCACAATCTGCCACAGCCTCTGTGCTGCACTGTGGGGAATTCCTCCCAGTCCAAACCACCCAGTCTCCCTGGCACAAGCAGGGTAAAATGGCCACATGGAGCCACAATGATGGCAGCCATTCCTCCCCCTGGAAACTCAGTCACCTTAGGCAGTCTGCAGTGTGCTACTGCTGGCTGCAACCCAAGCAGCCACCAAGAGCCTGCACAGTTCTGTGCTTGGGATCCACCCTGGTGACATGGGCTCATGAGGAGATCTCCTGATCTGTGGGTTGCACAGATCCATGGAAAAAAACGTGGTTTCCCTGATGCAGTAGCACAATCACTCGCCACCTCCCTTGGCTGTGAGTGGGAGTTTCCCTTACCCTGTGTGGCCTCTGGGTGGGCTGTCACTCTGCCCTGCTTTTTCTCACTCTCTATGGATCACGCCAATCACCTAGTCAGTCCCAGTGAGAACCTGGATACCTCAGCTGAAGGTGCAGGATTCACTCACAGTGTTTGTTCTTCTAGGTCAGAGCCACAGGCTAGAGCTGCTTCTAATTGGCCATCTTGGCCCCTCCCCCACTTTCTGAATATTTCAGCTATAAGAAGGTAAATAATCCAAGATCTCCCTCTGATTCCCTTCAAGAAGTTTAAAATTAGTTCTACAGGGTCATTCCCACAAGCAGTATGCAGTACCAAAAAGGGAGGTAGAACGCTCCACTTAGTAAATAAAAATTTGGAGATAATAAAATCAATACTATATCCAATAATGAAAAAACCAGACAACCCCTTCTTGGCAGTAGTACATTCTGGAGGAAATTCAATAATAAACAACAAAAGCCAGTCAAATGCAGCTGCACACTGTTCTGTGTACTATTGATCTCCTTACTATATTGGTCTGGGTGCTTTCATTGGTTTGCAATCCAGAGGCCAAAACCTTCCAAGTAAGCCATTGTTTAAACCAACAGCGTAAATGCTAAGAACAACAAGCCATCAATTTTGGCTACTACAAGCCTACAACCTGAAGACTTTCCTGGCTTGCCTGTGACCAAACAAACCAACAACTGAGCCACAGGGCCTGCCCACAGGCCAGTGTTTTAATTGACAGACAACCTCACAGTCTATTAACAACACACACCCAAATCAGGCCATATGATTTAAAACCTATTTGCAATAGAACATCACCCATTTGGGGGCAAAATGCTGCAATGTAAAAAACTGTTTGCTTGCCCCACCCTTAATTGGGGCTCTAACTTTCCCAGTTGGGTTACTGCACCTTGGTTCATTATGACAGTATTGCAGATGTCAACATTGCCTTTGCCACCTGTGCACGCACATAGCTCCTTGACTTAAAGTATATTTGCCAGTCAGACTCCCAGGCCCAGTATTCTCTTCTGTTGTACTTTGGTTTGTTTGACCTCTTCAAATCTCATGTTGAAATTTCATTCCCAGTGTTGGAGATGGAACTTAATGAGAGGTGTTTGGACCATGGGGACAGATCCCTCATGAATAGATTAATGTCCTCCCTTGGGATGGGTGAGTTCTCACTCATTAGTTCTCATAAGAACTTCTTGTTAAAAGAAAACAAAACCTGGCACCTCCCTCCCCTTCTGTTGCTTCCTCTCTTGCCATGTGATCTCTGCACACAGCAGATCCCCCTTCATCTTCCACTATATGTGGAAGCAGCCTGAAGCCCTCATGAGAAACAGATGCTAGTGCCATGCTTCTTGTATAGCCTAAAGAACCATGAGCCAAATAAACTTTTTTGTTTTTATAAATTGCCCAGCCTCAGGTATTCCTTTATAGCAACACTAAACAGACTAAGTAAGACACCTTCAAATTACACAACTGTGTCATGATCCTGGCTTGGCTCTCTGCCACAACCTACACCCCACACTCCCAGACCTAAAAGGAAACCTGGTAGAGGTTACTACTACCCATCCCTTTTTTAACATTTAATGAAGATTATTGCATTCACAAGGAGGCAATTGTCCTTGAGAAGAGGATAGCCCACATCCCAGTGCCTCTCCTATTTCCCTACTGCAGCTTTCCACCATGAATTCCTGTCCTGAGTATTTGACCGTGGCCACCACAACCACCCCCTTTGTGTTAAGGACTGAATATTTATGTCGCTCCTCAAATGCATATGTTGACGCCCTAACCCCTAGTGTGGTAATATTTCCAGGTATGGTCTTTGGAAGGTGATTGGGATTAGACTAAGTCACAAGGGTGGGACCCTCATGATATCAGTGGCCTTATAAAAGCAGGAAAATCTTCCCTTTCCCACCTCTCCCGACCTTACCCACATTCATGAACCAAGGAAGTGCAATCTTAGGACATGATAGGAATGCAACCATCTGCAAACGAGGAAGAGAGCCCTCACTAGGAACCAAATCAGCCAGCTCCTGATCTTGGACTTTTCAGATTCCAGAACTGTGAGAAGTACATTTCTGTTGTTAAAGCCATCCAGTCTATGATAGTTTGTTATAGCGTCTCAAGTAGACTAAGACAAATTGTGTTACCAGGAATGTGGTCCTGCTGTGACAATATCTAAACATGTGGAAATGGCTTTGAAACTGGGTAATAGGTAAGTACAGACTGAAAGTTTTAAGGTTCCTGCTAGAAATACAAATGTTAAAGGCCCATTTAGATAAACTGGAAGTCAAACCTGATGAAAAGGGTACTTTAACCAGACACAGGAAGAGTGTGTCCATTGTGATGAGTGTACACCATATTGTAGAGGAATGTAAACAAGAAAACTAGTTCCTTGATTGGGGAATACATGGCTCTTAATAACAGCATGGTAAGTTTCCTGATTACATTGAACAATTCAGACATACCAAGAAAAGCCAAGAGTACAAAATCAAGTTATACTGTAGGAAAACATGCTTTTTCTAGACCTTGAAAATAAACATTTCAGTGTCAGGTCATAACAGCAGAATTATAACCAGAGAAAAAGTTACAGGAGTTGACAAAATGATGGAAGGAGACAGTTATCATCATAGTCAAGGGAAAAAACATACCTTTTCAAAGGGATAAAGAACAGAAGGCAATAAGTATGACCTGCAAAATGGAATTCAGTAAGGTACCACAAAGGTTGAACTCCTGGGATATTAATCTGAGATGTTTCAAGAAGACACAGATTTCAGAATTAAAAATGAAAATCTTTTGCAGTTTCATTAAGAGCAAAAGAATACTTTAAGAAAACCAGTAGTAGGCCAGGCGTGGTGGCTCACACCTGTAATCCCAACACTTTGGGAGGCTAAGGTGGACGGATCAAGAGGTCAAGAGATGAAGACCATCCTGGCCAACATGGTGAAACCCTGTCTCTACTAAAAATACAAAAATTAGCTGGACATGGTGGCACTTGCCTGTAGTCCCAGCTGCTCGAGAGGCTGAGGCAGGAGAATCGCTTGAATCTGGGAAGTGGAGGTTGCAGTGAGCCGAGATCTCGCCACTGCACTCCAGCTTGGTGACAGAGCAAGACTCCGTCAAAGAAAGAGGAAAGGAGAGGAGAGGAGAGGAGAGAGAAAGAAAACCAGTAGTAATTATAGTCTATCCCTTTGGTTCTGTCGCTTCTTCCCAATGTCAAACTAGTTGATCATAAATATCAACCAATCTTTAGTGGTGATTTGTGAGATTTTTGGTACACCCATCTCCTGAGCAGTATACGCTGAACTCAAGATAAAAGTTGCAGTCTTTTATCCCTCACCCCCTTCCCACCCTTTCCTGTGAGTTCCCAAAGTCCATGGTATGTCCCCAAAGTCCATTCTTATGCCTTTGCATTCTCATAGCTTAGCTCCTACTCATGAGTGAGAACATACAATGTTTGATTTTCCATTCCTGAGTTACTTCATTTAGAATAATAGTCTCCAATCCCATCCAGGTTGCTGTGAATGCCATTAACTCATTATTTTTTATGGCTGAGTAGTAGTCCATCATATATATATACTACAGTTTCTTTATCCACTCGTTCAATCATGGGCATTTGGGTTGGTTCCACAAATTTTTGCAGTTGTGAATGTGCTGCTATAAACATGCATGAGCAAGTTTTTTTTTTTTTTTTTTTTTTGAATCTCACGCTGTTGCCCAGGCTGGAGTGCAGTGGCAATCTCGAAAGCTTACTTCCCGCCATTCTCCTGCCTCAGCCTCCCGAGTAGCTGGGACAGAATTTTTGTACGGGGTACTGTGGTCTCGACTCCTGACCTTGTCCCCCGCCTCGGCCTCCCAAGATTACAGGCTATGGAGCAAGAAAACCACTAAAGAACTTACTTAAAAAACTACCTGTTCCCCAAGAACCTAAGGAGAAGAAAAAATTTAAAAAATAAAGAATAAAAAACAATAACAGCAGGAACATTATTTGATAATCTTCCTAGCTCTGATTATAATAATCAGTGCTCTCCAAATGTTTTTACAATCAAGAAACAAATATAGAATGATAATATTTATACACTGAAAAAAAAATCAACCAATCTGCCAAGGGAAGGATACCAAACCTTTTGATAAAGTCAGCTTCCTGAATTGCTCACCCAAATGTGTATGGGATGAGGTTCTAATATTACTTTGGATTCTTCCCATATATCTAGTTGACATAGTCAGCAATTGTTTCAGTTAGTGAGAGTGGCTATACTCTGCACAGTAGACCTTAAAGGATGTTTGGTTTGAGTAGTGAAAGTTTCTAACAAAAGAGGAAGCTTGAACATCTTTACATTAATGCAAAACAAAAATCTTAGTCAATGAAAAAGAGTCAAATGAAGTCTTGGTGCACCATCTTGGGAAAGCTGTCTACTTCATGATGCCATCTGTTTCTAAGAAAGATTTCCCTTGGATATTCTCAATTTTAAGTCACCTATAGGTTGATAAGTCCAAGAAACCAAGGGAGCTCTCTTTAGTCCAGAGACATGAACCCAAGGCTCAAGACACTGAAGCTTTACTGCAGTGTTGAGTAGTAAGAAGACCCTGGTATGGTTTTTTCAGTGAGACTCAAGGGCAGTTTTTCTCTAGTGTCATCTCCAAAAGACCCAATCTTTAGGTTCCAGGTGATGGAAGATCTGAACATTATCAATTGGTGGTTCATAGAAAGCCTACTTCAAGTGGTGGACGTGTACATTTGCAAAATGCATCAAGGCCTTGCATTATTGAGTCACATCAGAGCTAACAAGTACAGGGGATACACAATGTTGTATTATCAAAGGAATAGATGCTACAGTAATTATTTCATAAGGGGTTAGTTTGTGTTTTCCCATAGAAGTTAATCTAATTACCATTAAGGCTAGTGGTAAAAACTTTTGACCAAAATAAACCACTTGACTCTGTTAGTTTAACTAATTTTAGCTTCAAGATACCATTTGTCCGTTCAACCTTTCCAGAATCGTGAGGATGATAGTGCAATTGGGTTTGAAAAATCTTATTTATTAACTTATCCTATAAAGTGAATTGTCCAACAACTTTCTCCAAACCTGAATTTGTGGCTGTAATCATGGTTTATTTGGAATATTTTGGGTCAACAGTGTCCTTCTTGGGCACCATTCTCCTCAGCAGTGCACGCTCTGCGCGGCAAATGTCACACACAGGTCAATATGCATCCTGACGTTAGGAAAGGATTACTGTTGGGGTTTTGGGACTCGAACTGGCTTCTCTGCTCCTCAACTTGCAGACAGCCTATTGTGGGACTTCACCTTGTGATCGTGTGAGTCAATTCTCCTAATAAACTCCCCTTCGTATATACATCTATCTTATTGTTTCTGTCCCTTTAGAGAAACCTAATACAAATTCCCCACCTCAATATGTTTCTGAAACTGAAGTGATGTGATCCTAGATTGAAGAGCTTTTCAATAATATGAAAGTTATGTTACAACTTAATATTAAAGTAAACATATATTTAAAACCTTTCTCTGGCTGGGCACAGTGGCTCACACCTGTAATCCCAGCACTTCGGGAGACTGAGGTAGGTAGATCACCTGAGGTCAGGGGTTCAAGACCAGCCTGACCAACATGGTGAAACCCTGTCTCTACTAAAAATACAAAAAATCAGCTGGCATGGTGGTGGGTGCCTGTAATCCCAGCTATTCGGGAGGCTGAGGCAGCAGAATCACTTGAACCCAGGACGCAGAGGTTGCGGTGAGCCAAGATCGCACCACTGTACTTCATCCTGGTCAACAAGAGCGAAACTCTCAAAGGAAAAAAAAACCTCTCTCTGTGAGAATCACTTTAACAATTAAGATATTCCATGACTTCACGTGTAGTTAAAATAATCATGTGATGATTTATTTATATTCTGGGAAAATATTTATTTTCAAATATTCATATGAAAAGAAAGGAATCGGTTTGAGGAAGCCAGACCTAAAACCATTTGAAAACTTGTTTGAAATCGGAGGGATCAGGGCAACATCCTCACACTCATGAACGGGGAATGACACAGAGTTTGAAACGTGGTGGGATACACCCAAACCCAATATTTACAGGACTGATGTCGATATCCTTTGGGTCAACGAGAGGCTTCAAATTAAAATGCTGCAAAATGGCAGACAACAATAGAAACAACTCCATGCGAGCCAAGCCTTCTCCAGCACACACTCGTTTTCCTAGAAGTAACAATGGTATTGATGAGACACTGAGGGAGTTTCAGAGACACGACGCTGTCAACAGTGAGACTAGGGGAAGCGGGGAGGAGGCTGTGGGCAAATGGCCATCACAAGGCAGGACTCACCCCTCTCTGTCTATTAAAAGCAGCACAAAATGTACTTGAGTGGAAGAATACCAGCGACACTGACTAATTCAGGGACCAGCCTTCATCAACCTCAATTATCCAGAGCTCAACTACAAAAACCGGTGTTAAGTTGGGAAGACAGTGTCTGCCCAGTAAAGAAGCCACCCCCAGTGCTCACCAGTGATGCCTACAGGAGGGAAGTAGGGCCCTGTTAGAAGCTGGGGCTCCAGCATTGGGTGTGAAAAGTATGGAGTTGTTGTGTGATCTTCCCACAACAATCCCTAAGATGAGGCCCTGGGAAGGAGGACAAGTGCCTCAAAGAGAGTCACTGAGTCACATCCCAGGAAGGCTTTGATGCTTCCTGTGATGATTCTAGGTAACCAAAGCTTAGGTTTTGTTTAGTAGCTCTGGTTTACAATTAGGGAGAATTGGATAATATGGCTTTGAGAGCTTTTCACTAAGTCTTGTTAAAATAGGAACAGAATTTAGCAATGAATGATGTAAAATATCTAGTCTTTGGGGAAAAAATCCACCTACAACACTTCATTCCCAGGATTGCTGCTGAAAGATGTTCCCTGCTGAACAGGGAAGAGTACATGTGGGTCATGTTGTCAATAGAAACAGGACACACAGTGAGGTTTGGGGTGTCAGTGGGTGCCTGGGACGAGGGCAGAGCACACGTGGAGTGGACATGAGGAGTGTGGGCTGCTCCTCTAGGGAAGGTGCTGCCTCTGATCGTTCTCACCTGCGGAAAATGGCTTGAAATAGTCACTGTACTTGAACTTCCCACTTTCATCCAGGAAGTGTTCTGGCTTAAACTTTTCTGGATCAGGAAATTCTTGGTTGTCATACAAAACAGAGTCCAGAGTTGGCACTATGACCGTGCCCTGTAAGAAACAAAGACTTGTCTCAGTGAGTCATGTTAACAAAATGTGGGCTTTCACCTAGAAACCCCCAGTGACGAATGCTGTTTTGAATATTATGCTATAGAGGATAGTATATTTCCAGCTGAGGGAGTTGCTTAGTGAAGGATTAGATAGAAAGCAGTCAGGGGTCAGGTCTAAATGAAGATGAAAGCCCTAATCTCACAGGATTAACCCCAGAACTGGTTGTGATTGTTCCTGGCATTAGAATTCACTACAGTCCCAGACATTAACTGCTGAGGCATTTTCCAGATTTCCTCCACCTCTCTGGTCACCAGGCCAATCTGAGCACTCCTGGGGAAGCAGCACCCCACAGGGTGCGAGTTGGGGGGCAGCCTCTCCATTCGGTGACCCCTGCCAAAGGGAAGGGTCTTGGGGCCCCCATCCTGCTCCCTGGCATGAAGGCGATTAGCTGATAGGATGGCGTTCATGCTGTGTGCTCCAGGCTCACGCTGGACCTTGGGGATGATGTATCCTCTGAAAATGGTGTCTCGGGTTGCTTCATGGGGTAGGTTGGAGGGCACTAGGGTGATGAACCGCTGAATCTCATGCACCACAGCATCCATATAGGGCATCTCTTGCCTATCCTTGATGGCGGGAATTCGGCTTGGCCCAATCACCCTGTCAATTTCTTCATGGAGCTTCTCTGCCAGGATATGAATGGGACAAATTTAAGGGATTGGTTCATGGCCAGTTGGACATCCACCCATCATCCACCCATCTATTCAATCACCCTTTTACCATCTGCCCACCTACACATCCATTCACCCCTCCATCTATCCACCCCTCCATCCATCCATCCACCCTCTATCCATCCACCAACCATGCACCCACCCAACCATCCACCCACTCACCCAGCCAGCCAGCCATCTACCCTCCCATTCACCCACCCACCCATCCATCCAACCACCCATCCATCCACCCTCCCATACACTCACCCACCCATTCACCCTCCCATCCACCCATCCACCCATTTATCCACCCTCCCATCCATTCATCCACCCACCCACCCACCCATCTATCCAACCACCCATCCATCCATCCAAACACCCACCCATCCACCCATCTATCCATCCAACCATCCACCCATCCACCCATCCATTGACCCATCCATCCATCCACCCACCTATCCATCCAACCATCCATCCATCCATCCATCCATCCATCCATCCATCCATCTGTCTGTCTGTCCACCCGCATCCATCCACTCCCCTACCCAGCCAGAAGATGTTTATGGAGCATCCTAAGCAGTGCTTAAGTTTCCCTGGGTCCTTTGCATTACTGGAAAATTCTCCAAAAACTTAGTGAGAGCTAAGCTCTATGAGGTTATTTACAGGATGTTTTGGCATCCATTATCTTAGTTGATGATGGCTTATTCAGTTCTCTTCATGTAATGAGTAGAAGATAATGAAAGTGTTTTGGAAATTTCTTCTGGGAGGGTAATCTTTGCGTTGATAATTACTCCAGGTTTGTTTACTGCATGCTTCTGAGTATGAAGGGAATTTACAGAACAGAATCAGACATGCAGGGTCTACTTCTCGAAGTTGGACAGTCTCTGTCTTTCTGACAGAGGTCACAGCTGCCTTGGGCAAGTTGCCTAGCCTTCCCGTATTTGGAGTTTCCCATGGAATGTCATCATATGTTGAGTGAAAAAAAAAACAAGCTGCAAAATGTTATGTACAGTACCCAGGTGAAATATTAAACACATACAGCAATAATATGAATATTGTGCTGATAACTAATAACTGTTAAAGGTGCAAAGCCACACAGCAATTCTGGAGCCATCTCTGGGGAGAGAGGTGGGGAGATGTGAGGAGGTGGACTTTGACTGGCTCTGTAGCACGTTTTCTTTTGAAGAGTTCTGACGTAAGTATCGCAAAATGTTAATAAATGTTAAATTTGGCAATGGATATATGCATGTCAATCATATTTATTTTCCTTTTGTCTACATTGGAACCTCCTCATAAATAATAATTTAAAACATTTTTTGAGTCCATGGTTCCCCTAGTGCAGAGTAGTCAAAAGTTCTCTTATAATCGCTGCAGATCCATGCAATGATTCCTTCCCTAAAGTTTTGGCTCCTTGACCCTTCACATTTCCATGTGATTGAAAAAGCAAAGGCCAGGGATGGGGCATGGTGGCCACACCTGTAACCCCAGCACTTTGGGAGGCCAAGGCAGGAGGGTCACTTGAGCCCAGGAGTTCAAGACCAGCCTGCGAAACGTAGTGACACCCTGTCTCTACAAACAAAAATTTTTATTTTGGAGACAGAGTCTTGCTCTGTCACCAGGCTGGAGTGCAGTGGCGTGATCTCGACTCAGTGAAACCGGGGTTCAAGTGATTCTCCTGCCTCAGCCTCCCAATTAGCAGGGACTACAGGCGCATGCAACCACACCCGGCTACTTTTTTGTATTTTAGGAGAGACAGGGTTTCACCACGTTGGCCAGGCTGGTCTCGAACTCCTGACCTCATGATTACCTGCCTTTGCCTCCCAAAGTGCCAGGATTACAGGCATGAGCCACCTTGCCCAGGCAAAATTATTTTTCTTTTACATTTTAATCAGCTGGGTGTGGTGGTGCACACCTGTGGCCCAGTTACTTGGGAGGCTGAGGTGGGAGGATCAATTGAGCCCAAGAGGTAGAAGCTACAGTGAGCCATGACTGCATCACTGCACAGCCTGGGCAACAGAGTAAGAACCGAAGAAGAGGAAAAAGAAGAAGAAGAGGAGGAAGAGGAAAATAACAAGAAAAGCCAGGGTCTGACCCTGGGTCCGTCACATGTCGACTTTCTTGGGGGAAATAACTTCATAGCCTGTAATTCCTGCTTTCAGGAACTGACGAGCCTTAAGACCACAAGTGACCATTAGCAGCAGCTTTCTGAGGAGGGCGGCACACACCACTCTGGCTGTGAACTGCCTCGGGCAGAGGCTGCCCAGCCCTGTGTCCAGCCCAGCGAGAGGCAGGGGCTCTGGGCCCCCGGGCAGTCTCCAGCCAGGCTGCAGCTCCCTTTCCTGCCCTTTACTTGGAGCCAGCCCTGACTGGCCTGTTTGCATGCGGGTGCCCTCACATCACCTCTACTTGGCCCAGATGGGTGCTTCTCAGGGCACGACCCTCTGCCCACCTAGGCCCACACCCCTCACACCTCCTCCAGGCACCGAGTCCCAACTGCCCCAGGTGCCGCTGGGAGGAGACCTGGGGAAGGAATGACGAGGGTCCAGGGCAGCTGTAGCTGCTTCTTCCTGGACTTCCCTCCTCACATCTGCATTTGAGGAAGACGCCCCAGCAAGGACCCTCCCCTCCAGCTCCAACCTCCCCACCTGCTCTGCCTAGAAGACCAGGTCTTACTCGGGGGAACTGGGACATTATCTTCTCTGTCATAAACAGGTTATTTATGGAGCAGAATGCAGACCCTGCCACCTCCCTCTCCACTCTGGTGTTGGGATGTTTCCTGCAACCAGGGGCTTCTTCGTGGGGTATGGACCAACTAGTGTACAAGAGTACCAGGTGTCCAGCACAGACAGTAACATCTCCCCTCAAAGCAGTGCATCCAGCCATCTCACCACATCGCCGTGAGGGCTAACAAGCAGCTTCAAACAGAAAGCTGCAGCCTAAAATGCGCAAGGCTGGCCATCCAGGGGGATGCATCCGCACGCACAGTGTCCCTCCAGTCACTTGCCTACCTTCGATCTCAGGGTATTTCATGAGAATCAGGAGCCCATATCTCAGAGTGGTGCTGGTGGTCTCTGTCCCCGCAAAGAACAGGTCGGCCACAGTCACGGTGATACCGTCCATTGTGTACAAGCGCTCTGCACTGTGCTTTTCCTGTGATGCCAGAGACAGACAGGAGAAGGGGCTGCTTGTCTCCTTTCAGCACAGAACCAGCCACCTCCCAGCTCCACAGGGACACAGGAGACAGTGTCCAAGAGGCTCTCCCAGCGGAACTGTGACTTGGAGCTGTGACAGACAGGGTCGTCTCCCCCGCACAGCCATGGAAACTGAGGCTCCCTGGAGACCTGCTGAGGGCAGGACAGGGCTCTGTCTCCCTCAACAGCATGAGGGCCACCCTGGGAGAGGCGACATCCCCCTGACCTTGGTCATAGCTCAGGCAGGAGCTAAACGGCTCCTGCTGACCCCTCCTGCTACAGGGCTAGTGTCTGCTGCCATGAGGGGCCAAACTGGTGGAGGAGATGCTCAGACAGTCCCAGGAAATCAGGGTGGGCTCCACATGTTGTTCTTGAGCCACAAGCCACAGGAAAGGACAAGACAAGGACACAAGAAGCTTCTCCAAGCTGGGAAGGAGGCAGGGGATCAGGGTCCTGAGCGGCTGCAGGTGGATGAAGCTGGGGAGGGCTGGAAGTCTTGCACCTGTGCACTTGGGGAGTACATGCCCACAAGGAAGGCTGAGGGCTTCTCCTCAGACAAAATGCAATTCTCAAAGTCTGTGGACTAGAAAGGGTTGAGCAGCGGGACCTGGAGAGGGCTAAGGGGCCCACCCACACCACCCCAAAGCCCCAGGCCAGCTTGGCAGCCAGGCAGGCTGACTTGCGTCCAGTGGTCATGCTGAAGCCAAGAGTGTGTGTGTGAAACTAGGAGCGTGCTGCGCTGGAAGGCCTGGACACCAGCGAGTGCAGGTCACACTGTAAATCTGAAATCGTGCACTCTCTGCCCACCCCGGAGAGCCCACATCATGGGAGGGCCGAGCCTACCTTCTCCATTTCCACAAGCAGGCAGTCTGTGAGATCCCGGGGGCAGTTGGGGTCCAGAGATTGAAGGTGCTCCTTCACCCTTTCAGACACATACTCCTTTATTTCAGCCACATTTTTCATGACTTTTCTATGGCTTCCAGGCAAGTAGTGTAGTAAGCTGGGGAAATTATTGTAAAGCTAGAGAGGGAAAAAAATATTTTACTATTTTCTTCTGGATGCAACATAATTCTGTTAGAACAACAACACATTCTCTAAACCTGAATTTGTGGCTGTAATCATTGTTTATTTGGAATATTTTGGGTCAACAGTGTCCTTCTTGGGCACCATTCTCCTCAGCAGTGCACACTGCACGGCAAATATGTGCACACACAGGTCATTACTCATCCTGACGTTAGGAAAGGGGGTGCGTAGGGCCCCAGAGATGACTCTGGGAGTAATATTTG
The DNA here is from genome assembly GCF_024542745.1 of Macaca thibetana thibetana. Lineage (NCBI taxonomy): Eukaryota > Metazoa > Chordata > Mammalia > Primates > Cercopithecidae > Macaca > Macaca thibetana. Next base: position 129,686,414 of record NC_065586.1, on the reverse strand, counting down.
GGCTAATCAAACACCCCTTGAAGCTATGTTCTTTGGCTTTTGCAGGCCTGTCTATCACATATAACCTGAATTTTCCTTCTTTTTCTAATGTAAACTATACAGTTGATGATTGATGAAAGAGGAAAGTGGCTTCACCTGGAGCCAGGGAGTGCTGAGCAGCTGGAAGTTCTCATTAAACAAATACATCAGCCTCAGAAACTTCTCATCATTGTAGTCAAAATGCTTGCGGAAGAGGATGTCGGCTATGACGTTGCAGGGCGCACAGCCGATGAGGAAGGTGGGATCGAAAGGCTGGCCTAGAAAACAGGCAGTCGGAGCAATCAGAAGATGGGCACAAGGAGACTCCTCCACCGGCTCAGTCACCCGCTGAGGTTCACCAAGGCCTGTGAGAAGGTGCCCTGATAACTGGCGATTTACAAAAGATAGTGAATGTCTGAACCTGTTTGAGTTTCCTTTGCTTTTCAACAGTATCTAGGATACAAGTCACATGTTTAATGGCCACCCTTGCTCCCTGAACTGTGTAGCTGGAAACTAGAGTTCTAAAACACAGTATCTGTGGACTCACGTGACCCTTCCTTGTCCGTAGGTCCCTGTGGTTCAGATGCAGTCTAGGAGTCCCAGCCAGGGCTCCCTGCTCCCCTGGTCTGCATGAGGACTGGGCCCTGCAGCAGATACGCACCTTGGGTCTTCCTGAGCGCTTCCAGCAGGAAGTGGGCCTCCCTCTGGATCCGGCTCTCGTTGCCCTGTTTCCCCATCCCATAGTTCCGGAGGGTGGTCAGGGAAAACCGCCGGATGTCCTTCCAGGTAGGTCCGTTATTGAAAATAATTCCTAAGGCAGAGGGGACAGGAGAGGGTTATTCCAAGTACCCATTCTGGGGAGAAGCGGGCTAGAGAGGGCCTGGGAGAGCACAGCAGGGTTTGCAGGGGTGTAAACAAGTGACAGAGGGGACAGAGGGACAGAGAGACAGAGGGACGTCCCAGCCTGGGAGCTGCCAGCACCGGCCACTGGTCAGGTTTTGGGTGGGGAGGAGCCTTTCTGGGGCCCTCAGTCTGCACTGTGGTTCCTTCACCACATGTAGCCTCTCCTGGGTGCTCTTCTTCATGTTGTCAATTTGCCTTCTTTCTTTTTCCTTTCTGCTGAGTCTTCCCCATGCTACATAAAACCACATATGGCTGCTCCAAGAACACCTCCCACCTCTTTCCCTTTCTATATAAGGGAATAAGTATTCACTTATTCCCACCCTTATCTCAACTAACTACAAACCTTTTTATTTTCTTCCAGATAGGAATCTTGAAATTATCCCTGTTTCCCTGCACACTCCCAGCCACAGCTCATTTACACCTCAGGGGCCCCTTCCCCCTCTCTCCCTCGCTCTCTGTCTTCCTCTTATCCATCATCACTTCCTGGATAAATACATTTTGGGTACCTCCCGCATATAAGACATTCTGCCAGCTCTGGGCATTCTGCAGTAAACAAGGGTCATGTCCTACGCAGCTTCATTAGCTGATTGACCACTGACCACTCCTAGGAGGCGCCTGCAGGGCACTCAGAAAGTGCCTGGCAAAGCTGTGCTCACGTGCTCCAGAAGCAAGGCTGTCCGGCCTGAGAGGAGCGGGGCCACATGAGATAAGGTGGGTGGGGCAGGGGTGCAGCTGGACTGAGGGCTTCATCTCATCCTGAAAGGTGTGGAGGAAGGACTGAGGAGACAGGTGGGGCAGGGGGCAGACGTGGTCATGTTGAGTGGAGGGCACCCCGAGATGACCCATTTAGACAGCATTCAACAGGTTAAAAATCTAGATTGGGAACGAAGCTTTCTCCGTTTTATGAACTTTTTCTGAAAGGATGTGTGCAGTTCCCTTGACACGTTGTCACACAGACTGTGCTCAGTTTTGTGCTAATGAGGAATATTTCCATCATTGTCCCTCAACGGCCAGGTGCAGCCCATGCCCAGGGCTCTGCTACTTTTCCGCCAGTCTGAGCCCTGTGCGTCATGTGAAAATGAAGCTTTAGAGCCCCCAGGCAGAGGCAGCAAAGTCCCCTTGGGCCCGATCTGTGTTGATGTGAGTTCGGCTCCCCGCCCTGCTGCCTCAGACTGTGCCTTGGACCCGTGGGTGGCAGATAAGGGCTCCCCGGAACCAGAACTGAGCTCCTCAACCACAGAACCCCAGGGCCTCCTCCAGTAATGCTCCTCCTGTGTTAACGACAAGGTCTGAGATGGTTAATTTTGTTTTTGGCAACCCCAGAGAAGGAAAACAAACCCACAATGTAAAAGAAGGAAAACCAAATGCCACTAATTGTGATACAACCAGCCCGTTGTCCGCTTCCGGAGACAAGGTTCTGGACGCGGTTCTGGCCCAGGAGCCTGAGCTGGAGCCGGACCCCGCCCTCCGCCATCCCGCGCCCCGCAGAGCGCACGCCAGGAGCGCGAACACCAGCGCCTGCTCTGTGCTGACGGCCTTCTTTATCAGTTCGTTTAATTTTCAGATTTGTTGGCCCATTCAATGTTCACAATGTTCAGGAATGTAGACTGGACAACTAAATAGGGCAAGAGCGCGAGCTCACCATGTAAAAATCCCACACAGCATGCCAAAGGTTTTTTCTGGAGCCTCGCCATCAAAGTTGACTCAGGAGGAACTAGAGGCTTCCATGTGGGACACGTGTTATTTCTAATCTACTTTGAAACCGAGGGGCAGGGAGGGAGGAAGGAGAAAGCAGCAGCAGGCCGGGTCTGCAAGCAGGAAGAGGGGAGCCGGCCGGCAGCCCGCCTCGCTGGGGTCTGAAGCCAGGAGGCTGGGAGAATGCTCAGATAAAGACGAGCCAGACCTCCAGACCCCAACCTTCCTCTCCCTAGAGAGACAACAGGCCGCTTTCTGGATTTGCTGAACTCGGGGCTCTGGAGACAGGAAATGTGGAGGAGACAGCAGAGGTGAGGCTGGGAGATGGAATTTCAGTGGGTCTCTTCCCCCTTCCCGGTCTCAGGACATCCCCCCAGCGGGACATCAGAGTCTCCCTCTCTGGAGGTCACCAGCTGCAGCTGAGCAAAGCCCCGAGGCGCGCAGTGTCCGCAGCTTCCGACGCCTCAGCGTGGGTGAGGGGACCTCGGTGGACGAAGCCACCTGTGCCCAGGCGGTTGAACACGAGGCGAAAGCGCTCCCAGGAGGAGCCTGCGGGCCCAGAGGCGGAGCGGTGGGGGTGCGGGAGGCGACTCCTGCTCAGAAGCAGCCCCGCCCATCCCTGTGAACTCGCCCCGTCGCTGAGAGGCCGGACTCCTGGGCGACTCAGTGCGCCTCGCGCCGCAGGAAACGCGCGGGGGCCATCGCCCGAATCCCGATATCATCCTTCGGATGCTGTTACTGTAACATTACTGTTAGTTTAGTATTTGGTCATCGCCAAAGTGGCTGGCGCCCGTAACTGTCCCGGGGCGTGGTATGCGCCCCCCGCCCCGTGCCACGGACGCGGACTCACCCCTGTCCCTGTGCGCGTGGAACGCGGGGATGTCGCCTCTGCCCGAGAACTCGTCCTTGTGGTCCAGCAGCACTTCCCTCACCGCCTTGTAGCCGTGCACAACCACCACGCGCCGCGAGCCCACGTACAGCGTGCGTGAACACCGGCCCGAAGCGCTGGGCCAGCTGCGGAGACCCGAGGCTGGAAGTCAGGCCCGCGGCCCGGCGGGGAGGTGCGGGGCTCTAAGCCACACCCCTGCCAGGCGGGTATTGCTGTTGCTCTAGAGAACCCAGAGGGACGTGGGGAAAGGCTGCCTTTGTCCAGCCCGAGGTGGGGGAGACCCTCCCCACAAGACGCTGCTGCCTCTGCAGGGCGCGCGGGGGGCTCCAGCTGCCCCGCACCCCACCCGCCTGGATTCGGGCAACTCCGCGGACTCCGGCTCAACTCCCTTCCCTAAGGCGCGCCCACCAACCGCCCAGTTGCCCGCTTCTGGAGTCGAGGTTCTGGACCCGGTTCCGGCGCGGGAGCCCGAGCTTGAGCCGGCGCCCCCCGCCCGCCGCCAGCCGGCGCCCCGCAGAGCGCACGCCCAAGAGCGCGAACACCCGCGCCTGCTCCATGCTGAGGGCGTTCTTTATCAGTTCATTTAACGTTTAGATTTGTTGGCCCATTCAGTGTTCACAACAGTCGTAGGCGGCAGGTATTGGTGTCACAGGGGCTGGCCCAACACTTCACGTTTCATCTCCTGCTTTGGCAAACACAGGCTGACGCCCAGCGGGTGCGCATCTGGCCGCCAGCGCGGTTATCCCGGCCTCGCAGCAGCCCGGCCTCGCCGGCCTCCCCATCATCAGCCCCAGGACGAGGCACCGGCGGGGGCCTCCAGGGCCTGGCACGCGGGCTCCGGGCTCCAGCTGCACCGCAAGCGACACATTTTGAGTGTCGCTCCAGGATGCTATCAATTCCGTTAACTCACAACAGGCTGGTATTGAACAACCACAATTTGTCTGTAAAGCAGTTGAATACACATATACCAGATCCAATTCCTGAGTTATTCTCCCTCAAATCAACACTATTTCTCTTACCCGGGTGAAGGACTTGGGAATATTCTTCAATTCCAACTGGAAGAGGTTCCCGATGATGGGAAGTGGGAAAGGGCCTGGGGGCAGATTCCAGCTGCTGTGCACCTGCCTCCAGATGGACACCAGCAGGAGGATGGCCACCCACACCAACAGGGCCACGCTGACTCCGAGGGCAGACATGGTGCCGCTGGGGTCCCGCTGCCAGCCTGGGAGGACAATCCTGTGGAAACGCAGGGCTTTTTATAATGTGTTTCGAGCAGGAGGGTGACCCACCAACCAACGCCCTCTTCTTTCTAGTCTAGCCCAAGTTATTAGTTTATTATTAGCTGCTGTTGGCCATCGTTTCGAAGGCTGATTCCCGCAGTGGTGGCCCCCAGGGTTTCCAGTCAGTGACCTGGTGAGGACGGAGCTGGGCCATGTCAACACCCTGGTTGCTAGCACCTGACAGTGTGCGAGTAAACACATCCAGGGACATGTTGCCAACCCATAGTTAAGAACGTGGGGTGAGGGACTGTCCTGCCCTTTGGCACTGGTTGGACAAAGGGGAACTCCAGCCGTATTGCCATGAATTTGTTTGGAGTAGGGTTTAATGTAATACAAGATCAACCACATGCCAACCCCCTCTAGACAGGGTACCAGCCCTCCTGGTGCAACAGCCTCTTGATGTCTGATGAGGAGGTTTGTCTGAGTAGCCCTCAGTAGTATCTGAATCACCACTTGAGTGGTGCCACATGAGTGGGGCCAGAAGGAAAATTCAACATCAGAATTCTATTCCACTTTCTCAAATTAACTGGAAAATTCCATGAAGGAAAAATAAAAGGAAAGAAAGAGTCGACCAATTCTGAGAAAGTTAATCTCTGTTTTTATTTTTTAAAAGGGTTTATATTCTGGCTGTAGAAAACTAAGAAAAAATTATTCTTCGGAATTATTCCACATTTAAGTTCTTAAAAATTACAGTAGGGTTTTATTGGATTTGTTTTACATTAGGGTAAATTTGGAAGACGATTTTAAAGATATCTTGTCTTTGTTGATCCCGGGACACAGTAGAGCTCCACATTGACTAGTTTCTTCTTTCATGTATTAATTATTTTCTTCATACAGGCCCTCTTCCACCTTCTATGAATGTAGTCTGCAGGTAATTTGTGGAGCTTTTTGTGTGTGTGGTTAGAATGAAGAGAATGTTTTTCATTCTGTCTTCTAACTGGCAATATATAGAAGTTCTTAATTCATAGGTTGCAATTTTATACTTTTATATAACAATGAATATGTATAATAGAAAATATGATGAGAAATGAAGAAAATAAAAGTCATTTACAATCCAACCAAATGACTTGTGGATTTTGAGTTATGCCATTCTATACTTGTATTTATACAAAAATGAGACTCCATACTATATATTGCATTGTAACCCAGTTTTTCTCTTGGCAATTTATTAGCCACATGAGCAAGTCATTGGTTGTGCTGCACCTAACACTGCACCTCTCCTGAACTAAGAAGGAGCATTGGCCTCAGGCAGAAGCTTCAGGAGCCTTTCCCTCCCTCTGGTTTTTTGCACCCCTCAAGGTAAGAACGGACAATGGAGAACTAGACTGGCTCATGGGTGAATTAGCATACCCTCTCCTCCTGTCTTTCCTTTCCAGTGGCCAGAGTGAGGTGGCAGGGACAATTTCCTAGGCAGAAACTGAGCTGTCCAGACCCCTGCACCCTGTTCTCCTGTTGTGGGCCCAGCCAGGCCTGGCCGAGACAGACAGCCATTGGGGTCCACAAGTTTCCTTGCTTACTGGTTCCTTCTCCTAGTGCTTGACAGGGGCAGAGTCAGCTCCCCGCAGACTGAAATTGAAGCCTTGGCTTTGGTGGGGTGAGAACAGGAAGCATCATGGTGGAGACTCAGAGCAGGCCTCTGGCTCCCCTGGGCTGAGGACAGCCTCGTCTGTGCAGCTTACCTGAGTGTGCACATCACACGTGGGACCCGCGTGCCCTGGAGAATCTGTGCCTCACAGGGATGCAGCTGTGGTCTGAGTCCTCTGGCCATAATACTGTTAGATGCCCAACCAACATCAAATTTTAAATACAGGAACATGTTGTTTGAAAATAATGACATTTCTGTGTACTTCTTTTCAGAAGTCAGTGCTTTTATTTGTTTTGCATCTATCCCGTTGGCAGGACATTCTAGGACAAGGTTAAATAATCAGGATGACAGAGTGCGTGTGCCTGTGCCTGTGCCTGTAGCAGGGAGTTCTTCAGGCTTCCGTCACGTCTGCTGTTGGCTGGGTGTGGCAAAGAGGTGACTGTATTGGGACAATTTTCTTCTTTCTCTAGATAACTAAGAGTGTTTTTCAGGGATGAGATTTGGGTTAATGAAATGTCTTTTTGATTGAGACAATCCTGTGACTTTTCTCCGTAGACCTGCTAGTATGATGCCACATGAAAACACTGTCTCACAATGCACCATAAAAGTACCATGAACTTTTATATTGTATCATAAAAAAGTACCTCATAGTTCCACATCACAACCAACTTCTTCATGGAGTGATACTCTTTTAACACTCTAAGGATTCAACTTGTTAATAGTATTTTTAGCAATTTTGCATTTATAACCGCAAATAAAATCGGGCTATAGTTTTTGTGTTATATTAGGTTCTCGCATAAAAATTGCACTATTCCAGAAACCACTGAAAAACCCCTGTCTTCTCTGTGCCTGGAGATACTTTATATTGTAGGGGAATTGTCTGTGCTTCAAAATTTTAATAGAACTCACTAGTAAAGCAATATAGAGAAGATTTATTGGAATTAAATAATTGTTTATAAAGATTAGAAAGATAATTTTAATTGGGAAAGTAAAATATCTACTTTTAACAAATGCAGACAACATGGAAATGGGTGAAGTGAAAACTGAGAGTCCCAAATTCACCCTACAAAGGCAGCTTCCATATTTTAAGCCCCATTCAGACGGAAAAATTCTGATAATTCTTTTAATTATTTGTAGTTTTAATTTTATACCTACTAAAACACTTTTTTTGCACTTACTTTAATTCTGTGTATAATGTGGATTTGAGTTACTAGTGTTCTTTGACTTTGACCCGAGAGACTTCCTTTAGTATTTCTTATGACAGGCTTATGAATTCTCTCGGTGTTGTTTATCCAAGAATGTCTTAATTTCTCTTTCTTTTTGACATTTGTTCTTAGCCAAAAGGCTAAGATATATTTTAAATTTTAATTAATTAATTAATAGGGGAGGGTATTAGAAAACCTTCTAGACAAATTCTAAAGAGTTGTAATACTTCTGTCTTTTTGGAAGCATGTTTTCTGGATACAGAAATCTTGGTTGGCAGTGTTTTCCTTCAGTGCCCTGACTGTGTCATCTCACTGCCCGCTGGCCCCATGGCTTCTGGTCAACAGGTGTTGTTATTTTATCAAGGGCTGATTTACCTGATGACTCATTTCAGTTTCAGGTGAACAGGTTCTATTATTTTAACGAGGGCTGATTTACCTGATGACTCATTTTGCTCTTGCTGCTTCCAGGACTCCCACTTTCCCTTTGATTGTTTGACAACAGTGTGTGCAGGTATGGCTCTCCTTTCATTTATTCTATTTTGAGAATAAATGAATAAATGACAATAAACGAATATTCATTTATTAAGCTTTTGGAGATATAAATGGATCTTTTTCATCAAATTTGGGGAATTTACACCCATTATTTCTTCAAATAGTATTTGTGTCCCCTTATTTTTCTCATTCTGTGATTCCCACTGTGCCTGTGTAGATCCTCTTGATGACGCCCCAAATGTCTCTGAGGCTCCATTCATTTTTCAACAATTTTGCTGGTGTTCACATCGCCATTCTGGAGGAACAGATTTTCAGAGCTTCTTATCCTGCCATTCTGAAAGTGCTTCTCTTGTCTATCCTATTCATTAGGAAAATAAGAGCTTTCCAAGAAACTTCCAGAAAATCTGAGATTTTTTAAATTATTGGTTAGAATGTCACCACTCCTCTGTGCAAGAGGGGCTGGAAAGTGCAAAGACTTTCTAAGCAAATGCGTCAAAATGTTAAAGGAATTAGGAACGGGATTGATTGCTAATCAATAGCGTGTACCATACTATGGTTAAAAGTATTCTGTGTATTTTTCCAGACTTTAAAAACAATTTATATAAACATACACACACATACTACATTTTGTGAGGATTTCACAATTTGTCTATTTTGAGTTGATGAACAATTCAAATGGTTTCCCCAACTATTTATGTTACAAAAGGTGCCACAATGGTACCTGTAGGTGTATCTTTGTTCAGACATGCACGTATCTCTGTAAGTCGGTTTTGTGGGACTGGGACGGTTACGTCACTAGATGTGTGGACTTACGATGTTAATAGGTATATAAAACTGCTTCCTGCAAAGGTTGAAACACTTGAAACCCCCCATAGTAGTATGGGAGTGCCAATTTCTACACATCTTCTCCAACACTGGATACTGTCAGTCACTGATAACTGAAAATTCATATGTCATTACTTTAATTTGCATTTCTCTGGTCAATAAAGAAATAGAGTATCTTTTCATCTATTGATTTTTTATCTGAATTTCTTTTTTAATGAAACTTCCTTCCCTTTTCATATTGGGGTTTTACATATTTCCTCTCAGATTTTCAGGACTCTTTGTCTATCAAATAAGTAGTAGTTGTTTTTACGTTTTATGGTTTGGAAGTTCCTCCCAGTCTCTTGTTTGATTTCCATATGTAAGTTAGATTTTTATACAGTTAAAATGTTCAGACTTTTCCTTTATGGCCTTTGGAATTTAGACAATGTTTTCTAAAAGACCTTCCCCATCGATTATTTTTAATTTAAAAGTCACCTTTATGGCCGGGCAGGGAGGCTCACACCTGTAATCCCAGCACTTTGGGAGGCCGAGGCGGGCAGATCATGAGGTCAGGAGATCGAGACCATCCTGGCTAACACGGTGAAACCCATCTCTACTAAAAGTACAAAAAATTAGCCGGGCGTGGTGGCGGCGCCTGTAGTCCCAGCTACTCTGGAGGCTGAGGCAGGAGAATGGCATGAACCCTGGAGGCGGAGCTTGCAGTAGCCGAGATCGCACCACTCACTCCAGCCTGGCGACAGAGCCAGACTCCATCTCAAAAAAAAAAAAGTCACCTTTAGAAAAGATCTATGTGATCTGGTCATTTCTAGGTAAGGTGCTTTGATTTCTCCGACTAGAATCATGTTTTATTAAATTATCCTTTATTTTTAAAATCTACTCAGATTTATTCAATACGTATTAAAAGTTAGCAATTAATCTTCTAATTGTACCTTTTCCGTTGTATAAACATCTTTTTGTCCCCTCTGATAACTGTTACTACATGTGTTTGCTTTTCATAGTATTTCCCTGGTCTATCTTTGCTCATCACAATATTTAAAGTATCTTTATGTCATTTTTGTTCTTGATAGGTGTCCTGTAAACATTCTATAGCTTTGACATAAACAGAAAGTTTTTCCTTTTTATAGGAGAATTAAACAGTCATATTTATCATGATCACTAAATTTGGCTGTTATGATGTGTATGTTTGTGTGTGTGCGTGTGTATGTGTATGCATGTGTGTGTGCATGTGTGTACGTGTGTTTCCTTTTGCTGTGTTTGGATTGATCATTTTCTGTTTGTTCTTCTTTTCGCTTGATGATTTGGAATCCTGTTGTTATTCTACCAGTGGTTATCCTTGAATCTGAAAGTACATATAGACTTATAGTTTTTTATTAACTTGAATAATTTGTCAATATCTTCTTATCTGAACAAGAAGGGACCTTAGCATGCTTTTCTTCTCTACTTCTCTTGCAATATACACTCTGCCCCAAATCTCGGGAATTTTAGTTTTAGAATATTAGTTTTAAATTTGTTCAAATATACTTTCTTCTATTTTATAAATTAATTTATATGGAGGGCATTCACATTTTCAGCCACCTATCGAGTGATTATTTGCACTTGAATATATGCTGTACCAATCCCTTTGCCTGTTACTTCTATATCATATCTTGTCTTCCGTGGATTCCTGCTCCTAGACACATATCTTCCACATAAAATCAGGACCCAATTTTGTGGGGAGAGGGTGGGCTACACGAGGGGGTACACTTGGAGGAATGCCCACCTCCCTGGACTACTTGACCTCCCTCCACAGCCAAGTTCTCAGTGGCAAATCACGTGGCAAAATTATGTTGTCAGACTGACAGCCAACTTCCCTCCCCTCCCTTCACACTCACAAGTAGGAAGCATCAAACATCTCAGAAGTGCTCTAGAAGGACAATCAGTGCCATAAATCCTTGCACCACAGAGCTAAGAGGCAGAAGAATGTTACTTTTCTGGGCACCCAAAAGGCTCTGGAGAAGAAGGGAGGGGAGCACGGATGAGGCTGAAAACATGCTCAGAATGGCTGATTTGAGGGCTCTCCCGGGAAACTTCCTCTTGTTTTGTGTTGTCAAAAGGGTGAGAACCCTAAAACAGACATTCGTGTGGGCAAGTATCTAATGTTCAATGCCACACAAGGTCATTGGAAATAATGACCTTGACAAAAGCCAAACGTCTGTTCCAAGTAAAACAAAAGCAGAGAACACACAACCTCGCCGCGTCCAAAGGCCAAGCCACGCTGCTGCAGGAACGAAGCCTCCCAGTCCGAGGGCGCGCGGCCCTGCGCTGTGTCCTGTCTCCTGTCAGCCGGCTCTGCCCGCGCGCTGAGCCGCGGTTAAGGTTCCGGGAGCAAACAACGCGGAAGTGGCAGCCCGGCTGGGTGGAGGAGGGAGCCCTCCGGTCCCGCTGGGGCTGCAGCTCCCTGAGGCCCCGAGGGGACCCCGCTCGCCTGGGCCCCGCCCACCAGAGGCCGCCAGAGAGAAGCCGCAGGGGAGGCGCCTCGGCTGTTTCCCTGAGGCTCCTGGTGGCCCGTTTGAGACACAGGACAAAACGTGTGAATGGCTTCTGTAAATTATCAAGTGTGGTGACGTCTGAACACCAGGCAGCGCACTCCCAACCCCAAAAAACATCTCATTCAAGCCCCGTCTGCCAGAAGCTCTCACATCCAACTGCCTCCCTCCAGGGGTGGCCGCTGTCCTGAATTTTGCTTGGAATGTGATTTTATTTTTTATATTGTTTAATTTTATTTTTGGATTTTTAAAGGGATTTCGTAACATTTATATTCCCTGAGGCTTGAATTTTTTGCTCATCATTTGTCGTTACCACGTCGTGAGGTGTTGCTGCAGTTCCTCAACTTTGTGACTCCACAGATAAGAATATGTCGCACTTTGTTTAACCACTGACCTGTCAGATTATTCCCAAGGTTTTGCTACTGCAGACTAGGAATATTTTTCCACATGATTCCTGGAGCACTGTGTAACAATATCTCTAGGCCAAGTGTATACCTGGGCAACCTAAAATACATGGAACCAGATTGTTTTCCAAGTATTTGAACCATTTACATGCTTCCAGTGGTGTCTAAGTGTTCCTGTTATTCCCAACAGTAGGTACTAATATATTTCTTAATATTTTCCCATCTAATGGATATAAAATGATATTTAATTGTGGTCCCATCTTGCATTTCCTTGATTATAAAGTAGAGAAACTTTCTCTCCCTCTCTTTCTGTCTCTCATCAGAATTATACATACCTTCCCTGAAATGCCTACCCATGTATTTTATGTATTTTGCTCTCCTCTTCCCCTGGGGTCTTGGTCTCTCATTGTTTGTAGCAATGCTTTATTCCATCTTCAGTTCTATGTGTTGCAATAATTTTTTCCATCCTTTAGGTTATGTTTCTACACTATTTATGGCATTGCTTTTTTATGAACAGATGTTCTCAAGTTATAGTCTTGTATTTTTGGATTAGCACTTTTTGAGTTTAAAAAATTCCTTCTTCCAGCCTGGGTGTTGGAGTGAGACCATGTCTCAAAAATAAAAATCCTTTCTTAGCCAGAAAGATGATAAAGATAACTGCTTATTTATAAGGTTTTACTGTTCACATTTATGCCCTAAATCTATGCAGAATTTATTTTTGTCCATAGTAAGGACTAAGGAAGTTTGTTTCCCATATAGATATGAATTGTCCCAGGATCCTGTCTCTGATCCCCAAATCTTCTTCCAGCACAAGACAAAGTTCTTACACAGGGGATGCATCAGAGGCCTGTGTCTCCCTGATCCAATGCCACAGCATTTTAATTCTTATACCTTTAAAGTAGTATTGATATCAAATAGTGCAAGTCCTGATGGGATTCACTCAGGATGATGGCAGAAACATTAAAGGGAAATATTAGGGAAAGTTATAGGGAATAGTCACAAACCTTTTTGGAAGGCTGAAAGGTTACATAGTTTGTAATAATTGAACAGGCTGAAGGCAGCTGGTTCTTACCTCAGAGCATTAGGTCATAGGGTAAATACTAGGGACAATAGAGGCTTACCCAGTTAAGTCTGTTTACCCCACCTCCATTAACTAACCTCTGAGCCAGATGGCCCACTCGGGGGGGAGGTCGACCAGGAAAATTGCCCGCTGGTGGTATTTAAACCATGGTACCTGAGCTTTAATCATTCATAGAACTACTCTCTTAACCATGTTAATTATCCACAAGTGTGTTGACTCAGAGCTTCTGGTGTTAATTGTATACTAAATAAATGTCTGAAGTGCAAGCTGCTCAGAGCCAGGCGCAGTGACAAACCTCTCTTGGTGTGTAGGCTGTCGGACACTCACCTGGACTGGCAAAGCTGAATATCTGTGTGTCAGTGTACGTTTTATTCATTCGTCGTTTGGGTCAGGGTCTGCGGGCCGACCCCTCAGCTAATGCCCTCTTGTGAGGAGCAATACCTCAAGTCCCACCACCATTTTTTATTTCAAGAGTGCCTTGGGTCTTTGTTCTTCCATACAAATTTTAAGACTCAGTTAGTTAAATTTCCTCAAAAACTCTTTTGGGATTTTGAACGGAATCACATAAACTCTGTGAATTAAATTTCTTTAAAGTACTGATTTTTCCTATCCATGATGTGGAATCTGTTTCTGATTATTTAGGCCATTTTTAAATGTTTTCAATAAATTTTATAATTTTCTGCATATAAATCATACACATTTTTGTTAGACTCACTCTTAGGTAACTTTGAGTTTTTTCAGCAGAGTTCTTGATAAATTACATTTTCCCACTATTTATTGCTAGTGTATAGCAACACAAATGATATTGTTTATTGATCCTAGAGGCAGCCCCCTTGCTAAACTCTCTTATTTCCAATAATTTCTGTGCCGATTCTTTTGTGGTTTCTCAGTAGACCATCCTGTCATCTGTGACCAATGAGAGTTTTGCTTTATATCTGTCAATCCTTTTTCCTGTAATTTCTTTTTCTTGTCTTATTGCACAAATAAATCCTGAGTACACTATTGCCTTGATTTTTATTTTAATGGAAAATATCTCAGTTCTCTAAGAGGACACTCAGTAGCCATTGCCCCGTTAGGAATGATGTTTGCTGTGGGGTTTTGATAGGTATCCTTTTTGAGTTTAAGGAAATTCCCTTTCATTTCTAGTCTACTAAGAATGTTTAAGTTAATAATAGATGTTGAATTGTACTAAATGCTTCTTTTGAAATGTTCAGATGATTTTCCCCTTTAATTTGTTAAAGTGGTGAATAAATTTATATATTCTCTACTGTTGAACCACTGTTGGGACCCTGGAATAAACACAATTTGGTCCTGACGCTTTGTCTTTTTAATGTATTGACAGATTTGCCCCCAGAGGAAGGGCTGGCTGGCAGCTGCATTAGGTTTGCTCACAGGTTGTTTTGATTTTTGCTTCTATGTTCAGTATGAGGCTGGCCCATAGTTTTCTCTTCTGTCTTTCTCTGCATTGAATGTCAAAATTATCCAGGCTCCATAGAATGATTTGATGACCATTCATTCATATTTGATTCTTTCGAATAGTTTATATAAGATTGATATAATCTAATAGGTTTAGAAGAACTCACTTTTGAAACCATATGGTATTTTTGTGAAAACATTTAGAGTTAATAATTCAATGTATTGAAGAGCAGCATAACTGATCAAGCCTTATATTTCTTGAATTGATTGTGAAGACTACATTTTTTTCTAGGAATCTGTGATTTCTTGTAAGCTGTCAAATTTATTGACATAAGTTTGTTTTAGTATTGTCTTATCTTTACAATCATTGTTCTATATATCATTATGTTCCTTTTACATCCCAAACATTGTGTATTTGTGCTTTTTTGTGCTTAAGTAGTCTCAGAAGCAGTTTATCTACTTTATTAATCTTTTTCAAAGAGCAAGCCTTGGTTGTGTTCCTCTCTATTTCCTCGTTATTTTGTATTTCATGATTTCTGCCTTTGTTATCTTTCCCCTTGCCCTTCTTGGGGTCCAGTATGCTGCTTAGTTTCAGCTGGACATTTGGTTTATTAATTTTCAGTCCTTTCTTTCTTAGTACAAGGGCTTATGATTATATATTTACCTCAAGACCTTCTGTTACTGCTTCCCCAAGTGTTGATATTTAACACTTCCATTATTTGTTGAGCTCTATGTGCTTTCTTAATTTCCATCCCTTGATTCATGATTCATGTGGAAATGGGGTATTTTTCAAACTATATAGAAATTATTTTTTAATTAGAGAAAATTTCAAATGTGGAAAAACAGTGAGAGAAATATAAAGCACCCCCACATGGCTAACACTCAAATTCAACAATGGTCAAAATGCAGTTAATTTTGTTGCATCTTTAGAGTTAAGACCTTACTCTCTCTAATCTCTCTCAAACTACTTACAATGCCAATATCACAACTAAAAATAAAATAATTTTATGAAGATTTTGTTTATATTTTCACTGATGTCTAATTTAATTCTATTGTTGTCAGAGAATATGGTGTGTATATAAATTTTGTACAGTTTTCTGAACTTACTATATGGCCTAGCACAGTGCTCCCTAGAGTGTGGTACGCAGACCATCGGTGACGAGGCTGTACAGAAATTGAGAGCAGGCATCTGTTCAAACTGTGTTCAAATACGGCAAACACAGAGCTGTAAACAACCCAGCTGTTTCTAGACCTCATTTTCGTTTCTCTACATTTCTTTTTCTGTCCATAAATCTTCCACCACATGGCTCCACTGGCATCTCTCTGAGCCTATTCTGGCCCAATTAAACTCTGTTAAATTTAATTTGTCTAATAAAGTTTTTCCTTTAAATATAGGATTGGGAGAAATATTGGCCACAAAGGAAAATTCACATTGGCAGAAGTCACAATAGTTAAAAATAATGAATATTATTTTCCCTGCAAAAAAACTAAGAAATCAAATCTTCATTGGATAATTTAAATGGAGAAACTAATGTGGATTAAAACCATTGATGTAAAATGAAAGTGCAAAAAAGTCAGACATAGTTCAACTACTGTGTGTAAAAAAGTGATAGGATATTAAACAGCTTAAGAGAATTTAAAGAAAAGTCATGAATGTTGGCATAATTCAGTGTTAAAGTTGCACATGTATGTCCAAATATCACCCGAATTAAAACATCCTTTCAATCAAAGTTCAGGATAGTAACTCTCGGGCTCAAAGGTCTCCTGCCTTCCCTACTTTTATCTTGTTAATTTTCTTTAAAAAAAAAAAAGAAAGAAAGAAAGAAAGAAAGAAAGAAAGAAAGAAAGAAAGAAAGAAAGACCAGTTGTTTTGTGCATGTGTGTGTTTTTGGGTTTTTTTGGGTTTTTTTTTGTTGTTGTTGTTGTTGTTGTTTGAGACACAGTCTCGCTCTATCACCCAAGCTGGAATGCAAAGGTGAGATCTTGGCTCACTGCAGCCTCAACCTCCTAGGCTCAAGCAATCCTCCCACCTCAGCCTCCCAAGTAGCTGGGACTACAGGTGCATGCCACCAAGCCTGGCTAATTTTTTTTTTTTTAGAGACAGGGTCTCACTATGCAGCCCAGGCTGGTCTTGAACTCCTGGCCTCAAGTGATATTCCTGCCTTGGTCTCCCAAAGCACTGGGAAAGTTTAATTTTTAATGAAGTATGATGTACATGTCAAGGTTTATTTGTTTTGCATATGGACACTTGATTGTTGCAGCACTGTTTGTTGAAAAGACTACCCCTTGTCCATCAAGTTGCTACTGCACCTATGTAAAAACTCAGTTAGATATATTTGTCTGGGTCTATTTCTGGGCTATCTATCCTGACCCATTAACTTGTCTTTGTCTTTCGCCAAAATCACACTCTTTTTCACTGTACCTTAAGTAGGAGGGCTCTCCCTAGCCAATTTACATCTTTAAATTGGGTAGAGGGAATAAATTAGGTAATGAGAGTCCCACAACTTTGTTCTTTTTCATAATTGTTTTGACCATTCTAATTCCTTTGTCTTCTGCATAAATTAGAATTATTTGATCAATATCTGATTGCTAAGATATTGATTAGAATAGCATTGAATTTATAGATAAAACTGGGGACAATTGATACACTAACAAGAGTCTTTTCTAACCCATGAACATGGCATATCCTGCATATATTTTATTAAATTAATATCTAAGTGCTTCACGTGTTGATGCTATTGTAAATATTTTTTAAACATTTAATTTTACTTAAAAATTTTAGTTTCCTATCTAGTTGTTCATTGCTGGTACGTAGGAATACAATTGCCTTTTGTACATTGACTTTGTATTCTAGTCTTGATCAACCCATTTACTAGTTCCAGTAGCTTTTGGGGGGTAAATATGTAGGGATTTCTATACAGATAATTATATAATCTATGAATGAGAACAGATTTGTTTCTTCTTCTCCAATTTGCCTGCGTTTTATTTCTTTTTCTTGACTTACTGCACAGTGTTGAATGGGAGTGGTGATAGGGTTTGACTGTGTCCCCACCCAAATCTCTCCTTGAACTGTAATAGTCCCCACCTGTCAAGGGCAGGGCCAGGTGGAGATCCCTGAATCACGGGGCAGTTTCCCCCAGACTGTTCTCGTGGTGGTGAATAAATCTCACGAGATCTGATGATTTTGTAGATGGGAGTTCTCCTGCACAAGCTCTCTTACCTACCGCCACGTGAGATGTGACTTTGCTCCTCCATCGCCTTCCACCATGATCATGAGGCTTCCGCAGCCATATGAAACTGTGAGTCGATTAACCTCTTTCCTTTATAAATTAGCCAGTGTCAGATGTCTTTATTAGCAGTGTAAGAGCACACTCATACAAGTGGTGAGAGAGGAAACTGTTGACTTTTTTTCCAATGTTGAGGGAAAGCATTTACCCACTTATCTTTAAGTCTGACGTTAGCCGTAAGTTTGTGTAGTTGCCCTTTGTTAAGGTAGGGACATTCTTTTCTATTCCTAGAGTGCTGTGAATTTTTACTGGGAATGGAGGATGAATTTTATTGTATTTTTACAGTACTTTTTGATATGACAATATAGTTTTTCTTATTCAGTCTGTTAATACAGAAAGTTACATTCATTTTCCCATTTATTATTTTTTAAAATGTATTGAGGTGAAATTCATTTAACATAAAATGGACCATTTTAAAGTGAACAACTCAGTGGCACTTAGTACATACACAATATTGTGCAACCACCATCTCTACTTCCAAAACATTTTCCTCATTCCAAAATAAAACCTCATACCCATGAAGCAGCTTCTCTCCATTTCTCCCTAGTCCCTGGCAATCACCAGTCTGTGTTCTGTCTTTAGGAATTGACCTGTTCTGGCTATTTCATGTAAATGGAGTCACACAGTTTCTATTGCTCTGTCTTGAAGTTAATTTAGTCTTTCCTGAGCTGTGCGAGTACTAGTGAGCCTTTTGAAGGCATTTTTCTTCTCTAGTGCTGTGGTTTAAAATTTCTATTGTTCCCATCACGTTTGTGTCTACAGTTTCCAGCTCTCCGCTACAGTGACCTGTCTGATCTTGCATACGGTCTGTCTTTTTCATTAGGACCATTAGCACATTGCTGAGTTGTTTTAAATTCCTTTCGGATAGTTCCACCACCTGTGTCACATCGAGCCTAGTTCTAACGATTATTTTATGTCTTCTGTTTTTCCTTGCCTTTTTGCATACTGGACATGTTGTGTAAGACGGTAGATACTAAGGTCAAAAGTGTTTTATGCTTTGAGAAGAGCACACATTTTATTTTGCTAGTTCTTTAAGTGTGGGGGCTTGTGCTAATCTTAATGGGGGTTAGGCTGAGTTTCAAGTTTGTTGTTTCTGCGTGAACATGTACCGTGAGCTCCTGATTCCCCTAGACATACCTCACATTTGTCCGCATGCATGGCTTTGGCTCTCTCTTTGCTCCTGGAGAGAGGCTCTCTCTTGCAGCTCCTCCAGCTCTGTTCCACTGGTATTTTTATGTGATGCTAGTCAGGGAGATTATGGAGTGTGCAGGAGGGCAGCATTCCCTGAGATTCTAATGTAGCCTCAGTCTTCAGCAGGCCCTGTCTTTCCAGCCCTTCCAAGCTCCAGGAATGTTGTGGGATCGCCTGTAATTTCCAGAGGTACAAGTTCCTCCTTGATTGCGTCCCCTCCACAGAGCACTAGGTAAGGAGAGAATCAGTAACTTCCACTTATGCAGCATCTTCTAAAGTAATTTTCTAGCATCTATTTCTGAGATTTTAAGGACAATCATGACATGGAGAAATCCTATAATAATCCAGTGACATCTTGAAGTTGCCAAGATTGTGAGAAGCATTTCAGAAACCTGGGGAATTATTTTCTGGATTTAAATCATGTGGAAGTTGTGGTGCTTTTAAAATATTTATCTCGTTTGGAAGTTTCATGTGCAGAAGATATGTCAGTTGTATTCATAGCCTAGGAAATAGAGTCCTATCTAACATGCCACAGTTTGTTTTTCTAAACCTAAAACTCTGTTTAAAGGACAACCTTCTGGTTCATATATTTTGTAGGTTAATATATGCCCAGAAACAACTCCTACAAAGCCCAGACTCCTCAATGCATGCCAGGGAATAACCTTTGTATGAAATTGAATGATAGTGTGTTGCAAGAGTTAGATCAATTTGCAAAACAGTCCGTTAAATGATGAAGACAGCATAATGCGAAAAGCTGGCGATAAGGCACTTCTGATAGTAGGTATGAGGACATCACTAGTGTATATCAGTTTCAAAAGCTGTTTTTTTTTTTAGTAATCTGATTTCAATTTCTAGTAAGATTGGGGGAGTTACCTTTTAAGTATTTCTAACTTTGTTGACTTAAGATCAAAGAATGTGGACTCTAAAGTGTTTACTTTGTATAATTCGATAAGGTTTACTTTGTTCCCAAGTACAAAATTGATTTTTGTAATTGGGACATGAACACACAAACAAAACGTTATCTTCTGTTTAAAAAGTAAGTTTAATGATTACATTATTCAGTTTTTTCCATATTTGCTTTTTATACTAAATTTCTCCAATTCTGAAATTGTGTTTTGAAGGTTGCCACTGTCATAGAACTATAGTCTAATTCTTTTTTTATTTCTAGTAGATCTCAGTTCAAATATTTAGTTGTTTGGTAAACACAGATTTGTTGCTGTGTGGCCGTTACATCTTCTTCATAAATTATGCCCTTTATAATTGCCTGCTACCTCTCTGTGTCCTGTTTAGTGCATTTAACTATAAATATTGCAGCTGTTGTAATCTGAATACTATCAAATGCATAAGGAAAAGCATGCTAAGTGAATAGCCTGATAGGTTATCACAACATGAGTGTGGCCATGCTGAAGGGCTTTCAGAGTAGAAATAAAACAACACCCACCCTCAGAAAAACATCACCTTCTGTCACCAACTCTTCCCTTAGTCCTAGGGGAGTTTATCCTAACTTTTAATACCACAGAATAGTCCTGGCTGCTTTTAGACTTTATGTACCATTTGCTGGATCACACAGTGTGCATTCTTTGTGTCTTAATTCTTTTACTTCATGTTTGCATGACTCACTCATGTTGTTACTTGTAGAAGCAGTTCATTCTTTTTCACTGCTATATATTATTCCACTTCGTGAGTATAGCATGATGCATCAATCATACCCCAAATGATACTGTTTTTTCTACTTTTCTGCTATGCAAATAATGCTGTCATGAACATTTCAGTGCCTGCCTTTTAATGCACATGTGTTGCTTACTTCCGTTGTTTATATATCTGAAAGTGAAATTGCTGTAACAGAAGGTAAGCACAAGTCCTAAGCCAAGGTTCTGTGCATGTGTGAATCTGGACTTTGTGTGGCTCCGCTGGTTTGTTTGTCCTTCCTCGCACCAATCCCACATTGTCTTATTTAGAACAATTTAAAAATTACCCTTGATATCTGATAGTGTAACTCTTCCAACTTTGTTCCTCTCCGAGGGGATATTCTTGGCCCCTTGCATTTCTACCTACATTTTACAGTCGTCTTATCTGTTTCTACCAAAAACTGCTGACATGACCGGAATCGCACTGAATCTATAGATCGATTTGTGGAGAACGGGTATGTTGCAACATTGACTGCTCTAATTCATAAACATGGTATCAGTTGTTTCTGTGCAAGGAAACTCCAGGACCCTCTCCTAATCCAGGCTGGGCTGGGATGAGTGGCCTGTTGCAGGCGGGCTGGGTGGAGTGGTCCTGCCTTCCTGCAGGTCTTGTGTGGCTCTGCTTCACATCTGTCACGCTTTTTGGAACAGTTGAGGAGCTGACACATGTGTCCTCATGCCCGTGGCAGGAGCACCTTCTCAGACACCTCCTTGCATTGGTTGCTCACTGTTTTAATCATGCACTGTTGGATCTGACATGAATTTGGAGAAATCTGTGACCTACCAAAGGCCTCAAAAGGCATATCTGGGGTCTCTGCATTCTCTTCGTTTGTTGTGGACAAGTTGTTCAAAGCTAAGATTCAGGATGTGATGGTGCTCATGACAATTTCCCTGGGGCACTAACTTTGGAATTTTTTCTATTTTGTTCCATTGCTATTCTTGGCTAGTTTCAAAAGAGGAGAGTATAGTAAAAATGACACGCATCTACCATCATTAAACAGAAGTCTCCATACTACTTTCTGTTCTTTTATTTTTCAAAATCATCATGTGTAAAATAGATTTCTTTTCCTTTGGTATACAGATCTATGAAATATGATGCTCTTATATGTATTATATATTTATCATAATATATATTATAGTATATTTATTATAGTATATATTATATTTTGTGTAACTCCCACCATAATCAGGTAAAAAACAATTCCCTCAATGCAATTATTTATCAGTTCTAGCAGTTTTTTGATGTAGTCTTTATGGTTTTCTATATGTAATATCATGTCATCTGCAAACAGGGACAATTTTATTTCCTCTTTTCCAATCTGGATGCCTTTTACTTCTTGCTCTTGCCTAATTACTCTCGCCAAGACTTACAGTAGTACTATGTTGAATAGGAGTGGTGAGAGTGGGCATCCTCGTCTTGTTCTTGATCTTAGATGGTTTGACGCTTTTCTATACTGATATGCTTTGACTATTTTCTTCTTATCTTTTGTGTATCTACTATAGATTTTTGCTTTGTGGTTACTTGAGGCTTGCAGAAAACATCTTATGTTTAAAACCAGCTATTTTTCAGCTGATAAAAGCTTAATTTTGATTGCATAAATAAACTCTATATTTCTACTCCCCCACCTCATATTTTATGCTTTTGATGTCACAATTTGTATCATTTCATCATTTGTATCCCTCAACAAATTATTGTAGTTATAGTTGTTTTTAATAGTTTTACCTTTTAGCCTTCGTACTAGAGATAGAATTGTATTACACAGTTCCATTGCCTGATTAGTATTTTGAATTTGACAATGTACTTACTTTTACCAGTAAGTTTTTTATTTTTGTATTTTTATCTTATCAATTAGTATCCTTTTTCTCCAGCTTGACAAACTCCTAGAATTTCTTGTAAGGCACATCTAATGGTGATATCCTTCCTCAACTTTTGTTTGTTTGAGAAAGTCTTATTCTTGCCCTCAGTTTTGAAAGATAGTATTGCTGGGTATGGTATTCTTGGGCAGTACTTTTTTTTTTCTTTTAGGATTTTGAATATATCATCCAGTTCCTTTCTGGGCTATAAGGTTTCTGGAAAAAGGAAATCCATGGATATCTTACACAGTGGTCATCCCTTTTGTGTAACTAGTTGCTGTCCCTTGTTGCTTTCAAAATTCTCTCTTTGTCTAAATTTTTAACAATTTGATTATAATGTGTCTCAATGTGTGTCTCTGGATTTTTCCTATTTGGCATCATCTGAGCTTCCTGAATCTTGATTTCAATTTATTTCCCTAGGCTTGGGAGGTTTTTTCCCCATGATTTCTTTGAATATGTTTTGGGCCCCTTTCTCCCTGTCTTCCTCCTGGTCCACCAATAATGAATATATTGTTCAGCTTGATGAAGTCCTGTAAGGTATCTTTTTCATTTCTTTTTGCTTCTAGGATTGGATTATTTCCAATGACATGTCTTTAATCTCACTGGTCCTCTCTTTCACTTAATCTGGTCTCTGTTGAACACCTCTGTTGAATTTTTCAGTTCAGGTATTATATTCTTCAGTTTTATAATTTCTATTGGGTGCTTTTGAAATACTTTCTATCTCTTTGTTGAAATTATTTGTTTATGCATTTTTCTTCTGACCTTCGTGAACATCTTTATGACCATTATTTTGAATTCCTCATTGGGTAGATCACACATCTCCACTTCACTAGGGTTGGTTTCTGCAGATTTATCTTGATCTTTTATTTGGAACCCATTTCCCTGTTTTTCCATCTCCTTTGATTCTCTGTATTGGTGTCCGTGCGTTAGATAAGACAACAGCCTCTCCCAGTTCTGTCAGACTGTGAGACTCCCAGGTCTGTCAATGTAGGAGAAGGGCCTCACCAATCAGTCCAGATATTCTGAGGTGCCTCTTAAATCCTTGTTTGTCCAAACAACTGTC
This sequence comes from Macaca thibetana thibetana, assembly GCF_024542745.1. NCBI lineage: Eukaryota > Metazoa > Chordata > Mammalia > Primates > Cercopithecidae > Macaca > Macaca thibetana. Next base: position 129,663,013 of record NC_065586.1, on the reverse strand, counting down.
TCTGATTTTAGTGCCCCCCGACCACTGACCACTGCAGGATATTACAATGTGCCAAGTCCCGTCAGTGCCTTGAGATAGGTAAGATAGAAACTAGTTGCAGTTGGAAAGATTGGAGTGTTAAATATATGTTCCAGTTTCTTCTTTGCTCAGGGTAAAGCTGAGAGCAAGAGTTTATCTCCCACTCTCTATGCACTATGTCAGAAGAAGGATCTGTGACAAGTGTCTGCATTTTCATTCAGACAGCACCCTCTGATAGTCACTAGAAGTTGGATTGCTGAATGTCCACTTCTTTATTTTCTGTGGTCCAGGGAGACTCAGAAATGCAGAGACCCACCAATTCCCAAAGTTAGGTGGTTAAGGAGGCACTCCTCTGGGTGGGAGCTGTAGAAGTTGTGGTACTTGGTGCACAAACTGCTTCTAAAAGGAATCTACAGAGCTAGTTTTATCACTGGGGTGAAGTGGAGGGAAAGGCTTGGGAAGTGCCTGAAGTCTCATTCAGAATCCTGGAGGTCTATTTGTTTGTCTGCCCTGTTGGCTCCCAGATGCAGGCTAGATAGGAGCCTGATCCTTAAGCAGTAACTGGAAAATTCTGCAGACTAATCCCTTCCAGGGAGAAACTGGAAGCCGTGTATTTTAACCTCTTCTCTGCATTGGTCCTTGAGGGTGTAGCTCCTATAAGTGCTTGCATGCCCATTTTTTTTCTTTTTCTTTTTCTTGTTTGTTTTTTTTTTTGTTTTTTGTTTTGTTTTGTTTTGTTTTGTGTTTTTTTCTGATGGAATCTTGCTGTGCCACCTAGGCTGCAGTGTAGTGGTGCGATCTCAGCTCACTGCAACCTCCACCTCCCGGGTTCAACTGATTCTCCTGCCTCAGCCTCCCAAGTAGCTGGGATTACAGGTGCCCGCCATCGCACACAGCTAATTTTTGTATATTTAGTAGAGACAGAGTTTCACCATGTTGGCAAAACTGGTCTCGAATTCCTGACCTCAGGTGATCCACCTGCCTTGGCCTCCCAAAGTGTTGGGATTACAGGCGTGAGCCACCACGCCCAACCTTGCATGCCCATTTAAAACTACCTCTTTGTACCGTGATCTAGGGAGACTAGCAAATGCCAAGTTGCTTTCATTCTCAGAGTTACGAAGTTTAGGATGCAGTCTTTTGGGTGGGAGCTGTAAAATTGGTGCAGTCAGTGTGCAGACAAACTTCTTCCAGAAAGAATTGGTAGATCTGGATATATCACAGGCAAACCACAGGAGAGGAGAAGGCTGAAGATGTGCTGAGCTACTGCTCCGCCTCCCGTCGGGCTATACACTAGTCCCCCTTATCCGTGGATGATACAATCCAAGACATTCTGCAGATTCCTGCAGCTGTGTATAGCACCAAACCCCGTATATACTATGCTTTGTTTCCTATACAGACCTATGATGAAGTTTAATTTATAAATTAGGCACAATAATGAAGAAAACATAATTCATTATAAAATAGAACAATTATAACAACATACGGTGATAAGTTATTTAAAGCTTACAAACTATTTCTGGAATTTTCCATTTAATATTTTCAGACTGCAGTTGGCCATAGTTAACTGAAACTTTGGAAAGAAAAACCGTCAATAACAGAGGATTATTGCAGTTTCTCAGCCCAGTTAACTCCCTAATTCAGGCTAGTTAGAAGCTCAGCCGTTAGCAGAAGGTGGAGGAGTATACTGGCAAACTCCTTTTAGGGTTTTGCTACTTTGTTCTGTGGTCTAGGGGGACTTGTGTATGCCTAGTCCCTTCCACTACCAGAGCTAGCTGAATTAAAAGTCAAACCACGGGAACCTTGGAGCTAGGGTCATATACACGTGGTCCATACCCTTCTCTCCTCAGGGAGAAGTTATATGTTGGGATATTTTCCTGATTTATGGTGCAGTACCCAGAGTGATATTTGTGCCTACGTGTGCCTCAGCTTTTCCTACCTGCTTGATGTGAATATTTTCTCAGTTGTCTGCTGTGTAAGAAACTCTCAACTTTTTCTGACTTTCCCTCAGAGAAAATGGATCCGTGTGTAGGTGTTTATTCGAGTTGTCTCTGGGTGGAGGGAGAGTTGGAAGTCTCCTATGCCACTATGTTGCTGATGTCACCACCTAGTAAAGTTTTCTAAAACAAATTACTTGACCATAAAGCCCAGAACAACAAGAAGTGAATCAAAATAAAATTTAGAAATAAAGAAGCTATGATCAGAGGTTTTATAAATACTGGTAGCCACTATATTTATAATATATAAGAGTAAACAATTATGGCATAGAATGTAAATGATATGAATTCTGACAAGATAACATAGGCAGCGATCTCCTCATTTTTCATGGCAAGGAGGGCATTCATATTGTCTAAAATTAAAATTTGTTTAGAAACAACTACTCTTCAATGTTTTGATAAACTTCAGTGTATGTTCTAGGACACAGCAACATTCAGGGAGCTCCTTGCCTAAGTGAATGGCCATATTTTATTTCTTTTGAGATATATTTATGCTATAGTTTAGATATTAGACCTTCCAGACCTCATGTTGAACTGTGATCCCCTATGTTGGAAGTGGAGCGTCATGGGAGGCGTTTGGGTCATGGAGGCAGAACACTCATGAATAGATTAATGCCCTGGTGTTGTGACTTCTCACTTTATTAGGTCACCCAAGAGATGGCTGTTGAAAAGAGCCTTCCCATGATGGTTAATACTGAGTGTCAACTTGATTGGATTGAAGGGTTCAAAGCATTAATCCTGGTTGTGTCTGTGAGGGTGTTGCCAAAGGAGATTTACATTTGAGTCAGTGGGCTGGGAAGGCAGAGCCACCCTTAATCTGGTAGGTACCATCTAATCAGCTTCCAGAAAATATAAAGCAGGCAGAAAACCGTGAAGAGGTGAGACTGGCCTAGCTTCCAGTCTACATCTTCCTCCCATGCTGGATGCTTCCTGCCCTGGAACATCAGACTCCAAGTTCTTCAGTTTTGGGACTCAGACTGGTGCTGTTTGCTCCTCAGCCTGCAGACAGCCTATTGTGGGACTTTGTGATCATGTAAGTTAATCCTAATAAACTCTCCTTTATATATATAGTTCATATATATTTATATATACTATATATGGTGTATATATAGTTATATATATTTATATATATTTATACCATATATGGTATATATGAATATAAATATATATATATAAATATATATAACTATATATCATATATAGTATATATTGTGTATATATAGTATAGTGTATATATAGTATATATAGTGTGTATATAAGTGTATATACTATATAGTATATATTACATATGTATATACTGTGTATATATACTATATATAGTATATACTGTGTATATATACTATATATTTACATATATAAATATATATACATTCTCTATATATAAGTTCTGACCCTCTAGAGAGCCCTGAGTAATACAGATTTTGGTACCAGGAGTGGTTCTAGAGGAACAGAATATTAAGGATGGAGTTTTTTCATTGGTTTTCGGGTTTCTGGAGTTGGCTGCTTAATATGATTAGATGCAAAAATGCTAAGAACTCTACTTCTAATAGTATGAACAATGATAGTCCTTGGCATAAACTGTTTAGAAAGTTATACAAAATAAATGCATCTGACACTCCTGATTCACAGCTTGTGAGGGGCAAGGAGTTTAGTGACGCTATACATAATATGTGTGACCATATGTGGAGAACCAAGGAACATAATGAAACTGGTTGGTTGTTGCTAAGTTCAGTGGACAAGGTGATGAAAGCAAATGATGAACACAGGTATTCCATCTCCTGGCTTCAGAAGAAGATACTGAGCCTCAAATCTGCTAAGATTGCCCTGAGAGTCTCATCTCTTTCAGAGAAAGAGCTGAAACTGTGGAAAAACGGACACAAGCTTTTATCATTCTCGTGGCTAACCTGCAGTGAAAGATGCATGCACAGCCTCTCCAGGTGTCTACTGTTAAAGTGAGTGCATTGATTGGAAAAAAAAAAAATGGGACCCTGAAACTTGGAATGGGGACATGTTGGAGAACCCTGATGAAGCTGGGGACACTTGAGTTCGTAAACGCTGAAGAACTTTTTTGGCCAGAATAAACTGCTTCCCCATCCCCCATAGTGGCAACATCCCCTCCCCAACCCATGCTGCCATCAGCCTTTCCACCTTTGTCTGAAGCGATAAACCCTGCGCTGCCTGAGACAACAGTGATGGCCTCCCCTGAGGCAGTTGCCAGGCAAGATAATGTTGATTGTCCTCAGGAGCTACCCTCCAACACCGCTGTTTGCTTCTAGACCTGTAACTAGACTAAAGACCCGGTGGGCCCCTAGAGGTGAGGTTGAGAGTGTGACCCATGACGAGGTGCACTACACCCAAAAAGATCTGCTTGAGTTCTCTAATTTATATAAACAGCAATCTGGAGAACAGGCATAGGAATGGATATTAAGGGTATAGGATAATGGGGAAGGAATATAGAGTTGGATCAGGCTGAATTTATTGATTTGGGCCCACTAAGTAGGAACTCTGCTTTTAATGTTGCAGCTTGGGGAGTTAAAAATGGTTCTAATAGTTTATTTGATCGGTTAGCTAAAATACAGATTAAAAGATGGCTCATTGTGAGTGAAGTGGAAATGCCTGATCTCCCTTGGTTTAATGTAGAGGAAGGGATCCAAAGGCTTAGGGAGATTGGCATGGTGGGGTGGATTAGTCACCTTAGACCTACTCATCCCAGCTGGGAGGGTCCAGAAGATATTCTCTTGACCACAAAAATAGATTTGTGAGGGCAGCACCTGCATCTTTGAAGTCCCCTGCAATTGCTTTTCTCTGTATGTCAAATCTTATGGTGGGAGCCACAGTCACTCAACTACAAAATTTAAAGACAATGGTAATAATTGGATCCCGAGGTGGCAGGGGCCAAGTGGTGGCACTCAGCTGTCAGAAGCATGGTGGGCATAGCTATCATAATGGACAGCAGAGGCAAAGCGACAATCAGAATAGTCTGATTCATGTAGAGCTCTGGCATTGGCTAATTAATCATGGTGTTCCTAGAAATGAAATTGATAGAAAGCCTACTGCATTCCTACTTAATTTATACAAGCGGAAAACTTCTAGGTCAAATGGATAAAAGACTAATTTGAATTATAAAAACAGGGAATCATGGCCCCTCAATTTCCAGACTTGAGTCTGTTTACAGATCCAAAACAACTTGAATGAAGGGGAAGCCAAGTTCCCTTGAGGTAGGACCCAACTACATTACCATCAATTTGTGCAGTGAATCGTTCTCCTACTCTTCCCCAAGGAGGCCTCTGACCTTTCACCAAGATAACTGTGCACTGGAGAAAGGGAAATGGTCAGACATTTCAGGGACTACTGGACACTGGCTCTGAGCTGACATTAATTCCAGTGGACCCAAAACGTCATTGTGGTCCTCCAGTTAAAGTAGGGGCTTATGGAAGTCAAGTAATTAATGGAGTTTTAGCTCAGGTCTGAATTACAGTGGGTCCAGTGGGTCTCCGGACTCATCCTGTGGTCTGTTCCCTACTGCCAGAATGCATAATTGGCATAGACATACTTAGCAGCTGGCAGAACCTTCACATTGGCTCCCTGACTGGTAGGGTGAGGGCTATTATGGTGAGAAAGGCCAAATGGAAGCCATTAGAGCTGCCTCTACCTAGAAAACTAGTAAACCAAAACAATATTTTGCCACTGGAGGAAATGCAGAGATTAGTGCCACAATCAAGGACTTGAAAGACTCAGGGGTGGTGATTCCCACCACATTCCCATTCAACTCTCCCATTTGGCCTGTGCAGAAGACAGACAGATCTTGGAGAATGACAGTGGATTGTCATAAGCTTAACCAAGTGATGACTCCAGAGCTGCTGCACCAGATGTGGTTTTATAATTTGGGCAAATTAACAATCTCCTGGGACTTTGTATTCAACCATAGACTTGGCAAATGCCTTTTTCTCCATTCCTATCCATAAGGCCCTCCAGAAGCAATTTGCCTTCAGCTGGCAAGGCCAGCAATATACCTTTACTGTTGTACCTCAGGGGTATATGAATTCTCTGGCTTTGTGTCATAATCTTATTTGGAGAGACTTTGATCACTTTTTGCTTCCACAAGATATCACACTGGTCTATTACATTGATGACATTATGCTGATTGGATCCAGTGAGCAAGAAGTAGCAAAAACACTGGACTTATTGGTGAGACATTTGTGTGCCAGAGGATGGGAAGTAAATCTGCCTAAAATTCAGGGACCTTCTACCTCAGTAAAATTTCTAGGGGTCCAGTGGTATGGGGTATGTAGAGATATTCCTCCTAAGTTGAAGGATAAGTTGCTGCATTTGGCTCCTCCTACAACCAAGAAAGAGGCACAATGTCTAGTGGGCCTATTTGGATTTCAGAGGCAACACATTCCTCATTTGAGTGTTACTCCAGCCCATTTATTGAGTGACCTGAAAAGCTATCAGTTTTGAGTGGGGTCCAGAACAAGAGAAGGCTCTGCAACAGGTCCAGGTTGCTGTGCAAGTTGCTCTGCCATTTGGGCCATATGACCCAGCGGATCCAATGGTGTTTCAGGTGTCAGTGCCAGCTAGGCATGCTGTTTGGAGCCTTTGGCAGGCCGCCATAGGTGAATCACAGTGGAGACCTCTAGGATTTTGAAGCGAGGCCCTGCCATCTTCTGCAGATAACTACTCTCCTTTTGAGAGACAGCTCTTGGCCTGTTACTGGGCTTTGGTGGAAACTGAATGTTTGACTATAGGTCACCAAGTCACCATGCAACCTGAACTGCCTATCATGAACCGGGTGCTTTCTGACCCATCTAGCCATAAAGCGGGTCATGCACAGCAGCATTCCATCATCAAATGGAAGTGGTATATACATGATCAGGCTCCAGCAGGTCCTAAAGGCACAAGTAAGTTACATGAGGAAGTGACTCAAATGCACATGACTCCACTCCTGCCACCCTGCCTTCTCTCCCCCAGCCTGCACCGATGGCTTCGTGGGAAGTTCCCTATAATCAGTTGACAGAGGAAGAGAAGACTAGGGTCTGGTTCACGGATGGCTCTGCACGATATGCAGGCACCACCCAAAAGTGGACAGCTACAGTCCCTTTCTAGGACATCCCTGAAGGACAGTAGGGAAGGAAAATCTTTCCAGTGGGCAGAACTAAGAGTAGTGCACGTGGTTGTGCACTTTGCATGGAAGGAGAAATGGCCAGATATGCAATTATATAGTGATTCATGGGCTGTAGTCAGTGGTTTGGTTGGATGGTCAGGACCTTGAAAGAAAAATGATTGGAAATTGGCAACAAAGAAATCTGGGGAAGAGGTATGTGGATGGAACACTCTGAGTGGTCAAAAACTATGAAGATATTTGTATCCCATGTGAGTGCTCACCAATGGGTGACCTCAGCAGAGGAGCATTTAAACTATCAAGTGGATAGGATGACCCCTTCTGTGGACACCATTCAGCCTCTTTCCCAAGCACCTCTGTCATTGTCCAATAGGCCCATGAACAAAGTGGCCATGGTGGCAGGGATGCAGGTTATGAATGGGCTCAGCAACATGGACTTCTACTCATCAAGGCTGATCTGGTTATGGCCACTGCTGAGTGCCCAATTTACCAGCAGCAGACACCAACACTGACCCTCAATATGGCACCATTTCCCGGGGTGATCAGCCAGCTACCTGGTGGCAGGTTGATTATATTGAACCTCTTCCATCATGGAAACGGCAGAGATTTGTCCTCAGTGGAATAGATACTTACTCTGGATACGGGTTTGCCCATCCTGCATGCAATACTTCTACCAAGACTACCATCTGTGGACTCACAGAATGCCTTATCCACCATCATGGTATCCCACACAGCATTGCCTCTGACCAAGGTACTCACTTTATGGCTAAAGAACTGCAGCAGTGGGCTCATACTCATGGAATTCACTGGTCTTACCACATTGCCCATCATCCTGAAGCAGCTGGATTGACAGAACGGTGGAATGGCCTTTCAAAGTCACAATTACCATATCAATTATGTGACAATACTTTGCAGGGTTGGGGAAAAGTACTCTAGAAGGTTGTGTATGCACTGAATCAGCATCTGATATATGGTACCGTTTCTCCCATAGCCAGGTTTCATGGGTCCAGGAATCAAGGGATGGAAGCAGAAGTGGTGCCACTCACCATCACCCCTAGTGATCCACTAGCAAAATGTTTGCTTGCTATTCCCACGACATTATGTTCTGCTGGCCTAGAGGTCTTAGTTCCAGAGGGAGTAATGCTGCCACCAGGAGACACAACAACGATTCCATTAAACTGAAAGTTAAGATTGTCAGCTGGACACTTTGGGCTCCTCCTATCTTTAAGTAAACCGGCTAAGAAGGGAGTTACAGTGTTGCCTGGGTTGATTGACCCAGACTATCAAGATGAAATCAGTCTACTACTCCATAACAGAGGTAAGGAACAGTATGCATGGAACACAGGAGATCCATTAGGGCGTCACTTAGTATTACCATGCCCTGTGATTAAGGTCAATGAGAAACTTCAACAGCCCAAGCCAGGCAGGGCTACAAATGGTCCAGACCCTTCAGGAATGAAGGTTTGAGTCACTCCACCTGGAAAAAAGAAAACCTCGACCTGCTGAGGTGCTTGCTGAAGGCAAAGGGAATACAGAATGGGCAGTAGAAGAAGGTAGTCATCGATACCAGCTATGACCACGTGACCAGCTGCAGAAATAAGGACTGTAAAAAGTATTAAATCCTAGGTGTGCCTGTGAGGGTGTTGCCAAATGAGATTCACGTTTGAGTCAGTGGGCTGGGGAAGGCAGACCCACCCTTAATCAGGTGGGCACCATCTAATGAGCTTCCAGCAAATATAAAGCAGGCAGAAAAACATGAAAAGGCGAGACTAGCTTAACCTTCCAGCCTACATCTTTCTCCCATGCTGGATGCTTCCTGCCCTCAAACATCAGACCAAAACTTAGTTTTGGTACTTGGACTGGCTCTCCTTGCTCCTCAGCTTGCAGACAGCCTATTGTGGGACCATGTGATCATGTAAGTTAATATTTAATAAACTCCCCTTTACATATATATGTGTGTGTGTGTGTGTGTGTGTGTGTGTGTGTGTGTATGAAATTTATCCTATTAGTTCTGTCCCTCTAGAGAACCCTGACTAATACAGATTTTGGTACCAGGAGTGGGGTGTTGTGTTGCTGAAAAGATACCCAAAAATGTGGAAGTGACTTTGGAATTGGGTAACAGGCCAATGTTGGAACAGTTTGGAGGGCTCAGAAGAAGACAAGAAAATGTGGAAAAGTTTGGAACTTCCTAGAGACTTGTTGAATGGCTTTGCCCAAAATGCAATAGCAATATGGACAATAAAGTCCAGGCTGAGGTGGTCTCAAATAGATGTGAGGAACTTGTTGGGAAGTGGAGCTAAGGTGACTCTTGTTATGTTTTAGCAAAGAGACTGGCAGCATTTTGCCCCTACCCTAGAGATATGTGGAACTTTGAACCAGAGAGAGATGATTTAGGGTATCAGGTGGAAGAAATTTCTAAGCAGTAAACATTCAAGAGGTGATTTGGGTGCTGTTAAAGGCATCCCATTTTATAAGGAAAGCAGAGCATAGAAGTTTGGAAACTTTGCAGCCTGACAATGCAATAGAAAAGAAAATCCCGGCCGGGCGCGGTGGCTCACGCCTGTAATCCCAGCACTTTGGGAGGCCGAGGCGGGCGGATCACAAGGTCAGGAGATCGAGACCATGGTGAAACCCCGTCTCTACTAAAAATACAAAAAATTAGCTGGGCGCAGTTGTGGGCGCCTGTAGTCCCAGCTACTCGGGAGGCTGAGGCAGGAGAATGGCGTGAACCCGGGAGGCGGAGCTTGCAGTGAGCCGAGATCGCGCCACTGCACTCTAGCCTGGGTGACAGAGCGAGACTCCGTCTCAAAAAAAAAAAAAAAAAAAAAAAAAAAAAAAAAAGAAAATCCCATTTTCTGAGGAGAAATTTAAGCCAGTTGCAGAAATTTGCATAAGTAATGAGGAGCCGAATGTTAACTCACAAGACAATGGGGAAAATGTCTCCACAGCATGTCAGAGGTCTTCATGGCAGCCCTTCTCATCACAGGCCTGGAGGTGTACAAGGAAAACATGGTTTCCTGGGCTAGGCCCAGGGTCCCCAGGCTGTGTGCAGCCAAGGGACTTGTCCTGTGTCCCAGCTGCCCCTAGCCATGACTAAAAGGGACCAAGCATGAAGCTCCAGCTGTGGCTTCAGATGGTGCAAGCCCTAAGCCTTGGCAGCTTCCACATGGTGTTGAGCCTGTAGGCACACAGAATTCAAGAATTGAGGTTTGGGCACCTCCACCTAGATTTCAGAAGATGTATGGAAATGCCTGGGTACCCAGGCAAAAGTTTGCTGCAAGGGCGAGGCCCTCATGGAGAACATCTGCTAGGGCGGTGCAGAAGGGAAATGTGTGGTCAGAGCCCCCACACAGAATTCCTACTGGGGCACCACCTATTGGAGCAGTGAAAAGAGAACCACCATCCTCCAGACCCCAGGATGGTAGATCCACTGACAGCTTGCACTGTGTGCCTGGAAAAACTACCAACACTCAATACCAGCCCATAAAAACATCCAGGAGGGAGGTTGTACCCTGCAAAGCCAAGGGGCACAGCTGCCCAAGACCATGGGAACCCACTTCTTGCATCAGTGTGACCCAGATGCGAGACGTGGAGTCAAAGGAAATAAGTTTGGAACCTTTGAGATTTGACTGCCCTGCTGGATTTTGGACTTGGATGGGGCCTGTAGCCCCTTTGTTTTTGGCCAATTTCTCCCATTTGGAATGGCTGTGTTTACCCAATGCCTGTACTCACATTGTATCTAGGAAGCAACTAACTTGCTTTTGATTTTACAGGGCCATAGGCAGAAGGGACTTGTCTCGTCTCAGATGAGACATTGGACTATGGACTTTTGAGTTAATGCTGAAATGAGTTAAGGCTTTGGGGGACTGTTGGGAAGGCATGATTGATTTTGAAATGTGAGAACACGAGATTTGGGAGGGGCCAGGAGTGGAATGATACAGTTTGGCTGTGCCCCCACCCAAATCTCAACTTGAATTGTATCTCCCAGAATTCCCATGTGTTGTGGGAGGGACCCAGTGGGAGGTAATTGAATCATGGGGGCTGGTCTTTCCTGTGCTATTCTCGTGGTAGTGAATAAGTCTCACGAGATCCGATGGGTTTATCAGGGATTTCTGCTTTTGCTTCCTCCCCATTCTCTCTTGTCACTGCCAGGTAAGAAGTGCCTTTCACCCTCCACCATGATTGTGAGACCTCCCCCAGCCACGTGGAACTGTAAGTCCAGTTGGACATCTTTCTTTTGTAAATTGCCCAGTCTCAGGTATGTCTTTATCAGCAGTGTAAAAATGGACTAATACACTTCCCCTCTCTCTCTCTTGCTCACTCACTCATTCCCTTCCCCTCTTACCTTGCCATATGATCCCTGCATGCCAGCTCCACTTCACCCTCCACCATGTATGAAAGCACCCTGTGCCATCATCGGATGCAAATGCTGGCACCATCATTCCTGTGCAGCCTGCAGAACCATGAGCCAAATAAACCTCTTTTCTTTACAAATTACCCAGCCCCAGCTATTCCTTTATACCAACACTAAATGGACTAAGACAATTGAGATAGAAACTTTAAGCACCAGCCAGCAGATATGGGTTTTAAGAGTTTTGTTTCCCATTGAACCTACCAAATGTCCTGAAAACAATGTCAAGTGTTACCTCATTACATCTGCCTCTGCTGCAAGTTGTGGTGTCATAATAGAATCATCCAGAAATCCTTTCATTGTTTTTCTTAGGAAAGACTTGTGGGCCAAGGTGGCATTTAATCATAACTCTCTTATCTAACTTGGAAACAAGAATTTACTCTCCTTCTCTTCTATTCGCTCTTTCTCTCTTTCTAAAAAAAAGGGGGGCAGTGAGCATGATGTCTGAAGAAATAAATATGCCCTGGAGATTTGGAAGTATTTTATATTACCTCCCACATTCTAGATGCCCACTCTTTCCCTGGGAAGAAACACAGAGACCCCGATAAGCCCCCGATTTAAGAATAACAGACTAGTCTCTGAGAAGGAAAAACTAAAGTAAGGTTTGTCAGGGTGTTTTGCACCCTCACAGAGTGAAGCTATGTAGTAATGTAGTTTATTGGAAACTAATCATTATGAGAAATGTTTTCTCAAAGTTCTTTAGCTTCATCAGTTTCCTTTCTTTTTATTAGTAAATATAGATAAAACTTGCTTTTAAAGCATATATGATAGTTTCATAAAATTTTATCTTTCAACCTAATCTAAGCAGTTCTCTAGCTATACACAATTTAGCTTTCTCTCTGTATATGCAGAGAGACATGGAATCATGATTGGAGTGATGTCCACCAGATGTCAAAATAGATTTCTGGATTCCTGTTTTCTATCAATTTTAATGAGGTATAATTTCCATATAATAAAATGTACACATTTCTGTATAATTTGAAAAGTTCTCAAAAATTTATACATCCATGTAAACACCTCCACGTCATGATACAGAACATTTCAATTACCCTAACGAGCTCTTCTCTGCCCTTTTGATACAAATCCTTCATCTCAGCCCCAAGCAATCACTATTCTTTCTCTCACTCTACATTAGTTCTCTTATTGTGCAGTTTTATATAAATGAAATTATACAGTATGAACTTATTTTGTATCTGTCTTCTTTTGCTAATCTAAACACTTTTCAGATTCATCCATGTTGGTGCATGGATTAATTTGGATAAAGTTGGGATAAGCATAAATACATAGGCCTTTGTGTTGATATATGTTTTTCAAGCTCTTACATAAATCCCTAGGAGTACATATTCAACTTTCTAAAGAACAGTCATTTTTTTCCCCAAAGTAGTTTGCCATCTTATATTTCCACCATAAATTTATGGTTGTTCCAGTTGTTCTACATTGTTTCCAACACTTGAAATTGTCAGTTTCTTTAATGTTAATTTTTCTAATGAATCTCTAATGGTATCCCATTTTGCTTATAATTTCTATTTCCTTGATGACTAATGAAGTTGAACATCTTTCCACATGCTGATTGGCTATGCATATAATTTCTTTTGTGTAGGGTCTGTTTGTATCAACTGACCATCTTAAAAAACAATTGGGTTGATTGTCTCCCTTTTATTGAATTTTTAGAATTATTTATATAATACGGAAATACAACTTTTGTCTAATATATATGTTATGAATATTTTCTCCCAGTTTGTGGTTTGCCTTTTCACTTTCCTATTTACGTCTTTCAAAAACCAGATGTTTCTAATTTTTATAAAGCCAAGCCTACTTTGTAAATTATGTTCTTTGGTGGTTTGTGTTTTTGTGTGTGTACTACCTACAAAAATTGGTATACCCAAAAGTTGCATTTTTTTGCTAGTAGCTTTTAGTTTAGCTTTACTGTTTTGGTATATGACCTGATTGATATTTATATATGGTTTGAGGTAGGGATTATGGTTCATTCTTTTCTATATATATAACCAGTTATTTATTTTCTACATGTAAATAACCCGTTGTTTCAACCATTTTTGAAAAATTTGTCTTTTGGCTGGGCATGGTGGCTCATGCCTGTAAACCCACACTTTGGGAGGCTGAGGTGGGCAGATCACATGAGATCAGGAGCCGAAGACCAGCCTGGCCAACATGGTGAAACCCTGTCTCTACTAAAAATACAAAAATTAGCTAGGCATGATGATACATACCTGTAATCCCAGCTACTCTGGAGGCTGAGGCATGAGAATTGTTGAAACTGGAAGGCAGAGGTTGCAGTGAGCCGAGATCACACCACTGTACTTCAGCCTAGGTGACAGAGCAAGACTCCATTAAAAACAAACAAACAAAAAAAAGTCTATCTCTTCCCTGATTAAATTGTATTGATCCTTCATTAAATATCAATTTACCATTTAGGTGTAGGTTTATTCATTTCTGAATATTTATCCCATATTTATGCTTACATCAATAGCAGACTGTCTTTACCAAAATAGCTTTAAAGTAAATGTTCAAATCAAGTGATTTTATTTCCCTAATTCTGTTCTTTATTGTTCTTCAAAATTGTGTAAAATACTTCCTGACATTTGCATAACCATATAAAATTTAAAATCAAATGTCAGTTTCTAGCTACTAGTTCAATTTTAGAAGAACTGAAATATTATCAATATTGACTCTGCAATCATAGTGTGTATCTCCACTTATTTTATCTTCCTTGAGTTTTATCAACAAAGCTGTGATCTTAGTACTTAAGTCTTAAATACATTTTGCTAACTTTATCCTTTAGTATTTCATGCTTTTGATGCAATTGCCAATGGTGTTATTTGATTACAATTTCCAATCCTTGTTATTAGTACATGAAAACACAATTTATTTTTGTATGTTTTACTTTATGTGCCCTTGATAAACTCACTTATTAATTCAAGTAGCATTTTTAACATACATGTGATTATGTTACATTACGTGGCATAGTTAACCTTAAGATAGTGAGATTTTCCTGGTAAGCCTGACCTAAACACAAGAGCTGTTTAAAAAGGGGAGTTTTTTCCCCCAGTTTCAAAAGGCAATGTAGAATAGAAGCAAGCTGGTTTCACTCTCTCCCACAGAAAACCAAAATTATCACCAGAAATATCCCAACTCAAAATAAAGATGAGACCACTTCCAGGCCCACAGAGAAGTGAGAGCACTCTGAGTAGTTGGTAAGAGAATTAGACATCCACATTTGCAATACCCCCTCCCCCATTCTGCCTGGCACCACATATATTGAAAAATTTCCCCAATTCATTGTTTCTACGCTGAGAAAAGCAAAATGGAGGAGACAAACAGCTTCCCCACCATCTTGGGTTCCCTGGCAGGAGAACTGTCCCTACCTTAGCCCATCAAGAAGTATCCTGAAGACAAGCAGAGACAAAATGGGGAGGAGGGACTACCTTCTCCAGACCTGGAAACTCTGCTCAGAAACTCAGCCACAGGAGATGCCAATCAGAGTGGATGTTCAGCAGCACCACGCTGTAGGAGGTTCATTCCACAGGTCCCCTGGGTACAAACCCCTAGCCAGCCTTCCCACACTACTGGGATATCCCTTTGGGACTTCCCCACCTCCAACTCGAGAACAGCAGTGCTCTAACGCTTTACTAGAGCCAAGGGGAGCTTGTTTTTAAGGTACCACCTAGAGCCATAAAGGAGGCCTAGGTGACCTAGCATTAGAGAGCCTCTAAGCTTGGGAACAAGATAGCTGACTAGAGATGTCTGGTATTCATCTCCCCACCCCCCACCTCAGACAAGAAGGAACCAAAGCAATAAATAAACAGCTTAGAGTTAACTGGAGTGTTGAAGGAAGAGTGCTGGTATGCAGAAGAGGAGTGGAAATGCACCAGTGGTGATTAGAAGTCCAGGAGGGCAGTGTGGAAGCACTTGGCCTCTGCAACCCCTTGTCCCTTATCCAAATCAGAACTGCCTAAGGTCAGGAGTTACTTATTGCAGGTAAACAAAAGATCCCCACTATCCCCGATTGCCACTGCAAACACCTAAAGTCCTTACAACAGGAGAATCCCACAGTCACCCAGTTTGGAGAGCTGCAGGGCGTTCCCACAGCTCCATTGCCCTAGATTAGGAGCATAAAGTGTGCACTCCCCATTCCCCAACTATCCTCTGTGAGCCAGTCTGCTGCAGCAGGGCACCAGCTTGAGACCAGAGCCATGTCTGGAGTGCACCCTATTCTGGAGGCCAGTATCCACTGCACCTCTCCAGCACTGGAGCTCTGTCTTTATTCCACCAAGCCCACCCTGGTGGCTGAACACCGCAACACTGGCAGCATGAAACCTGGGCCCAGGATTGGCTGTGACTCCAGACAGCAGAAAAATCAACTCCTACCCCCCTCACTTCCACACAGGGGAAATGTCTGGCAGTCCCACCCAGGGCAAAACTGCCCTTGAGCCAGCCAAACTGCTGCATGCCCTCCTCCAAGTGGGAGAGTCCCTCGAGACTCTGAGTAGCTGACACACTTCCAGGCCAGTGGAGTGGCTATGTACCTGTATTCAGGGCCTGAGTAACAGTTTTGAGGTGCCCTATCCCCTGCAGACAAAGCCCTGCCTTGTACAATGGCCCTATGTCCACAATCAGTGGCTGAGAAACAGCTCTAGGGGCTGCAATTGCAAAACACCCCCAGAATAACCAAGCAGTTGTGTGCCCTGGGACTGAGAAACAGCTCAGCTGACCACCCCTGGTGGACTAATCCCCAGTCCAGCTGAGCAGATGCACACCCACATCCCAGATCCAAGAAACAGACTGGTGGCCCACCCCCAGCAGACACATACTCGGGCCAGCTGATCAGTCATGCAGCTGTGTCCTGGGCCTGAGAAATAGTCCCATGGCCTGCAGCAGACACACCCCCAGGCCAGCCAAGCAGCCCTGTGCCTGCATACCAGACCTGAGAAACAGCCCTGTCAGCCACCCATGGTGAGCATGCCCACAAGCTGACCAAGTATCTATGCTTATGTTCCTGGCCAGAGTAACAGCCCAGTGGCCTCAACCCCAGGGAGTCAGACCTCAAGTTGACCAGCCCATTGTGTATATGCACACACATCCCATCCTGAGAAACAGCCTTGTAAGCCTGACCTAAGTGCACAAGCTCTTTAAAAAGGAAAGGCAAAGCTGTACCACCAGTGCCAAAGACACTCTCAGACTAGGCCACTGAGAAACTTGAAACACCACCAATGTAGATTACAGCCAAAGAAACTACACAGAGACTACATTACTGCATCCATCGAGAACCCAGGGCAACACACCCCACTGAACTGACGCCTTAAGGCCCAGTCTTTTTTTTTTTTTTTTTTTTTTTTTTTTTTGAGATGGAGTCTCACGCTGTTGCCCAGGCTGGAGTGCAGTGGCGTGATCTCGGCTCACTGCAAGCTCCGCCTCCCGGGTTCCCGCCATTCTCCTGCCTCAGCCTCCTGAGTAGCTGGGACTACAGGCGCCCGCCACCGTGCCCGGCTAATTTTTTGTATTTTTAGTAGAGACGGGGTTTCACTGTGGTCTCGATCTCCTGACCTTGTGATCCACCCGCCTCGGCCTCCCAAAGTGCTGGGATTACAGGCTTGAGCCACCGTGCCCGGCCGAGGCCCAGTCTTATGAATGAGTCTTTCCCTTCAAAACTTACTCCATACAAGCAAAAGAGGTGATGTTTCTTCCCACCAGATGTATAGAAATCAACATAGAGATACCTTAACACATTAACCATGAAAAAGAAAGGAAACATGTCACCTCCAAAGAAAAATAATAATTCTCCTATAACAGATCCCAATCGGCCAGGCACGGTGGCTCAAGCCTGTAATCCCAGCACTTTGGGAGGCCGAGATGGGCGTATCACAAGGTCAGGAGATCGAGACCATCCTGGCTAACATGGTGAAACCCCATCTCTACTAAAAAATACAAAAAATTAGCTGGGTGTGGTGGCGGGCACCTGTAGTCCCAGCTACTCGGGAGGCTGAGGCAGGAGAATGGCATGAACCCGAGAGGCAGAGCTTGCAGTGAGCTGAGATCCAGCCACTGCACTCCAGCCTGGGCGACAGAGTGAGACTCTGTCTCAAAAAAAAAAAAAGATCCAAATCATAAGGAAATATATAAAATGCCAGAAAAAGAACTCAAAATAATAATCTTAAGGAAACTCAGTGAGTTACAAGAGAATACAGATACAACATTCAATGAAATTAGAAAATAATTTATGATTTGAATAAGAAATTTAACAAAATGGTATATATCATTAAAAAGAACAAAATGGAAATCCTACAGCTGATGAATTCAATGAATGAAATTAAAATATACAATCAAGCACTTCAACAACAGATTAAACAAAGGAGAAGAAAGAATTTCTGGACTTGAAGATAGGTCTTTTGAAATAATACAGGCAGACAAAAAATAATTTAAAAGAATAAAGAAAGCTTGCAGAATTTATGGGACACCATTAAGCAAACAAATATTATGGGCATCCAAGGAGGAGAAAAGAAGGGAAATGGAAAACACATTTAATGAAATAACAGCAGAAAAATCCCAAGTCTTGTGAGAGGGATGAATGTCCATGCCCAGGAAGCTCAAAGAACCCCAAATAGATTCAACCCAAACAGGTCCTCTCCAAGGCACATTATAGTCAAACTGTCAAAAGTCAAACATAAATAATTTTTTAAGTAGCAAGAGAAAAGCATCAATTCAGATATAAGGGAATCCTAATTTGATTAACAGCAGATTTCTCAGCAGAAACCTTACATGTCAGAATAGAATGAGATGATATAGTCAAAGTACTGAAAGAAATTTTTTAAAAAAACCTGTCAACCAAGAATATTATACCCAGCAAATCTATCCTTCAAGAATGGAAGAGAAATAATTTTTCTTGAGAAGGAAAAACTGAGGGAATTCATCACCACTAGATCAGTCTTACAGGAAATGCTCAAGGGAGCCTTACATTTGGAAGTGAAAAGACAATAACCCTTCATGAAAACATGCAAAACTATAAAACTAACTGATATAAAAAAGGAGAAAGACAAAGGAATCAAGCGTTATCACTACAGAAAACCACCCAACTGCAAAAATAAATAATAACAGATGAAGGAAGGACCAAAGAATATACAAAGCAACCAGAAAACAATCAATAAAATAACAGGAGTAAGTTGCCACCTATCAGTCATAACTTTGAATGTAAATAGATTAAACTGCCCATTTAAAAGCTAGAGACTGGCTGAAGGATTAAAAAAAACAAAAAAACAAAACAAAAAAAAACAAGACCCAACTATATGCTGCCTTACCTATAAAGACACACAAAGACTGAAAGTGAAGGAAGGAATGGAAAAAGATATTTCATGCAAATGAAAACCAAAAGCACCAGACACGGTGGCTCACATCCATAATCCCAGCACTCTGGGAGGCTGAGGCAGGTGGATCACAAGGTCAGGAGTTCGAGACCAGCCTCGCCAATAGGGTGAAACCCCATCTCTACTAAAAATACAAAAAAAAAAAAAAATTAGCTGGGCATGGTGGCACACACCTGTAATCCCAGCTACTCAGGAGGCTGAGGCAGACGAATCATTTGAACCTGGGAGACAGAGGTTGTAGCGAGCCGAGATAGCACCACTGCACTCCAGCCTGGGCAACAGAGTGAGACTCCGTCAAAACAAAGAAACAAAAAACAAAACAAAAAAGAAGCAGAAGTACCTGTATTTATATCAGAAAGTACAGATTTCAAGCTAAAAACTATAAAAAGAGGCAAAGAAGAACATTATATAATAATAAATGGATCAGCTCATCAAGAGAACATAACAATTTTAAATATATATGCATCCAACACTAGAGCGCCCAGACATATAGAGCTAATGTCATTAGATCTAAAGGGAGAGGTAGACCCTACTACAATAATAGTTGGGGACTTCAACACCCTACTCTCTGCACTGGACAGATCATCTAGACAGAAAATCAACAAAGAAACATTGGTTCTAAATTGCACCATAGAACAAATGGATCTAATAAACATTTACAGAACAGTTCATGAAACAGCTACATAATACACATTATTTTCTTCAGTACATGGAGCATTCTCCAGGATTGCTCATATGCTACGATACAAAGCAGGTCTCAACAAATGTTTTAAATCAAAATTATATCAAATATCTTATCTGATCACAATGGAATAAAATGATATCAATAGCAAGAAAAACATTCAAAACTATAAAAATCTATGGAAATTAAGCAGCATAATCCTGAACAAACAATGGGTGAAGGAAGAAATTAAGAATGAAATATTAATACTTGTTGAAACAAGTGCAAATAGAAACACAATGGAAAAGCAGTATTAAGAGGGAAGTTTACAGCAATAAATGCCTACATCAAAAAAAAAAAAAAAAACTAGAAAGAAAACAAAGGACTTAAGGATGCACCTCAAGGAACTAGAAAGCAAGAACAAACCAAACCCCAAATTAGTAGAAGAAAAGAAATAGTAAAGATCAGAGCAGAAGTAAACAAACTTAAATAAAAACACAATATAAAATAACAAAAAATGAAAAGTTGGTTTTTTGAAAAGAAAACGTTGATAAACCATTAACTAGACTAACTTTAAAAAAAGAGAAGGCTCAAATAAATAACATCAGCAATGGAAAAAGAGAAATCACAATGGATATCACAGAACTACCAAGGATCATTAGAGACTGCCATGAACAACTGTAGAAACTGATAAATTTCTGGACACATACAACTTAACAAGATTGAACCAAGAAGAAATAGAAAACCTGAACAGACCAAGACAAGTAACAAGATTGAATCAGTAATAACAAGTCTTTCAACAAAGAAAAGTCCAGGTCTGGATGACTTCACTGCTGAATCCTACAGAACTTTTAAAGAAGAATTAATACTGCTTCCTCTTAAACTATTCCAAAATATTAAAGCAGAGGAAATTCTTTCTAACTCATTCTTCAAGACCAGAATAACTTTGATACCAAAACCAGACAAGGACACAACAACAGCAAAAAGAAAACTACAGTCCATTATCTCTTGAGTACACAGATGCAAAAATCCTCCACAAAATACTAGTAAACTAAGTTAAACAACACATCAAAAAATAATAACCGTGATCAAGTGGGCTTTTAACCCAGGAATGCAAGGATAGTTCAACCTACACGAATCAACAAACATCATACATACATCAGTAGAATGAAGGGAAAAAAGTGATCATCTCAATACATGCAGAAAAATGTTTTGATAAAATTCAACATCTCCATGACAAAAACTTTTAATAAATTAAATATATAATCAAAGTAACTCAACATAATAAATATCATATATGACAAACCCACAGTTAACATCTTACTGAATGAAGAAAAGCAGCAGGGGGGAGGGCATCCTTGTTTCAGTGCTTAGAGGAAAAGAAAGCTCTAACTCTTAGAACTGATAATTTAGTACAGCTGCAGTATTCTAATATACAAAAATCAGTAGCATTACTATATATGATGACACAGTTTAGATATTTGTCCCCTCCAAATCTCATGTTGAAATTTGTTCCCCAGTGTTGGAGGTGGGGCCTAATGGCAGGTATTTGGAGCATGGAAGCAGATCTCTAATGAATGTCTTGGTGCCATCTTCATGGTAATGAACCAGAACTGATTGTATTTTAAAAGCCTGGCACCTTCCTTCCATCTTTCTCTCTCCCTTCACCTCACTATGTAAGGCAGCTTCCTCTTGCCTTCTTCCATGAGTGGAAGGTTTGAGGCCCTCACCAGAAGCATATGCTGGTGCCATGCTTCTGTTACAGCCTGCAGAACTGTGAGCCAAATAAACTTAATTTCCTCATAAATTATCCAGCCTCAGGTATTCCTTTATAGGAACACACATGGATTAAGGCACATGAACAATGAACTAGCTGAAAAAGAAAGGCAATCCCATTTACAATAGATCAAAAAAAAAAAAAAAAAAAAGTGCCTAGGAACAAACTTAGCCAAGGAAGTAAAAGATCTCTACAAGGAAAACTACAAAATATTGATTAAAAAAAACTGAAGAGGATACAGATAGATATCTCATGCTCATGGATAGGAGAATGACAATACTACCCAAGGCAATCTACAGATTCAGTGCTATCTCTATCAAAATACCAACGACACTCCTACAGAAATAGAAAAAAAAAACATAAAATTTGTATGGAATCACAAAAAAACCCAAATAGCCAAAGTAATCCTGAGCAAAAGGAACAAAGCTGGAACTATCATCACATTAGCAGACCTCAAATTATACTACAAAGTTGCAGTAACCAAAACATCTACGGCACGGTACTGGCAAAAAAACAGACACATAGACCAATGGAACAGAATGGAGAACCCAGAAACTAATCCATATATCTACAGCCAACTGATTTTTGACAAAGGTGCCAAGAATATTCACTGAGGAAAGGACAGTTTCTTTAATAAATGGTACTGGGAAAAGTAGATATTCACATGCAGAAGAATGAAACTAGACCCCTTTCTACTCTATACAAAAATCAACTCAAAATGAAACAAAGATCTAAATGTAAAACCCAAAACTATAAAACTGCTAGAAGAAAACATAGGGTAAATGCTTCAGAACATTGGTCTGAAAAAAAAGATTTTATGAATAAGACCTTGAAATCACAAGCAACAAAGGCAAAAAATAACGAACAGTGTTATATCAAACTAAAAGATTTTTACATGGTGAAGAAAACAATCAAAAGAGTGGTAAGACAACCTATAGAATGGGAGAAAATATCTGCAAACCAATCATCCAAGAAGTGATTAAAATCCAGGATATAAAATAAGCTGCAACATCTCAACAGTAAAAAAAGATTTAAAAATAGGTAAATCATCTGAATACACATTTCTCAAAAGAAGACATGCGAATAGACAACAGGTATGTGAAAAAATGCTCAACATCTCGAATCATCAAGGAGACACAAACCAAAACCACAATGAGATATCATCTCACCCTAGTTAGGATGGTTATTATCAAAAAGACAAAAAATAACAAATGGCAGCAAGAGTGCAGATAAAAGGGAACTCTCGTGCACTGTTAGTGGATATGTAAATTAGTACAGCCATCATGGCAAACAGTATGGAGGTTTCTCAAAAACTAAAAATAGAACTACCATATGATCCAGCAATCCCACTGGGTATGTATCCAAAGGAAAAGAAATCAGTGTATCAAAGGGATATCTGCACCCCATGTTTATTGCAGCACTATTCACAATAGCCAAGATATGGAATCAACCTGAGTGTCCATCAACGAATGAAGGGATAAAGAAAATGTGGTATATATACACAATGGAATGCTATTCCACCATAAAAAGAATGAAATCTTATCATGTGCAGCAACATGGATGGAACTGGAGGCCATTATGACAAGTGAAATAAGCCAGCCATAGAAAGACAAATATGGCCTGTTCTCACTCACATGTGGGAGCTTAAAAAGTTGATCTCATGGAGATAGAAGTAAAATGACAGTTACCAGAGGCTAGGAAGGGTGTGGGGGAAGCAGATGAAGAGAGGTTGTTAAGGGGTAAAAACATACAATTAGAGAGAAGGATCTGATCATCACACACGGTACCTGATTTGATCATCACACACGGTACCTGATCTGATCGTCACACACGGGTGCCTGGTCTGATCATCACACATAGGTAACTGACTTCATCATCACACACAGGCACCTGATTTGATAATTACATTACTCAGCAAATGTGCACCCTTATTTACGCATTTTATTGTTTGAAAATGTTACCTTAAAAGGAAAAATAATGATAAACAATGTTTAATGATATGCACACAGAAGTATTTAAGAAGTGAACTGATGTTTGCAACTGGCTTTGAAATGCATAAAATAAGACAGATTGGTGATGGACATAGGATAATCAATTAAAGATAACAAGTTAATGACAGAATGTAGGTGATTGATGCATAAATTAAAGAATAAGAATGCCCTTCTCTGAAAGGAACTAAATCAATAAAGTCCCATGTATTTCCTGCAGGTCATTAGAAAGAAAGGCTGGATAACCCCCTCTCTCACGCTTCGTGGTGCCAGGACCACAAAACTTCACACAGGGAGGAGAGCATTTCTCGTGTATTCCTTGACCTCACACCAAGAGGAGTTGGTTTGGAGAGTCGGGGTTTGGGTGATTTTCTCCAAAGCAGGATATGAAGAAACCCCCACCCCACCCCATCAACACAGACCAGGCAGTACGCACAGTGGGCATATCTGGCTCTTGACTCATCCCCGAACGAGAACCCATGACTAAAAGAAGACATGGCCAGTGGCACCCCCCAGATAAATGCTCCTGCATTGCTCCCAGGGCCCAGTTGCCAGTGAAAGGGAGTCAAGCAGGTGCATGGGGTGTCGGAGGGTGGCAAGTGGCCTTTTTGGGTTCCTGCTCAGCTAGCCGCTGGCTCTCCCTTAGCTCCCTGCTGCCCTGTAGCCCTGACTGCACCTACCCATAGTGCCTTGAGATGTTGGAAGTTCCACATTGAATGATGGCAGTCACGTGGGGGAGCACATTATTTCTAAATCTATGCGTTAATTACCTTCTTGTTCCTTGCTGCTTGCATGAGATTCTCAAAGTCATATGTTGAAATTAGTTTGTTAACACCTGGAACATTTCACACTGGCCACTTCCTTTCCTTTTACCCGATGCACGAACACACTCTCCTCAGCGCCACCGTTAAGTCCTTGTTCCGCAGGGAGTAGGTGAGGGGTTCAGGGTGGGGCTGGCCACTGTGTACAGCACAGCCACCATGTGCTGTTGTCCATGGAGGAGCTGGAGCCCAGGAGGATGTAGGTGTAGGCGACGGCGGAGTAGTACACGCGGACCAGGCGTAGGCGACGGCGGAGCAGGACACGCGGACCAGGCGTCGGCGACGGCGGAGCAGGACACGCGGACCCGGCGTCGGCGACGGCGGAGCAGGACACGCGGACCCGGCGTCGGCGACGGCGGAGCAGGACACGCGGACCCGGCGTCGGCGACGGCGGAGCAGGACACGCGACCCGGCGTCGGCGACGGCGGAGCAGGACACGCGGCGGCGTCGGCGACGGCGGAGTAGTACACGCGGACCAGGCGTAGGCGACGGCGGAGCAGGACACGCGGACCAGGTGTAGGCGACGGTGGAGTAGTGCACGCGGACCAGGTGTAGGCGACGGTGGAGTAGTGCATGCGGACCAGCAGCAGGCGGGAGGAGCACGTGGAGAAGGCCTGCGGCTTTGCCCTCCGCAGTGCGGATGCACAGGATGCTGCAGGGGTTGGCGATGATGCAGCGGGTGGGACACCATGGTTAGCAGGAAGTTGACCACGCCAAAATAAACGTCTATGACCGTGATCATGATGTTGTTCGGGGCTATTGGACTGCAGGACAGCAGTAGCAGGGTGGGGACCTCACACAAAAAGTTCTGGTTCTGACCAGAGCCACAGAAGCTGACCTCAGGCCCGTGTGCACTGACGTGCTGACCACACTGACCACTCACCAGCGTGCCTAAGCAGACGGCCACGTAGCCGTCGTAGGCCATGGCGGTGAGCAGCAGCAGCTCGGCCCCCAGAAACCACGTCAGGAAGAGCTGGCTGTGGCCACCAGCCCCTCCGGCAATTTGGGGAGGACAATGGATGTGCAGACGATGTCTAAAAGGGCCAGGTGGGGGAGAAGGAAGTGCACTGGAGTGTGGAGGCCTGGATTCAGGCTGACAGCCACGACCATGAGGATGTTTCCTGCAAGTGCATTCGGGTAAAAGAGGAGGAAAAAAGCAAAGAAGCAGCCCTGGAGCCGACGGTCTTCAGAGCAACCCCGCAGGACAAACTTCTGGAAAGCTGTGTGGCTGTTTGCTGCCATTAGGAGTGCGAGGCCCTTACAGGTCACTGGGCACAGCTAGTGCCACCAGCACAGGAACTGGGTGGCTAGGTGACCTGTCCCCCTGCTCGCTGTCCTGCTGAGACTCTGGGAAAGTTTGCTGTTGGCAACTTTGCTGCAGAAAGCACATAATTAAGATGTTAACATGGCTCCCTGCGCCCAGGGAGAAGTCAGCATTAACCCTCCACTCTGCGGGGAGTCAGCAAGCCCAGCCTCGCTCACCCCCAAGGACAGTGCTCCCTGCCTGCCTGCAGTGGGGCCCGCATCACAGTAAATAACAAAAGTGCAGCAAGAGCCTCTCATTGCTTTGACTTTAAACATTTCCTCCGTTATCCCAACACACAGAAGCTCGTGGTGTGCAAGTGTGCCTGGCCCCCGAGGCAGGCGGAGACCAAGTCAGTGACCTGGGCGCAGGACTGTGGGTCCCAGAGAAGAAAAACCACCCAGCAGGAGTGGGCCAGGCTTTACGGAGAATTGTGGGCAGAGCAGTACCTAGGTGCCGAGGCAAGAGACTGAAGGCACAAACTGTTTCAGTGTAATAAAGACAATAGTTAGAATAAGAATAGTCATAACACAAATTAGATATAGACATGATCATGGACAATTATCAATCATTATTATAAACATTATTAATCATTTGCTTTTAATATTACTCTTCGTTGCATTACTAATATAACCAAGGAATAACTGGCGGGCATAGGGTCAGGTGCTGAAGGGACACTGTGAGAAGTGACGAAGAAGACAAGAGGTGAGCCCTCTGTCACGCCCGCATAAGGGCCGCTTGAGGGCTCCTTGGTCAAGCGGTAACGCCAGTGTCTGGGAAGGCACCCGTTACTTAGCAGACCGCGAAAGGGAGTCTCCTTTCCTTGGAGGAGTCAGGGAACACTCTGCTCCACCAGCTTCTTGTGGGAGGCTGGATATTATCCAGGCCTGCCCGCGGTCATCTGGCGGCCTAAACCCCTCCCTGTGGTGCTGTGCTTCAACGGTCACGCTCCTTGTCCACCTTCATGCTCCTCCCGTACTCCTGGTTCCTCTTAAAGTTTGTAGAAGACAGAGGTAGAAGAAACAGTGAAAGTCTGAAAGTCTTTGATCTTTCTTATAAGTGCAGAGAAGAAAACGCTGACGTATGCTGCCCTCTCTCTCTACTTCGGCTACCTAAGAGGGAAGGGCCCTGTGTCCCATGATCACGTGACTTGCTTCACCTTGTCAATCACTTAGAAGATCCACCCTCCTCACCCTGCCCCCTTGTCTTGTATGCAGTAAATATCAGCGCGCCCAGCCGCTCAGGGCCACTACCGGTGTCCACGTCTTGGTGGTAGTGGTCCCCCAGGCCCAGCTGTTTTCTCTTTATCTCTTTGTCTTAAGTCTTTATTTCTTACGATCTCTCGTCTCCACACATGTGGAGAACACCTGCTGAGCTTCGTAGGGCTGGACCCTACAGAGAATTAGCCTCAGGACAGCACCTGCAGAGGCTGGGGAGGGGCATCTCCAAAGGGAGGGATGTGGGGACATCAGGGCAGTGAGTGGCTCCAACTACCGCCAGGCCAGACTCCAGCTCTTTTGGCCAGGTGACCTCAGCTGTCAGATTTTGGCTGTGGGTTGACCTCGCCACATTTCTTTAGTGGAAACCACGACTGCGGCCCTACCTCGGCCACCCCAGACCGCTCCCTCGGGAGGGCAGACTCCATGCAGACGCGGGCACAGACTGGCCATCCCTGTTCCTGGTCTGGGTGGGAGGTTTTTTCCCTCAGGGGGTGTCAGGCTGTGTCCGAGACTAGATCCATCAAAGAAAGGCACAGACCCAGCCTGGGCCCAGCCCCCAGTCCAGTGTCTCCACCCAACCAACCTCACATACCTCTCCCACCACCCATCTCTGACCACCTAGCATCCTCGGGCAGGACAGGCCCAGCCCAGGGCAAGGAGACGCGACTTAGTCAACATCAGAGGAAACAAGGCCAAGCCCACTTCCTTCCCAGCCCAGGCCAGCCCTCAGCCCAGGCCAGCCCCCAGCCCAGGGCAGCCCCTCAGCCCAGGCAACCCTCAGCCCAGGCCAGGCCCCAGCCCAGGCAGCCCCTAGCCAGGGAGCCCCCAGCCCAGGCAGCCCCTCAGCCCAGGCAACCCTCAGCCCAGGCCAGCCCCCAGCCCAGGCCAGCCCCCAGCCCAGGCCAGCCCCTCAGCCCAGACAGCCCCCAGCCAGGAAGCCCCCAGCCCAGGCAGCCCCCAGTCCAGGCAGCCCCCAGCCAGGAATCCCCCAGTCCAGGCAGCCCCCAGCCCAGGCAGCCCCCAGCCCAGGCAGCCCCCAGCCCAGGCAGCCCTCAGCCCAGGCAGCCCTCAGTCCAGGCAGCACTCAGCCCAGGCCAGCCCTCAGCCAGGGAGCCCCCAGCCCAGGCAGCCCTCAGCCCAGGCCAGCCCCCAGCCCAGGCAGCCCCCAGCCCAGGCAGCCCTCAGCCCAGGCCAGCCCTCAGCCAGGGAGCCCCCAGCCCAGGCAACCCTCAGCCGAGGCCAGCCCTCAGCCAGGGAGCCCCCAGCCCAGGCAGCCCTCAGTCCAGACAGCCCCCAGCCCAGGCAGCCCTCAGTCCAGACAGCCCCCAGTCCAGGCAGCCCTCAGTCCAGGCAGCCCCCAGCCCAGGCAGCCCCCAGCCCAGGCAGCCCCCAGCCCAGGCAGCTCTCAGTCCAGGCAGCCCTCAGTCCAGGCAGCCCCCAGCCCAGGCAGCCCTCAGTCCAGGCAGCCCTCAGTCCAGACAGCCCTCAGCCCAGGCAGTCCCAAAGACCCCCTGGCTGCCCAGTCTGAGGCCCAAAATCCACCCTCCTTCACAGGAGCCCATTTGCCTGCGGAGCCGAGGGCAGGGCTGACTCTTCCCCGGAGCCTTGCACCAGATTCACAGGAAGCTTCCAGGCCCCTCTTACAGATCCTGATCTGCCTTAGAGGCCAAACCACAGGGCTCCAGCTTCTTGCTCACCTGATCGAGGGCACAGATAAGGCACAGAGCAGCCCACAGAGGTTCCCAGACACAGTTTCAAACGGAAACCCTCAACACAACAGCAAAGCAATTTCAGTCACCTTTTTTCCACGTTAAAGTAGGTCAGGGCAGGGTACAATCAGACCTGACTTTTCAAAAACGTTGAAAGGAAAATTAGGTGGGTCATCCATGCGGAAGGCAGGCATGGAGGGTCACAGCCACTCACTGAGTGAGGAGTGTGGCTGGGCCAGCTCCTGTCTAAACGGAGCGTCCACATCTCCATGGACATGACGGTGCCTCAAGGCTAACGCCTGTCTCCTCCCAGTCAGTGTTTCCTGTGCTTGATGCTGAACTTTGAGTGAAGTCTGTCCCCTGGGGGTGGACGCTGAGGTTGCTAGAGGCCCATGTGCCCCCAGGAGCAGCTCTCAGGGAGCACTTACCCCACGTGGAGGTAGAAAGGGGTCCCCGTGGGAACCGCCCCCAGGCTTGAGCAGACACAGGCCAGGGCACCTGCGGGGCTTCTAGATGATGGACCTGGGGAGAACAAAGCCAGAGCTGGTGGCTTCTCCCCAGCACCTCTGCCCTGCACACACAAGGACCGTGTGCAACCCTCCCTGCCGGAGGATGGAATTTTATTTAAATAGACTTAATCTTTTAGGATAGTTTTAAATTTGGCCCCACCCAGTTTCCCCCGTTACTGACATATTCCATTAGCATATGTTACATTAATGTGCCAGTATCGATCCTGTACTATCCACTGCAATCCATGGCTGTTTCCCATTTCCTCCGTGTTCACCTAACCGCCTTCTGTCCACATCACAGTCAGGAGTTTCCTTAGGCTTCTCTGGACTGCGACATTTTCTCAGACTTTCCTTGCTTTTGATGAACTTGGTAGTTTTGGAGAATATTGGCCAGGTATTTTGTATTTGCCAGGTATTCCCTTGACTGGGATTTGCCTGATTATTTTTTTTACTCGTGATTAAAGTTATGGGTTTTGGAGAGGAAGGACACAGAGGCACGTGACATTCTCATCACACCACACCGGGGTGCACGCTGTCAGCATGTCTTGCTGTTGATGTGAACTTGAGAAGGTCAGTATTTTCATCACATTTCTTATGTGCCCATCCAGACACTGAGGTGGCCTGCAGTGTCCAGGGAGACACTGTCCTGCCTTCAACGATGGAGCATCCAAAGGGTCTGAGGAGACTAAGAGTCTTCTGGTAGGCTGGAACCCAGACCCTACTCTGTACCCAGCAGGCCTGGCCATGTTGATGAGGCATGGTGAACCCACGGGGGATTGACTGACTTCCTTGTTTGGGCCAAAGGCCCACAGCTGATTGGTAAAGCATGTGTAGGTGGTCACAGAAAGTGCCCATAGGTAGAACTGAGATGATAATCGTGCTCAGGAGAAACCTGGCAATTTATCTTAGTGACCAAGTGCAGAAAATAAGACATGCAGAAAACAGCCATTGCAAAAGAACCAGAGACGTGGCCATGGCTGATTTAAAGTGGTTCTTAATTTCACAAAAGGAAGACGACTGGCCCCTTTAATTTTCCAAACCTCCTAACGTCCTTCATCTCACATATTTTTAATCTCTGGCCAATGATTATCTATTTTCCATGACAGTGTATGTAATAGCATTTCAGCAACCCAAGATTTGAACACTTCCTCTAATTTATTCAAATGTGATATAACCTTCAGCTATGCCAGATGTTCCTAATCAAACACACCACATTTCTTTAAAAATAATGTTGATTTATAAAAACATTCAGTATCAAAGGTCACTGCAACACTGATTTAAGGTTATTTCATGGCCCACAATAAGCAACCATATTTTTAGCATTTAAACCTCAAAATCCAAGCTCAGTGGTAAGATGCGGGGAGCACCTGCTACACACCTGGAACTGTCCCAGGGCTACAGGGACCCTCGCAGCCCGGTGAGAGTCCCTCATCTTCCAACGTTTTGGGATCCTCAGGCAGCAGGGCCAACTCCAGCAAGGCTCAGCAGGTCTGAGTCACCTGACCACTTTCCACCAGGCACTCCCTGGGGGACCCTGTGCTCAGCCTATGGGAAACAAGCTAAGCAAAGGGGCTTCTTCAACTCTGGGGTCAGTGAGACACCCACCAACAATTAAGCGCAGGATGTTCCCTTGGGAGCAGTCTCTGTACTCACCTGTTCTTACACTGCTATAAAAAAATGCCCGAGACTCTGTAATTTATAAGAAAAGAGGTTTCATTGGCTCACGGTTCTGCAGGCTGCACAGAAAGGACAGTGGCATCTGCTTCTGGGGAGGCCTCAGGAAGCTTCCAGTCATGGTGGAAGGTCAAGGGGGAGCAGGTGCTTCACATGGCAAAACAGGAACAAGAAAGAGGGAAAGATGCCACACTCAACGACCAGATCTCAGGAGGGAGATGCCACACTCAATGACCAGATCTCAGGAGGGAGACACCACACTTTCAACTGACCAGATCTCGGGAGGGAGACGCCATACTCAATGACCAGATCTCAGGAGGGAGATGCCACACTCAATGACCAGATCTCAGGAGGGAGATACCAACCACATCTCAGGAGGGAGACGCCACACTCAACAACCACATCTCAGGAGAGAGACGCCACACTCAACAACTTACATCTCAGGAGGGAGACACCACACTCAACAACCAGATCTCAGGAGGGAGACGCCGCACTCGACAACTTACATCTCAGGAGGGAGACGCCACACTTTCAACCAACCATATCTCAGGAGGGAGACACCACACCCAACGACCAGATCTCAGGAGGGAGATGCCACACTCAATGACCAGATCTCAGGAGGGAGACACCACACTTTCAACTGACCAGATCTCAGGAGGGAGACGCCACACTCAACAACCAGATCTCAGGAGGGAGACACCACACTCAACAACTTACATCTCAGGAGGGAGACACCACACTCAACAACCAGATCTCAGGAGGGAGACGCCGCACTCGACAACTTACATCTCAGGAGGGAGACGCCACACTTTCAACCAACCATATCTCAGGAGGGAGACACCACACTCAACGACCAGATCTCAGGAGGGAGACAACACACTCAACGACCAGATCTCAGGAGGGAGACGCCACACTCAATAACTTACATCTCAGGAGGGAGACGCCACACTCAACAACCAGATCTCAGGAGGGAGATGCCATACTCAACAACTTACATCTCAGGAGGGAGACGCCACACTTTCAACTGACCACATCTCAGGAGGGAGACTCCACATTCAATTACCAGATCTCAGAAGGGAGACACCACACTCAATGACCAGATCTCAGGAGGGAGACATCACACTTTCAACTGACCAGATCTCAGGAGGGAGATGCCACACTCAATGACCAGATCTCAGGAGGGAGACGCCACACTCAATGACCAGATCTCAGGAGGGAGACATCACACTTTCAACTGACCAGATCTCAGGAGGGAGATGCCACACTCAATGACCAGATCTCAGGAGGGAGACATCACACTTTCAACTGACCAGATCTCAGGAGGGAGATGCCACACTCAATGACCAGATCTCAGGAGGGAGACACCACACTTTCAACCAACCACATCTCAGGAGGGAGACGCCACACTCAACAACCACATCTCAGGAGAGAGACGCCACACTCAACCAACCAGATCTCAGGAGGGAGACACCACACTTTCCATCAACCAGATCTCAGGAGGGATATGCCACACTTTCAATTGACCAGATCGCAGGAGGGAGATGCCACACTTTCAACTGACCAGATCTCAGGAGGGAGACGCCACACTCAATGACCAGATTTCAGGAAGGAGAAACCACACTCAACGACCAGATCTCAGGAGGGGAACACCACATTTTCAACCGACCAGATCTCAGGAGGGAGATGCCACACTCAACCAACCAGATCTCAGGAGGGAGACGCCACACTCAATGACCACATCTCAGGAGGGAGATGACACACTCAACTGACCATATCTCAGGAGGGAGATGCCACACTTTCCATCGACCAGATCTCAGGAGGAAGATGCCACACTTTCAACCGACCAGATCTCAGGAGGGAGATGCCACATTCAATGACCAGATCTCAGGAGGGAGACACCACACTTTCAACTGACCAGATCTAAAGAGGGAGATGCCACACTCAATGACCACATCTCAGGAGGGAGACAACACACTCAACCAACCACATCTCAGGAGGGAGATGTCACACTTTCAACCAACAAGATCTCAGGAGGAAGACGCCACACTTCCCACTGACCAGATCTCAGGAGGGAGAAGCCACATTCAATGACCAGATCTCAGGAGGAAGACACCATACTCAACGACCAGATCTCAGGAGGGAGATGCCACACTTTCAACTGACCAGATCTCAGGAGTGAGACACCACACTTTCAACCGACCAGATCTAAGGAGGGAGACGCCACACTTTCAACCGACCAGATATCAGGAGGAAGACGCCACATTCAAACAACCACATGTCAGGAGGGAGACACCACACTCAACCAACCAGATCTCAGGAGGGAGAAGCCACAGCCAATGACCACATCTCAGGAGGGAGACGCCACACTTTGAACTAACCAGATCTTAGGAAGCAGACGCTACACTTTCAACTGACCAGATCTCAGGAGCGAGACACCACACTTTCCATCGACCAGATCTCAGGAGGGAGATGCCACACTTTCCATCAACCAGATCTCAGAAGGGAGATGCCACACTTTTAACTGAACAGGTTTCAGGAGAACTCACTAATTCAATCTTTTCACTTGTTGTATATACTTGTTTCTTTTTCTTCTGAAGTCGATCTTGGAGTTTGTGTCTTTCTAGAAATTTGTCCACTTCATCTAAGTTCTCTGATTTATTGACATACAAATGCTCATAGTATTCCTTTATAATCCTTTCTATGTCTATAAAGTTGGTAGTTATGCTCCCTCTTTCATTTCTGATTTTAGTAATTTGAGTCTTCTCTCTTTGTCAATATAGCTAAAGGTTTATCAGTTTTGCTGATATTTTCAAAGACCAAGTTTTGATTTTACTGATTTTCTCTATTGTTTTTCTGTTCTCTACTGCTATAACTTTAATTATTTCCTCCTTTTTATTTGCTTTAGGGTTAGTTTGCTCTTCATTTTTCAATGTCTTAAGGTGGAAAGTCAGATTTTTTAACTTATTTCTTTTTCCCTAATATTTATATTCACAGATACAAATTTCCCTCTGAACATTGCTTAGCTGCAGCTTCTACATTTTGGTAGGTTTCACCTTCATTTTCATTATTCGCAAGATATTTTCTCATTTTCCTTTTAATTTATTTTAAATTCATTGTTTATTTAGAAGTGTGTTAATTTCCAAAACTGTACAACATGAAACAGAAATGGCAAGAATGAAAATCCTTCCCTTGTTCCTAATCTTGGGGGAAGAATTCAGTCTTTCAACATTAGGTATGATGTTAGTTGTGAATTTTTCATAGATACCCATGATCAGGTTGAGGAAGTTTTGACTCAGTATTAAAATGAAATAGAAGACATCCAGAATGGAAATAAAGGGGTAAAATTATCTCTAGTCTCACATGAAAGATTCTTGTATGTAGGAAATCATAAGGAACCCACTAAAAAACTATTAAAACCTTATAGCAAGTTTGCAAGATATAAGATCAATATATGTATACAGTAAGTGCTCACTTAACATCAGCAATAGGTTATTGGAAGCTCAACTTTAAGATAAATGATGTACAGCAGGTTCTCAAATACCATTTCATTCAACATCATTTCATTACATCATTAATGAGAAATTTTGTTATATGTCATTTCACTTAGAGTCAGTTTCCAAGAACCTACTGACAACATTAAGTAAGGACTTATTATATTAATTGAGTTTTTATACACTTACAACAAACAACCCAAAAATAAAATGTAAAAAAATTTCCTTTATAATAGCATGAAAAAGACTAGAATACTTAGGAATAAATGTAACCAAGGAGGTATAAGCTATGTATACTAAAAACTACAAAATATCGTTGAAAAATTAAAGAAGACCTAAGATATCTTTCCATGAACATGGATTAGAAGATTTAATATTGTTGGCCGGGCATGGCAGTTCATGCCGGTAACCCCAACACTTTGGGAGGCTGAGGCAGGTGGATCACTTGAGGTCAGGAGTTCGAGACAAGCCTGACCAACATGGTGAAATCCTATCTCTACTAAAAATACAAAAATTAGCCTGGCTGGGTGACACATGCCTGTAATCCCAACTATATGGGAGGCTGAGGCAGGAGAATTGCTTGAACCCAGGAAGCAGAGGTTGCAGTGAGCCGAGATTGCACCACTGCACTCCAGCCTGGGCAACAGAGCAAGACTTCTGCCTCAAAATCAACAACAACAACAACAAAAATGAAGATTTAATATTGTTAATGTGGCAACACTCTCTAAGTTGATCTAAAGATTGATCACACTCTGGCCGGGTGCTGTGGCTCATGCCTGAAATCTCAGCACTTTGGAAGGCTGAGGTGGGTGGATCACCTGAGGTCAGGAGTTCGAGACCAGCCTGGCCAACATGGTGAAACCCCATCTACTAAAACTAGCCGGGCATGGTGGTGTGCACCTGTAGTCCCAGCTAGTCAAGAGGCTAAGCAGGGAGAGTCGCTTGAACCCAGGAGGCGAAGGTTGCAGCAAGCTGAGATCGCGCCATTGCACTTCAGCCTGGATGACAGAGCAAGACTCCATTAAAAAAAAAAAAAAAAAAAAAAGATCACACTCCCTATCTGAAACCCTGCTGGCTTTGTTGAAATTGACAAATTGACTATAAAATGTATATGGAAACTCAAGAGACCCGGAATACACAAAAACAGTCTTTAAAATAGAACAAAGTGGAAGGGCTCACACTTCAAAATTTCAAAACTTACTACAAAGCTATGAAAACAAAAACTGTGTGACAATGGCATAAGCTAGACATATAGATCAGTAAAATAGAATTGAAAGTACAACAATAAATCCATATAATTATGGCAAATTGATTTTTGACAATTGAAGGGTGCCAAGACCATTCAATGGGAGGAATAATCTTCTCAACAACTGGTGCTAGGACAACTGCATAGCCACATGCAAAAGAATGAAGTTGGACCCCTATCTCACACCATATACAAGAATTCATTTTAAATGGTCACAGACCCAGCTATAAAAGCTAAAATTGTAAACACTTAGTAAAAACATGGATGTGAATCATCATCACCTTGGGTCTGGTGCTGTTATCTCAGATATGGCACCAAAAGTATAAGCAAGCAAAGAAAAATAGATAAATTGAATTTCAAAATTGAAAACCTTATGTGTCAAAGGACACTACCAAGACATTGAAAAGACAACTTACAGAATGGAAGAAAATATCTGCAAATTGCAATCTGATTGAGACTTGCATCTAGAATTTTTTTAACTCTTAAAATATAGATAACCCAATTAAAAATGGGAAAAGAACCTGAATAGAAGTTTCTCCAAATAAGACCTATGAATAGCCACTAAGAACCTGAAAAGATACTCAACATAATTAGTCATCAGGGAAATTCATACCGAAACCACATGAGCTACCACTTCACACCCACTAGCACAGATATAATAAAAAACAATAGGCAACAACAAGTTTTGATGAGGATGGAGAGAAATCAGACTCTGCTGATGGGAGGGTAAAAAGGTGAAACCACTTTGGAAAAGAGGTTGGCAGCTCCCCAACATGTCAAACATAGAGATACCATTTGATCTAACAATTCCACTTCTAGGCACATACCCAAGAGAAATGAAAACATTTGTACACAGCAAATTGTGCATGAACATTCATAGAACCATTATTCATAATAACCAAAATCTGGAAACAACCCGAATTGCCATAAACTAATAAACAGACAAAATGTAGCTTAGCCACACAATGAAACATCATTTCATCATAAAAAAGAATGAAGCTGCCAGGCGCAGTGGCTCAAGCCTGTAATCCCAGCACTTTGGGAGGCCAAGACGGGTGGATCACGAGGTCAGGAGATCGAGACCATCCTGGCTAACATGGTGAAACCCTGTCTACTAAAAAATACAAAAAACTAGCCAGGTGAGGTGGTGGGTGCCTGTAGTTCCAGCTACTTGGGAGGCTGAGGCAGGAGAATGGCATAAACCTGGGAGGCTGAGCTTGCAGTGAGCTGAGATCTGGCCACTGCACTCCAGCCTGGGCGACAGAGTGAGACTCCATCTCAAAAAAAAAAGAATGAAGCTCAGATACATGCTACAACATGAATGAACCTTGAAAATAATATGCTAAGTGAAAAAAGCAGTTACAAAATACTAAATATTATATGATTCCATTTATATGGAATGTTCAGGAATAGACAAGTGTATAGAGACAAAAGGTGGATCAGTGGTTGCTTTGGGCTAGAGAGGATGGAGAGTTGGATCGGTGATGGCTAATGGGTACAGGCTCCTTTATATTGATAAAAATGATCTAAAATTCATGGTAGTTATGGTTGCGACAGTCTGTGAATATACTAAAAACTATCAAATTTTATACTTTAAATGGATGAATTGTATGGTATATTAATTAATTCTCAAAAAAGCTGTTACCAAAAAACAAAATTCAGTGAATTTTTATTTCAGGTCACCCTCATTGTATACTGGACAAGTGCTAGACTGATGTTAGAAACAGTGCTGGTGCTCCTCGTCCTTGAGGGCCTGGGGTCCCACATCTGTCCAGGGCCCATGCACAGTGCCCAGGGGGAAACCCTCCAGAGGCACCTCAGTGCAGCTACAGACCTCACTCAGGATCATCAGCGAGTAATAAAATAATCATCTATAGGCAGTGTGACCTATGCAGGCCACAGGGACTCAGGGAGACTTTGAGGCTGGCAGAGGAAAGAAGCAGCAAGACCACATGGAATGCTGGGAGCCTTCCTAAAAGGCCTCTCCCATCCCAGAAGCTCCCAAAACTATCCTGGGTGGGCCGCAAAGCCCCAGGCTTTGGAGCAGGGTGCCTGTGCCCTACAAGCGGGCACCCAAGATGGCCGAATAGGAACAGCGCCAGCCTCCAGCTTCCAGTGTGAGCAACACAGAAGACAGGAGATTTCTGCATTTGCAACTCAGGTGCAGACTGACACCACACACCTCACACAGCTGGGTACACCTCTGAGATGAAGCTTCCAGAGCAAGAATCAGACAGCAACACTTGCTGTTAAGCAATATTCTATCTTCTGCAGCCTCCATGGTTGATACCCAGGCAACCAGGGTCTGGAGTGAACCTCAAGCAAACTCCAACAGACATGCAGCTGAGGGTCCTGACTATTAGAAGGAAAAATAACAAACAGAAAGGACACACACACCAAAACCCCATCAGTACATCACCATCATCAAAGACCAAAGGCAGATAAAACCACAAAGATGGGGAAAAAGCAGTGCAGAAAAGCTGGAAATTCAAAAAATCAGAGCACATCTCCCCCTCCAAAGGAATGCAGCTCATCACTGGCAAAGGAACAAAGCTGGACGGAGAATGACTTTGACGAGTTGGGAGAAGAAGGCTTCAGTCGATCAAACTTCTCAGAGCTAGAGGAGGAACTAAGTACCCAACACAAAGAAACTAAAAACCTTGAAAAAAGAATGGAAGAATGGATAACTAGAATAATCAATGCAGAAAAGTCCATAAATGAACTGATAGAGATGAAAACCACAACACGAGAACTACGTGACAAATGCACAAGCTTCAGTAACCGACTTGATCAACTGGAAGAAAGAGTATCAGTGATTGAAGATCAAATGAATGAAATGAAGCAAGAAGTGAAGTTTAGAGAAAAAAGAGTAAAAAGAAGTGAACAAAGCCTCCAAGAAATATGGAATTATGTGAAAAGACCAAATCTACGTCTGATTGGTGTGCCTGAAAGTGACAGGGAGAATGGAACCAAGTTGGAAAACACTCTGCAGGATATTATCCAGGGGAACTTCCCCAACCTAGCAAGGCAGGCCAACATTCAAATTCAGGAAATACAGAGAATGCCACAAAGATACTCCTCGAGAAGCGCAACTCCAAGACACATAATTGTCAGATTCACCAAAGTTGAAATGAAGGAAAAAATGTTAAGGGCAGCCAGAGAGAAAGGTCG
This sequence comes from Macaca thibetana thibetana, assembly GCF_024542745.1. Taxonomy (NCBI): domain Eukaryota; kingdom Metazoa; phylum Chordata; class Mammalia; order Primates; family Cercopithecidae; genus Macaca; species Macaca thibetana. The sequence goes on along the minus strand of NC_065586.1, from coordinate 129,624,522 downwards.
GGTTACCCACAAAGGGAAGCCCATCAGACTAACAGCAGATCTCTCGGCAGAAACTCTACAAGCCAGAAGAGAGTGGAGGCCAATATTCAACATTCTTAAAGGAAAGAATTTTCAACCCAGAATTTCATATCCAGCCAAACTAACTTTCACAAGTAAAGGAGAAATAAAATCCTTTACAGACAAACAAATGCTGAGAGATTTTGTCACCAGCAGGCCTGCCCTACAAGACATCCTGAAGGAAGCACTAAACATGGAAAGGAACAACTGGTATCAGCCATTGCAAAAACATGCCAAAATGTAAAGACCATCCATGCTAGGAAGAAACTGCATCAACTAGCGAGCAAAATAGCCAACTAATGTCATAATGACAGGATCAAGTTCACATATAACAATATTAACCTTAAATGTAAATGGACTAAATGGTCCAATTAAAAGACCTCCAGACTGGCAAATTGGATAAAGAGTCAAGACCCATCAGTTTGCTGTATTCAGGAGACCCATCTCACATGCAGAGACACATACTGGCTCAAAGTAAAGGGATGGAGGAAGATCTACCAAGCAAATGGAAAACAAAAAAAGGCAGGGGTTGCAATCCTCATCTCTGATAAAACAGACTTTAAACCAACAAAGATCAAAAGAGACTAGGCCATTACATACTGGTAAAGGGAGCAATTCAACAAGAAGAGCTAACTATCCTAAATATATATGCACCCAATACAGGAGCACCCAGATTCATAAAGCAAGTCCTTAGAGACTTACAAAGAGACTTAGACTCCCACACAATAATAATGGGAGACTTTAACACCCCACTGTCAACATTAGACAGATAAACGAGACAGAAAGTTAACAAGGATATCCAGGAACTGAACTCAACTCTGCACCAAGCGGATCTAATAGACATCTACAGAACTCTCCACCCCAAATCAACAGAATATACATTCTTCTCAGCACCACATCACACTTATTCCAAAATTGACCACATGGTTGGAAGTAAGGCACTCCTCAGCAAATATAAAAGTACAGAAATTATAACAAACTGTCTCTTAGACCACAGTGCAATCAAACTAGAACTCAGGACTGAGAAACTCAATCAAAATCACTCAACTACATGGAAACTGAACAACCTGCTCCTGAATGACTACTGGGTACATAGCAAAATGAAGGCAGAAATAAAGATGTTCTTTGAAACCAATGAGAACAAAGATACAACATACCAGAATCTCTGGGACACATTAAAAGCAGTGTGCAGAGGGAAATTTATAGCACTAAATGCCCACAAGAGAAAGCATGAAAGATCTAAAATTGACACCCTAACATCACAATTAAAAGAACTAGAGCAGCTAGAGCAAACACATTCAAAAGCTAGCAGAAGGCAATAAATAACTAAGATCAGAGCAGAACTGAAGGAGATAGAGACACAAAAAAACTCTTCAAAAAATCAATGAATCCAGGAGCTGGTTTTTTGAAAAGATCAACAAAATTGACAGACTGCTAGCAAGACTAATAAAGAAGAAAAGAGAGAAGAATCAAATAGATGCAATAAAAAATGATAAAGGGGATATCACCACCGACCCCACAGAAATACAAACTACCATCAGCAAATACTATAAACACCTCTGCGCAAATAAACTAGAAAACCTAGAAGAAATGGATAAATTCCTGGACACATACACTCTCCCAAGACTAAACCAGGAAGAAGTTGAATCCCTGACAATAGCAGGCTCTGAAATTGAGGCAATAATTAATATCCTACCAACCAAAAAAAGTCCAGGACCAGACGGATTCAAAGCCAAATTCTACCAGAGGTACAAGGAGGAGCTGGTATCATTCCTTCTGAAACTATTCCAATCAGTAGAAAAAGAGGGAATCCTCCCTGACTCATTTTATGAGGCCAACATCATCCTGATACCAAAGCCTGGCAGAAATACAACAAAAAAAGAGAATTTTAGACCAATATCCCTGATGAACATCGATGCAAAAATCCTCAATAAAATACTGGCAAACCGAATCCAGCAGCACATCAAAAAGCTTACCCACCATGATCAAGTGGGCTTCATCCCTGGGATGCAAGGCTGGTTCAACATATGCAAATCAATAAACGTAATCCAGCATATAAACAGAACCAAAGACAAAAACCACATGATTATCTCAATAGATGCAGAAAAGGCCTTTGAAAAAATTCAACAGCCCTTCAAGCTAAAAACTCTCAATAAATTCGGTATTGATGGAACGTATCTCAAAATAATAAGAGCTATTTATGACAAACCCACAGCCAATATCATACTGAATGGGCAAAAACTGGAAGCATTCCCTTTGAAAACTGGCACAAGACAGGGATACCCTCTCTCACCACTTCTGTTCAACATAGTGTTGGAAGTTCTGGCTAAGGCAATCAGGCAAGAGAAAGAAATAAAGCATATTCAGTTAGGAAAAGAAGAAGTCAAATTGTCCCTGTTTGCAGATGACATGATTATATATTTAGAAAACCCCATTGTCTCAGCCCAACATCTCCTTAAACTGATAAGCAACTTCAGCAAAGTCTCAGGATACAAAATCAATGTGCAAAAATTACAATCATTCTTATACACCAGTAACAGACAAACAGAGCCAAATCATGAATGAACTCCCATTCACAATTGCTTCAAAGACAATAAAATACCTAGGAATCCAACTTACAAGGGATGTGAAGGACCTCTTCAAGGAGAACTACAAACCACTGCTCAGTGAAATAAAAGAGGACACAAACAAATGGAAGAACATACCATGCTCATGGATAGGAATAATCAATATCATGAAAATGGCCATACTGCCCAAGGTAATTTATAGATTCAATGCCATCCCCATTAAGCTACCAATGACTTCCTTCACAGAATTGGAAAAAATTGCTTTAAAGTTCATATGGAACCAAAAAAGACCCTGCATTGCCAAGACAATCCTAAGCCAAAAGAATAAAGCTGGAGGCATCATGCTACCTGACTTCAAACTATACTACAAGGCTACAGTAACCAAAACAGCATGGTACTGGTACCAAAACAGAGATATAGACCAATGGAACAGAACAGAGCCCTCAGAAATAATACCACACACCTACAGCCATCTGATCTCTGACAAACCTGACAAAAACAAGAAATGGGGAAAGGATTCCCTATTTAATAAATGGTGCTGGGAAAATTGGCTAGCCATAAGTAGAAAGCTGAAACTGGATCCTTTCCTTACTCCTTATACAAAAATTAATCCGAGATGGATTAGAGACTTAAATGTTAGACCTAAAACCATAAAAACCCTAGAAGAAAACCTAGGGAATACCATTCAGGACATAGGCATGGGCAAGGACTTCATGTCTAAAACACCAAAAGCAACGGCAACAAAAGCCAAAATTGACAAATGGGATCTAATTAAACTAAAGAGCTTCTGCACAGTGAAAGAAACTACCATCAGAGTGAACAGGCAACCTACAGAACGGGAGAAAAATTTTGCAATCTACTTATCTGACAAAGGGCTAATATCCAGAACCTACAAAGAACTCAAACAAATTTACAAGAAAAAAACAAACAACCCCATCAAAAAGTGGGCAAAGGATATGAACAGATACTTCTCAAAAGAAGGCATTTATACAGCCAACAGACACATGAAAAAATGCTCATCATCACTGGCCATCAGAGAAATGCAAATCAAAACCACAATGAGATACCATCTCACACCAGTTAGAATGGCAATCATTAAAAAGTCAGGAAACAACAGGTGCTGGAGAGGATGTGGAGAAATACGAATACTTTTACACTGTTGGTGGGACTGTAAACTAGTTCAACCATTGTGGAAAATAGCGTGGCAATTCCTCAAGGATCTAGAACTAGAAATACCATTTGACCCAGCCATCCCATTACTGGGTATATACCCAAAGTATTATAAATCATGCTGCTATAAAGACACACGCACATGTATGTTTATTGTGGCACTATTCACAATAGCAAAGACTTGGAATCAACCCAAATGTTCATCAGTGACAGACTGGATTAAGAAAATGTGGCAAATATACACCATGGAGTACTATGCAGCCATAAAAAGGGATGAGTTCATGTCCTTTGTAGGGACATGGATGCAGCTGGAAACCATCATTCTCAGCAAGAACAGAAAAACAAATACTGCATGTTCTCACTCATAGGTGGGAACTGAACAATGAGATCACCTGGACACAGGAAGGGGAACATCACACACTGGGGCCTATTGTGGGGAGCGGGATGGGGGAGGGATAGCATTAGGAGATATACCTAATATAAATGATGAGTTAATGGGTGCAGCACACCAACATGGCACATGTATACCTATGTAACAAATCCGCATGTTGTGCACATGTACCCTAGAACTTAAAGTATAATAATAAAAAAAACATCATCATCATCTATGAACAACAGTAATGCCAGTAAGAAGAATAAAATAATAATCTATGAACAACAGTGATGACAGTAAGGAGAATAAAATAATATAAAATAATAATCTATGAACAACAGTGATGACAGTAAGGAGAATAAAATAATATAAAATAATAATCTATGAACAACAGTGATGACAGTAAGGAGAATAAAATAATATAAAATAATAATCTATGAACAACAGTGATGACAGTAGGGAGAATAAAATAATATAAAATAATAATCTATGAACAACAGTGATGACAGTAAGGAAAATAAAATAATATAAAATAATAATCTATTAACAGTAATGACAGTAAGGAGAATAAAATAATAATCTATGAACAACAGTGATGTCAGTAAGGAGAATAAAATAATCATCTATGAACAACAGTGATGACAGTAAGGAGAATAAAATAATCATCTATGAACAACGGTGATGACAGTAAGGAGAAGGAGGTGAGCCCACTCCTATGGAGCTCACAATGTGCAGAACGTTCTTCGAATCCCTTTAAACCCAACAGCAACCTTCATCCTACTAATAACCCCATTTATAGGTGTGCAAACTGAGGCAGAGGGAGGTCAGGAAAGATGTCCAAGGTCCCACCACTAACAGGCATGAAGGGAAGGCCCCAGAGCCCACTTCTTAAGGCAGGGCCCTTCCCCACTGAGGTGAGCAGCTGCTGTCATCCCACCCGCCCTTCTCCTTCGGGGCCAGGAGGGGCTGGGGGCCCTAGAGCCACAGCCAGAAAAAGGCTGAACTTTTTTTACTCAGTTGAATAAATAATCAGGCTTTATGCTTTCTTCTACCTGTGAGGTAAGAGGCGGGTCCACCCCAGCTGGGGTCCTGGGGCTGCCCGGGGTGGGGCTCTGGGTGTTAATTGTGTTCACGTGACTGAGCCAAGTTTCAGTCCTTGGGGACCGATATGTTCCCTGTAAAACATTTCCCATCTAACAGTCGCTATGTTAAAAATCCCTGGGATTCCATTTAGTCATGATCGCCAGAGAAAAACGGAATTCAGAACTAGAGAATGAAATGAGATAAAAGTGGACGGTTGTGGCTGGAATTCTTTCTTGTACAAATCAAAATGCGGTAATAGTTTCAACACATTTGACACCATCATAAATCCAGACACATCCAGTAGGCTCACTCCATAGCTCCGGTAGGCGGGAATCAGTCACTCAGGCGCCTTCACGGACCTCTCCTGTATCCCCCGTCCTCCCCGGGTTTGAGGAGCTCGGGGTCCTGCCCTGGGACACATCTGTCTTGCCCTCGGACACTGGCTCTGCCCTTCGCCCAGCACTGCCAGGAGGCCAAAAAACAAGGCAGTGGCCACGGGCTCCCTTCCTGCTGGGCCCCTTTCTGGGCAGTGCTAGTTTTCTCCTCGGAGGCCAGTCGGCCTCCCACCACCCTGGCTGCAGTCCTCACTCCACACTTCAGGGGATGCCAGGGTAGTCTCCTTACACCCTGCCCCACCCTCCTGACAGGCCCTTCACCAAACTCTCTTCAACCCCTCTCTGGGCCTGCCACCTGCCTCCTGCTGGGACTCTTGTGTTTCTGGTCATGAGCTCAAAATAGTAATACATTTTAATTCTTTTTTTTTTTTTTTTTTGAGACGGAGTCTGGCTCTGTCGCCCAGGCTGGAGTGCAGTGGCCGGATCTCAGCTCACTGCAAGCTCCGCCTCCCGGGTTTACGCCATTCTCCTGCCTCAGCCTCCCGAGTAGCTGGGACTACAGGCGCCCGCCACCTCGCCCGGCTAGTTTTTGTATTTTTTAGTAGAGACGGGGTTTCACCGTGTTAGCCAGGATGGTCTCGATCTCCTGACCTCGTGATTCGCCCATCTCGGCCTCCCAAAGTGCTGGGATTACAGGCTTGAGCCACCGCGCCCGGCCCTTTAATTCATTTTTTAAAAAATACTGAAAATATTAACAGAAGTCACAGTAATGAACGTGTGCAATATAAAGTTGCAGCCCTGAACACAGGCTCTCGTCCAGTTTAGCACGATCAGCTATTCCTGCGTATTTTGCGACTATAATTAGTTTCTCGCTTTTGAGGAGGGGTGGCCACAAATCTGCACCACTCGCTGGCCTGTGGCCTGGCAGGGAGACCCAGCCTCCAGCTGCCCTCAGCCCAGGATCCCCTTCCTGGCCTCCTCAGCCGAGCCCCCTGCAAGGCACTCAGGCAGAAACTCACCCTCAGGCCGGACACCAGGATAAACTTCACACAGAGGAGACAGTGAAATGCTTCCAACTACGCAGACCCCAGAAACTGAGGGCAGTGACCTTGTGACTGTGGATTTCTACACGGTCTGTAATATCAATATTGACTTTCTCTTTGACCCAAATTACTTGAATGAATGTTTTTAAGTATCAAGACTGTTCATTGTAGAAGTCATCCTTGTGTTGTCAATTCTAACTGTGTGGACTTGCAGTCAAAGGGCATAAGTAGGTTGGGTCTACTTTTGAAACCTGGCTGAGACTTTCCTGTGGCCCAGTGCACATCCATCAACAAACGCCGGGGCCCACGCTGACCGGTCTGTGTGAGCTGAGCGTGACATGCGTGCTGCACGTGTCATCTCAGTCTTTTTCAGTTAAACATGAGAATTGAAGCATGATCAGGTTTTTCAAATATCCTATGGATATTTAGAAAGAATGTTAACCCTTGGAGAGGCAAGGATATTGTCTTAGTCCACGGGGACCCCACACCTTGTAGGGAAGGTGAGAGGGGGCAGGTCGTGTGTGTCCTCGGGGCCTGCTGCGCTCTCTGGCCTGCCTCGTACCATCCTCCTGCCTCTGTGGGCACCCAGCTCCTTCCGGCTCCAGGCTCTGCATGTCTGGTCCCACCTCATCGATAAAGCCTTGGTCTAAAGGTCACAAGAGGACTGAGACAGGGCCCAACTGAAAGTGGTCGCCGGGGCTCTCTCCTCATCTCCCCACTGTAAATCTCCGTACAGCATGTACTATTTGCATCATTGTCTGTCCCTTTTCTGGTGTGTTCATTAATTGTCTTCGACCTCCGTGAGGAGCTCCCTGAGCCCTGCCTTTCCCACCTTGTTTACAGACTGTCAGGGAGCTGGCACTGAGCCGTGCTCAGTGGGCTGTTAAGGCAGCAAACGACCAAACAGACAAGCTCTGCCCATTGTTTCAACCTGGGGGCTGGTGCCATCAGGAACGGGGTACAGAGGGGCTCTGGGTGCTTAGTGTGGCCTGGCTCCCATGCCCACATCCGGGCCTGGCTGAGGCCACCCTGCAGGACTTGATTGAACACTCGCTTCCTGTGTTCCTGTTGTGGGGAGGACCCCTCAGTACCAGGGCCACAGCTGGGAAAGGACCACCCCAGAGGACCTCATGAGAACACTCAAAACTCAAACAACCCAAGAGAGCCTGAGCAAACATTGTGAACAGACACTTCAACAGATGGCAAGTAAGCACGTGAGAAGGTGTTCAGCATCGTTAGTCCTTAGGTAAATGCAAATTAAAACCACAAGGACACAGCACCGTATATCTGCTAGAATGTCAAACATTATCAACCGAGTGTTGGAACCTTGTGGAGGAAGCAGAACACTCAGAGATTACCAGGGGATCTGACATGATGCAGCCACTCCAGAAAGGGTGGAATGTTAAACTTGCACCTACCGCACAGTCGTTCCATTCCTAGGCAGCCGAGAGAAATGAAAGCACATGTCCCTGTAATGACTCGTACATTAATATTTGTGGCAGATTTTTTTGCAATGGCCCGATACTTTAAGCAATGCAAACGTCCATCAACAAGTGAACAGGTGAACAGCACAATGGAGCGCTATTTACCAAGAGGAAGAAATGAACTATGGTTTCTCACCACATGGATGAATCGCAAGTAATTGTGCTGAGCGAAAAAAGCTAGACTCTCATCCCCCAAAACAGAGTATGTGCTATATAATCCATTTACACAAAATTCAAATAGTACGAACAGGCCACAGGAAGGGACAGGGCAGACATTCAAACATAGATGAAAAACGTTGGGGGTGATGGATGCGTCCATTCTCATAGACGCTGAGATCCTTTCAGGGGTGTATGCACATGTCAAAACTTATTGCAATATATTCTTTAAATATGTGAAGTTTATTGTATGCTAATTATACCCCAATAAACCTATTAAAACAAAATCACAACATATCAAAACTCTTGGAATGCAGCTAAAGCCATGCTAAAGGGAAAGTTATAACCTAAAATATATGCATTAAAAAAGAAAAAATGCTGAACATAAACAATCTGAATGTCCATATAAAAAAGCTAGAATAAGCAGAAGTAAATCACAAAGATGAGACCAGAAAGAAATTAATTAGAAGGCAGATGTTCACTAAGAAAAATCAAGACAACCAAAGGCACAAGCTCCACATGCCTTGAAAAGACTAATGAGATGAATAAGCCACCAGCAGCACCGGTCAAGAACAGCAGAGCGCCCAGAGTCCCAGCTGTGTGGGGGGCTGTGAGGGAGGATCGCTAGAGCCCAGGAGTTTGAGTCTGGTCTGGGCAACACGGTGAGACCCTGGTCTCAAAAAAACAAGGGGGTGGGGGGAGAGAAGAGACAAATTGCCACTATCAGGATTGAAAAATGCATATGACTACAGATTTTGTAGACATTAAGGCTAGTAGAAAGACACTACTAACAAATTTATACCGACAAACTTGAAAATTTAGATTAAATGTACCAATTCATTTTAAAAAGAACTGAACAAAGCAGATCTAATAGGAAATACAGAATCTGAATACTTCAATTATTTATTTTAAAAAATTAAATCTGGGAAAAAAAAACTTTCCTAAAAAGGAAACTCCAAGCCTAGATAGAGAGCTTTACTGGTGAATTCTTCCAAATGTTTAAGAAGAAATAAAACCAATGCTACATAAAGAAACTCTTGCAAATTTTTTTTATTATACTTTAAGTTCTGGGATACATGTGCAGAATGTGCAGGTTTGTTACACAGGTCTAGAGGTGCCATGGTGGTTTGCTGCACCCATCAACCCATTAAGTATTTCTCCTAATGCTATCCCTCCCCTAGCCCCCCACCCCCTGACAGGCCCCAGTGTGTGATGTTCCCCTCCCTGTGTCTATGTGTTCTCATTGTTCAGTTCCCACTTATGAGTGAGAACATGCAGTGTTTGGTTTTCTGTTCCTGTGTTAGTTTGCTGAGAATGATGGTTTCCAGCTTCATCCATGTCCCTGCAAAGGACATGAACTCATCCTTTTTTATGGCTGCATAGTATTCCATGGTGTATATGTGCCACATTTTCTTTATCCTGTCTATCATTGATGGGTCATCAGAATGAACAGGCAACCTACAGAATGGGAGAAAATTTTTGCAATCTATCCATCTGACAAAGGGCTAATGTCCAGAATCTACAAGAAACTTAAACAAATTTACAAGATAAAAGCAAACAACCCCATCAAAAAGTGGGTGAAGGATATGAACAGACACTTCTCAAAAGAAGATGTTTATGCAGCCAACAAACATATGAAAAAAAGTTCATCATCACTGGTCATTAGAGAAATGCAAATCAAAACCACAATGAGATATTATCTCGTGCCGGTTAGAATGGTGATTATTAAAAAGTCAGCAAACAACAGATGCTGGAGAGGATGTGGAGAAATAGGAACACTTTTACATTGTTGGTGGGAGCCTAAATTAGCAAATATTTTTTTAAAGAGAATATACTCCTAACTCTTACGGTACCTGAATAATCCTCGTAGCAAAAATTAAACAGAAATACTACAACAAAAGAAAAAAATCACACATCATTTTCTTTTTTAAACATTGACCCAATGTATTACCAAACTAATTCCTGTGAAATACAAAAAGAATAATATATCATGATAAAGGCAAGTTTGTTTAACCCATGGTTAATGTAACATATGAAAATCAAATCATCTATCATCTTAATAGATACCAAAAAGAATTTCATAAAAGTCAACACTTATTTATGATAAAAAGCAAAACCCTTAACAAATTAGGGATAGACTGGGCTTCCCTTGATCTGATAAATAGCATCTACAAAACCGAACATCAAATATTATATTTAATAGTGAAATTAAATGTGGAACACGTTTGCTCTGAGTCCATGAATGAGATAAGATCCCCATTGGCCACCTCTATTCAACACTGGACTGAAGGGTCCCAGTCCACAAAACAAAGCACAGAAAAAGAGATTAAAGGTACATGGATTGGAAGGAGAAGATAAATCTGAATATTCACGGATGACATGATTACACAAGTAGACATCTAAAAGATACTTTGGATTCAATTAAGAAGAGATTTTAAGAAAAAAAGAGGAATGTTCTGGCGTGAGGAGCTCTGCAACGCACTGCTGGGTGCAGAAGATGAAGATGGCACCACGTGTCTCTAAACCACAAACGTAACCACTGATTTCTATACATATTTGCATTTGCTGTAATGTGTGAGAAATCTGAAGGTTACCCAGCACAACCGTCCACAGCAGATGGCCCTCGAAGGGGATGGGGGTTAGAGCCAGGCAGGGCCTGGAAAGACTGGATTTTATACGGATGTGGAGGACATTGCAAGAGAAAGGCATCCAAGACGTTCTCACGAAATCCACTACAACTGTACAAGAGAATGAGGAGCTGTGATTTCGACAGCCAGCTGGTAGATCTCCTCCTCAGGGTGCTTTACAATGTCATCCCCTCCAGCGGAAATGCAGCCTCGTCATATCCCTGAGAAACGGGTCTGTTGGTTCCTCCCTCCACACGTGTAGACTGTCCCTCCAGGAGGTTAGACGCCTCCCCTGAAACTGGCGCAGGAGACACCGCATGACCAAATCGGCACATGTACAAGTTGTCCCCAAAGCACATTTGGCAAGCCCATAAGATAGGGACGCACAAACATGTCAACCGGAAAGCACCTGGCAACGTTCAAGGCATCTTGACACTGAAGCACCTCAAGCACCTGCAACAGCAGCGCAGTTCCCACAGGTGAGGAAACAGGCTGAGCAAGCTGCAGCATAGGCCCCTGCCAGACCCACGGCTCCCAGCGCACCCAACAGCCCTCTTCTCCCACCCCAGGGCAGGCCTCTCCGATGGGGACTCCAGCCACTGACTCTGCCCTCATTAGTGTGGCCCTGCTCTCCCCTGCCCACGGGTCCCCTTGCATCCATGAACCCTGTGGACAGCCCTTCTGAAGCCAGGCTCCTGTGGTCAGAGTCCCTTTCCACTGCATCCTGTGGTCAGCATCCATAGCCCACCCCAGAGCTCACCCCTGAGCTGGAGCACAAACCCACCTGCTGTTTCTGTGTCCCCCTTCACCACACCTGCGTCCTCCTCATCCTGGGGCACGGCCTCGGCCTCCATGATTTCCTCGTACAGTCCTGCTAGCGGCATTTCCCCAATGACATCATAGATCGCTTCTTCAGGAGATGCCTCAGATCTTCCCAGACCTGAAGCAAGGTGAACATGGTCACACGCAGGCCCTCAGTGTGGACGTGGCCACAGGCAAGGGAGGGCAGTGACTCCAGGCGGGAACCCCACCCAGGCAGCAGAAAGGCAGGACGCTGTTGGCTAGGATGGGGGGGCCACAGGAACACAGCCAGACCCCCAGTGCCCTCCCATCCCTGGCCACCGTCCCTTGTCAGTCAACCACATGATGCTTCCCGGTGAGCCCCAGTGTGCTGCCTGGGGGAACCTTCTAGGGTTCAGCTCAGTCTTGAGGGCTGGAGGCTGAGGCAGATGTCTGCCACTCTCTCTGGCCAATAAAATGAGCCCTAAGTGGCCAGGCACGGTGGCTCAAGCCTGTAATCCTAGCACTTTGGGAGGCCGAGACGGGCGGATCACGAGGTCAGGAGATCGAGACCATCCTGGCGAACACGGTGAAACCCTGTCTCTACTAAAAAATACAAAAAACTAGCCGGGCGTGGTGGCGGGCGCCTGTAGTCCCAGCTACTCGGGAGGCTGAGGCCGGAGAATGGCGTGAACCTGGGAGGCAGAGCTTACAGTGAACGGAGATCCGGCCACTGCACTCCAGCCTGGGCGGCAGAGCGAGACTCTGTCTCAAAAACAAAAAAAGAAAAAAAGCCCTAAGTGAGACCAGCCTGCAGGCTGAAGCAACTGCCTTAGATGCGGACCCACCATGTTGACTTCTGACCAACTCGAGTTCCGGGAAGGCCTCTAAGATTTCTATTTTATCTACTGTTCCTTGCATAAGAGCATGCATTTACCGTAAATCCTGCCCTTAAGCAATTGTCCTGCACGTCCCCTTCCCCTGGGGTATAAAACTTCTAGTTGTGAGGGATGATCATATGGGCATCCACCGTCTCAGCTAAAGGCCGTCCAAGGCACGGACATCGCTTGTCCTCATAAGTCCCTTTTAAGCGTTTCTTCCTAAGAAACTGGATTTGTCTGTCTCTTCAGCTTCCCTGGACTGTGGGGGTAGCTCTGCACAGGCCTGACCTATGGAGCATCCCACCTGCCCGGACCCCAACGCCAGGTTGGAGCTGTGAGCTGCTCCTGCTCCCACACACCAGCTGATGGGATCAGGGTGGGGTCACGCTTACCCCTCTGCATGGCTTGTGTGACTCGAGGCAGAATCAGAAAGGCCATGAGGCCCAGAAGGAGAAGACCAAGAAGGGCTCCCAGGATGACACTGACCACCCAGAGTGTCCGGAAGGGCGCTGCAGGCAGCGGGGAGCCTGGGCCAGGCTCTGAGGAAGGAGAGGTCTTGAGCCAGCAGAGTGGCCAGCGGGGACCTGCACACCCTCCGCAGGACAGGGTGGCTCCAAGGGCCCAGCCACACCCCTCCCTCATGGGGGACCTGCGAGTTGGAAGTGCTGGGGGGGCATCTGCTGCTTTCAGCTGCGCAGAGCACCCCAGAATGACTAGTGTCCACTGGGGGGGTCTGCTTTCCAGGGACAGCCCCCTTCCTTGGTAAAACATGGCCCCCAAGCAGATGCCAGGGCAAGTCACAAGAGGTGACCAGAGCACAGAGAATGGGGGCGGCTCAGGGAAAGTTACCCACTGCTGCTATTTGTGCTAAGGTCATCGCTGTGGTTAACTGTTTGTTTGCTGCAAAGAGAATGAGGTGCAGGCTTTGGGAACAACTGAACCTGCCAACACCCAGGTGACACATACCCGAAATGGACAAGGATTGGAATAAACAAAAGGGAATTCCCAAAAAAGATTGGGGGAAACCCCAGGGGGTGCATGTCCCAAACAGGCCTCCACAGCAAATCAGCTTATCCCAGAAAAATCCCAGGGTGGAAATCAGCCCGCTAAAGCCTGGGCGTGCTCTCCTGCCCACCGAAGCGACGGAAGCAACACTCAAGACCGACCCCATCCCAGCGGCCTCTGCCGGCCTCATGACCCGTTTCCCAACGCCCCCCACTCACCCAAGCAGCGCACGCCCGCGTCCTCCTTGTGCGCGCAGTCTCCGCGTCCCCACCGCTCCGCAGGGCAGCCCCGCAGGGACGCCTCGCTGCCCCGGCACCCCACCTCGTCCAGCCACACGGGTCCGGAGCCAGGGCCAAAGGCGGCGGACCCCAGGGCGGCGACGGCCCCACCACAGCCCAGCTGGCGGCACACGACCTCCGCGTCCGCCAGGTCCCAGCCGTCGTCACACACGGTGCCCCAGGAGCCCGCGTGCCAGAGCTCCACGCGCCCGGAGCAGCGGTCCTCGCCCCCGCGCACGCGCAGCGCGCCCTCCTCTGGAACGGGGGCTGCTGTCACTGCGGGGGCTGGACCGGGATGGGAAGGAGGACAGGGACAAGGACAGAGGGGTACCTGGGCAGCCGAGCGAGGAGGGACAAGGACAGAGGGGTACCTGGGCAGCCGAGCGAGGAGGGACAAGGACAGAGGGGTACCTGGGCAGCCGAGCGAGGAGGAGCAGTTGAGGGGCTCCCCAGGGTCCTCAGGAACTTCTCCTGCCTTTTCTGCACAGGAAATGGGGACCCGTTTCTGTATTTGCAAGCTCAGCAGCTAAATTATGTAAAATATTTTTCGTTTCCTTTTTCCCTCTGTCTCCCCAACACACCAATTTCTGCTAAAGAGAGAACCCTCTGTTTAAGCAAGAGATCTCCACATGGGATTACAGATTCCACAAACTGTGCTGGAGTCTTTTCCAAGGGGGGACGTCTCCCTGTGGGACGTCCTCAGACCATACCGGGAAGTGCAGGGGTCCTGCTTCCCTCACTGGGGAGATCACCGGGTCTGGGAAGACTCCAGATGTTCCCCACCCAGCCCAGAGCCTCAGCGCAGGGACCCCCCACCTTTGACTGGACCAGCACAGGGCAGACTCATCCAGAATAAGGAAAAGGGAAACTGACATTTCATCTCCCAGGAAAGGGCCCAGGCAGACACAGTGTGGGGCCCCTCAGAGGCCCCTCTCCACCACCACTCCCCCCACACACAGGCCCACCCACTCACCTGTGCACAGGACCCACGCTTCCTCTCCACTGGAGCATGAATGCTGGTCCCAGGGGGCTGATGGGCACTGCCACAGGGACCGGTCATGCCTGTCCCTGCACTGGATGGAACCCACCCAGAGAAACTCAGGAGCAGACCAGCTTCCTCTCCTGGCCTGCAGCTGCCCGTGGGACCCACAGCCCAGCTGCCTACACAGGACCTCAAGGGAGGCCGCACTCAGGGTCCGGCAGACGCCACCCCAGGTCCCATTGTAGAAAATTTCCAGCCGCCCTGCGCATGGCTGCCTGTGGTCCTGAAGCCTCAGATCCGTGAACTCTGCAGAGAGAGAGGCCAGTCAACAAGGCCCAGCTCGGAGTGCGGGTGGGGACGACAAGGTGGAAGCGCTGCAGGACCTGAGCAGAAGACACTGGCGTCCTCCTTGTGGCTGCAGTCGTGCTGGCCCCAGCCCGCCGACGGGCACTGCCACAGCGCAGACTCGTGGCCCTGGCAGCCCAGCTCATCCAGCCAGATGCGCTCCGCCCCGGCTCCGAAGTGTGCGGCCCCCAGAGCGCTCAGGGCGCGGCCACAGCCCAGCTGCCTGCAGACCACGTGCGCGTCCTGCAGGTCCCAGGCGTCGTCACACACGGTGCCCCACGCGCCCCCGTGCAGCACCTCCACGCGCCCCGCACAGCGCCCCGGCCCCGCGGCCAGCCGCACCCCGAGGCTCCCTGTGGAGAGACAGAGTCAGGGCGCCCAGGACCCCGCGGCGACGGGCCATGGGGGATGCGGTTCTGCCCTCACCAGAGCACACCACGCCGGCGTCCCGCGAGGTTCCCGCGGGCTCCTGCAGGGTCGCGGACACGTTGCACTGAGTCAGGCGGGTCTCGGTGCCCAGACAGCGCGCGCGGCTCAGCGACACCTGGACGGACCCGCGGCTGGGGGCAGGTGCGTCATAGGCTTGTTCGGCCGCTCCGCACCCGAGCTGCCGGCACACCACGTCCGCGCCGCGCAGGTCCCAGGCATCGTCCAGGACGCGGCCCCACACGCCCTCCAGGGAGACCTCCACGCGGCCATCACAGCGGCTCTGTCCTTCCCTCAGCCGCACGGCGTGGGGCAGACCTGGGGATGGGGACCCACAGGGGACCCAGGGTGTCAGCGGGAGGGACCCGGAACCACCCCACAGCAGGGCCCCTCCCTCTCCGCCCCCTCTGTCCATGCCTCTCACACCCTCCTCCTCCACCGTCCTGGCTGCACCCACCTGAGCAGACCGCGGAGGCTGAGTTTCCCGGGGCACAGGCCGGGGCGCCCAGGGTGCTTACTGGGCAATTCCACAAGTAGGGTTCTGTCCCCCCACAGTGAAACGCGTCAGGCCAGATGGCAGCGTCCCCGTCCCCAAAATGGCCTCCTCGAGGTGCAGCCAACGCGTTGCCGCAGTTGAGCTGGTGGCAGAGGACGGTGGCATCTGCTATGTCCCAGTGGGTGGCACAGAGGGGCGCCCAGGACCCCTGCACCTGGAGCTCCACGCGGCCCTCACAGCTGCTGCTGCCATTGACCAGCCTGAACTCTGGGGGAGAGGAAGAGTCAGCGTGGCTCGCACATGGCAGACACTGTCTGCACTTTCCTTCATGTGAGCCTGAGCCTGGTTACACAGTCCAGTACTTGGGGGACCAGATTGAGGGCATGAAAACAGCTTTGGCGAGTGACGTCACCACAATTGCCTGGGAAATCAAAAAGTGAAGGGCATCATCCCTTCACTTAGGCAGTGATTAAGTTGGGAAAACTATGGAAATACACTTTGTCAGTGCTCTGGAATGCACCCAACACAGGGGAACGCTAATAAAGGTGAAGCTGCTGAATGTTGTCTCCAATAAGCAGGCAGTGAGCACCAAGACAGAGCTCCACACACCCTCTCAGATCCTGCTTCTCATTGCCAGCCAAAGCTCTGGGAAACGGGGCAGCACCCCTGGCCCCAGTCCCCAGGCCCCACACATGCTGCTGCACCTGGTTCTTGGTGTGAGCCTAGTCAAACATACCCCACACCCTGCACGTCAGAGGAAATGCCTGAGGGTAAGTAGCAACAACAGTATACGTGGCAGAGTAAGGAACCCCAAAGCTCCATCTCCCTCTAATGTAATGACTAGGTGGTAAAACTCATAACCAACTTTTTTGAAATTCTAGTATCTGGGAACAACTTGAAACCACTTAAGGAAGAAAGAAGTGGCAAATTTGATTCTGCATAAGGAACGAGTGAAGAATAATGCCTTAGTATTGAAGGTGTGCCCCAACAAAGAGCTAACATGCAAAGACTGGAAGAGTCGGGAGTGCTTGTTTGTCTGTTTTTTACTATGGGCATTTAAGGAAACATGTCTAATCACTAACCCCACTAACCAACAGAAAAGAGACCCTAGTGGTCACATGCAACAAAGAGTCTTTACAAAAGGAGTTTAGAAAAGTCATTAAACAGGGCCAGGCACGGTAGCTCATGCCTGTCATCCCAGCCCTTTGGGAGGCCAAGACGGGTGGATCATGAGGTCAGGAGTTCAATACCAGCCTGGCCAAGATGGTGAAACCCTGTCTCGGCCGGGCGCGGTGGCTCAAGCCTGTAATCCCAGCACTGTGGGAGGCCGAGATGGGCGGATCATGAGGTCAGGAGATCGAGACCATCCTGGCTAACACGGTGAAACCCCGTCTCTACTAAAAAATACAAAAAACTAGCCGGGCGCGGTGGCGGGCGCCTGTAGTCCCAGCTACTCAGGAGGCTGAGGCAGGAGAATGGCGTGAACCCGGGAGGCGGAGCTTGCAGTGAGCTGAGATCCGGCCACTGCACTCCAGCCTGGGCGACAGAGCGAGACTCCGTCTCAAAAAAAAAAAAAAAAAAAAAAAAAAAAAAAAAGAAACCCTGTCTCTACTAAAAATACAAAAATTAGCCAGGCACAAAATTATTACTAATTACTAATACAAAAATTAGTGGTGGATGCCTGTAATTCCAGCTACTCGGGAGGCAGAGGCAGAACTGCTTGAACACAGGGGGCGGAGGTTGCAGTGAGCCAAGATCACACTACTACACTCCAGCCTAGATGAAACAGCGAGACTCCATCTCAAAGAAAAAAAAAAAAAATCAGCAACAACCAACCCTGGTGATAGAGAAAAATGTGATTTCTAGAGTTGCCACAGTATAATAATTCAAAATGTCCAGTTTCCAACAAAAAAGATGAGACATGCAAAGTAACCATAAATTATAACACATTTATAGGGGGAAAAGGGAAATAGAAATTGTCCTTGAGGATGCTAAGTTATCAGACTTACTAGACAAATACTTTAAATACACTGTCTTAGATATGCTCAAAAAGCTATAGGAAACCAGGATAATGATATCTTACCAAATAAGGAATATTGATAAAAATATATAAATTATAAAAAGGAATTGAGTAGATTTTTCTGTAGCTTAAAAAAGTTCAATAACAAATGAAAAATTCACTAAAAGGTTCAACAGCAGATCCCTTGAGTGAGCAAAAGATAGAATCTATGAACTTGAATATAAGTCAATTCAGATTATCTAGTCTGAGGAGCAGAAAGAAAAAAGAATTAAAAAAATCAATAGATCCCAAAAGACCTGTGGGACACCATTAAGGATACTAAGAGATGCATAATCAGAGTCACAGAAAGAGAGAACACTGGTTCTTCCACAGAATAACAAAAAAAAAAAAAAAAATTTTAAGAGAGAGAGGAGAAAGTGAAAGAAAAAATATTTGAAGAAATAATGGTAAAAAAATTCCAAGTTTGATGAAAGATATAAGTCTGCATCCAAGAAGCTCAACGAACTTCAAGTAGGTTATACTTAAAAATATCTGCACTGAGACACGTTAAAATCAAACTCTCAAAAGACAAATGTAAAGAGAATCTTGAAAGTAGCAAGAGAGAAGCGACTCGTCATGTACAAGGGATCCTCCATAAGACCAACGGTTGATTTCTCACCAGGAACCACGGAAGCCAGAAAGCAGTGGAGTAGTATATTTAAAGTGCTGAGAGGAAAACCTGGTCACTCCAAAATTCTGTATCTAGCAAAACTATCCTTAAAAATGAAGGAGAACTTTAAACAAAAGCTGAGGAAATTCATTGCTAGTAGACTTGTCCTACAAGAAATGCTAAAGGGTTTAATTCAGGCTGAAATAAAGGCACTAAACAGTAAATCAAAGCCTAATGATTAATCTAATAACACTGATAAGGATAATTACATAGGAAAATATAAAGGCCAACAGTATTGTATTTGGGGTTTGTTATACCTTTGTTTGTTCGTACATGCTTTAAAAAAATAGGCATGAAACAAAATTATACATTTATGTTAATGGACAATGTGTAAAGATGAATTAGTGACAATAACAATATAAGAGCAGAGATTTTGTATACTATTGAAACTAAGTTGGTTTTAGTGCAAACCAGAGGTTTGTAAATTTAAAATATTTCTTATGATCTCCAGGGGAACCACTAGATAGAAAACTAAGAAATATACCAAAAAATAAAAAAACAGAATGGGAAGGGAGTGAAAATGGTACACTGTAAATGTCAATTAAATGCAAAAGAAGGCAGTAATGGAGGAATTGAGGAACAAAAAAATAAGGCATGTAGGAAACAAATAGAAAAATAGCAGAAGTGAATACTCCTTATTGGTAATTACTTTAAATGTAAAGGGATTAAACCATCTAAATAAAAGGCAGGAAGGGACAAAATGGATTTTTTTAAAAACTTGTTTTAAAATGTGCTCTCTTCATAAATTCACTTCAGATCAAAAGACCATTAGGTTAAAAGTGAAAGTTTGGAAAAGATACACATAGTCACCAAAAGAGAGTTGAAGTAGCTATACAAATATCAGACAAAATAGACCTAGTCACAGTTTGAATGTTCATGTTCCTCCAAAATTCATGCTGAGATAGAATCCAAAAAGCAACAGTATTAAGAGGTGAAGCTTTTTGGAGGTGGTTAAGCCATGAGAGCTCCATCCTCATGAAGGACATTAGCCCTCATAAAGGGCTCAAGGGAGCAACTTCATCCCTTTTCCTCTTTTGCTCCTCTGTTACGTGAGGACACAAAGAAGGCCCCATCTGTGAGGAACAGGTCCCTCCAGACACTGAATCTGCTGGTTCCCTGACCCTGGATTTCTCAGCCTCCAGAACTCTGAGACATACATTTCTGTCATTTACAAATTACCCAGTCTACAGTGTTTTCTATAGCAGCCTAGATGGACTAAGACAGACTTTAAGTTAAAAATTGTGAGGAGAGATAAGAAAAGGATTATATATTTATTAAAGGGTCAGTCCATCAAAAGAATATACAACAAATATAAGCATACGTGCAGCTAATAACAGAGCCAAAAGTAATAAAGAAAAAAATTGACCAAATTGAAGGCAGAAATAGATGACTGTAAATAATAACTAGAACCAAAAACATCTCACTTTTAATAATGGATAGACCATCTATGCATATAGCTAATAAGGAAAGAAATCACTGGAAGAACACTATAAACCAACTAGACCTCACAGACATATGCGAAACACTGTGCTCAACTAAGCAAAATACACATTTTTCTCTCGTGTCCATGAAATGTTCATCAGGGTAGACACTATGTTGAGGCATAAATCAAGTCCGAATAAATTTTAAAGAACTGAAATCATAAAAAGCATCTTCTCTGACCATAAAGGAATGAAGTTAGAAATAAATTTAAAAGGGGAAACTGGGAAATTATCAAATAGAACACACCCATAAGCAACCAATAAGTCAAGGAAGAAATCACAAGGAAAATTAGAAAATACTTTTGGATGAATGAAAGTGAAAACACAACATAACAAAATTTATGGATTGAAATGAAAGCAATGCTTAGAGAAAATTTTATAGTAACGAACATCTATATTAGGAGCAAATAAATATCTCAAATTAATAATGGCATTTACACCTTAAAAAACTAGAAAAGGAAGAATAAACTAAACCTGAAGCTAGCAGAAGGAAGGAGATACTAAATGAAATATAGAATGAAAAACAATAGAGATAATAACAAAAATAAAAGCTAAGTCTGTGAAGAGATCAACAAAAGTGACAACATTTAGCTAGACTGACCAATAAAAAAAGAGAACACCCAGCTGGGCGTGGTGGCTCATGCCTGGAATCCCAGCACTGTGGGAGGTCAAGGCGGGTGGATCACGAGGTCAGGAGATTGAGACCAACCTGGCTAACATGGTAAAACCCCGTCTCTACTACAAATACAAAAAAAAAAAAAAAAAAAAAATTAGCCAGGCGTGGTGGCGGGTGCCTATACTCCCAATGACTCGGGAGGCTGAGGCAGGAGAATGGTGTGAACCCGGGAGGCAGAGCTTGCAGTGAGCTGAGATCGCGCCACTGCACTCCAGCCTGGGTGACAGAGTGAGACTCCATCTCAAAAAAAAAAAAAAAGAGAGAGAACATTCAAATTACCAAAATCAGAAATGAATGTGGGGGGTACTTGGTATGAAATCTATACAAATAAAAGAGAAGTGTAAATGAACACCTTGACTAATTTCATAGTATTCACCCCCCAGTTAGATAATTTAGATGAAATGAACAGATTTCTAGAAATACACAAATTATCAAAACTGACCCAATAATGAACAGAAAATCTGAACAGAGCTATAAAAAGTAAAGGAAATAAATCAGTAAACAAAAACCTCTGAACAAAGAAAAGCCAAGCACCAGGTATCTTCACTTCACTAGAATGAAGGAAAAAAAATAAAACAAAATAAAACATGATAATTTCAATTGATGCAGAACAAGCATTTGACAAAATCCAACAGACTGTCATGATAAAGCATTCAACAAACCAGAATAGAAGGGAACTTCCTCAATGTGCTGAAGAACATTTATTAAAAACCCACAACTAGCATCATACTCAATGAAGAAAAACTGAAAGCTTATCCCTTGAGATAAGGAACAAGACAAATATACACTTTTTCACCATTTCTACTCAACATTCTACTGCAAGTTCTAGCCAGAGAAATTAGGCAAGAAAAAAGAAATAAAAAGCATCTGTATTGGAAAGGAAGAGGAAAAACTATCTGTATTCACAGGTACATGATCTTACATATAGAAAATCCTACAGAATCCACCAAAAAACTATTTAAAGCCATAAGAAATTTCAGGAAAAAAGAGGGCATAAAAAAATAGTTGCATTTCTATATTCTAACTATGAATAATAATAAAAGAAGACCCCAAGAATACTCAAAGCAATCCTGAGCAAAGATCAAAGCTGAAGGCATCACATTACTGGATTTCAAAGTATACTACAAAACTATAGTAACCAAAACAGCATGGTACTTGATATGAAAATAGACACATAGGCCAGTGAAACAGAGAGAGAAGATAAATAAATCCATGTACTTACAGTCACCTGATTTTTAACAAAGGTGCCAAGAATACACATTGGGAAAAGGACAGTCTCATCAACAAATGGTGCTGAGAACACTGGATATCCACATGCAGAATGAAACTAGACCCCTGCCTCTCACTATATACAAAAATCAATTCAAGGTTTATTACAGACCTAAATGAAAGACCCACAACGATAGAGACAACTAGAAGAGAA
Organism: Macaca thibetana thibetana; assembly: GCF_024542745.1. Taxonomy (NCBI): domain Eukaryota; kingdom Metazoa; phylum Chordata; class Mammalia; order Primates; family Cercopithecidae; genus Macaca; species Macaca thibetana. The sequence goes on along the minus strand of NC_065586.1, from coordinate 129,602,125 downwards.
CAGGGGAAGTGCTCAGGACATTGGTCTAGCAAGGATTTTTCAGATAATACCTGAAAAGCACAGGCAACAAAAGCAAAAATAGACAAATGGGTTTACAGAAAACTAACAACCTTCCATACAGCAAAGGAAACAATTGACAACATGAGAGAAAATCAGTAAGTTGAAGAGATATCTGTACCCCCATGTTTATGGCAACACTAATCACAATAGCCAAACTATGGACTTGAACCTGTGTTCATCAATGGGTAAATAGAGAAAATGTGGCCTATATATTACACAAAATGAAATCTTATTCAGTCTTAAAAACAGAATGGAATCCTGTCATTTGCAGCAATGTGGATGGCCTGGCAGACATTATGTTAGGTGAAATAAGTCAGAGAAAGACAAACACCAGAGGATCCCACTTGCACATGGAATCTTGAAAAGTTGATCTCATAGAAGTAGACAGTAGAATGGGGGCTACCAGAGTTAGGGAGTGTAGTGAGGAGGAGATATGGGGGTGACTGGTCAACTGGTAAAACGGTAGAGACAGAGAGAGAAGTTTCGGTGTTCTACAGCACAGGCGGTTGGATACAATTAACAGTATTGTACTATATATTTCAAAATAGCTAGAAGAGAGAATTTTGAATGTCCTCACCACAAAGATACAATCATGTTGAGGTGATGGATACGCTGAATGCCCTGATTTGATTATTACACAATATATACATGCACTGGAACCCTGCACTATACCCCATAAATGTGTACAATTAGTATGTATCCAAAATGTGTCAATTTAAAAAAGAATGAAATAATAATAATAATGTTTACCAAGGAGGCCCAAGACAGACTTATACACTGAAAAATACAAAACATTTTTTAAAACAATCAGTGAAAACCTAAACAAATGCAAAGACATCCTATGTTCATAGATTGAAAGATTTAATATTGTTAAGACGGCAATACTCCCAAACCAATCCACAGATTCTATGAAATCCCTATCAAAATCCCAACAACTATTTTTTGTTCAGAGATAGAACTGATTCTAAAATTCAGATGCAATTTCAAGGGACCTTAAATAACCAAAACAATACTGAAAAAGAAAAACTTACAGGACTCATTTCCCTATTTCAAAACTATTACAGAGCTATGGTAATCAACACAGCACGCCACTGGCATGAAAATACACATATAAGTCAACAGAACAGATTGAATGTCCCAAAATAAGTGTATCCATGTGGGGCAAAGGATTTTCACATGGTGTGAAGAAAATTCAATAGGAAAGATCACCTAATCATTACAAAAGTATATATGTACTGAGACATCACACTGTACAATTATTATGTGTCATTTTAGAACAATAAATACATACGTTCAAAACATAAGGAAAGAATAATGTCTTCAACAAATGGACAACTGGGCGCCACACACAAAGGAATGAATGGAACCCTTTCCTTATACCATATACAAAATGTAAGTCAAAGTCAATCAAAGACCAAATAACAGCTGAAACTATACAACTGAGAAAAAACCACAGGAGTAGTCTTCATGACCTTGGATTAGAGACTGGATTCTTAGATATGACACTAAAAGTTCAAGAAACAAAAGGGGAATAAATAGGTAAAAGGACTTCCTCAAAACTAGAAGCTTGTGCCTGAAGGGGCATTATCGGAAGTGAAAAACACCCCACAGAACGGGGGGAAATATTTGCCAATGATATATTGAAAGGGATGTAGGGTCCGCATGGAGAAGGGTCCTGAATAAACATTCCTCCAAAGATGAGCAACTCAAAGTCAACAAACACCTGCGAGAGGAAGGGAGGGAGGGAGGGAGCGAGGAATGAAGAGAGGGAGGGAGGAAGGAAGGAGGGGGAGGGAGGAAGGGAGGGAGGGAGGGAAATGGAGGGAGAGAGGGAGGAAGGAAGGGAGGGAGGGAATGGAGGGAGGAAGGGAGGGAGGGAGGAAGGGAGGGAGGGAATGGAGGGAGGAAGGGAGGGAGGGAGGAAGGAAGGGAGGGAGGGAATGGAGGGAGGGAGGGAGGAAGGAAGGAAGGAGGGAGGGAGGGAGGGAATGGAGGGAGGGAGGAAGGAAGGAGGGAGGGAGGGAGGAAGGAAGGAGAGGGAGGGAGGAAGGAAGGAGGGAGGGAGGGAGGAAGGGAGGGAGGGAATGGAGGGAGGAAGGAAGAGAGGGAGGGGGAGGAGGAAGGAAGGAGGGAGGGAGGAAGGAAGAGAGAGGGAGGGAGGAAGGAGGGAGGGAGGAAGGGAGGAGAGAGGGAGGAAGGGAGGAGAGAGGGAGGAAGGGAGGGAGGGAGGGAATGGAGGGAGGAAGGGAGGGAGGGAGGAAGGAAGGGAGGGAGGGAATGGAGGGAGGGAGGGAGGAAGGAAGGAAGGAGGGAGGGAGGGAGGGAATGGAGGGAGGGAGGAAGGAAGGAGGGAGGGAGGGAGGAAGGAAGAGAGGGAGGGAGGAAGGAAGGAGGGAGGGAGGAAGGGAGGGAGGGAATGGAGGGAGGAAGGAAGAGAGGGAGGGAGGAAGGAAGGAGGGAGGGAGGAAGGAAGAGAGGGAGGGAGGAAGGAGGGAGGGAGGAAGGGAGGAGAGGGAGGGAGGAAGGGGGAGGGAGGGAATGGAGGGAGGGAGGGAGGAAGGAAGGAGGGAGGGAGGGAGGAAGGAAGGGAGGGAGGGAGAGAGAGAAGGGAGGAAAGGAGGGAGGGAGGGAGGAAGGAAGGAGAAAGGAAGGAGGAAGGAAGGAGGGAGGGAGGGAGGAAGGAGGGGGAGGGAGGGAGGAAGTAAGGAAGGGAGGGAAAGAGGAAGGGAGGGAGGGAGGGAGGGAGGAAGGAAGGAGGGAGGGAGGGAGGAAGGAAGGAAGGGAGGGAGAGAGGAAGGGAGGAAAGAAGGGAGGGAGAAAGGAAGGAGGAAGGAAGAAGGGAGGGAGGAGGGAGGGAGGAAGGAAGGAGGGAGGGAGGGAGGAAGGAAGGAAGGGAGGCAGAGAGGAAGGGAGGAAAGGAGGGAGGGAGGGAGGAAGGAAGGAGAAAGGAAGGAGGAAGGAAGGAGGGAGGGAGGGAGGAAGGAGGGAGGGAGGGAGGAAGGAAGGAAGGGAGGGAGAGAGGAAGGGAGGAAAGGAGGGAGGAAGAAAGGAAGGAGGAAAGGAAGGAGGGAGGGAGGAGGGAGGGAGGGAGGAAGGAAGGAGGAAGGAGGGAAGGAGGAGGGAGGGAGGAAGGAGGAAGGAAGGAAGGAAGGAAGGGAGGGAAAGAGGAAGGGAGGAAAGGAGGGAGGGAGGGGGAGGAAGGAAGGAGAAAGGAAGGAGGAGGAAGGAAGGAGGGAGGGAGGAAGGAGGGAGGGAGGGAGGGAAGGAGGGAGGGAGGGAGGAGGAAGGAAGGGAGGGAGGGAGGAAGAAGGAAAGGAGGGAGAGAGGAAGGGAGGAAAGGAGGGAGGGAGAAAGGAAGGAGGAAGGAAGGAGGGAGGGAGGAGGGAGGGGAGGGAGGGAGGGAGGGAGGAAGGAAGAAGGAGGAAGGAAGGAGGGAAGGAGGAGGGAGGGAGGGAGGGAGGAAGGAGGGAGGGAGGGAGGGGGAGGGAGGAAGGAAGGAAGGGAGGGAGGGAGGAAGGGAGGAAAGGAGGGAGGGAGAAAGGAAGGAGGAAGGAAGGAGGGAGGGAGGAGGGAGGGAGGGAGGAAGGAGGAAGGAAGGAAGGAAGGAGGGAAGGAGGGAGGGAGGGAGGGAGGAAGGAAGCTGGGGTCCCAGCAGCCCCAGGCCCAGGGCGCGAGCGCCGGGTTCGGTGTCCAGGGAGTGGCCGTGCCCGCGCCCCACAGGGCACTGAGCGCCGCCCCCGCCCCACAGCCTCGGCCTCCCTGCCCCGACCCAGCCTCCCTGCCCGGACCCGGGTGACTTACTTTCTCCCGTGCACCTGAGCCCCGCGTCACGGCCGGGCCCACACTGGCTCCCGCGCGCCCGCGGGCAGTGGAACAGCAGCGACTCGTTGCCCGCACAGCGGAAGGCCTCCGTCCACACCGGCCCCGAGCCCCGGCCGAAGCGGGCGCCCTCGGGCGTGGACGCCGCCGCCCCGCACTGCAGCTCCCGGCACACTACGTGGGCCGTGGCCAGGTCCAGGTCCGCGTGGCAGACGGTGCCCCAGGTCAGGCCCCGCCTCACCTCCAGGCGCCCGGCGCAGGGGTGCTCGCCGCCCACCAGCCGGGCCTCGGTGTGTCCTGGGGGCAGACGCTGGGCTGGAGCACAGGGCAGGACCGGCTCGGTGTAGGCCTCTGGGATGAAGCGACCTGACCGCTGCCCTCGGGTCCCACGGAAAGGACCGATGCAGGAGGACTCAGGACCACCGGGGCTGGTCCGGCCCCTGGGGCTCTGAAGCGGCAGGAGAGGTCCTGGGGTGGGCAGGCGGAGGCCTCTGCCACCCTCCCATGTCCCTGGGGTCCTGGCTCCGGCAGAATTCGGACAGCAACAGTCCCCACCCCAAAACAAGGATGTCTATCCCGGGGCCTGGGGCCCCCACATCTGTGTCATGGAGCCCACTCCCAGGCTGGGACCTGGACCCTGGCAGGCCACTGTAACCACCTGGTCAGTTTTAAGCCCGGTGCCCAGCCACACCCTGGCCAGAGCCCCGAGGGAGGAGCTGCCATCCGTGTCAGCCATCTCCCCAGGTGACCCCTGGGCCACCAGCCCCTCTCCCTCCCCCGGACAGGGGTACAGGAGGGCAGCAGCATAGGGGCCTCGCTGGGCAGGTGCTGAAGCCCCAGGAGACAAGACCCCCACACCCTGTAGGCCAGGGCCATCCCCTCAGTCCCCGCACACTGCTCTGAGTGGACACCTCCCGTCTCAGAGATTCTCAGGAAAGGGCGTCCGTACCTGCACACACCACCTCAGAGTCTGTTGGGAGGTCACAGTGGTCTAGGAAGTTCAGGTTGAACCTGCAGTTGAAGATGCTGGACTCTGTTCCCTGGCAGGAAATGACTTTCGAGCCCAGCCAGCCTGGGTGCCCTGTGAGGTGGGGCCTGGATGCCTGGAGCGCTGGGCCGCACCCCAGCCTTCCGCAGAAGACACTGGCCTCCTTCTGGTGCAAGCCACAGCTTATCACAGGGCCTTCCGTTATCCGGATCACAGGGGTCCCCGCACAGGGGCTGCCTCCACCACGCAGCCCCAGGGAGGCCAGCTTTCCTCCTGCACACACAGGTGCCCACTCTGGTTCCACTTCAGTTCTGCTGGGGCTTGGTCCTCCCACCCCTAACGTGTGGACTGAGGCAGTGGCCTTTGTTGAAGGATGAGGTGTGTGGGGGTCTGCAGCAGAGGCCTTTCTTTCGGGCCCAGGACCCCAGAGGGGGCAGCCAGAGACTATACCTGCCCACTTTAGGTCCCCTCTCCCCACCACCCTGTGCCCAAGAGGCCACCTGCATAGATGGCAGGACAAGCTCCATGCCCTCTGGCTTCTGGGGCCTTGCCCACAGTGAGGGCCCATCAAGTGGGGAGGACAGCACATAGGAGATCGGCCCATCTGCTCCTCTCTGAGAGGCCCTGCAGGCCAGTATCCCAGGCCTGGTCATACCCCCACAGTGCTCTCCACACAGGGCCAGCTGTCTCTGGTTCTGGAGCTCATGCCTTGGAGTTTGCAGGCCAAGGCCCTCTGGTGCCAGTGGCCTCTCCTTGCCTATGTCAATGCCCCTCATTTCTCTCTCCTCACACATGCCACTTTGAGCCTCTGCTTCCCACCAACAATCCAGCAGAGGGGAAAGGGCAGGGTCCCCGCCAGAGCCTGAGCAGGACAGGGCTGCTGAAATCTGGGGCAGATCAGGAGCTCAGAGCCTCCTGAGTGGGCCCTGACAAGGGAGAGCACAGGAGCAGAAAGCCGAGATGAGGGCCAGGAGGGAGCACCTCACTCAGCACCAGCCTCCGCACCTGCCTGAGCCCCTAGGCCGGTGCCTCCACTCGTGCCAGCCACTCAGGGGAGGAAGAGAGGGACCCTTCACCCCACAAGGTCCCATGGTCACCACTGGCCCCCAATGTTTGATGGTTGCCATGAGTCAATTGAACCCAAAAGGACTGAACTCGGGCTGGGGTCCTGGCCAGGGATGGCCTCGGTGTGTAATATGTTCCTCAATTGTGCTGTGCCGTCTGGGCCTTTGGAGGGGACACACGTGGGGTCATACAGTGCCATGAGGGTCTGAGGGTCACAGCACTGGAGTCACAGTCACCCCAGGAAGAAGGGTCTTGTCTTCCACCCGGGGGGACTCAGGCAACACCCCTCCTCCCCAAAGTGAAGGTCGTGGGCGGGGACAGGGCCACAGACTGGCAGAAGTGGCTCCCGGGGCACCCGTCCTACCTGAGCAGTGGACTGCACCGATGCACTCACACTCACAGCCGTTCAGTGACCCCCACTTCCCCAGGGAGCAGTCCCAGAGCGAGGCCTCCACACCCTGGCACTGCACGCCCTGCAGCAAGGACTGCTGAGCCTCCTGCGGCCACACCACATACGTGGGGACATAGAGGGCGCGACCGCAGCCCAGCTGCCTGCAAATCACAGACGCCTCCCGCAGGCCCCAGTGGTCCCCACACACCAGGCCCTGCTGCCCCAGGGACTGCACCTGCAGGAGGCCCTCGCAGCGGTTTCCACCCCTCACCAGGGCCAGGGACTCTGCAGCGGGAGCTTCGGGGACAAGAACATAGGAAAGGCGTCATGGCAAAGGTACCCTTGAGTACTTTATGCCCAGAACTTCCGAAGTTAGAAATCTAACTGTCACCTTCCAGCCCAGTTTGCACCTTACTCTTGATTTTCCCAAGTTTTCTCACGCATTATTTGGATGTCACCAATAACATGAACAAACTTAAATATCAACAAAAATGAACAAAATGTTAACAAAAACAGCCTAAGGACCATTTTCTGAGGAAATTCAATGAAGTGAAGGTCCCAGCCTTTCACATGCATTTGGAAGGCCCAGAAAACAAGACTGTGATCACTCTGCCCACTCATGAGCCCTGCAGCGGACACCCCAGCCCTCTCTGGTCGCCAGCTGAGGCTCCCAGGATTCACAGCAAGGAGCAGACGGGACCACTGTGGTGTCATGGCCCCCGCCCCCATGGAATGTCCTGCACACCGGGGCTCTGACCCCCAGCGCCCTGCAGGCAGGGGCACACACTCACCGGGAGGGCGGGTCCCGCAGGCCAGGAGCAGGGGCCACAGTCCCAGAGGGAACAATGCCATGCCTGGCCACTCTGCTGCTGCCGTGCCCCAGGCTGATGCTCTCGTGGCAGGGACGTGTGTTCCGCCCCCGGACGGAAGGTGGACGCCGACTCAGTGTGACACCTTTCTGAGAAGGAAGCCCGTGCACGCCCTCGCCTCCTCCCCCCATATCAGAGCTGTCATCTGTCACCCGTGCCTCAGCCCAGACGGTGCCAGCAGCGTGTGGTGAGGCCAGGCTGGGCTTCCTGCAGCTGGTGCCCAATGCAGCCCCAGGTGTGAGATGGACCAGTGAGGGCCCATTCTCAGCAAGGCCCTGGTGGCCACGGGTGCTGACACCAGGGCCTGGCAGCGGAGGGATGGATCTTCTCTGCCTCTCACAAAAGGTGCGGCTGAAGACCTAGGGTCGTGCCAAGCTCATGTGCTGTGAACACACAGACCTAGCAATGGGAGCAAAATTCTGAAAAACGTGCGTGCCTGCGACCCGAATTCGTAAGGGATGCACGGCCTCCCTGTGAGGCTGTGTCCTTGGGAAGCCGCCAAATCCAACAGAGGATTAAATCAATGATGCGGCGTCTGAGGCAAGGCCGGAAAGGGGCAGCGTGTATGCAGGGCTGGATAAACACTCGCATTTGGGCAAGTCAATACGCCAGCTACGTGCTTTTAGAGACAGGGTTTCGCCATGCTGCCCAGGCTGGTCTCGAACTTTTGGACTCAAGTGACCCGCCTGCCCTGGCCTCTTTTTTTTTTTTTTTTTTTTTTTTTTTTTTTTTTTTTTTTTTTTTGAGACGGAGTCTCGCTCTGTGGCCCAGGCTGGAGTACAGTGGCTGGACCTCAGCTCACTGCAAGCTCCGCCTCCCGGGCTCAGGCCATTCTCCGGCCTCAGCCTCCTGAGTAGCTGGGACTACAGGCGCCCGCCACCTCGCCCAGCTAGTTTTTTGTATTTTTTAGTAGAGATGGGGTTTCACTGGGTTAGCCAGGATGGTCTCGATCTCCTGACCTTGTGATCCGCCCATCTTGGCCCCCCAAAGAGCTGGGATTACAGGCTTGAGCCACCGCGCCCGGCCGCCCTGGCCTCTTAAAGTGCTGAGATTACAGGCATCAGCACACCCCGTCTGGCCTGTTTTTACATGTACAATAATTAAGCATGGTATTATTTTATAAGCAGCATAATATCAATAAAGGTCAATTTCCAGTAGATTTGCCAGAGAACCAGTTCAGAACAGGGTGACTCCGGTTTCTAGACCTCTATGTGGAGACCAGGAGAGTGAGAGGGAACCAGATTTCCAGAGAAGGTCACAGGCCCGTTCGCCAGGCTGTGTGTGCTGGAGCCCCGTGCCTGGGACCTGCCGCTGCCTCAGGTGCTTCCCCAAACTCTGACTTGCAAAGGGCCTCTTTAGTGCCCTGCACATGGAGTCAGGAAGGTGAAAGCCCTGGGGAGGCCTTGGGGGAGGGTTTGTAGCTCTAGGTCCCCGTGTCTGTGCCAATCGCTGTTAAAAAAAAAAAAAAAAACTCATAAAACACTGCTGCTGGGAGACCGGGGGGAAGAAACGGGAGGGGCGAGGCAGGCACACATGGCAAGTCTGGGAGGAGCAAGGCCGGCACACACGGCAAGGCTGGAGTGGGCAGCAACACCAGGGTCCTCCCCGTGGCACTGACAGCTTCACTCTGTTCCCCAAGTGTCCTCCAGGTCCGTGTCTCATGCTCACACCTCATCCCATTTCCTGCCACCTCGCTGCTCTCTCCCCCACGGCCCCTCCACACACCTCATGCCTCCCTACCCTCACCTTCCCCAGGGACCACCCACATCCCCTACCCCCCACCTTGCCCTAAGGACACGCCTCGCACAGAGTCAAGCCAGGTTGGCCAACCCTCGATTAGGGGTTGTTGCCTGAGAGCAGGCCCTGCCGGTTCTCGGAGGGTAAGGTGTGCTCAGATGGTAGGTAAGCCTCTGCCCCCAGCTCCATCAGGAGCTGCTCCAGCTGCACCCCAAGAAGCTGACCACACGTCCTCAGCACCACACTTCTGCCCGGAGGCCCTGCCCACGCTCTCTGGACGTCCCCTCAGCACCCTCATTGGGCTTCCTGTCTGAGGAAGGGGCTTCTGGTTTATCTTCTCCGCCCGAGGTGGTCCTTGGACCCAAGCAGGGGCCCCCCTCACAATCCCAGGAAGTTGGAACAGAGGAGGGGTTTGGGGGATGGCAGGCAGCGTGCAGAGAGACCCCAAGGGTGCAGCTGGGGTCCTCACTGCTTACGGAGCCAGTGTCAGTGAGGCCAACAGCACGCTGCCCACACGCCAGGGCAAACACAGAGGCCAGACAGAGGCCGAAAGACCCTACAGGTGACGACTCACTGGATGTTTAGACCTGGGTGTTCCCAGTATGCTGAAACCTGAGATGAAGAAATCAGAAAAGATCTAAACATGCCTGACGGGGTCCTGCGTGGTGGAATCCTGGGTGGGTGGGATTGTTGGTGGGTTAGGTCCTGGGAGGGTGTGGTCAGCAATGAGGATGGTCAGGGAAAGCTTCGGGGCCCATCAGAGCAATGCAGCTGTAAGAAATGGAGATTCTGACCCCAAGCGCCCAGCGGAGCCCTCGCCATCCCCCTCAGCACTGTGTGTGCAGATGAAAGGCAGGAACCCAGGGGTGGTTCATCAGGGAGCCACACTGAAGGTTGGGCCCCTAACCTTGGAAGTCAGGTGGCAGCAGAGACAAGAAACGATCCAAGAGGTTGCCTGACTGGGAGACCCCTGACCCTCCTGCCTGAGTTCCAGGAGGAGTAGCCCACATCCCGACTCAGTAAAACAGTGAAAACAATGTGGACTGGAGACACACACAGTCGCCCTCAGACAAGAAGACAAAGGACCAGGTGAGGCAGACAGCCGGGCCCAGAACAGAACCTGGACCATCATGGTGTCTGTTGAACGTTTCTGGATCGAATTAATGACGGATGAGTGAATTCAAAGAGAGTTTAATAACATCTGTTTTGGGAGTGAGGACAAGGAAGACCCCAGCCTTCCCTGGTGTATCCCACTCTCTCCACACACTGACATCCCCACTGTCAGCTCCAGGTCATCACGTCCTGGGGCAGAGGCCACCATGGTCTTCCATCCCAGCCTCAGCTTCGGGGCCCAGGCTGAAAGGAGCCCCATCTGTGTTTAGGGAGACAGACACAGGGTCCATTGGGGTGCTGAGCGATTTCTCAAAGCCCAGGAGTTCCCATCTCCCGGTTTCTTGCTGGGAAGCAAAGCCTCAAAGGGACAAGGATGGGACACAGTGGGTCGGGAGACAGTGATATGGCTTCTCACAGTGACCTGGGCTGCCCAGGGCCCCTCCTGCAGCCGACCGGGACAAGGTGCTGGAAGGACACTGCTCAGCTGCAAAAGCAACCCAAATATAGACCCATGACCTCCCTAAGTCCACATCTACGCCCTGGGAGATGCAGCTTCAAAAGGACAGCCAGAAGTCCTAATGCCCCAGGCCCGAGACAGGAGAGAAAGTCACGGACACGTGAGAAGCAGCTCTCAGGTTCTTTAAATGTAGGCGCTGGCCAGAGCAGAGCCCTCTGCATAGGAGCAGTACAGCAGCAAGAGCACCATGGATGCCAGGACACAGAGGTGCACACCTGCGGGGCTCAGCAGCACCCTGGCCTCCTCCGCCTCCTCCCCAGTGCCATCCTCAGGCTCTCTCACATCGTCATAGTCCTCCTCCAGGCCCAGGTCCCCGGATCCTGCAGGTCCCTCGTCTTTCTCCTCCATGGGGAAGGCTCCGATGTCCTCATAGACACCCTCTGAGGACAGATGGCCTGACATGTCCCAACCTGCAAAGGCCCCACCAGAATGTTCTAGAAGAAATGCTCCTGCAGTCCAAGCCCACCGTGTCTGGCCCCTGCGGTCTCTCATGCACACCAGGAGCACCCCTGGCTCCTCTGTCAGCAGCCCCCACAGACGGCAAAGACCCCCAGCCAGAGGCCACTTTCTACTCAGGGCCCCCAGGAATGCGGTCCTAGGGTGGGACCGGTGGCCTCCGCCTCTGAACACACCCAGGAAAGCCCCCATTGGACATAAGTCTTAAGGGTCAGCAGAATCCTGAAGCCCGTTCTCACTCCAGGCAGCCCTGGGAGTGTGGATTTCCTTGATCCAGCACATCGCGAGGGCAAAGCAAGACTCAGACTCAGGGTCCCTGAGGCCCAGACGGAGAGTCACTGAGCAGTCACCATGGGGAAGGCCACTTAGCATGTAGGGCAGTGACCAGGACAGAAAGGGTCTGCAATGACAGGGCCCACAGAGCATGCCCCCCAGCCTCCCCACCCCAGGCCCCTGCTCACCACACCTGGGCACGCCCACCTACCCCTGCAGGCTGCTCTGCGGCGGCACCACTGCGTGCCCAGGAACAGGGAGATGATGCCCAGGAGGGAGCCAAGGACCAGGCAGGTGATCTCAGGCAGGGCCCAGGCCTTGTGGGCAGGTGGAGGGGCCAAGGGAGGGGCTGTGGGGCACAGTGAGAGGCGGGGCCTGCTGTGCACCTGCGCTGCCTGGGCCATTGTGACCCTGGCCCTGAGGGACCTCAGCCTCACAGGGATGGGGCCACCCCAGGAGAGGTGGGCCTTTGTGCTGCCTGAACAGGCGCTCCTCCCGTGGAGAGACACTGTGGAGGTCAAGGCCACCACATGAGAGGCCCAGGTGGAGGGCCCAGGTGGGAGAATCCAGGAGGCCTGTAGGCCCAGATAGTGGGTACCAGGGAGGAAGGCCCATGTGGGAGGGCACAGGTGGACAAATCCAGCTGTGTAGGCCCAGAGAGCGGTTACAGTTGGGAGGGCACAGGTGGGGAGGCATGAGTGCAGGGCTGAGGCGGAAGGCACAGGTGGGAAAATGCAGGTATGTGGGCCCAGATAGGAGCATCAGAGGATGATCTGGGAGGGGGTGAGGCCTGTGGAATGCGCTTAGCATCCTGACTGCCCACTGCCCTCAGCTCTGCCTTGAACACAGACCTAGGGTCCAAGGGGCCACAGCTTTCGAGGGCCAAGCCCCCCGCAGCCACCAAGGCAAAGACCCCAGAGAAGTGGCTGTGTGGGGCCTGGGGTCTCTGTCCTCCACATCCCCAGATCCCCATATATTCACTCAGGTGGGCACAGGGGGGGGGGTGTCCTGGTCGTGATGGTCAGCCCTGAGCCCCAGTGCAGGTCCCTGCGGGGTCCGACATACAGGAGTGGGGTGAGCATGAGAAAGAGCCACCTACCCAGCGGCGGCAGGGGCAGCACAGTGGTCTCCGGGGAACCTGCAGTAAACGGTGGCAGGTGAGGACCGGGATGGGGAGGCAGCTACAGCCCTGAGCCGCACAGACCCTCACCCAGCCCACGCAGCCTGAGCGGACAGGACTGGTCCCCGGCAGCCCGGCCAGGAGCACCCACAAGGGACCACGCCTTGGGCAGCCTCAGGGCTGGGTGCTGGGGATCCGCTTGAGGGGAAAGGGGCCGGAGACCACCACAGGACTCAACCAGCGCCCCTCTTCCCAGCCCTCCCCCGGCCCCACTCACCCAAGCAGCGCACGCCCGCGTCCTCCTTGTGCGCGCAGTCTCCGCGTCCCCACCGCTCCGCAGGGCAGCCCCGCAGGGACGCCTCGCTGCCCCGGCACCCCACCTCGTCCAGCCACACGGGTCCGGAGCCAGGGCCAAAGGCGGCGGACCCCAGGGCGGCGACGGCCCCACCACAGCCCAGCTGGCGGCACACGACCTCCGCGTCCGCCAGGTCCCAGCCGTCGTCACACACGGTGCCCCAGGAGCCCGCGTGCCAGAGCTCCACGCGCCCGGAGCAGCGGTCCTCGCCCCCACGCACGCGCAGCGCGCCCTCCTCTGGAACGGGGGCTGCCGTCACTGCGGGGGCTGGACCGGGATGGGAAGGAGGACAGGGACAAGGACAGAGGGGTACCTGGGCAGCCGAGCGAGGAGGAGCAGTTGAGGGGCTCCCCAGCAGCCTGTGGCCTGTCCTCTGACAATCCTGCAGGTTAAACAGCAGCTCTGAGAGCATCAGTGCCCGAAGAAGCTTCAGAAGGAAGGCTGTGGATCCCAGTGACCCCCAGGCCCAAGCTCTGATTCGATGGCATCCCCTGCCAGTGACCTGTCAGGACAGATGACTCTCTTCCCGGGCACCCCCGGAGACCTCTAATGCCCACCTGCACAGGTAATCCAGACCTGCTCCCGAAGGTCACAGGAATGCGGGTGCCACGGATGGGAGGGGCATTGCCACAGGGTGGAGTTGTGCAGCGGACGGCACTCGATGTTGTCCACCCAGGCGGTCCCGGTGCCGGCAGAGGGGAAGGGCCTGTTCTCCAGCCAGCCCCACTCCCCACACCCCAGCTGCTTGCAGATGATGGACAAGGAGAGGTCCTTCAGGGCATTGCTGCACACGGCGCCCCAGGTCCCATTGTAGAACACGTCCAGCCACCCAGCACAGCAGCAGGTCCCGCCTCGCAGCCTCAGAGCCACCGACTCTGCAAGGCAAGCACAGTCAGGCCAAGGAGTGCCCTGCCTGGACACCACGGGCAGTCTCAGAAGGAGGGGGCTAGACTCAGGGGGTCCCAGCGCTGAGATCAGTTATAGAAAGAGTGTGGAGCTTCTCTGAAAAATTTAAAGCAGAGCTACAACACAATCCAGCAATCCCACTGCTGGGTATAGACCCAGAGGAAATGAAATCAGCACAGCAGCGACATCTGCACGCCCAGGTTCACTGCAGCACTACTGACAATAGCCAAGATGTGGAATCCGTGTAAATGTCCAACAACAGATACACGGACACAGAAAATACGGCAGTTACTCAGCCATTTAAAAACAAAACAAAACAAAACAAAAAACAATAAAATCCCATCATTTGCAGCAATGCGGATTGAACTGGAGGACACTGTGTTAAGTGAAACAAGCTAGGAACAGAAGTTAAACACCCCATGTTCTCACTCATAAATGGAAGCTTTAAAAAAGTTGATCTCCTAGAAGTAAAAAACAGAACAGAGGATACTAGAGGTTGGGAGGTGGGGGAGGGAGGGATAGGAGGAGATCTGTGGAGATACAAAATCACAGCTGGATAAGAGGAATAAATCTAGCATTCTATAGCACTGTAGGTGACTGTAATTAACAGTCTATTATTTGGTTTCAAATCGCTGGGAGGAGGATATTGAATGTTCCCAACACAAAGAAATGAAACATGTCTGAGATGATTGTTTGCTAATTACCCTGATCTTACCACTACACATTATACGGATTGAAACACCACTATGTACCCCATACAGGTGTACGAAGATTGTCGATTTAAAAAAGTAAAACAGAAATGTGGTACATGGATGCTATGGAATACTGTTCAGCTTCAAATAAGAAGGAAATTCTGTGATCCGTGACAACATGGATGAACCTGGAGGACGTTATGTTAAATGAAATAAACCAGGAATGGAAAGACAAATTCTGCATGATCCCACTTACATATGGGAGCAAAAAAAAAAAAAAAAAAAAAAAGTCAACTGCATAAAAACAATAGAATGTGGTTATCGGGGCAGCTGGTGGGGAAATGGGGAGAAGTAGGTCAAAGGGTACACAACTGTGCAGGATGAATAAATCTAGAAACCCAACATACAGCAGGAGGAATGTAGTTAATAATATTGGATTGTACACTGGAAATTTGCTAGGAAAGTAGATTTTAGGTGCTCTTACCACAAAACCAAGCGTAACTTTGCGAGATGGTGGAATGCTCATTGGCTTGACTGTAGTAATTATTTAACTCTGTGTGTGTGTGTGTGTGTGTGTGTGTGTGTGTGTGTGTGTGTGTGTGTGTGTGTACCTCAGCCCCATGTTCAGAGATAGCTTCGGTCCTGACTGATCAGTGCCCAAATATGTTCAGTGTTACCCTTGGAGCAGTGTAGAGTCCAACAGACTAATATGGTCACCTAATGGCATGTTAGACAATTCTTTAAAGCTATGCCATGAAGCACTGTAATAACATTTTAAAAATACCTGTACCAGGATAATTGGAGAACATTGGGTATAAATTGCAACTGAAAGGATCATATCTAATTAAAATAAGCTTAGAAAAAGTACTGGAAAGAAATTCATGGTAATAGAATACAAAAGTGTCCACAAGTATCCCCTGCCTGATCCACACCCTCTCACTGAGTCCGTGCCCCAGTCCTTGAGTCCTGGCTGCCTCGGGACTTGGGCCAAGGAATAGGGTCTGAGACTCTGTGCCTGTTCCTAGGCTGACACTGCTATCATTTTTAGAACCAAGGCTGGATCATGACAGAAACAGAGCCTCCACCACTCCTGCCTTCAGCCAGGGCCCAGAAGCAGGGCTCCACCTAAGCATCAAGTGACCGAAGGCACTGAGGGAGCCCGGCTGGGACAGAGAACCACCAGGCTGAGCACAGCCAAAGGCAGTGACCACAGAAGTTGGAGCCACACACATCCCTGCTGCCCGTGGTGGGGCTGGTTACTCAGCATCAATTTCACGTACATTACATATTCATGGTGGCTTTATCTCCGGCTGTTGCGATTACAGATGGTTTTTTCTTTCAAATGTTTTGGGCTCAAATTTTAACACCATGTAAAACTTTATATTTCATTCTCTCAAAAATATTAGCAATATAGTATTTTTGTAAAGTCTATCAAGAGATATCCTCTACCTATGTCTAGAAATTAGTGTTCTAATTCTTTAAAATGGCTCCTGTCCCTCAGATATGAAAAGTCCCATCTGCTTTCCCAAAACAATTAAAGTTTGCACCCTGGACATATGGACAGGACCTTGGGCAAAGCAGCAGCACAGGCAGGAGACACAGGCCATGTGGGCAGCCCAGAGCTGAGCAGGGCTCCGTGGCCTGCCTGTCCACCTGCCCACAAGTGGGACAGCAGGAGCCATGAGCGCCCCACCCCACCCTGAGGATGCAGTCCTGTCAGGCAGGGACCCTGAAGAGCCTGGAGGGGCCAGAAGTGACCGAGGCATAGCTGAGACCCAGGTGGAAAAGAGGCAGCCCCGGGAATTGAACTGGCCATGCCCAACATGCTGGCTCCAGCAGACGGTCTGATGGCCAGATGCCTGCACATGCCGGCTCAGGTGGGGTCCCCAGGATGAAGCTTCACAGACAAACAGATAAAGTAGCCACCAGAGGAAAATGCTGCAAACCAGAGACCAACGACCACATGGAAGATGCGGAGGAAGGGCTAACATCAGCCGCTTTCCACGGAAACCAGCAGAATGTTCTAGAAAATGACCTGCCATTCTCACTGAGATGCCAGAAAAAGATGGACCTTTTATGAGAGTGGAGCATAATGTCATTAGGAGAAAACAAGCTGCTGAGAATAAAGACACAAAAATGAGGTGACAGACGAGGTGAGGAGGGCGAAATAATACACCAAAGGACCGAAGAGCAGAACCGACAGAAACGCAGATTGTGGTGTGCCACCTGGAGAAATGCCCCAAGAATGCCTGGGGAAGGAGCCACGCCAAAATTAATTTCAGAAACATAGAGAAGACCCAAACTCACGAGACTCCAGCATTGCATACAAAGAACGCAATAATTGAAATAAATGTAATAATCCAAGATACCACTGAAGAAAACGTTTCTAAAGTACAATATAAACCAAAATCAATGAGAAGAGCCCACACTTGGATGAGCTGCTGGAGACTCTGCCGGCATCCAGCTTCTCCCCCTGGGATTGCCTGGAAAGACCGCAGGTCAGGTGGGGAGCCCATGACCCGCTCGCTCACAGGCTTCTCTGGAGAACCCATCCCCCCAAATGACAAAGTTCCATCACCCAAGAATGACCACACCTGGACAAGATGAGAACACAAAGGATCTCGGGTATGCGTGAATAATAATAACAATAAAAAATCTCATCCACCACCTCAAAAATAGTCTGCAAAATGGCCAGGTACGGTGGCTCACACCTGTAATCCCAACACGTTGGGAGGCTGAAGCAGGTGGACTGCTGTGGGCGGCAAGCCACTGAGGCACCGAGGCAACAGACCGAGGGCACGAGCTGTTCCAGTGTAATATATAAAATCACAAGCGTTATACTAGATCTAGATCATAGATATGATTATGTATGAATATCATTAATCATTAGTTGGTAGCAATTACTCTTTACTCCAATATTATAATAATCCTCGCTCTACA
The DNA here is from genome assembly GCF_024542745.1 of Macaca thibetana thibetana. Taxonomy (NCBI): domain Eukaryota; kingdom Metazoa; phylum Chordata; class Mammalia; order Primates; family Cercopithecidae; genus Macaca; species Macaca thibetana. Next base: position 129,584,824 of record NC_065586.1, on the reverse strand, counting down.
ATCATAACCTAGGAAAAACCAGGCCATACAGAGATGGGAGCTGAGGGGACATAGTGAGAAGTGACCAGAAGACAAGTGTGAGCCTTCTGTGATGCCTGGGCAGGGCCAACAGAGGGCTCCTTGGTCTCGTGGTAACGCCAGCATCTGGGAAGACGCCCGTTGCCAAGCGGACTGGGGTCTAGCGGTACGTCGGTGCCAAGGAAAAACACCCACTACTTAGCAGACCGGGAAAGGGAGTCTCCCTTTCCCCGGGGCAGTTCAGAAAAGACTCTACTCCTCCACCACTTGTGGAGGGTCTGACATCAGCCAGGCCCGCCCGCAGTTATCCAGAGGCCTAACGGTCTCCCTGTGATGCTGTGCTTCAGTGGTCATGCTCCTGGTCTGCCTTCATGTTCCATCCTGTGCACCTGGCTCTGCCTTTTAGATAGCAGTAGTAAAATTAGTGAAAGTATTAAAGTCTTTGATATTTCTGAAAAGAGCATAGAAGAAATAAGGACGTAAGCTGTCCTCTCTCTCTCTGCCTCAGCTACCTAAAAGGGAAGGGCCCCCATCCAGTGGACATGTGACTCACATGACCTTATCAATCATTGCAGATGGCTCACACTCTTTACCCTACCCCTTTTGCCTTGTATCCAATAAATAACAGTGCAGCCAGGCATTCGGGGCCACTACTGGTCTCCGTGTCTTGGTGGTTGTGGTCCCCTGGGCCCGGCTGTCCTTTCTTTGATCTCTTTGTCTTGTGTCTTTATTTCTACGACCTCTCATCTCCGCACACAGGGAGAAAAACCCACTGACCCTGTGGGGCTGGACCCTACAGACTGCTTGAGTCTAGGAGTTTGAGACCAGCCTGGGCAACATGGTGAAACTCCATCTCTACAAAAATAAACATTAGCCAGACATGGTGGCACATGCCTGTAGTCCCAGCTACTATGGAGGCTGAGGCAGGAGGATCGTTTGAGCCCGGGAAGCAGAGGTTGCAGTGAGTCAAGATTGCATCATTACACTCTAGCCTGAGCAAGACTTTGTAAAAAAAAAAAAAAAAAAAAGTCTGCAAAAAGCTCTCCAGTCCCCCAAAATATGGATCAAAATTAAGACTCTGAAGCCAGTGGCAGCGCTCACTTCTGTAGTCCCAGCAGCTTGGGAGGCTGAGGCTGAGGGATCCCTGGACTACAGGAGGTCAAGACTGCAGTGACATGTGATTGGGCCGCTGCACTCCAGCCTGGGCAACACAGTGAGACCATCTCAAAATAAATGTATATATACGTGAATTCCGGATGGAAACTTCAAGCTCACTTGAGCTGGTGATGGTGGAAAATGAGCCCAGGCGGGGCTGCTCCAGGAAGCTCCAGGTGCAGGAAACCAAAGCGCTTTGTCCGGTGCCATTTACTACACCAAGAGGAACCTCACCCAATACATTGTGAAGGAAGACAACAGCTCCTGATACTTTAATGTAATTCTGGAAAGCAAGTAGGCATGATTGTACGTAATAAAACAGCATGATCATTTGATACCCAACCGCCACTCACCTGAGCAGAGGACGCCAGCGTCCTCCTTGTGGCTGCAGTCGTGCTGGCCCCAGCCCGCCGACGGGCACTGCCACAGCGCAGATTCGTGGCCCTGGCAGCCCAGCTCATCCAGCCAGATGCGCCCTGCCCCGGCTCCGAAGTGTGCGGCCCCCAGGGCGCTCAGGGCGCGGCCACAGCCCAGCTGCCTGCAGACCACGTGCGCGTCCTGCAGGTCCCAGGCGTCGTCACACACGGTGCCCCACGCGCCCCCGTGCAGCACCTCCACGCGCCCCGCACAGCGCCCCGGCCCCGCGGCCAGCCGCACCCCGAGGCTCCCTGTGGAGAGACAGAGTCAGGGCGCCCAGGACCCCGCGGCGACGGGCCATGGGGGATGCGGTTCTGCCCTCACCAGAGCACACCACGCCGGCGTCCCGCGAGGTTCCCGCGGGCTCCTGCAGGGTCGCGGACACGTTGCACTGAGTCAGGCGGGTCTCGGTGCCCAGACAGCGCGCGCGGCTCAGCGACACCTGGACGGACCCGCGGCTGGGGGCAGGTGCGTCATAGGCTTGTTCGGCCGCTCCGCACCCGAGCTGCCGGCACACCACGTCCGCGCCGCGCAGGTCCCAGGCATCGTCCAAGACGCGGCCCCACACGCCCTCCAGGGAGACCTCCACGCGGCCATCACAGCGGCTCTGTCCTTCCCTCAGCCGCACGGCGTGGGGCAGACCTGGGGATGGGGACCCACAGGGGACCCAGGGTGTCAGCGGGAGGGACCCGGAACCACCCCACAGCAGGGCCCCTCCCTCTCCGCCCCCTCTGTCCATGCCTCTCACACCCTCCTCCTCCACCGTCCTGGCTGCACCCACCTGAGCAGACCGCGGAGGCTGAGTTTCCCGGGGCACAGGCCGGGGCGCCCAGGGTGCTTACTGGGCAATTCCACAAGTAGGGTTCTGTCCCCCCACAGTGAAACGCGTCAGGCCAGATGGCAGCGTCCCCGTCCCCAAAATGGCCTCCTCGAGGTGCAGCCAACGCGTTGCCGCAGTTGAGCTGGTGGCAGAGGACGGTGGCATCTGCTATGTCCCAGTGGGTGGCACAGAGGGGCGCCCAGGACCCCTGCACCTGGAGCTCCACGCGGCCCTCACAGCTGCTGCTGCCATTGACCAGCCTGAACTCTGGGGGAGAGGAAGAGTCAGCGTGGCTCGCACATGGCAGACCCAGCACATGGCTGGCTGTGGTCATTTCCTTCCTTCACACCCAGAGGGGTGGGCACAGAGCCCAGCTCTGCTCTCACCAGCTCCTCTGCCCTCCTCTGCCTCAGCATGCAGCTCACACAGCTCTCCAGAAGAATCTGATCTTAGCTGCAGCCTTGGGGCACATCATTCTACACCCAGTCTCTTCCCTGCTTCTTTCAACCAACTGAAGCAAACATCCAAAGCACACACACCTACCGGCCAGAGGCACCTTTAGGGCATGAAGGGATTTGGCAGAGAACAAGGCAGGGATGAGCCTTCAGAGCCCACACACAGGACCTCACCTGAGCACCTGAGCCCCGCATCACGGCCGGGCCCACACTGGCTCCCATTTCCCCGCGGGCAGTGGAACAGCAGCGACTCGTCGCCTGCACAGCGGAAGGTCTCCGTCCACACCGGCCCCGAGCCCCGGCCGAAGCGGGAACCCTTGGGTGTGGACGCCGCCACCCCGCACTGCAGCTCCCGGCACACCACGTGGGCCGTGGCCAGGTCCAGGTCTGTGTCACACATGGTGCCCCAGGTCAGGCCCCGCCTCACCTCCAGGCGCCCGGCGCAGGGGTGCTCGCCGCCCACCAGCCGGGCCTCGGTGTGTCCTGGGGGCAGACGTCCTCTCAGGCACGAGACAGGTGTTCTCAGGTCAACTGCCTGGCCCTGAGCCTTAGACTGCAGAAGGCTTCAGCCAGGAGCCATCATCTGTATCTAGGCAGAGGGTCTGCCAAGCACAGGCAGGAACTTGCAGCCAGAGGCCCTTCCCCCCTGCACCCAGAGAAGAGCAGGCGTCTTTGGCCGCATCGCCAAGGTCAGGGTCAGGGTCACCTGCTGCAGGTGCCCACGTATTTCACAGCCTCTGCCTGTCCGGGGCCATGACAGCAACACTCTCTGCAATCCCAGAGGCGATTGGGAGGCGTCAGGGCACCCCTTGGTCCACTGAGCACCACCCTCTCTGGGGTACTGCAGCAAGCAGACTATCCACCTCATTTCAGCTGCTCCTCATACAAGGCCAGGAGCTGTGAGGCCAGCGCAGCTCACACACACTTGAGGCAGGGCTGGGAGGACGTGACCTCTCCCCAACCCCAACCCTTAGACATGCAGAGATCACAGCTGAGGCAGCTCCGACTTACACCAGCAGCCAGGACCCCTAGATGGCCGGCGGGTTCTGAGCCAGGACACCTCTGTGGGGCCACCAGAAACTCAGCTCCGCTCTGCTGAGAACCAGCGTGAGAGCTGAGTCCCGTTCCCTCCGGCTGCACATGCACCACGTCTGCGCCCAATGTCTCATGTGGGACAGGAGCCCCATCCGTGGGGACGCCCACCCCTTCTCCCTGCTCTCCCCAGGTCCAGGCCCAGCATCATCCCAAGGGTCACTGGGAACATCGCGTGGCAGCCTCACCTGAGCAGACCACCTCTGCATCCAGCCGCAGGTCGCAGCTGCCACGAAAGTTGTTGTCCAGTCTGCAGCTGCGGATGGTGGGCTCGGTGCCCCTGCAGGCCAGGTACTTCCTGACGACGCCCACGTCCCGGCGGGGGGCCTGGAGCACAGGGCCGCACCCCAGCTCCCGGCAGAACACCATCGCCTCCTCCATGTGCAGGCCACAGAGGCGGTCCACCCCGTTCACGTTTCTGATCTCGGGGAGCCCCGCGCAGGGACTGTGGCCCTGCACCAGCCGGAGCTCCCGGAATGTGCCGTCTGTGGAGCACAGGCCCGTCTTCCGTGAGGTATGGACCCAGCTGCCCACATGGTCACTTGGCAGCTCCTTTTTCAGGGAGGACGGTGCTGCGCTGCGGAGGGCCAGCTTCAGGGGCAGGTGACCGGGCAGTCACACAGGGCCCGGGGCTCAGAGAGGCCCCCTGTGCCCAGCTTCATGCTCTGCTGCCGGTCTCCTGAAACAAGGGTCCCCACAGGGTCCCTTCACACTGGGCCCCCAGATGATAGGAGGTCCTGGCCAGGTGGTTCCGCTTCAGAGGCAGGACGCTATGAGGGGTCCTTACAGCCACACAAAGTCTGAGGGACAGCTGAGGACCCTCAGGCCAGATCTCAAAGGCAAAGCGTGTACCTTTCTGTCATTTGTGTAAGAAACTACCATCAGCTACCTGTGTGGGCCTCAGGCGTCCACAGACCCCGCCCCCTCTCGGCTGCTACCTCCCCATGCCTGGGCCTCACTCTGCTTCCTTCGTGCACTCTCTGACTGTCCCTGGCAGTGGTTTTTCCACAGCTGAATCTTACAGTCAGGATGGTTCCGGTGCCCAGCGAGGAGCCCCTCCCAGAGAGAGCTCCAGATCCACGGCCTCCCCGCCCACCTCGGAGACCCTCCCTCTCCTCCCACTCCTCCTCCCCAGCCCGCCCCCTTCACTCCTCCCTACTTACTGGAGCACAGCGCGACCACCACCCACGTGTGGGGGCACGGGCTCTGGCTCCATGAGCCAAGGCTGCACTCCCAGAGGGAGGACTCGTTGCCCCGGCAGGACACGTTGTGGAGCCAGGGCTGGGCCATCTCTCCAGGCAGCGGGACATACTTGGGGGCGCCCACGGCAGGACCGCAGCCCAGCTGCCTGCACACCACAGAGGCCTCTGCCAGCGTCCACTCCTGGTTGCACACGTATCCCCACGTCCCGTGGTGTCGGACCAGCACCACTCCGTCGCACGTGCTGTGTCTGTACGCCAGCCTCAGAGCACCTGGTCCACCTTCAGACAGACAGGTCCAGTTAGAGGGGCCAGAACCAACCAGAGGCTCAGGAGGAAGCTGGCAGCAATGGCAGCTCTGGCGGCAGCAGGGAACGGCCTGCGAGGCCTCAGCGGCAAGTTGGGTTCCTCTCATCCCATGAAGCAGTCCCAGAGAGGTGATGGGCGCGGCTCACACAGAAACCCTCACCCCATGTGTCTCCCCCGGGGCTGCTCCCCTCCCCGGCCCTCTGAAGCCCCAACATCATGGAGAACCGCCCCCCCGCAAGGATGTCCCCTGTCCTCCTGGGTCTGCAGCTGGGCGGGTCCTCCCACCCACTCTCTGCCTCCCAAGCATCATTCCCCCGCTTCCACTGGAGGCCCTGTGGTCTCCAGCCCACCACTGTCACCCCTGCCCCGCCCACGTGACTGTCCACACCCCTTGGAGTGCTCTGCTCACCCCTCGCTCCTGTCCTGTGCAACCTGAGCGTCCAGGAAAACACCCCCTGCCTGCCCTGCCACCACACCAAACCCAGCCCCACTACCCCACCCACACCAGCCTTCCAGCCAGGATCTCAGTCTCCATGGTTTCCGAGCATCTCAGATGCCCCAGCACCTTCTCTCCCACCCCCCACGGAGGCACCCCAACCACCCTCTCCAGGCCTCTGCACCCCCACATCAACACAGCCACCCCGAGAGGAAGCACCACTAGGAGGAACTCCATGTGGGTGGTGCTGTGGTCCCAGAGCAGCCTCCAGGGCCCCTGGAGGACTTTCCACACCCAGAAGAGAGCCTCCCAGATGGCAGTCAGGAGCAGAGGCGGGACCCTGCCTGGTCCAAGATGAAGACCTTTCCCTCCCACCTCGTGGGGAGCCTTGAATCCCCTCCCTCTCAGTCTTCCTCCATCCCTCCACACCCCCCAGCCTCCTCATCACCCTCCCACCTGGTTCTCCTCAGGACATGGATGTGTGCTGGTGTCTGTGATTGACTGATTGATTTACTTAGAGACAGAATCTCGCTCTGTCACCCAGGCTGGAGTGCAATGGCACGATCTCAGTTCACTGCAACCTCCGCCTCCAGGGTTTAAGCAATTCTCCTGCCTCAGCCTCCCATGCAGCAGGGATTACAGGCGCACGCCACCACGACTGGCTAATATTTGTATTTTTAGCAGAGATGGGGTTTCACCATGTTGGCCAGGCTGATCTCGAACTCCTGACCTCAGGTAAACTGCCTGCCTTGGCCTCCCAAAGTGCTGGGATTACAGGCATGAGCCACTATGCCCACTACGAATGGCTTTTTATACTGTATTTTCTAAAGCTTATTTCTTGTTGTAGTAGAGAATTCCGGCCCTTGTGCTTGCAATCCTTAACACAAAAGCAAATCCCTTCAACCCCAGGTATCCATCCATCTGTGGCCACACTGCTGCCTTTCCTTCAAATCCCAACCCCCTCTGCCCTCTCTGCAGCTGCTCACAGACTCCCACCCCACCACTGGGGGTGCGGCTCCATCCAGCACCAGGTCACCGCCCTGCTGGGTACCTGGACCAGCCCTGCCAGTGAAGTGTTCCTCAGCCTCGAAGGTACCCTCCCGTGCCTCCCACCCAGCCCTACACTCATGTCATGGCTCCGTGCCCATGTACGCAGGTCCCCAGGGCTCCCTCACCTCCAGCCTCTCCTGCTCTTCCTTCTGGCTGGACCCCCCTCTCTACAGCTGCCTGCTCTGACCCAGCAGCCCTTCCACATGGCCCCACACCACAGTGTCCCCACCTGGGTGCAGCATCTCTGTGGGACCCCATGCTCAACCTCACTGCCAGATGCAGCCAACCCTCCCACCTCCTTCCCAGGACCTCAGCCCTGCTCCAGGGGACATGGATGGAGCAGCCCCCGCAGGACCCCTCAGGACTCTGTTGATCGGGGTCATTGGGACCAGACACTGGGCCGTGTCCCTCATTTTGTCCAGGGCCTGACCCAGCCCTGTGCCCTGGGTTCCGAGCAGTGGGGTTAGGGGCTGGGCGCCCTGAGGTCACAGGGATCCAGCCATGTGGAGCCACCTCCCTCCTGCCCCAGCATGTCCGACGCACTCTGGGCTGAGTGAGACCCAGACAGACAGCAGGTCGCTGCAGGGACCCTCATGCCCCGGGGCCTGGGCATCGACAGAGCTGCTGCCTCCAGAAAGTTCCATGGATGAAGGAAGGAGAAACTTACCAGTGGGGACTGCCCAGAGATTGAGAAGAAGGGGCCCGAGTCCCAGGGTCCAGAGAGCTGCGTTCATGGTCCCACAGCCCTCTGGGCTTCAGCAAGTCCTCACTGCTTAGCTGGGGCAACGGTGGAGGTCACAGCCCAGAGTCACATACACAGAGGTGGGAGCTGCCAAGGATGTCCTGGGGCCAATGGGGACAGCCACAGCCTTTCCAGAGCGAATCAGCAGCTCTGCCTCTCAGCCGTGAGCAGAGCAGCCAATGCCTTGCTGGCCTGAGCATCACCAGACATGGGGAGGGTGCAGGCTGTGGGTTTCCTCCCACACTGATAGCTGCTGATGGGACTAGACGCAACCACCAGACAGGTGGTCCAACCTGCCCACAGCACAGCATCAGTGAAGCCCTGCATCTTCGCCCTCCACCTGGGCCCGTCGGCTTCAGCCGTGCCACCACCACAGAAGGCAGTGACGCCAGACAGCCAGGGAGGCGCCCTCCGTGCTGCCAGATGGCACTAGTAGAATTAGGGGTAGGGGTAGGGTGAGGGTTTGAGTGGGAGTCCCAGCAGCACCAGAAGAATGACACGGAAGAACTATGCAAGAACTCTGAGAACTGAACTGTCGTTGGAACCAAAACTCTTGAGAGAAGATACAGCTAAGAATCACTCATGATATGAAGACCCAGGGACACGACCATTTCAATAAGAGACAATCAACTGAGGCCAGCACCAGGAAGACTTGGGTGTCAGAATTATCTGGCAAGGATTTTAAAACAGGCATCGTAAAACTGTTTCCATAACAAATTGCAAATCCCCTTGAAATAAATGGAAAAATAGAAATCTCAGCAAGGAAATAGAAGTTATAAAAATGAAACAGTCTAGGCGCGGTGGCTCACACCTATAATCCCAGCATTTTGGGAGGCTGAGGCAGGTGGATCACCTGAGGTCAGGAGTTCGAGACCACCCTGGCCAACATAGTAAAACCCTGTCACTACTAAAAATACAAAAATTAGCCGGGCATGGTGACGTGCACCTGTAGTCCCAGCTACTCGGGAGGCTGAGGCAGGAGAATCGCCTGAACCCAGAAGGCGGAGGTTACAGTGAGCTGAGATTGCACCACTGCACTCTAGCCTGGGTGACAGAGTAAGAATCTGTCTTAAAAAAAAAAATGAAACAGTGGTAAGGATGTGCAGAAATGGGAACTCTCAGATTTTACTGGTAGACTGCAAAATGGTACAACTGCTTTGAGAAAGTTTGGCAGTTTGTCCACATGTTAAATAGAGATATTTCAGGAAGATACCACTTGAGCCCAGGAAGGGCAGTTCCACTGCAGGGTACATATCTAAGAGGAATGTAAACTTATGTGCAAACAAAAATCTCTACATGAATGTTCACGCAGCATTATTCATAATAAAGATGAAAACAGCTCACGTGTGCATCAACTGATAAATGGATAAAGAAAATGCAGTATGTCCATATTACAGAACGTCACTGAGCTGTAGAAAGGGAACGAGGCACCCACACCGACTAGATGTGCATCAACCTTGAAAACATGCTCAGTGAGAGAAGCCACACTTAAAAGACCACATACTGGGTACAATTCCATTCATATGAGGTTTCCAGAATAGGCAAATCAATAGACATGCAAATTAGATTAGTGGTTTCCAGGGGCTAGAGGAGGAGGAAAGAGAAAAGGACTGAAAATAGTATAGTGTTTTTATTTTTTACTTTTATTTATTTATGTAATTTTTTATTGGGAGACAGAGTCTCACTTTCTCATTCAGGCTGGAGTGCAGTGGCATGATCATAGCTGACTGCAGCCTCAACTTCCTGGCTTCAAGTGATCTTCCTACGTCAGCCTCCTGAGTAGCTGGGACTATAGGTGCATGCCACCATGTCTGGCTGATTTTTAAAAATTTTTGTAGAGCTGGAAAGTCTTGCTATGTACCCAGGCCGGTCTCAAACTCCTGGCCGCATATGACCCTCCCACCTTGGCCTCCCAAAGTGTAGAGATTACAGGTGTGAGCCACTGCAGCCAGCTACAGGATGTCTTCATAAGGTGATAAAAATGTTCTGAAATTAGCTAGTGGTGATGGTTGCATAATCCTGAATATACTAAAATCCTCTGCACCACACACTTTAATGATATATGAACCTCAATCAAGTTGTTTTTAAAATAAATGAATATTATAGAACTGAAAATATAATAACCGAAATGTTAAAAACTCAATGAACGGACTTGTAGAATGGAAATGACAGAGGATGGCACCAGTGAACTTGAAGATACATCAATAGAATTTACTCAATGCAAACAACAGAGAGAAAATAGAAAAATTTATAGAGCTTCAGGGATCTGTGGGACAGTAATAACAAGACTTAATCTTTGTATCATGGGAAATCCGGGAAAGTTAAGAGAGTGTGGGGCTGAAAATGTATTTAAAGTAACAATTACTGAAAACTCTCCAAATGTGGTGAAAGGCACAAAACTACAGATTCAAGAAGCTGAGAAATCCCAAATAAGATGAATTCAAAGACATTCACACCAAGACACATAATTAAATTTTTGGAAACTAAAGGAAAAAAAAATCCTAAAAACAGCCAGACAGAAAGGATGCATTGACTATAAAAAATAGTCATGTGAATTACAGCTAATTTCTCATCTGAAATGGAAGCAAGTAGGAAGTGCCTTAATTTTAATTGACATGTAAGAATTTTACATATTTATGGGATACAGAGTGATATTTTGATACATGTATGCAATGCATAATGATCAAATCAGGGTAATTACCAAGCCCATCAAACATTTATCATTCATCTGTTGGGAACATTCAAAATCCTCTCTTCTAGCTGTTTGAAAATACACAAGTTACTGTGAATTACAGTCACCCCACAAAGCTACAGAACACTGGAACTTATTCCTCTGTAACTTTGTATTTATTAAACAACTTCTCCCTATCTGCTTCTCCCCTAACCCTTCCCAGTCTCCAGTAACTCTAATTTTACTCTTCTAATATGAAGTCAATTTCTTAGTGCTGACATATGAGTAACAACTAGCAGTATTGCAGTATTGAACTTTTTCTACCTGATTTATTGCACTTAATATAATGTCCTACATGCACACACTGTTACAAATGGCAAGTTTTTTTTGTTTTTGTTTTTGTTTTTGTTTTTGAGATGGAGTTTCACTTTTGTTGCCCAGGCTAGAGTGCAATGGCGCAGTCTCGACTCACTGCAACTTCTACCTCCCAGGTTTAAGCGATTCTTCTGCCTTAGCCTCCCGAGTAGCTGAGATTACAGGCACATGGCACTACACCCAGCTAATTTTTGTATTTTTAGTAGAGACGGGGTTTTGCCATGTTGGCCAGGCTATTCTTGAACTCCTGACCTCAGACCAGAGACCTCAGGTGATCCACCTGCCTTGGCCTCCCAAAGTGCTGACATTACAGGTTTCTTTATTTTATTTTTTTTCTTGAGACACTCCCAGGGTCTTATTGTGTGGCTCAGGTTGGAGTACAGTGGTATGATCTTGGCTCACTGCAACCTCTGCCTCCTGGACTCAAGCAATCCCCCCATCTCAGCCTCCCTAGTAGCTGGGACCACAGGTGCATGCCACCACACCCAGCTAATTTGTTTGCATTTTTTGCAGAGATGGGGTTTCACCATGTTGCCCAGGCTGGTCTCAAATTCCAGGACTCAAGCAATCCACCTGTCTTGGCCTCCCAAAGTGCTGGGATTACAGGTATTAGCCACCATGCCGGGCCTGTTTCATTCTTTTTTATGGCTTAATAGTATTCCATTGTGTATGTATATTACATTTAATTTATATAGTTACCTATTAATGAACACTTAGGCTGATTCCATGTCTTGTCTTTTGTGAATACTGCTGCAGTGAACACGGGGGTACAGACATCTCTTCAATACACTGATTTCCCTTCCTTTGAATAAATACCCAGTAGTGGGATTGCTGGATTATATGGTCATTCTATGTTAATTTTTTTGAGGAAACCCCATACTGTTTTCCATAATGGCTATACTGATTTACATTCCCACCAACAGTGTGTAAGTTTTACCATTTCTCTGCATTCTCACCAGCATTTGTTACTGTTTGTCTTTTAGATAAAAGCCCTTCAAACTTGGTTGAGATTATATCTTATTGTGGTTTCAATTTGCATTTCTCTGGTAATTAGTGATGTTGAGGTTTTTTCCATATGTTTTGGCTCTTTATATGTTTTCTATTGAGAAATGCCTATTCAGAAACTTTCACCCATTTTTTAATCAACTTAATTTTTTTTTGCTCTTGAGTTGTTTGAATTCCTTATATAATCTAATTATTCACTCCTGGTCAGATGTATAATTTGCAAATATTTTCTCCCATTCTGTTGGTTGTCACATTGTCATTTGTTTCCTGTGCTGTGCAGAGGGATTTTAGATTGGTATATGCCCATTTGTCCATTTTTGCTTTCATTACCAGTGCTTCTGAAGTTTTGTTCATAAAATCTTTGCCCAGACCAATGTCCTGACTCATTTCCCCTATATTTTCTTCTGGTAGTATTATAGTTTGGATCTTACATTTAAGTCTTTAATCCATCATGAGCTGATTTTTACATGGTGAAAGATAGAGGCCTAGTTTTATTTTCTGCATATGAATATCCAGTTTTCCCAGCATCATTTATTGTAGAAGGTATACTTTCCGCAAATGTGTTCTTGGCACCTTTGTCAAAAGTCAGTTAGGGCTGTAATTATGTGGATTTGTTTATGGGTTCTGCATTTTGTTCAATTGCCCTGTGTGTCTGTTTTCATACCAGTACCATGCTGTTTTGGTTACTATAGCTTTGTAGTATGTTTTGAAGTCAGGTAGTGTGATTCCTCCAACTTTGCCCTTTTTGGTCAGGATTGTTTAGCTATTCAGGGTCTTTGTGGTTTCATAGGAATTTTAAGAGTCTTTTTTCTATTTCAGTGAAGAATGTAATTTATATTTTGATAGGAATTGCATTGAATCTACAGATTGTGTGGATAATATGGTTATTTGGACAATATTAATTCTTCCAATTCATGAACATAGGATGTTTTTTCTTTCTTTTGTGTCATGTTCAATTTCTTACATCAGGGTTTTGTAGTTTTCATTGTAGAGATCTTCAACCTCCTTGGTTAAATGTATTCCTGGCGGTGGGGGTTTGTAGCTATTGTGAATGGGAATGCTTTCTTAATTTGTTTTTTAGGTAGTGTGTTACTGTTGCATAGAAATGGTATTGATTTGTGTGTGTTGATTTTGTATGCTGCAAATTTACTGAATGTATTTATCAGTATGAAAAGTTTTGGGTGGAGTCTTAAGATTTTTCTATATATAAAATCATGTCATCTGCAAACAGGGACAACTCAACTTCCTCATTTCCAATTTAGATGCCTTTTATTTCTTTTCTCTAATTGTTCTGGCTGGAACCTTCAGTACTAGGTTGAATAAGAGTGTTGAAAGTAGACATTCTTGTCTTGTTCCAGTTCTTAAAGAAAAAGCTTTCTACTTTTCCCCCAATCAGTATGATTTTGGCTGTGGGTTTGTCATATATGGCCTTTTTTTGTATTGAGATACATTCCTTCTATACCTAATTTGTTAAGAATTTTTATCATGAAGGGATTGTTGATTTGATTAAATGCTTTTTCTGCATCTCTTAAGATGATCATATGACTTTTGTCCATTCTGCTGTTGTGATATACCACATTTATTGATTTTCATATATTGAACCATCCTTGCATTCCTGAAACAAATCCCACTCAATCATGCTGTATAATCTTTTTGATATGCTGTTGGATTTGGTTTGTTAGTATTTTGTTGAGAATTTTTACATCTATTTTTACTAGGGATATTGTCCTATAGTTTTCTCTTTTGGTTGTGTCCTTGCCTAGTTTTGGTGTCAGGGCAATTCTGGCCTCATAGAATGAGTCTGGACAAATTCCCTCCTCCAACCCCCACCTTCAAGTTTCTGGAATATTTTGAGAAGAGTTACTATTTTTTCTTTTTAAAGATTGGTAGAATTCAGCTGTGAAGCCATGCAGTCCTGGTCTTTTTTTGTTGGGGGACTTTTTATTACTGATGCAATCTCATTACTCATTGATGGTCTGTTCATGTTTTGTATTTCTTCTTGGTTCAGTCTTGGTAAGTTATATGTGTCCAGGAGTTTATCCATTTTCTCTAGATTTTCAAACTTGTTGGCATATAGCTGTTCTTAATGATCTCTTATGTTTCTTTGTATTTCTGTGGTATGAGTTATAATGTCTCCTTTTTTGTTTCTAATTTTATTTGGAGTCATCTTTATTTTTCTTAGTCTAGCTAATGATGTGTTAATTTTGATAATCTTTTCAAAAGCCTGACTTTGTTTTGTTGATCTTTTGTATTCTTTTTTAGTCTCTATTTCATTTAGTTCTGCTGTCATCTTTATTATTTCTTTCCTGCTACTAATCTTGGGTTTGTTTTGCTCTTGCTTTCCTATGTCCCTCAAAGTTCAATGTTAGATTATTTATTTGAAATACTTATCTTTTTTGTTGTAGATATTTGTTGCTGTGGGCGGCAAGCCACCCAGGTGCCGAGGCAAGAGATCAAGGGCACGAGCTGTTCCAGTATAATAAAATATATAAAATAAGAATAGTTATACTAGATATAGACAATAGATATGATTATATATGAATATCATTAATCATTAGTTTGTAGCAATTGCTCTTTACTCCAATATTAAAATAATCCGGCCGGGCACGGTGGCTCAAGCCTGTAATCCCAGCACTTTGGGAGGCCGAGACGGGTGGATCACGAGGTGAGGAGATCGAGACCATCCTGGCTAACACGGTGAAACCCCGTCTCTACTAAGAAATACAAAAAAAAAAAAAAAAAAAACTAGCCGGGCGAGGTGGCGGGCGCCTGTAGTCCCAGCTACTTGGGAGGCTGAGGCCGGAGAATGGCATGAACCCGGGAGGCGGAGCTTGCAGTGAGCTGAGATCCGGCCACTGCACTCCAGCCTGGGCTACAGAGTGAGACTCCGTCTCAAAAATAAATAAATAAATAAATAAATAAATAAATAAATAAATTAAAATAAAATAAAATAATCCTTGCTCTACAATCATAACCTAGGAAAAACCAGGTCATACAGAGACAGGAGCTGAGGGGACATAGTGAGAAGTAACCAAAAGATAAGTGTGAGCCTTCTGTTATGCCCGGGCAGGGCCACCAGAGGGCTCCTTGATCTAGTGGTAATGCCAGCATCTGGGAAGATGCCCGTTGCCAAGCGGACCGTGGTCTAGAGATAGCGTCAGTGTCAAGGAAAAACACCTGCTACTTAGCAGACTGGGAAAGGGAGTCTCCCTTTCCCCAGGGGAGTTTAGAGAAGACTCTACTCCTCCACCACTTGTGGAAGGCCTGACATCAGTCAGGCCTGCCCACAGTTATCCGGAGGCCTAACCATCTCCCTGTGATGCTGTGCTTCAGTGGTCACACTCCTAGTCCACCTTCATGTTCCATCCTGTACACCTGGCTCTGCCTTTTAGATAACAGTAGCAAATTAGTGAAAGTACCAAAAGTCACTGATATGCAGAAATAATGGCGTAAGCTGTCTCTCTCTGCTCTTTCTGTCTGCCTCAGCTGCCAGGCAGGGAAGGGCCCCTGTCCAGTGGACACATGACCCACATGACCTTACTATCATTGGAGATGGCTCATACTCCTTACCCTGCCCCTTTGTCTTGTATCCAATAAATACCAATGCAGCCTGGCATTCAGGGCCACTACCAGTCTCCGCGTCTTGGTGGTAGTGGTCCCCTGGGCCCAGCTGTCCTTTCTTTTATCTCTTTGTCTTCTGTCTTTATTTCTACAACCTCTCATCTCCGCACATGGGGAGAACAACCCACCGACCCTATGGGGCTGAACCCTGCATGTTGCCATAAACTTCCTTCTGAGTACAGCTTTTGCTGTATTCCATAGGTTTTGGTATGTTGTGTTTCTATTTTTATTTGTTTCAAGAAATTTTTTTTTTTTTTTTTTTTTTTTGAGACGGAGTCTCACTCTGTCGCCCAGGCTGGAGTGCAGTGGCCGGATCTCAGCTCACTGCAAGCTCCACCTCCCGGGTTTACGCCATTCTCCTCGCTCAGCCTCCCGAGTAGCTGGGACTACAGGCGCCCGCCACCTCGCCCGGCTAGTTTTTTGTATTTTTTTTTTAGTAGAGACGGGGTTTCACCGGGTTAGCCAGGATGGTCTTGATCTCCTGACCTCGTGATCCGCCTGTCTCGGCCTCCCAAAGTGCTGGGATTACAGGCTTGAGCCACCGCGCCTGGCCTGTTTCAAGAAATTTTTTATTTTCTCCTTAATTTCTTCATTGACTCCACGGTCATTCAGGAGCAAGTTGTTTAACTTCTAGGTGTTTGTATAGCTTCCAAAGTTATTCTTGGTGTTGATTTCTAGTTTATTTCACTGTGGTCTGAGAAGATACTTGATGTGATTTTTATTTCTTAAAATCTGTTGAGACTTGTTTTGTGACACAACATATGACCTATCCTGGAGAATGTTTTATGTGCTGATGAGAACAATGTGTGTTCTGCAGCTGTTGCATAAAATGTTCTGTAAATGTTTGTTAGGGCCATTTGGTCTATAGTACAATTTAAATCCAATGTTTATTTATTGAATTTCTGTCTACATTATCTGTCCAATGCTGAAAGTGGGGTCCTGAAGTCCCAACAATTATTATATTGGGATCTATCTCTCCTGTTAGCTCAAACAATATTAGCTTTATATATCTGGGTTCTCTGGTGTTGGGATCATCTATATTTACAACTGCTATATCCTCTTCCTCAGTTGAGCCCTTTGACATTATTTAATCACCTTGTCTCTTTTAATTTTTTTAGTCTTTTTTTTTTTTTTTTTTTTTTTTTTTTTTTTTTTTTGAGACGGAGTCTCTCTCTATTGCCCAGGCTGGAGTGCAGTGGCCGGATCGCAGCTCACTGCAAGCTCTGCCTCCCAGGTTTACGCCTTTCTCCTGTCTCAGCCTCCTGAGTAGCTGGGACTACAGGCGCCCGCCACCTCGCCCGGCTAGTTTTTTGTGTTTTTTTAGTAGAGACGGGGTTTCACCGTGTTAGCCAGGATGGTCTCGATCTCCTGACCTCGTGATCCGCCCGTCTCGGCCTCCCAAAGTGCTGGGATTACAGGCTTGAGCCACCGCGCCCGGCCTATTTTTTTAGTCTTAAAGTCTGATTTATCTGTCATAAATATAGCTTCTCCTGTTCATTTTTGTTTTTCATTTGAATGTAATATATTTTTTCATCCCTTTAATTTTCATCCACATGTGTCTTCACAGGTGCTGAGAGTTTCTTATAGTCAGCGTATAGGTGAGTCTTGTTTTCTTAATCCATTCAGTAATTCCAGATCCTTTAATTGGGGAATTTAAACTGTTTACATTCAAAGTTGTTAACGATAGGTGTAAACTTACTCAAGTGATTTTGTTAATTGTTTTCTCGTCATTTTGTATATCCTTTTTTCCTTTCTTCCTCTCTTATTGTCTATCTTTGCAGTTTGGTGGGTTTTTATAATGATAAGATTTTATTTCTTTCTTGTTCTCATTTGTGTATCTGATTTCCTAGTGATTTTTATTTTTTTGTGAGTTTTTATCATGGTGGTTAACATCCTTTCACTTCTAGATGTAGGACTCCCTTAAGCATTTCTTGTAGGGCTGAGCTAGTGATGATGAATTCTCTCAATGTTTGCCTGTCTTGAATCCAGACACAGGACCCACAGAATCAGCAATGCGTGCAAAGCACACCACTGACGCCAAAGCCGGTTTTCTCCAGGACTGCAAAGTTGCATTTAGAAAAAAGTTAACACTAGAAAATCAGTCACTGTAATTTGCCACACTGAAACGCTAAGGGAGAACAATCATATTGTCATCTGAAGAGACGTAAAATTTTTAATATACAATTCAGGATCCGTTTCTGATAATAAAGTGTTTGCAAACTAGAAATAGGAGGGAACTTCCTTAATCTGATAACAAGAGCATAGAAACGCAGCTCACAGCAGCGTCCCCGTCGTCCTCGTCTCAGCTCTCACCGCCCCACCCGCGGCCCACTTTGCCCTGGGGGCCAAACCCAGTGCAGAAAGATGAAAAGGAAAAGGCACGATGCTTGGAGAATGAAAGTGAAGACCAGCAGGACTCACAGACAAGCCGCTGGGAATGCCAAGACCCACGGGAACCGCAGATCACTTAGCCACACGGGAAAGCAGCGAGTTCACTGAACATAGACAAAAGTCACTTGTTTTTCTACATATAAGCAATGAACAGAAAATGACTTTTTAAAAATAGCTACCACGTATAAAGGCAACAAAACTACCAACGATCTAGGAATTAATCTAGTGAAAGACGTGGAAGGCGTTAATGCAGAAAGCTGAGAGGCGTCACAGGAAGATCTAAGTAAACGCGGAAACGCACCACGTTTCTGGGTTGGAAGCTTTCCTGTTGCAAAGATGTGAAATTTCCCCCAGAGTAAACTCTGGGAGGGAGACAGGACTTGACGAACTGACTTAAGATTTCCCTGGAAACCCAGCCCACAGCGCAGGGCGGAGAAGGCCGTGGGTTTCCCAGCCAGGCGGCCGCGGGTTCTCCCTGGGCGGTGCTGAGGAGTGGGGGCGTCCGGGGGCCGCGGTGGGCGTGGGCTCCTCCCTGCCAGCCCGGCGTGGGAGGGAGGGGACCGCGTGGATGGGACCCCAAACGCGCACGGACACAGCCAGGAGGCTGCCCGGGGGGGGGGGGATGCGGCCGCTGCGCGGGGCGGGGTCCCCGGGGCGGGGAGGGGGTGGGGGTCGCTGAGGCGGTGGCGCCCCTGTCTTGGGCTCTCAGTGAGGCGGACCCGGAGCCCTGGGAGAGACCCCGAGAAACGGGCGGGACCTGGAGTCCGCACCCGCCCGAGGCAGGGGGCGCGGTGGGGCTGCAGGGCTGGGTGGGCGGCGCCGCCACGCTGTGCGCTGCGTCCAGGAAGAGCCTCCGGTGCGTGCACAGGCCTCAGCCCGGGGCCTCCAGGCGGGGGGCTCTGCCTGTGGGTGGGTGGTCGCCCCGAAAGCTGCCCCGGGAGAAGCGGCCGCGCCAGGGCAGGGCTGGCGGGACTGGGCAGGGCCAGAGCCGCGAGTCTGCGGTGTTCGTGCCCTCAGGGGTCCTGGCCGCCCCGGCAAAGCCTCCTGGTGGGCACCGCAGGGCGGAGCAGGGCGGAGCGGGGCTGCGCGGCGGACACAGACCCAGTGAAGCTCCCGGGCTGCCCCCGGCACAAAACTAGAGGAGATGAGAATGGCACCTTCACCGATGGACACCCAGCCTCCGCTCTCCCCCAGCCCACAGCGCCGGCCTTTGGAGCCCCGGCTCGGTCCCGACGCACCCAATGCCCACCTCCAGCCCTGGCCCCTGCTCCACACGCCTGTGTCCACGCCTCTGCCCAACTGTTCCTCCATCTCTGAACTTGCACCCCAAAACCTTACTTCCGACTTCCCCCAGCCCCCAAAACCACGCTGACCCCAGAGCCTTCCGCTTTTCTCTGTTCCACACCCACATCCGATCCATCAGCAAATCCATCGGACTGCACCCCGGCAGGGTCTGCATGATTTCAGCCGCAAGGGCTGCCCCCAACTGGGCCCTGCCCCACGCATGCTCCTCCAGCGTCCACAGGTCGAGGGGGATCCATGAAAACAAAGTCATATCAGTCCCCACTCTGCTCACCACCCCGCAGCCGCTCAGTCGGTGACAGTCAAGGACCCACCACAGGCCTGTGTGCTGCCCCCCACCGCTGAGCTCAGCCCTTCCTGCCCACTGCTGGGTCCCCCACCACGCAGGGCCCATGCCCACCTTCGCCTCTGCAGGAACCGTCCCCTTTCCCAGCACTCTTTTCTCTGACCCCTCCAGGGTGGAACCTGGCCTTGGGTCTTCTGTCCAAGCAGTGGCCCTGATCCCACTCCTTTTCGTGCCTGCCTCTCCATGCCACGCTCCACCCCCACGTGTGGCAGAGTTGACCGCCATTAGCTGTTGTCTGTCCCCCTCCAACACCTGATCCCCCAGGCAAAAACTCATCCGTCCACTGCTGGGTCGGGAGCCAGTGCAGAGACCCAGGAAGGACCCGCAGACATGGCTGAATGTGAATAGATATGACATTTATGAATGTGGCTTTGGGGCACGAGAACACAGACCAATACATCTGCCTCCAGCAGCCCTGGAGGTCTGTGGCCTGCGTGGATCAGGACCCCAGGCCAGGCTGTATGGACTGATCTGCTGTCCCCAGGGCCAACAAAGTCCCTTCTCCAAGCACACACAGAAGGCGGGGGCCAAAGACCCCTCAGTGGGTCCTGGGCACCTTCTCCTCACCTCCCACTGCCCTCTGCCAGCTTGAGCTGTCCAGCCTGGACCGCCCCTCTGTGGAGCATCAGCCAGGCTCAGCCAACCAGGCGGGGAGCAGTCAGAGGACCTTGGTGTCCAGGGAGAGGGCTCTGTCCCAGGGCCATGGTCCTCACGGGTCTAGGTGACGAGGGCAGAGGGTTCAGGTGCCTTTGCCTTAACAGCCCATGAAAAGGTTTCCTCAATAAACCCTGTGCCCCTCACAGTGGCCTGGCCAGAGATCAGGAGGTGAGGGACAGACAATGAGTCAAACCCCAATCTTAGCCTCGAATGCTCTGAGCAGGCAGGCGGAGTCCACCTGTGGGAGGCCCTGGGGGACTGGCACCCTCTGCTCTGAGTGGGCAGGCGGAGCCCTCCTGTGGGAGGCCCTGGGGGACCAGCGCCCTCTGCTCTGGGATGTAGGGGTTGGGAGGCATGCAAGGATCCCCAGGTGGGTTCTTCCTGGTCCCCCTCTGTTCCTCTGGCTGCTGCTGGGGTGTGCAGGTATGTCCGTCAGTGCCCCACATCCTGCTCAGGCCAGATCACACCTGCCCTGTCCCACAGAGGCAGCTGGGGCGGGGCCGGTGGGCAGGTTTCCCTTCGGCCTCCAGTTCTGATTCCAGCCACTCTGGCTGATGGGCCTGGTCACAGGGGAGGCAGGTCCCTTGGGCAGGTGAGAGGGACCTGTGTGCGCCACCCCCAGGACAGGTGGGAAGAGCCTCTGCTCCCTCGCCCATCCCCAGCCCTCTGAGAGAAGCCCCATCTGAACAGCTTCTCTCTTCCGTGAGTTCTTCTGAGATAAGTGTCAGTGAGGGTGGAGGACAGTTGACTCTGGCCTTGTCCAGACGGGCCTCAGCTCCCAGGCTGCCCAGTACATGGCCACATTCCCTGCATCAAGGGTACAGGACCTGTGTGGACCTGCCCAGGCAGGTAGGCTTCCCCCACACCCTGACTCCTACCCTCTGAAGAACAGGGAGGAGGCCTGCTCGGCCCTGGCAGTTGCACCACAGCACATCTGCACATGCCTGTGCCTGTAACTACATCGGGCAGCGAGCTGTGTGGGGTGGGCTGGTCAACAAGCTTCCCTGAAGCAGGCAGCCATGAGGAGGGGCAGCATGTCTGTGGTTTCACATTTGTCCCTGTTTCATGGCCTTGTTTATCCACTTGTTTCTATGGGAAGCACGGTGCCCCAGAGGCTGGGGTGAGTGATGCCTGCCTGTCTCCTGGGCAGGGGCAGCATGTCTGCATGGATGTCTGTGTGCCGGGTCTGGATCTGCTGTGTGCGTGTTTTTGTCTGCCTGCTGGGAGCCTCTGTCTGCATGGGGGCCTGTGCTGGGGACACATGTGTCCGGGTGGGGATGGGTATAGTTCTGATGCAGGTACCTGGGTGCCCTGTGAGTGAAGCCAAGTGTGGGGTAGGGGATGCGATTCTGCACTTACGGCAGGTGTGGGGGGCAGATGGGCTGTGTGAGAGCATCTCTGCAGGGCCTGCATGCCAGGCTGTCCGTGGGCACCTCTGTGTATAGGGCATGAAGCTCTCCGGCTCCACACTCAGCAGCAGAGCACAGGGTGCTCCACATACCTAAATGACGAGAACTCAAGGTCTCCGCTGCAGATTCCGCCTCAGTTCTATCAGATAAGGCAACGCTGGCTGCATCTTTCGAGAGGGAACCTGAGACCAGAAGAGACAGATGTGCACCTCAAGCCCCACGGCTGCTGAATGGCAGCTTTTAGAGGAAGCTGGTGGTCACAAGTCACAGGAGCCGTGGGCAGTGAGAGGCCTAGATCACCAGGGAGATGGCAGCATCAAGGATGGCGGCTGTGCAAAGGTGAGGGCTTTGGCCACACTGGGTCTGACCTCGCTAAGATC
Organism: Macaca thibetana thibetana; assembly: GCF_024542745.1. Classification (NCBI taxonomy): domain Eukaryota; kingdom Metazoa; phylum Chordata; class Mammalia; order Primates; family Cercopithecidae; genus Macaca; species Macaca thibetana. The sequence continues at coordinate 129,562,974 of NC_065586.1, read as the reverse complement.
TGACCCAAAACCTCCTGGTGCACAGCTTCACGCCACCCCCGACGGACACCCGAAGCCCCAGAGCGAGCTCGTCCATGGGGGACCAGCACAGGGGCTGCACCACAGAGACTCCTGACCCCTCCCAATCCACAGGTCCAAGGTCACAAAGCAAGGGCGGGTCTGGAATTTGAATTCCAGCCCCTGTCCCAGAGCCCACACTCTGAAGAGCTCTGCTGCCTCCCATAGTCTTTTCAGGACAAAAGTGCACATTTCTGCTGGCCTCACATAGGCACTGAGCCGGCTGGGGAGGGAAAGGCACAGAGGGTCTGGGCAGCCCAGGCGCAGAGGCAGGAGACGCAGTGGACGAGCAGTGCAGGGTGAGGGTGGGGGCCGAGGCTGGGGGCTGCCCTCCCAAGTCCATCCTGCAGGGTTCTTGGTCCAGGGACCTCCTTGGGGAGTGGCAGGGTGGGCAGAGCTGCTCCCCCTCATAGCATCTACTAGCTGGCCAGCCTCAGAGGCTGCCATGGCCCAGGGCTGGAGGAGCCCTCCACACACACCACCCGCCATGCCTCAAGCTCAGCTCTGTGGTGCTTCGTCGTCAGCCATTCCTGGCCCAAATGCGTTCACAAAATTACGCAGCTTGTTTATCAAACTGGCTGAGCTTCACCTTGAGGTTAAGTGGAGGATGCATGGAGAGCTTACCAGAGGCACTTATGGTGCAGATAAGCAGGAAAAGCCCAACCACACTACACACAAACAGATTTACTTTAAAAAGGGGTGGGGAGAGAGGAGAAACAGGAAAACAGGATATAGGACTCAGGTGGCCAAGAATGTTACCAAACAAAAACCAAGCTGCTGGGTCACCCACTGCCCACCCATGACCCAGTCTCCATGGACGGCTGGTCCCCGGCTCTGTTGGGAGCCAGTGGGTAAGGGAGGCTGGAACCTGAGCTCACAGCCCCAACAGACCCTGACCAAGACCCCGACAGACGCTGACGCAGACACCTATAGACCCCGACCCAGACCTCGATGGACGCTGACCCAGACCCCGATGGGCCCTGACCCAGACCCCGATGGACGCTGACCCAGACCCTGGCAAATGCTGACCCAGACACTGACGGATGCTGACCCAGGCCCCGATGGACCCCAACCTGGACCCCGATGGACTCTGACCTAGACCCCGATGGGCCCTGACCCAGACCGTGATGGACGCTGACCCAGATCCCGATAGACACTGACCCAGGCCCCAACAGACGCTGAGCCAGACACCTATAAACCCCGACCCAGACCTCGATGGACGCTGACCTAGACCCCGATGGATGCCAACCAAGACCCCAAAGGACCCAGACCTAAGACCCCGATGGATGCTGACCCAGACCCCAACAGACACTGACCCAGACCCCAAAAGACACTGACCCAGACACCTATAGACCCTGACCCAGACCTCGACAGACGCTGACCCAGACCCTGATGGACGCTGACCCAGGCCCCGACAGACACTGACCCAGGCCCCGACAGACGCTGACCCAGACCCCGATGAACCCTGACCCAGGCCCCGACAGACGCTGACCCAGACCCCGATGAACCCTGACCCAGGCCCCGACAGACGCTGACCCAGACCCCGATGAACCCTGACCCAGGCCCCGACAGACGCTGACCCAGACCCCGATGAACCCTGACCCAGGCCCCGACAGACGCTGACCCGGGCCCCGATGTACGCTGACCTAGACCCTGATGGACGCTGACCCAGGCACTCACGAACCCCGTCCCAGGCACTGGGGGTCCCCACAGGGATTCACACCTGGTGCCCCACCCTTAGGCCCCTCCCTGCATCCCTCCCTAACCGGCCCCCAGACCGTAGCACAAGGAGCCCCTGGAGAGGCTGAGCCACTCTCCAGGCAAATATCCTTCAATCCCACTGCAGGGCGGGCCTCTGTGGACAGCCAGGCTCGGAGACGGGACGAGGCTGCCATGCTGAACACAGCTCAGCTTGCAGGGCCGACGGGGGCGACAGCCTTGGCCTCCCGGAGGAATCTGTCCTCTGCTCCTCCTAAGAGGCTGTGAGGACAGGGAGGGCGGCAGACCAGGTGCAGGAGCCTCCAGTTCCCCGTCGAAGGCAGTGGCTCCGGGCTGGCGGAGCTGTGTGATGCCATGTGTCTACGGTGACCTTCAAGTGTCACAGGGACCCACAGCTGGGAGCCGCAGACGCAGCCTGCGTGTAGGTCAGAACCACGTGGATCTGCAACAACTGCTTCAGTAATGACTGTCGATCCTGCTGGCAAGGTGGTAAAAACCGAGGACGTTCATCCTGTGCAGTGGACACTCGGGAGTCCTGAGCTTCACTCTCGGGACCAAAGTAGAAACACACAGAGGCTGAGGCTGAGGCGCCGTTCCACACTCAGGTATTGGCCCGGACGTCTGCAGGGGCCTCGTGCTGACTGAAAGCCTGCAGGCCGTGGGGCCCCTGCACGCAGGGCTCACAGGCATAGACACACAGGCACACGGGTACAGGGACAGATGCCAGGGCCGTCCAAGCCCAGGGTGGCCCGGCTGCCCCGGGGCGGTGCATGGCCTGGGGGTGTCTGGGATGCCTTTGTCTACAGGAGACACAGAGCAGGAGCAGAGGGAGGAAACAGCCAGGTGCTCTGAAAGCAAGATGCCGGTGGGGTGAAGGTAGGGATTTTCAGAAGGTGGCAAAGCCAGCCATGACCCCAGTAGAACTCTGAAGACAGTGAGCCAGGGAAAGCCAGGGGGGCCTGGACTTGGACACACCCAGACCTCCTCTGTGAACCAGGGGCGGCTTTGGGGGTCCCAGACTTGGACACACCCAGACCTCTGAGAGCTCAGGGAAGCCAGGGGGTCCTGGGCTTGGACACACCCTGACCTCTGAGAGCTCAGGGGAAGCCAGGGGGTCCTGGATTTGGACTCACCCAGACCTCTGAGAGCTCAGGGGAAGCCAAGGGGTCCTGGGCTTGGACACACCCTGACCTCTGAGAGCTCGGGGAAGCCAGGGGGTCCTGGATTTGGACTCACCCAGACCTCTGAGAGCTCAGGGGAAGCCAGGGGGTCCTGGATTTGGACTCACCCAGACCTCTGAGAGCTCAGGGGAAGCTGTGGTGGTCCTGGGCTTGGACACACCCAGACCTCTGAGAGCTCAGGGGAAGCCAGGGGGTCCTGGATTTGGACTCACCCAGACCTCTGAGAGCAGACGGACAGACATCAGGGAATTGCCTGAAGGCCCCTGCACTGAACAGAGAGACCCCAGCCCCACCAGGTCCCTAGATGGTGGACAACAGCCACCGTCTCCTCCAGGCAGGACCCCAGACGACATTCCTCTAAGGAATCTGCGTGATGTTGGCAGGCGAGGGCGGGGCTTCCCCAGTGAGATGACTCTGCCGGGGCCTGGTCAGCATTTTGGATCTCTCCAGTGTGGGCTGAGAGCCAAGCGAGGGCCTGGTCAGCATTTTGGATCTCTCCAGTGTGGGCTGAGAGCCAAGGGTCACCGGACATCAGACGAGAGCCCCTAACAGGGGAGACAGACAGAGGCTGAGAGACTGAGAAGAGGCTGCAGGACACGGAGACAGAGGGCAGTGAAATCCGTGAATATCCTCACGGACAGCAGAACATGTAGTTTGCACCCTTGAAACGATAGAACATTACAAGAAAAGAAAAGAAAGACAGTCAGAGAAAGAAAAGACAGATAACTCACACATTGGAAACAGGATGCCAGAAATAAACTCAAGAAGGACTGGAAGAAATCACTCAACAAGTTAAACCAAAATGTGGTATGGAAAATGGAGACTAAGTATGTTTTACAATTAGCCCAGTAGATCCAATATCTAAGCAGGAGAGAGTTCCACACGTCCAGAGGAAACAACTTAGTAATTCAGAGCCTCCCTTTCCAGGAGGACAACAGGATGAGTCTAATCTTCTCAAAAGCAGCCAGGGGTAGACGTGAGCGAGGAGCTGCCGGGCTGCGGGCAGGAACCCACGGGCACCAATGAGGCAAGCCCAGCACTCGGGCCCCGTGTCAGCCCCTCCAGCCCAGGTCCTCCCAACACAGTGGCCCTGGAAACCCACATCTATGCCCCCGAGGAACGAGGATGAACCCGACAAGCCCCAGCCCCTGTGACCATGACAACCCTGAACCTTCAGTTGGAACATCAAGTGTAGACTGAATTGAGCCACATGGTTCTGGACAACCACCCCCACCATGTGTCTGGAAGAAGTAAAAACAAGCAAAGATACTCAAGGAAGGCTGCATCAAAGCAAGCTCTAATCAGTCTCTAATCACAGTGCTCAGCACACAGCGGAACATAATCAGGCCTAGAGACAGGGAAACGCAGGCATCAGACACCACAGACAGACTCAAAACCGCTGCACTTACAAGATCCAAGGAGGCAGGACAAGCAACAAGTCAGAAGGGTATGGAAGGCATGAACGGCGCGGCCACCTTGGCCTAACTGATGTTTACAGAACACTCCATCCAAAAACAGCAGGGTGCGCATTCTTTTCAAGCACACACAGAACATTTACCCAATAAACCCATATTCTAGGCCAAGAAATTGTCTCAAACTTAAAAGAATTGAAAGTAATACATACTAATTTGTAGGGACCAGCCCTACAGGGCCTGTGGGCTTTTCTCCTCGTGTGCAGAGACAAGAGATCATAGAAATAAAGACACAAGACAAAGAGATAGAAGGAAAAGCAGCCGAGCCCAGGGGACCACTACCACCAAGACGCGGAGACCAGTAGTGGCCCCGAATGCCAGGCTGCGCTGTTATTTACTGGATACAAGGCAAAGGGGGCAGGGTAAGGACTGTGCGTCATCTCCAATTGTTGATAAGGTCACGTGAGTCACGTGTCCACCAGACAGTGGGCCCTTCCCTGTTTGGCAGCTGAAGCAGGGAGAGAGAGAGAGGACAGCTTATGCCATTATTTCTTCTATGCATTTCAAAGACTTTTAGTACTTTCACTAATTCTGCTACTGCTATCTAGAAGGCAGAGCCAGGTGTACAGGGCAGAACATGAAAGTCAAACAGGAGCGTGACTGCTGAAGCACAGCATCACAGGGAGATGTTCAGGCCTCTGGATGGCTGTGGGCGGGCCTGAGTCAGGCCTTCCACAAGAGGTGGTGGAGCAGAGTCTTCTCTAACTTCCCCGGGGAAAGGGAGACTCCCTTTCCCGGTCAGCTAAGTAACAGGTGCCTTCCCAGGCACTGACGCTACGGCTAGACCAAGGTCAGCTAAGTAACGGGTGCCTTCCCAGGTGCTGGCATTACCGCTAGACCAAGGAGCCCTCTAGTGGCCCTGCCCGGGCATAACAGAGGGGTCACACTCTTGTCTTCTGGTCACTTCTCAACGTGCCCCTTCAGCTCCGTCTCTGTATGGCCAGGTTTTTCCAAGGTTATAATTGTAGAGCAAGGATTATTATAATACTGGAATAAAGAGTAATTGCTACAAACTAATGATTAATAATATTCATATGTCATTATACCTATAATCTATTTCTAGTACAACTATTCTTATTTTATGTATTTTCTTTATTATACTGGAACAGCTTGTGCCCTCGGTCTCTTGCCTCGGTGCCTGGGTGGCTTGCCGCCCACATTAATAAAAATAGAAATCAACAGAAGAAAAAGATATATGGGAAATATTTTGATATTTGGGAAAAATACAGTTCTAAATAACCCATTAGTCAAAGAAGAAATCAAAAGAGAAGTTAGTAAATGTTTTGAAATGAAAATAAACACAATATATCAAAAGAATTACTGGATTTTACTAATGTAGTACTTAGGGGAAAATGTATAGCACCAAACACGTATAAGAAGAAAGGTCTTAAACCAGTTACCTCAGTTTCCACCCTAAGAAACTAGAAATATAATAACAAATTAAGCAGAAAATGATTAAAATAAATATTAAAGATCAGTGCAGAAATCAACAAAATAGAAAACAAAAATAGCAATAGAGAAAATCAATGAAAACAAAAGCTGGTTCTTGGAAAATATCAATGAAATTGGGGCCAGGTGTAGTGGCTCACGCCTGTAATCCCAGCACGTTCGGAGGCGAAGGTGGGCAGATCACCTAAGATTAGGAGGTCGAGACCAGCCTGGCCAACATGGTGAAACTCCATCTCTACTAAAAATACAAAAATGAGCTGGCTGTGGTGGCAGGCACCTGTAATCCCAGCTACTTGGGAGGCTGAGGCAGGAGAATTGCTTGAACCTGGGAGGCAGAGGTGGCAGTGAGCCGAGACTGCACTACTGCACTCCAGCCTGGAAGACAGGGCAAGACTCCATCTCAAGAAAACAACAGCAACAACAACAACAAACCATCTGATTAGAGATTGCAGAAGGAAACATAAATTAAAGGCACAGCAATAGAAACTACCAAAAAACAAAACAGAGAGAGGAGAGAATAATGTTTTAAGTGAAACAGTATCAGTGACAACTGTTGGACAACTCCAAGCAGATTAATATACATGTAACTGAATCAACAAAGAAGAGAGAGCAAAGGTATTTGAAAAACTAATGACCAGGCCGGGCGTGGTGGCTCAAGCCTGTAATCCCAGCACTTTGGGAGGCCGAGACGGGCGGATCACAAGGTCAAGAGATCGAGACCATCCTGGCTAACACGGTGAAACCCCGTCTCTACTAAAAAAATACAAAAAACTAGCCAGGTGAGGTGGTGGGCGCCTGTAGTCCCAGCTACTCGGGAGGCTGAGGCCAGAGAATGGCGTAAACCCGGGAGGCGGAGCTTGCAGTGAGCTGAGATCCGGCCACTGCACTCCAGCCCGGGCGACAGAGCGAGACTCCGTCTGAAAAAAAACAAGAAAAACTAATAACCAAAATTTTTCTAACTTTGATGGAAATTACAAACTCCTAAGTCCAAGTTGTTCAATGAATCTCAAGATAAGAAACATAAAGAAAACTACACCAAAGCACATCATAATTAAATTGCTCAGTACCAGTGATAAAGGGAAAATCTTAAAAGTAGCCAGAGGAACAAAAATAAATGTGACCACAGATCTCTCAAGAGAAGTAATGCAAGTGAGAAAACAGTGGAGCCACATCTTTTAAAGACTGTAAGAAAAAAAAAAAAAAAACTGTCAGTCTAGAATTCTGTACACAGGAAAAATTTTTTTTTTTTTTTTTTTTTTTTTTTTTTTTTTTTTGAGACAGACTCACTCTGTCACCAAGGCTGGAGTGCAGTGGCAAGATTTCGGCTCACTGCAACCTCTGCCTCACGGATTCAAGAGATTTCCTGCCTGGCTAGTTTTTTGTATTTTTAGTAGAGACAGGGTTTCACCATGTTGGCCAGGCTGGTCTCAAATTCCAGACCTCAGATGATCCACCCGCCTCATCCTCCCAAAGTGCTGGGATTAGAGGCATGATCCACTATGCCAGGTCAAAAATACGTTTCAAAAACAAAAGGTAAATAGAGACATTTTCATACCTACAAAAGATGAAGGAATATATCACGAGCAGACCAGCATTACAAAAAAATATTTAGAGAATTCCTCCAGGTAAAAGGAAATATGGATCTATAAAAAGAAATAAAGAGCACAGTGAATGCCAATATGAATAAACACACCACACTTTTCCTTATTATTTAAAAGATAAGTATCTGTATAAACAAAAATAATAACAATTTATTGTGGAATTTATAATACATGAACATAAAATGCATGACCACAGTAGCACAAAGGCCAGTAGGAGAGAAATGGAAGTACACTATTGTATAGCTTGTATAATATACATGAAGAAATAACATATCACTTGAAGGTAGATGACGGTAAGTTAAAGGAATACACTAACCCTAAAACAACCACTAAAGTAACAAAAGGAGTTACAGGTCATAGTCAGCAAAGGAGATAAAATGTGATCATAAAAAGGGAAGAAAAACATGACAAAGGCAACAAAAATCACACAGGATAAACAGTAAACAAATAGTAACGTGGTAGATGTAAGCGTAATCATATTAATAATCACATTAAATGTAAATGGTTAAATACCCCAAATAAAAGACAGAGATTATCAGATTGAATAAAAATGCAAGACCTAACTATATGCTGCCTACAAAAAGCACAATTAAAAAAGAAAGACACAGGTAAGTTTAAAGTAAAATAATGGTAAAAGATATATCGTGCACTATTTAAAGAAAGCTGGAGTTAATAACAGACAAAGTAGATTTTAGAATAACAAATATTACCAGTGATAATGGAAATCATTTCATAACTATTAAGGGGTTAATGCTTTAGAGGGACAAAATCATCCTAAAGAGGTAGGCACCTAGTAACAACCTGAAAATACATGAAGCAAAAACAATATAACATCAAGGAAAAATAGACAAATCCACAATTAGAACCACAGATTTCAATAAAGATTGAACATCACTATTAACCAGCTTCCCTGATTGACATCTCCAAGATGTGCCATCCAACGACAGAAAATGCACATTCTTTTGGGAGAACACAGATCAATCACCAATGGAGACCCATATTCTAGGCCATAAAATAAATCTCAAATTTAAAACAAAGTATGTTCTCTAATCTCAATGGAATTAAAATAGAAGTGAGCAACAGTGAAATGTCTCCAGAAAATCTCTGAACATTTGGAAACTAAATAACACATTTCCAGATAATCTGGAGACTATATAATAATGGAACAAACACTCAAACTCTGGATATGCCTCAAAAACATTGCGCTGAGCAGAAACTGGAGTTGAAAGAGAGGACGTTGTGTGTTCCACTTATATTACATTCTAGAATGAACGAAACCTATGAAGAAAAGAATCTCAGCAGTGGTTGCCTCAAGGTGGAGAGTCAGGGATTAACTGGGAAAGGGTATGCAGGATGTCTGTGGGGTGACGGAAGTTGGCATCCTGATGCGTCTGGTTTCCAGGCACACACACATTTATCAAAACCCATCACCTCAACACTAAGCACATTACTGTGTAAACTTTGCCTCCACAAAGAAATTTAGACAGGGCTAAAGAATCCCTACAAATCAATTACTAAAAGATGACACCATTGGGAGCAATGTGGAAAAGACACACAGAAGCAGAAACACGCATTGATACCAAACCTGTGGGACAAGCAAGAACATACGAGTCACCAACACAATGAGACGCTGCTTCTTACCCACTGAAGTGGCCAAGACTGAGAATTCCACGACACCACCTGCTGGAGAGGGTGGGAGATCCACAGGAGCTGTGAAGCCACATAGGGAAAAGAAGTTGGTATTTTCTTAGGAAGTTTTGAGTAAAGTTTGACCTCAGCACTCCCATTCTTACGGGTGGATTACAAGAGAAATATTCACACACAACCAGGAACCTGGCACAGGAACGTCACCCAGTGCCATTCGCAATGACAGAGGACTGGGGATCGTTCCAGGTGTCGGTGAACAAAGAATGTGTTATGACTTGGGGTGTAGTCACACCACGGAATATTACACAGGTGTCCAAGTGAGCGGAGTGCAGCTGCTGAGAAGAGGGAGAGCCTTGACCTAGAGGACAGCGCACAGCCCAGCGCTCTGGGTTATGAAGCTTGAATCCCAGCAAAGCTCCGCCTGTATTTCAGGTCATCAACGTGCTTTCAAGAAAGCCGCCAGAGAATCCCAAGGAATGGTACCTCTGAGAGTGGGAGACGGGAGGAGCTAAGCTCATCACTTGGTAATTGTCAATGTCCTGTGCTGAGGGATGTTTATGTGCTCTTTGTATTATTTTATAAAAAGATGAATAAATGCCATGCATCGAAAAAGAAAGAAAATGAAATGGGTGTTCCGAAGGCAGCTGCTGGGTAGCATTCAGCAGCCCCCAACCTCAAGGGAAGGGCCTTGAGTCTGCGACCTGTCCCGGGTTGGCGTCCCCAGGGTCAGGTCACCGGGACGGAAGGTTGCGTGGAAAGCCCTATTTGCCACTGAGCAGAGTGTGGGGAGGCCTCCCAGCTCGGCGAGTCCCTCCATGAGCCTGCAGAGCACCTTACAAATCGCTCTGGGAGTCCCACCAGAGTGCCCGGCTCAACAGCTCCAGGCCTCTCTTTGTTCATGGCTCTCAACTCCAGCCAGAAGCTCTGCAGCCCCGATGTCCTCAACCACTTCTGTGATATCTCACCCCCACTATGGCTGTCTTGCTCCAGCACCATTGCCATAGAAATGCTGGTCTCTGAGGCAGCCCGGGTGATCCTCGTGGCCTCCCTGCAGGCAACCACGGTGTCCTACGCCCACATCCTGGCCAGGTCGCTGAGGATTCCAGGAAGGCCCAGCAGCCAAAGGCCTTCCCCACCCATGCCTCCCACCTGGGGTGGCGGCTCCTCTGACCTCATCAAGCTGGTGTTGAGGAGAGAAGCCATTTCTCTTACTGTCTCTGAAGAGGAGGAAGTAAAAGTTGAAAAACAACAGGAATGAAGTCAGTGGCGAGACCAGCCAGTGCCACTGATGAGCAGGCCTGAGGTTAAAAGATTAACCCCCCACTCTAACCACATGTGCTCTCAATCTATCACGACCCTTTCACGTGGAACCCCTTAGAGCTGTAAGCCCTTAAAAGGGCCAGGAACTCTATCTTCGGGGAGCTCAGCTTTTAAGACACGAGTCTGCCGATGCTTCCGGCCAAATAAAAAAACCTCTTCCTTCTTTAATCCGGTGTCTGAGGAGTTTTGTCTGTGGCTCATCCTGCTACAGTGTCGGGGGTCTACTTGGTTGGGATCCTCTGCTCAAACCCATCATCTGCCTGGGGAACTGCAGGGAGGCCCTGGCCAAACTCCTCCAGGCCCTGCACCTTTAGAGCACCAGCTGCAGCTCCTCCTCCTTCCCTGTGCTCACAGACACTGGTGACCCCCCAAGGCCGCCACAGCCCTCTCCCACCAGGGCAGTCAGCAAGCCCCACCCTCGCCCATATCACCCAGAGTCAGAGTTGCCAAGAGCACAGAGCAGCCGTAGGCAAGCATCTCCATGAGAAGGGGAGGGGCAGAGATGCCAGACCTGGGCCTCAGCACTGCCAGAACAGTGCCTCGCCATGGCAGCCGGGAGCCTCCAGCCCAGGAGAAGCTGGGCCTGGAGCTCACAGGAAGCCCCCTCTCACGGACCTGACCCTCTCAGATGAACAGCTGCTGTGGAGGCCAGCCACTCAGCCCGGTCCTCCGGGCCCACAGGGAAGTCTCCTTGCCATGAGGTCCCAGCTCCTCAGAGCAGAACCTGAGGCCAGGTCAGCAAAGGGCTCCGGCACATCCAGGTAGCACCACCAAACACATAGGTGCCCCCTTTCCTCAGAAACAAGAATGTCATTTTGTGTCCATTTATTGAAAATTTGATGGGTCTAATGAATAGATGACGTGCCCTTACCAGGTTTCTGTGCCTTTTCTCTCTGGTGCTTGAAGGCAGAAACTAAGTTGACCGAGCACGTCTCTTACTATTGGGCTGCAGCACCTGGTTGTGGGGAGGTATCCCTCGCTTGATTTCACGGTTTTTCCATGCTCCCATCCCACCTCCCTCATCACAGCCACCCAGTGTGATGCATTCAGCACGTGTACTTGGAGAGCGAGGTACTCAACAGATGCATGATGTTGTGTGTGAGTTTTAAATTTATGTCAATGAGTTTTCACTGTAAATCTTTTTTCTTACTATTTTTGTTTTGTATATGTTGAGGTTATGTCATGAAATGCATACAGATTTAGAAATGTTTTGGAAACATTTAACCTTGGAAAATTTAACCTTTCATTACTAAGAAGCATTACTCTTTGTCCCTAATAATGCTCAACCTTTAAGTCATAAACCTTACCTCAACTTTTAAGTCATAAAGTCTACTTTGGCATTAATATAGCTACACTGGCTTCCTTTTAGTTAGTATTTGCATGGTATCTATTTTTTATCCATGCCAATTATTAATCTGCTGCCTCTTAGCCTCTAACCACCATTCACAGTCAGCTCTGTGACACTGGAACATGGACTTGACAAACTGCATTTCTGCTTTGCCACCCACTCCCTCTTTCTGTTGAGACATCAGCTGCCAGTCTTACTTTTACTCTTTTGCAAGTAACTTGAGTTTCCCCTGCTTCTAGAAGTTGTTTGGTTTACAGCTGTCTTACCTAGGTATGCTTCATTTTGTATTTATTGCACTTGGAGTTTTTAATGCTTCTAGAATTCATGATTTAATTTCTTTCATCAGTTTTTGGAAATTATTGGTGATTACTTCTTTGAATATTACCTCTACCTCATTCTTCCTCTTCTTCCATTGGTTCTAATATTACATGGCACGTCAGGCCTTTTTATAGTGTACCCTCCGCCTCCTAACATCCTATTCTGCATGCTCTTTTTTTTTTTTTCTGGATTATTTTCTGATCTTCCAGGTTACTAATTCTCTCTCTAGCCATGTCTAATCTTCTGTGTTTCAAAATGTATTTTTTTATTCTAGACTTTCCTTTTTGTCATTTTAGTTTCCCATTCTCTACCAAAATTCTCAATCTTGTTTTATTCTGTAGACATGGACCGGTTCCTACACAAGTTTCTTAATGATATCCTTGTTCTCGTGTTGGTCTCTGTCTAATCCTTGCCAAGACTGGGTTGTTTTATAACGATGGCTTTCTACAATGTCTGAATATGACATGGTGATTTGCTCTTCTTTGATCTTCTTTTTCAAAATTATTTTATTAATAGCTATTTTAGGCCTTTATTTTTCCATACAGACTTTAGAAACGTTTGGGTTCTGTGCTATTTTGTTACTACCATAACAAAGCGCCACAGACAGGGTGGTTTAAACAACAGAAATTTGTTTTCTCAGTTTGGCAGGGTTGGTTTCTTCTGCAGCCTCTCTTCTTGGCTTGTAGACACTGTCTTCTCCCTGTCTTCACAGGGCTGTGCCTCAATTGGTGTCTGGGTCCTAAGCTCCTCTTGTTAAGGACATCAAGCTCACCTCACCTCATTTAACTTTAGTCACCTCTTTAAGGTCCTATTTCCAAATGCAGGTACTAGGGGTTGGGACTTCAATGCATGAATTTGAGGGAGACACAGTTCAGCTTATAACAGAGCCTTTTACAAATTATGCCAAGATTTTGATTGCAATTTCACTAAATTTATGGCTTAATTTGTGGTGAACTGTCACCTTTGCAATATCCTGTTCATGCTCCATTTATGCAGATTTTCTTTTATATTCTTTAATAACTTTTTGATGTTCTCCATAGAGGTCTTTTACATTGTGGACTGTGGTGAATGGCTTTTTTTTTTTTCTCTCTCTCTCTTCCAGAGGAGTCGTCTTTCTCTGCTGCCTAGGCTGGAGAGCAGTGGCACAATCTCAGCTCACTGAACCTCCACCTCCAGGGTTCAAGTGATTCTCGTGCCTTGGCCTCCCATGTAGCTGGGACTACAGGCACATGCTACCACGACTGGCTAATTTTTGTATTTTTAGTAGAGATGAGGTTTCACCATGTTGGCCTGTCTGGTCTCAAACTCCTGGCCTCAGGTGATCTGCCTGACTTGGCCTCCCAAAGTGCTAGGATTACAGGCATGAGCCATCATGCCAGGCTATCAGTGGCTTTTTATCTTATATTTTCTAAAGCTATTTTTTGTTCTGGTAGAGAAATTCTACCATTTTAAGTCTAAGTTACACATCTGGCTGCAAGTCTAGGGAGTACCTACTTAAAACAGGGGCGAGAGGTGAGACACCCAGCAGTGCAGAGCAGCACCCTGTGTGCCGGGGACGACCCTGCCCTCCACCCGCCTGGCTGCTGACCCAGCATCCTGGGGGCTTCCAATGGCAGGAGCCACCCTCAGTCCAGTCCCACTCCCAGCAGGAAAAAGGGGGAAAGGACAAGAGCACACAGGTTCTGAACAGCCCCTCGCCTTAGGGGGGGACAAAGGCTCTCTCAGGAGCCCCCGGCACCCTCAGTTGCAAGTTTCACCAGCTATGCCTATGTCCTGTGGCCTCTGCCAGCTGCAGCACTTGTGATAGAATCAGGCCTCAGGGCTGCAGCTGCAGGAGCCACCGTGCCTTCTATGGTAGAATCAGGCCTCAGGGCTGCAGCTGCAGGAGCCACTGTGCCTTCTATGGTAGAATCAGGCCTCAGGGCTGCAGCTGCAGGAGCCACCGTGCCTTCAACGTGCTGTGTTCTTCCTGGTGGCAGCTCTGCCAATGCTGTGTTAAACAGAAGTGGTGAAAGTAGGCAATCTTTTCATTGGTTCGTATTTTTTAAAATACATTTAAAAGCTCTCCACTACATATGTCTTCTGAGATTAGCCTTTGTCAAGGAAAAAATTTCACTTCTATGACGAGTTTTCTCAACATGTTTCACCACAAACGAATGTCAATTGAAATCAAATGCTTTGTCTTCCTCTGTAGAAAACCGTATTTTTCACCTTTGGTCCACTAATAGGTAAAGCACATTGACATATCTTACGATGTAAAACCACCCTGAACCTGATTGATCATGGTGATTTGTTCTGATGCGCCGCTCGATGCATTTTGCTACTGCTTTATTTAAAACTTTCATGTCTCTACTAAAACATAACACAGCCTAAATGTTTCTCTTGTGCTTCTCTTATACACCCTAAGATACATCCTATACATCTTAAGATAGAAGGCTTCCGGAATCATAAATCAGCTGGAGCACCGCCTCCCCCTTCCTTTCCCATTCTGTGCTCTCAGCCTTGGAACAACTGTCAGATGTTAGAGCCCAAAACAGATCCCCTGGGTCTATCTCCTTTTCTTTCATATTTGCTGCCTTTTTGCCAGAAAGATTTCCTTAAATGTACAATTCCATCCTTCTGGGTTTTTTTTTTTTTTTGGCAATAATTTTTTTAATTTTAAAAGTGCCTTTTTTGTCTTATTCCATCTTCACAGTTTCCTGTTCTTATTATATAAATATATGTCCCCAGTCTGAGTCTATGGATTGGAGTATGTTTTTTTTTAATTTTCCTCTGAGTCATTCAAATTTCTCAATCCATTTATTTTCTGTTTCTTTGCCTGGTCTTTCTTTTATGTGATGCAGCTCTCCTTGAATGTCTGATACTTTTCATCCTTCAATGAAGCCAATGGGTGACAGGAAGACGTGCTTCCATGAAAGGCAGTGTTTCGCTCCAGAACCTCAGCTCCTGCCCCTGGATCCAGACCCGCAGCATCCCCAGGACCCCTTCTCCCCTCTGGGTCCTGCCCCCACCTCGCTGGCTCCCATCGCAGATTCCCCATGAGACTCCACACTTGGCCTCTCACACAGAGCCTAGGGGTGAGGCGCCCCTCCCAGCCTCTCAGCTGGCAGCCTGGGCCTGTGCTGGGAAACATCCCCTCCCGCCCACAGCCAGAGGAGCCGCATCACTGTCTTGAGTGGTCACACATCGGCTCCCAGGGCCGGGGGAGGGAACAGTCACAGACTTTCCCCATGAGCCAAAAATAAGCGAGGTCTGGCTGTGGCGCTGTCCACTGCCGGCTCCAGCACCAGGGGTTGCCCAAGAACCCCCTTGACTCCTTAGAGTAAGCAGCTCACTGCTGGCTGTTCTGTGTGTGACCGGAAAGGGAGACTCGACCAGAGTGTGCAGATCTATGATGACCCCCATTTCCACCTCCACATCCCATGGCCGCGGCCCCTCCCTTCCAAGCTCGTCCTGCCTGATGGGCAGCACCCCCGGTCCGGTCTGGAGTCTCCCGGGGCCCTTCCTGTTCTCCTTGTTAATTTATTTTCTGTCTTGGAGGGAAGCTGGGTGGACCTGCTCAGGCGGCCCCCTAGGGCCAGAAGACCTGTCAGTCACTTTCAAATACATGTTCTTTCCAGAGGTTCTAAAAACACTGTTGTCCCTCTCACCCAGAAAGCTAAGCTTCTGTTCAGTCCTTAACGGTAGCTATAAATGAGAAGCACAGCTTGGTTTCCTTCTAATATCCGGCAAGTTAGAAGACAGAAAGCATTTATTTACTTATTCATCACATATTTGCAGGGCAACCCTACACGGGACAGCAGAGGTCCCACGCGGGCGCTGCACCCGGAGCCAGGCTCAGTTGAAACTCACCGGAGGCGCGGCCGCCCTGGGCTGGGAAGACGCCGTGGGCCCAGGTGGCATCAGAACCCACAGGAGGGAGGCAGCTGGCCCAGGAGGGGCCGGGGCAGGCCTTTGGGGATCGCGAGAGTCGACCCCATCCTCCCCGAAACAAGGTCCGAGGTTGAGGAGGTCCCTGCCCGGCCCCGCAGCTGACAACAAGGGGAGAAGCCGCACCTGCCGGGGTAGGGACCGCGGGGGGGGCTCGGGCCTCCGTGGGGCCGGCACAGGGACCCTCTCCTCTCAGGACCTCGGCCCTCATCCCCGGGCACCGGGACTCACAGGCGGATGGGCCCAGGTGGGGACCAGGGTGTGGAGGGGGAGGAAGCGGGGCGGGTGGAACGGGGCCGGGTGCGGGGGTCGCGGGGGATCGCGGGGAAGGGACCTTGTGATACAGGAGACGGAGGGGGCTGGTGACGGAGGACGGGAGGCCGCGAGGATGGGGAATGGGGACGTCCTTTTCCCCTCCCACCGGCTCACCGGGGATGCGCCTCCGCGACTGCCCGCCCCAATCCCAGGGCGGAGGCCTCGCGCAAAACCCAGGCGCCTCGGCTCCGCGCTCCGGCTGAGGGTCTGCGCCGCCGCCCGCCCGCTCCTTCCCGCTTGGCTGCGGCCCCTGGGCGGATACTCCGGCGCGCGGTTCCAACCGAGGTCCGTGGCGGGTAAGGCCGGGAGGCCGGGGCGGGTACAGAGCCGGGGAGCGAGGGGCGGCGCAGGCAGGGGATGCAGCTGTCGCCCGGATAGCCACGTCCGAAGGCGACCCCGCTACTCGACCCCATCCTGTCCCCCGCCAGGTGCTGAATTAGGCAACCGGGGACGGCATGGAGCGCTGGGAGTGCGCGGGAGGGACCGTCCCTGGGGTACGGGCCTGCTGGGGCGGGGTCCGCACGGTGTCAGCAGCCGCTTGACAGCCGCAGCACCTGCAAGGCCCGCACCCAGGCTCTGGCCCCAAAGGTGGGCGCCAGGCCTAGGCACGGCCCGTCCCCGCTCCAGACCCTTATCTGAGCCAGCACTTGGTCCCCGCTACCGCATCCTCCAAACACAACACCCCTGCCCCCATGCTTCCCCCCACCTCGCACCCAGCAACGCGTGCAGAGCCCAGGAGCATGGCGGCCCTCCCCCAGGCCTGCCCCATACCCCCCGGACCTGGACGCCCCCCGAGGCCTGGACGCTCCCACCGCGGCGCTCCTGCCCCGCTTCAACGCCCCCAATTCAGGTGCACAACCTTCAGGTGCAGAACCCTCCTGCCCCACCCGCCACTTCCCAGCGCCTCCCCCAGGCCTAAGTCCCTGATGCTAGAGGTTAAACCGCGCCCCCCAGGCCTGCGTGGGCCTCCAAGATGCTGGGGCACCCTGATCCCACAAAAGCCGAGGGTCCCTCTGCTCTCCAGCCCTGAGCCCTCCGCCCCTGGGGGCCCGATCTCCATGGAAACTGAGGGCCCTTTCCCGCTCTTCCCGCAGGTTTGGCTCCACCAAGATGAACTGGGCACCCGCAACGTGCTGGGCTCTGCTACTGGCGGCCGCCTTCCTCTGCGACAGCGGCGCAGCCAAGGGTGGCCGCGGAGGGGCGCGGGGCAGTGCCCGGGGAGGGGTTCGCGGGGGCGCGCGCGGGACCTCGAGGGTGCGCGTGAGGCCGGCGCCGCGCTACGGTGCCCCTGGCTCCTCCCTGCGCGTGGCTGCTGCAGGGGCGGCGGCTGGGGCGGCGGCGGGAGCAGCCGCGGGCCTGGCAGCGGGCTCGGGCTGGAGAAGGGCCGCGGGACCCGGGGAGCGCGGCCTGGAGGACAACGAGGACGGGGTGCCCGGAGGCAACGGGACCGGCCCCGGCATCTACAGCTACCGGGCGTGGACTTCAGGCGCTGGACCCACGCGCAGCCCTAGTCTCTGTCTCGTGCTGGGCGGCGCCCTTGGCGCCCTGGGGTTGCTGTGGCCCTAGGCCTGGCTGGGCTCGGGGACTACATCTGGCCCCCGGCCCGTGCCGTCCCCAGGATCCCCCGGCCTGGGCTCCCCCTTCCTCCCTTGCCCACGGTCTTGGGCCCCAGCTGGGGCAAGAGCTGCAGGCTGTCCCTGTGAACCCGCCATCCAGTGTCCTGCCCACGCCGCCTCAGCCTCCCACCTCCCACCTCGAGGGGACCATGGATCCTGCCCCAACCCGCTCCAGGATGTTAGGGTCCCCCCAGTCAGAAAGGCAGCGGCCTGTGGCTCCTGTACCAACCGCCCAGCCACGCTCCAGAGCCGCCCAAAGGGAGGTGCCAAGGCCAGGAACCCAAGCCACCCCGGCTCCCCTCACCTGCCCTGGGGCTGTGGTGACGCATGGGCAGGGAGGCGACCTCAGGCTGGTTCTGCCACTGAGGCCCTGAGGAATCTGGCCCTTCCCAAAAGCAGCAATGAAATGGACCAAAGGACTTAAGGATTTGGGGGGAAGTGAGGGGAAAACGATAGGTGCTAACCACCTGCCCAGAAGAGATGAGTGGATCTCACAGCCCAGGAACATTCCCAAGCAGGACTGTCCCTCCGAGGAACGTCCATCCTGGCTCTGCAGCTGGTGGGAAAACACACCCTGCCCTGGAAGGGCTGCCAGGCCTTGTGCCCCACACCCTAAGGCCAAGATCCGTCAGAGACCCACTTTGCTCCAACAACTTGAAACATGTCACTTTACCCTCCTTAGGACCCATTTAGGGGGAAAAAACCCAACACATTCCAGAGCTTTCCAAATCTTCTGAACTTTAGGTTCACATTCAGGCATCACACAGTTCTGCCTGTACTCAGGGCACGGCAACTGCCAATCCCACTGAAGAGCCCTCCCTGGGCACAGCTCAGGCTGCACAGCACGCGGATTTCCCTGCAGGCAGCCCCTTCCTCGGAAGCAGCTGTTCCAGGCCTGGGAACAGGGCCTGGGTATCGAGGCGTGGTAGATCGGCAGCTGACGGCCTGCTCAGTGGATCAGGAGCTAACTCAGACCACGGAGCAAGCAGGGGCCAGTGGCGGGCCCCGGTGCCCAGCAGGACACCCATGCAAGAGGTTGAGCCCCCAACATCTCCAAGAGCTCTGACCACCCAAGGACAGGAGACACACGGAGTGGCACCGGGCAGCCACAAGGACTTGCCACCAGCACTGGACACACCTGTCTTAAGACCGGCCCTCTGCTCCCCAGCCCTGCCAGCCTGGGGCATCCTCCATAGGCTCAGCACTGAGGGGTCTTGGGTCTACCACGTTCTCTAGCTCTCCGGTCACCCGACTCATCCGAGGTAGGATGGGTTCTCCCTGGCCCCCCGTGGCCTTAGGATCTCACCCTCTCCAGGCCCTGGTGAGAGCCTCGTCGCTGCCAGGCTGCATCCCTCCCGGGCCGAAGCCTCTGGACTCAGTGGACACCAAAGTTGAGACCAGCACCCCCCATGGGCCCTGCCAGCCTCTGCCTTCCCCAGCTGGCCTGGGTGCTGGCCAGGGTGAGGATCTGGAAGCTGTTGGCAGGACTCAACCAAGCACTGCTCTCTAGCTCCGGGGCACTAAGCCACAGGAGGCAGCACCCTGCAGCCTCCCATCCACACTGCCAGCAATGCCCCGGCCCAGTGAGCCCAGACGCTCCCCCACCCCTTCCAGACCAAGCTCAGTGCCACCAAGACCAGCAGGCCAAGGCCAGGCCCTGCCCCAGATCTGCCATTTCCCCAGGAGGCAGGGAGTGGTCTGAGTCTCCTCAAAGCAGGGAGACCCAGCGGAGCCCCCTCGACTTCGCAGATGCCCACCTAGAAGATGGGCTGAGCTGCACCAGACCCTCACACACCACAGCACTGCAAGCTGGTGGAGTGTTCCAGATGTGATGGACACATCGTGATCTGCGTATTCAGTACATTAGCCTCTGACACAGCCAATCTGAACACTTCCGGCCCAGGCGGGCAGGGTTATGGCAGGATGCAGGTGGCACGCGGGGGCTAACTTCAGGCTGAGTGTGTGGGGTACGGGGCAGCAGAGGCAGCCAGCCAGCAAGGAGGGGCCGCTGAGCACCAGGGCCGTGGTGGAGGCTGCTGTGGGAAGGCCAGGCCACCACCGGAAATCGGCCGGAGCTTCTGCACAGGATGTCCCCGGCCCCAGGCCCCGCAGCACTTCAGTCCATATCCCCAGCCCCACTCACCTTCCTTCCTCTTCCCTCTTCTAGGACACAGGCTGTGGACCTTCAGGTGCACTGATAATGGGGCTGGAGGGGCCCCCACACCTCTCAGCCCCACTAATACAGAAACCCACTACCCGTGAGCTAGAAGGTGCTCAGCGGCCAGGGGGTCTCCACTGCCTGTAACGGGCGGCCTTCCCGTCTGTGCACAGCGAAGCCATGTGCAGGGCGCCCCCCTCAACTCTGCCCTGGAACATGCCCCAGGGCACAGAGGGGTGAAGCCAGTGCTTGGGCTCTGCTGCTGGGAGTCTTGTTGTGTCTGCGTGCGCCTGTGAGTGTGAAATAAACCTCTCTGCCGGCAGCCAGCCTCTTACTTGCTGTGGGACTGCAGGACATTGGACCGAAAGCCCCCAACCAAGCCCTGGTTGCCAACCTGCTCCTTTCTTAGGTTCCACTGGTGAGAGCGGCTCTAATACACAGGCCCAAGGCACTACGGTACACCTCACAGGCCAGTAAGAAACAGGCCCTTTAATTGGAGATTTTAAAGGTTACAGGTTATAGCTTTAACTCCTTCTGAGACAGCATCCATTTCTCAAGAGGCCTGAGCAGGAAGCTCCGGGAGAACCAAGCATGCGGAGCTGCTCAGGGACGTCACCTGGGAAGCCTGTTGTCCACTCCCACCTGCTTGGCCCCTGGAACTGGGGCCCCTGGAGCTAGCCGGGCCGTGGGGGCACCAGAGAGCACAGCACCCTAGTGGCCAGCGTGGAGCTCCTGGACCAGGTGAGCTGTCTTGAGCCTCAACCACCCAGGTGAGGAGGTCTGGGAGGCCACTCGTGGCCCTCCCCACCCGGACAAGTTCAGGGCACAGTCTCGGCTGGGGGGTGGCCACGCAGGATGTCGAGGTCCAGCATCACGGGGCCCAGCAGCCCGCGGCGGAAGGTATGGAGGAAGTCACGGGCTGCCGCAGGATAGTCAGGCTGAACAACGTTCACGTCACCTGGGGGATGGGAGGGATCAGTGAGGAAGGAGCCTTCATAGCAGCACGGGCCCAGCCCTTACCCACCTG
Source organism: Macaca thibetana thibetana (assembly GCF_024542745.1). NCBI lineage: Eukaryota > Metazoa > Chordata > Mammalia > Primates > Cercopithecidae > Macaca > Macaca thibetana. Next base: position 129,541,816 of record NC_065586.1, on the reverse strand, counting down.
AGGGACCAGCCCTAAGAGACTCTAGGGTGGCATCAGGGAAGCCCAGGGAACAGGATCACACTCAGAAAGAAACCAGCTGGAGCTGCGCTGCCTGGAGCCTCCAAGGCCAGGTACATGAGGCCTGCAGGTGTCCACCTAGCACTGCCCATCAAGCGGCAGGGCTGATGGACCCTCGGAAGCCTGGACTACGAGCCCTTCCTCTCCAGAACTTTCTGTAGCTCCCCTGCCCTGAAACCCAGTCCCAGAAGACCCGCCCGCATGCTCCTTCAGACGTTCCTCTCCTCCCTGCCTCCTCTGGCGACGGCCGGGGTCCCCCTGGGTGATGGGGTGAGGCTCCAGTGCCCGCATCAGCAACCTCACTCACCCGTGCCCGTGAGCACCTTCACCTTCTGTGTCTTCCCCAGCTTCACAGCCACACTCTTCAGCACACGCTCTATGCTGTCACAGGCACTGCCCAGGCCGTAGTGCTGCACGTACCTGCACACAGGCTGCAGGTCAGCACCAGGGGGCCCAGCACTGACACCACGCAGACAGCCAGGTGCACAGCCAGCCAGGCTGGGCCCTTCCTCCTGAATGCCACAAAGGCCATGGCTAGGCAACTCCTGTGGGTGACAGTGACTGCAGTGCTGTGGATGACGAAGATGGCACTGGAGGTGACTGGTGCTGAGCCCCGGGGGAGAGCCACTGTCTAAGAACCATCCCTGAGCTTTGTCCTGTGTGGCCATGGCCAGCAGCATGGAGGGTGGCTCCCACCACTGGAGCTCTTGCTGCAATGGGAGGAATACCAGCTGTTCACATGCACAGGCTTCATCCACCCTATCCGGGGGCAGGGACAGGCAGGCCTCTGTGCAGGCCCAGGTCCTGGAAACTAAAAGAGTAGCACAGCAGACCATCTGCAAACACACTGTTTGCTGCTAAGGATGGCACTCGGTGACTTCCAGGCAGCCAGTACGCCTGCATCCTCTCCCCCCGGCTGGGTGTTTGAGCGGTGTTTCCTAGCACACGGACCAGCACGGGCTGACTAGGCACCCACCACTGCTGAGCGCCACCCAGTGGTTCTCACGGGCACTCAGACTCCTCACAGTGCAGACTCTGGGCAGAGAGGCCTGGAGGGAAAGGCCAGCACAGAGCAGCAACTCACAGGGACAGACACCACCCTAAGCCTCAGGAGCCCAACTAACCCAGACCCAACACTTTCCCAACCTTCCTGACAGCCAGGGGTGAGGGCAGCCTGTCTCATGGCTCCCACGAGGACAGGCTCAACCTTGAGGAGGCTGGAGCCCTCGGACTTGGTCACAGCATGACCCGGTAACACAGGACTCACCACAAGGCCCAGCAAAGCAAGACATGAGCTCAGAGCCCACGGGGGCGTCGGCACCCCGAGTAACACGGGTTCTAAATCTCACTTCTGGGTGAGCTCAGAGCCCATGGGGGCGTCGGCACCCCAAGTAACACGGTTCTAAGTCTCACTTCTGGGTGAGCTCAGAGCCCACGGGGGCGTCGGCACCCCGAGTAACACGGTTGTAAGTCTCACTTCTGGGTGAGCTCAGAGCCCACGGGGGCATCAGCACCCTGAGTAACACGGTTCTAAATCTCACTTCTGGGAAGCAGCAAGCGTGAGCTCTCAATCAGCAGCCTCAAGGGCCCCTGGTGCTCCAAAAAAGCTGTCCCAGGAGAGAGAAGCAAGCCTGGAGAAGACCCCTGCCCACTCCCGAGACCTGCCAATGGGTGAGAACTCCTGCAAGCACAGGACTGTTTCCAAATAACCGAGCTATCCCAGAACAAAGCTCAAGAATTTTTACAGGAATGCAGACATCCATCACCTCACAAGGTGAAACTCAAAATACATGGCGTCCAGCCAGGCACGGTGGCTCACGCCTGTAATCCCAGCACTCTGGGAGGCCAAGGTGGACGGATAACTTGAGGTCAGGAGTTTGAGACCAGCCTGTTCACCAACATGGTGAAACCCTGTCTCTACTAAAAATACAAAAATTAGCCAGGTGTGGTGGCACACGCGTATAATCCCAGCTACTTGGGAGGCTAAGGCAGGAGAATCACTTGAACCCAGGAGGCGGAGGCTGCAGTGGGCTGAGATCCTACCACTGCACTGCAGCCTGGGCGACAGAGTGAGATGCCATCTCAAAAAAAGAAAAAAAATACATATATATATATATTATCCAAAATATTAATATATATTTTATATATATATATATAAAATCCAAAAATTGCCAGGCCTACAAAGGAGAAAAACAGACCCCTTAATGAGAAGAAAAATCAGTCAACTCAAACTGACCCAATGTTAGAATTAGCAGACAAGACATTAAATCTAAGCTGAAACACGGAAGATATTTTTTAAAACAATCCAAACTGAACTTGCAGAAGTGAAAACTATGAAAACCACTGAGTGGGATGAACAGCAGATTAGACATTGCAGAAGAAAAGATGAGTGAACCCGAAGACACAGCAACAGAAACCGCAAAACAGGCACAAAGCTTTACTGAGCCGCGGTGGGACGAGGCCAAGCAGCCTGGTACCTGCGTGCCTGAGGTCCTGAGGAGAAGAGAGGGACAGAACAAAAGTCTGCAGATATAAAGGTTCAAAATGATCCAAATTTCATGAAAACTACAAAGCCCCAGATCCAAAAATCTCAATGAACTACAACTACAAGCAGAAGGTAGAAAACCATACCAAGGTCCATCGTAATCAAGTTGCTCAAAAGCACTAAGAGAGAAAATCCTGGAGGCAGCAGAGGAACAAACACGACAGCAGACAGCTCATCAGACACCACGCGAGTGATGAAGGGAGACCACCCCCTGTCAAGCACTAAAAAACCCCGTCAATCTGGAATTCTATACATAGAGAAAATATCTTGCAAAACAAAGGTGAAACAGACACCTTCAGACAACCAAAAGCTGAAAGAATTCACCACCAGCAAACCTGCCTTACGATACATATTAAAGGAAATCCTTCAGACGGAAGTAAAATCACACCAGAAGGAAACCTGGACCTACACAAAGAAATTAGAAGGTGTGGATGGTAAACTGATGGGAAAATATATAAAACTTTTTTTCTGGGATTTTATATTTCTTTAAAAGATAATTGTATGAAGGAAAAAACATATATCTGGAGGTTATAAAATATGTAAAGGTAAAATATATCATCATGATGATGGCACAAGGATCAGGATAAGAAAAATAGAAAATCACTTAAAGACATACTATACACCCTAAAGCAACGTCTCCCAAAAGTTGTAGACAATAAGCTAACAAATAAGATACAGTAGAATCATTTTAAAATATCCAATCCTAAAAAGGCAAGAGAGAAGACAAAAGAAAACAAAAATTGAGACAAATAGGCCGGGCATGGTGGCTCACACCTGAAATCCCAGCACTTTGGGAGGTGGGTGGATCACCTGAGGTCCGGAGTTCAAGACCAGCCTGGCCAACATGGTGAAATGCCATCTCTACTAAAAATACAAAAACAATTAGCTGGGCGTGGTGGCGCGTGCCTGTAACCCCAGCTACTCAGGAGACTGAGGCAGGAGAATCACTTGAACCCGAGGGGTAGAGGTTGCAGTGAGCCGAGATCGCACCACTGCACTGCAGCCTGGGTGACGAGCAAAACTCTGTCTCAAAAAAAAAAAAAAAAAAAAATTGAGACAAATGGAAAACAAATAGCAAAATAATAAATTTAAATCCATAAATAATCACATTAAGTGATTAAATGTAAATAGCCTAAATACCTAAAAGGCAGAGACTGTCAGACTGGGTAAGAAGCAAAATCCAACAATACAAAGAAGCAGACTATAAGAAACATGTTTTAAATATGAAGACACAAATATGCTAAAAATAAAAGGACAGAAAAAGATACACCATGTTACTGTTAATCAAAATAAGCTGGAATGGGCCAGACGCAGAGGCTCCCACCTGTAATCCCTGCAGTCTGGGGGCCGAGGCAGGCGGATCACGTCACGCCTGTAATCCCTGCAGTCTGGGGGCCGAGGCAGGCGGATCACATGAGGCCAGGAGTTCAAGACCAGCCTGGCCAACATGGCAACACCCCCTCTCTACTACAAATACAAAAATTAGCCAGGCATGATGGCGCATGCCTGTCATCCTAGCTACTAGGGAGGCTGAGGCATGAAAATTACTTGAACCCAGGAGGCGGAGGTTGCAGTGAGCCAAGATTGTACCTCTGCACTCCAGCCTGAGCAACACAGTGAGACTCCGTCTCAAAAAAACAAAAGAAAACAAACTGGAATGGCTATATTAATATCAGACAAGATAGATTTCAGAGCAGAGAATATTCTGAAGGATAAAAAAAATCATTTGATAATGATAAAGGCATCAAATCATCAAGAGGATGTAACAATCTCCTGAGCATTTCTGTACCTAACAGCAGAGCTTCAAAATACACGAAGCCAAAAGTGATTGAACAACAAGAATAGAGAAATCCAGTTATAGTGGGAAATTTCAATACCCCCCTCACAATAATTGGTAGTACAAACATAAAGTCAGCAAAGTAGAAATAAAAAAATAAATATCGAACAGAAATAATGACATAAAAACAAAGACAACAGAAAGTCAATGAAACCAAAAGCTGATTCTTTGGAAAAATAAATAAAATTAATAAGCCTCTAGCCAGACAGTTCTCTTCCACTTGAAAAAGGGCATCTAAGAAACACCCATGCCTAATATTGCGCTTAATGGTAAGAGAGTAAAAGCTTCCTACCTTAGATCAGGAACAAAAAAAAAAAAAGATGTACCACATCTCAAGCACTAAAAAAACCTGCCAATTGTATTGAAGACTGTGGCCAGTGCAATAAAGCAAGAAAACAAAATATGGCATCTGGACTGGAAAAGAAAAAGTAAGATGATCTTTATTTGCAAATGACGTAATTGTCTAGGTAAAAAATCTATTGGAATCTACAAAGAGCTACTAGAATGAATAAATGAGTTTAGCAGGGTTACAAGATACGAGATCAATATACAAAACTCAATTCTACTTCTATATACTAGCAATGAAAAATCAAAAGTGAATATAAAAACAATACCATTTACAATAGCATCAAAAATATTAAAAGAGTTAATAGAGGGAATGACATCACCAAATAGAGAAGTAGAAGCAATCTGGCTCCACTCACCCTCTCAAAACCAAAACCAAACATCCAGCACCAAGAATATCACCAGCAATATTCCAGAACTCAAATCTGAGGATGAGACCAGAGAAGTGAAAAAACTCCAGGCAGACAGTAAGCTGCAAAGAACCTCTAAGCAAACATCCAAGAAAAAACAAAACAAGCCAGACAGGAAAGCCTAGATAACAAATCCTTGAATGCAAAACCACAGACATATGTGCACAAGAAACAACAGCGAATGGAAAACCGTGACCTTCTCAAACAGACAAAGCAAAGAGCCAATGACCAACCTTAATGAGATGGCAACATGTCAAGTGCTCAAATCAAGAATTCAAGATAAAAGTTAAAAAAAAAACTCAGCAAACTCTGACATAGAAAAACAATTCACAAATTTGTCAGACAAATTTAACAGAGATTGAAATTAAAAAAAAAAATCAAACAGAAATCCTGGAACTAAAAAATACATTTGTTGATCTGAAAACCGCATTACAGGCTCTCAACAGCAGAATGAATCAAGCAGAGGAAACAATCAGTGAGCCTGAGGACTGGCTATTTGAAAATATACAGAAGAGGGAACACAAAAGAGAAAAAAGAATTAAAAGGAATGAAGAACACGTGCAAAATACAGAAAACTGCCTCAGAAGAGCAAACCTAAGAATTACTGGGGTTCAAGAAGGAACTGAGCAAGAGGAAGAGGCAGAAAGTTTATTCAAAGAAATAATTACAGAAAAATTTTCAAACCTTCAGAAAGACATAAATGTCCAGGTACAGGGAGGTCAGAGATCACCAAACAGATTTAATCCAAATAAAACTACCCTACAGAATATAATAATCAAATTCTCAAAAGTCAAGGATGAAGAAAGAATCCTACAAGTAGTAAGAGAAAAGCAGCAAATATATTTATAAAGGAGCTCCAATGTATCTGGCAACAGACTTCACTAGGAAACCCATATAGGCCAGGAGGCAGTGGGATGATATATTCAAAGTGCTAAAGGTAAAAAAAAATGCAACTGTCAACTCAGGACACACTTTCAAACATGAAAGAGTAAAGCTGAGGGAATTCATCAGACCCAACTTACAAGAAATGCTAAAAAAAAGTTCTTCAATCTGAAAGAAAAAGACACTAATGTACAAAAGGAAAACATGTGAAGCATAAAACCCACTGGGAAAAGTAAATACACAGACTCAGAATAATACTGTGAATGTGGTGTGCATTCATTCACATCTCTAGTATGAAGACTAAAAGAAAAATGTACCAAAAATCATAACTACAGCAACCTGTAAAGAGATAGCCAATATAAAAACAAATAAATCGAAATAACAAATGAAAATTTGGGGGAAAGATGCAGCTAAAGTACAGAATTTTTTAGTTTTTTGTTTCTATACTTTCCTCTGTGATCAAAGATAAGGCGTCATGTGTTTAAAATAATTTTTTAAGAGGGGTCTCACTGTGTCACCCAGGCTGGAGTGTGATGGCATGATCACAGCTCACTGCAGCCTCAAACTCCCGGGCTTAAGCAATCCTCCTATCTCAGCCTGCTGAGTACCTAGGGTACAGTCACAGAGATAATTTGTTATAAATATAAAATGCTTTTTGTAAGCCATCTGATGGTACACTACATGTAATATATACACTAAAAATACAAAGCAACAAATTAAAACATACCAACAGAGAAAATCTCTTGACCACATGCAAAGGAAGACAGTAAGGAAGAGAGGAGTTACAATCAGAAAACAAGCAACAAAATGGCAATATTAAGTCTTTATCCATAATATTGAAAGCCAATGTACTAAATTCTCCAACTAAAAGACGTAACAGTGGGCCAGGCACAGTGGCTCATGTTTGTAATCCCAGCACTTTGGGAGGCCAAGGTGGAAGGATCACTTGAGGCCAAGAGTTGAAGACCAGCCTGGGCAACATAGCAAAACCTCGCCTCTACAAATAAATAAATAAATAAATAAATAAATAAATAAAATACCCAGGTGTGGTGGCACATGCCTGTAGTCCTAACTATCAGGAGGCTGGGGTGAGAAGACTGCTTGAGCCCAGGAGTTCAAGACTACAGTGAGCTATGATCACACCACTGCACACCAGCCTGGGCAACAGAGTGAGACCCTGTCTCAAAAACAAGCAAAAAACACAGAGTGGCTAAATGGATTAAAAAACAAGATCAAACTTTTGCTACCTATAAGAAACCAACTTTACCTATAAAGACACACACAGACTGAAAGTCAAAGGGTGGAAAAACATAAATGGAAACCAAAAAGAAAAGAGCAAGAATAGCTGTACTTATAGATGACAAAACAGACTAAAAGTCAAAGACTGTAAAAACAGCAGGAGCAGCTATACTTACAGAAAATAGACTTACAGGTCAGACTGTAAAAAGACACAGAGAAAATCACTATATGATGATAAAGGGGTCAATTCAGCAAGAAGATATAACAATTATAAATATCTATGCATCCAACACCAGAGCACCCAGACACATAAAGCAAACACTGAGAGACTGAAAGTGAGAGGCGGACTGCAACACAGTAACAGTAGGGGCTTCAACACCCCCGCTCTGTAGGGTGTTTCCAGCCAGAAATCAACGGAAACACTGGAGTGAAACCACACGCTAGGTCAAGCAGCTCTAACTGACATTTATGGAACATTTCACCCAGCTGCTGCAGGACACCCATTCTTCTCATCAGCAAACGGAACATTCTCCAGAAGAGAACATATGTTAGGCCATAGAACAAGTTTCAACAGATTCAAACAAGTTGAAATCATACTATCTTTTCTGACTACAAGGAAATACAACCAGAAAGCAGTAAGAGGAACCTCAAAAACTACACAAACACATGGAAATTAAACAACAGGCTCCTGAATGATCAATGGGTTAATAATAAGAAAAATTTTAAATTTCTTGAAACAAACGGAAATGGAAACACAGTATATCAAAGTCTATGGGATACAGCAAAAGCGTTGCTAAGACAGAAGTTTATAGCAACAAACACAGTAAAAAAAGCAGAAGACTTCAAATAACCCAACCATGAACCTCAAGGTACCAGAAAAGTGAGAGCAAACCAAATCCAAAATTAGTAAAAGAAAACAAATAATAGAGATCAGGAGATCAGAGCAGAAGTAAATTAAATTGAGACTAAAAAAAATACCAAAGATCAATAAAACAAAAAATTATTTCAAAAACATAGACAAGGCAGGCACGGTGGCTCACTCCTGTAATCCCAGCACTTTGGGAGGCCGAGGCGGGCGGATCACTAGGTCAGGAGTTTGAGACCAGCCTGACCAACACAGTGAAACCCCATCTCTACTCAAAATACAAAAAATCAGCCGGACGTGGTGGCGGGCGCCTGTAATCCCAGCTGCTTGGGAGGCTGAGGAGAATCACTTGAAGCTGGGAGGTGGAGGTTGCAGCGAGCCGAGATCATGCCACTGCACTCCCCAACAGGCGACAGTGCGAGACTCCATCTCAAAAAATAAATAAATAAATAAATAAATAAATAAATAAAAATTCACAAACATTTAGCTCAAATTTAAAAAAGAGAAGATCAAAATAAAATCAGAAAACAAAAGGGACATTACAACCAATACCACAGAAATACAAAGGATCGTTAGGAACCACTACGAACGACTATACCGCAACAAACTGGAAAACCAGGAGAAACGTACAAATTCCTGGGTGCAAACACCCTGCAAGACTGAGCCATGAAGAAATGGAAAACACCTGAACAGACCAATAAGTAACAAGATCAAAGCAGTAATAAAAAGTCTTTCATCAAAGAAAATCCCAGGTCCTGATAGCTTCACTGCTGAACTTCCAACAGTTAAGGAAGAACTAGTATCAACTGTACTCAAACTATGCAAAAAAACTGAAGGGGGGAACCCCAAAGTCATTGTACATGGCATTATCCTGCTACAAAAACAGACGGGGACACAGCAGAAAAAAAAAATGACAGGCCAACATCCCTGATGAACACAGATGCAAAAATCCTCAACAAATGACTAGCAACCCAAATTCAACAACACATTAAAAAGATCATTCACCACCATCAAGTGGGATGTGTCCCAAGGTTGCAAGGATGGTTTAACATATGCATATCAATCAACATATAACATTACACAGAACCAAGGGAAAAAAACAATCAACAGATGCTGAAAAAGCATTCAATAAAATTCAGCATCCCTTCATTATAAAAGCTCTCAGCAAACTGCATACAGAAGGAACATACCTTAAAACAATAAAGGCCATATATGACAAACCCACAGATAACAGTGTATTGAACAAGGAAAAACAGCTTTTCTCTAAGATCTGCAACACAGCCCATTTCTACCATTTTTATTCAACAGAATACTAGAAGTCCTACCCAGAGCAATTAGGCAAGAGAAAGAAAGAAAAGTCACCCAAATTGGAGAGGAAGAAGTCAAAATTATCCTTATTCACAGATAACAAAATCTTCTATTTGGAAAAACTGAAAGACTTCACCAAAAAACTGTTAGAACTTACAAAAAGGTTTCAGTAAAGATGCAGAATTCAAACCCAACATAAAAAAATCAGCAGCATGTACCATGCCAACAGCAAATAATTAGAAAAAGAAATCAGGCCAGGCGCGGTGGCTCATGCCTGTAATCCCAGCACTTTGGGAGGCTGAGGCGGGTGGATCACCTGAGTCAAGAGTTCGAGACCAGCCTGACCAACAGGGAGAAACCCCGTCTCTACTAAAAATACAAAAAATGAGCCCGGCGTGGTGGTGCACACCTGTAATCCCAGCTACTCGGGAGGCTGAGGCAGGAGAATCGCTTGAACCCAGGAGGCAGAGGTTGCGGTGAGCCGAGATCGTGCCATTGCACTCCAAACTGGGCAACAAGACCAAAACTCTGTCTCAAAAAAAAAAAGAAAAAAGAAAAAGAAAAAGAAAAAAAGACATTAAGAAAATCCCATTTACTGCTGGGCACGGTGGCTCACACCTGTAATCCCAGTACTTTGGGAGGTCGAGGCAGGTGGATCACAAGGTCAGGAGATCAAGACCATCCTAGCTAACACGGGAAACCCTGTCTCTACTAAACATACAAAAATTAGCCAGGTATGGTGGCGGGCACCTGTAGTCCCAGCTACTTGGGAGGCTGAGGCAGAGAACTGCTTGAACCCGGGAGGCAGGTGTTGCAGTGAGCCGAGATCGCACCACTGCACTCCAGCCTGTGTGACAGAGCAAGACTCCGTCTCAAGGAAAAAAAAAAAAAGACTTAAATCTAAGACCTGAAACTACAAAACTACTAGAAGAAAACAAAGGGGAAATGCAAATTCTTTTGGAAATTGGTCTGGGTCAGATTTTTTTTGTGTAAGACCTCAAAAGCATAGGCAACAAAGGGGAAAAAAAAATAGGCAAAAGTAAAAAAATTTACATCAAGTTGAAAAGCTTCTGCACAGCAAAGGAAATAATCAACGAGCCAGGCCTGTAATCCCAGACGCGTGGGAGGCTGAGGCAGGAGGGTCTCGAGCCCAGCAGTTCGAGGCTGCAGTGAGCTATGATCGCACCACTGCACTCCAGCCTGGATGACACAACAAGACCCGAAGCAAGAAACAAAACTATCAAAGCAGTGACGAGACAATCTACAGAATGGGAGAAAATATCTGAAAACTATCCACCCAACAAGGCATAAATAACCAGATTACATAAGAAATTCAGCTCAACAGCAAAAACACAAATAACTTTATTAAAAAATGGACAGAAGATCTGAATAAATATTTCTCAAAAGAAGACATACAAATGGCCAACAAGTATATGAAAAATGCTCAACATAACTAATCACCAGAAAAATGCAAATCAAAACCACAATAAGATTTCTTTTTTTTTTTTTTTTTTTCTTTTTCTTTTTTTTTTTTTTTTGGAGACGGAGTCTGGCTCTGTTGCCCAGGCTGGAGTGCAGTGGCCGGATCTCAGCTCACTACAAGCCCCGCCTCCCGGGTTCACGCCATTCTCCTGCCTCAGCCTCCCGAGTAGCTGGGACTACAGGCGCCGCCACCTCGCCCGGCTAATTTTTTTTGTATTTTTAGTAGAGACGGGGTTTCACCATGTTAGCCAGGATGGTCTCGATCTCCTGACCTCGTGATCCGCCCGTCTCGGCCTCCCAAAGTGCTGGGATTATAGGCTTGAGCCACTGCGCCCGGCCCACAATAAGATTTCATCTCACCCTAGTTAAAACGGCTTTTATGAGAAAGACCAGGAATAGCAGATGCTGTTGAGGATGTGGAGAAAGGGGAGCTGTCGTACACTGTTGGTGGGAATGTAAGTTAGCACGGCTGCTATGGAAAACAGTATGGAGGTTCTTCGAAACACTACAAATAGAACTGCCATCGGACCCAGCAATCCCACTACTGGGTATAGCCCCAAAAGAAGGGAAATCAATATACTGAAGAAATACTGCACTCCCATGCTCACGGCAGCACTACTCACAATAGCCAAGATTTGCAATAGACCTAAGTGTCCATCAAAGGATGATGGAGCCGGGCGCGGTGGCTCAAGCCTGTAATCCCAGCACTTTGGGAGGCCGAGATGGGCGGATCACAAGGTCAGGAGATCAAGACCATCCTGGCTAACACGGTGAAACCCCGTCTCTATGAAAAAATACAAAATATTAGCCGGGCGTGGTGGCGGGCGCCTGTAGTCCCAGCTACTCGGGAGGCTGAGGGAGGAGAATGGCGTGAACCCAGGAGTCGGAGCTTGCAGTGAGCTGAGATCTGGCCACTGCACTCCACTCCAGCCTGGGCGACAGAGCGAGACTCCGTCTCAAAAAAAAAAAAAAAAAAAAAAAAAGGATGATGGATACAGAAAATGTGGTACATAAAACACAATGAAATACTAGCCATAAGAAAGGACAAAATCTTGTTATTTGCAGCAACACAAACAGAACTGGAGGTCATTCTGTTAAGTGAAATAAACAGGCACAGAAAGACAAATAATGCATGTTCTAACTCAAAGGTGGGAGCTAAAAATGTGGACTTCATGAAGACAGCAGACTGGTGACTACCAGAGGTGAGGGGGAAGAGGGGATGAATAGAGGTTGATTAATGAATAGTTAGGAAGAAGGAATAAGGCCCAGTGTGCGAAAGTTCGGCAGGTGACAACAGTTAACAAGAATCTACAGTATATTTCAAATATCAGAAGAGAGCAATTCAAATGTTTCCAGCATGACATAAACGTTTGGGATGATCGATATCCCAATTACCCTGATCTGATCATTACACATTACACGAATGTATCAAAACGTCACAGGTACCCTGAAAACATCTATTTTGTATCAATAAAAGATAAATCTTGGCATTAAAAATTTAAAGAGTTAAATACAAATCTTACAAAAGGTATAAAAGATCTAATACTGGAAACTACAAAACACTGCAAAGAAAAACTAAAGAAGACCTAAATAAATAAAGAGATGACACTGTATTCATGGGTCAGAGACTCAATGTTACAATATTGTCAATTCTTCTCCAGATTCAATGGAATCTGCCGCCTGGCCCCAAGAAAAACAGGGAGTTTTGCAGAAACTGACAAAGTGACTGAAAAATTCATGAGAACCAGGAATAGATAAAGCAATTTTGACAAAGAAGAGACAAAAAATTTCAAGTCTCATATTAAATCAGAAGCAGTTACCAAGACAGTCGGTCACACAGATAAGTGAAACAGGAAAGAGTCCACAAACAGACCCACACATATATGGACAACTGATTTGCAACAAAGATGCAAAGACAGTTCAGTGGAGAAAAGACAGTCTTTTCAACAAACGTTTCTCTTTTCAACAACTGGTTCTCCATGTGCAAAAAAAAAAAAAAACTTCAATCTGTAGCTTGCACCATATACCAAAAAATCAAAAAGGATCATAGCCCTAAACGTAAAACCTAAAACTATCTTCAGTGAGGAAACCCTGTGACGACCCTGGTTTCGGCGAAGGTTTCTCAGATATGACAAGAGCACTCCGGAAAAGGTCTAGCTGATAAACTGGACTGCATGAAAATTAACAATTCTACTTCTCGGAAGACACTGTGAAGAGGACTGAAAAGACAAGGCACAGACTTATTTACAAACCGTATCTCTGATTAAGGACCTGCATCCAGAATACATTAGAAAAACATTACAGGCTGGGTGTGGTGCCTCACGCCTATAATACTAATGCTTTGGGAGGCTAAGGCGGGCAGATCACCTGAGCACAGGAGTTCAAGACTAGCCTGGGCAACATGGGGAAACCCTGTCTCTACAAAAAATACAAAAATTAGCTATGTGTGGTAACACACGCCTGTAGTCTCAGCTACTTGGGAGGCTGAAGTGGGAGGACCGCTCAAGCCCAGGAGGTCAGGCTGCAGTGAGCTGAGATTGTACCACTGCACTTCGGCCTGGGCAACTGAGTGAGACCCTGTCTCAAAAAAAAAAAAAGATTAAAACTTAACAATAAAAAAAGAAACAACTCAGCTAAAAAAAAGAAAAAGAACAGATATTTCCCCAGAGAGGGATGACAAATGGGCCCATGAAGATGCCCAACGTCACTGTCAACGGGGAAATGCACACTCAAATGCTGTGCGACGCCTCCACACGCCCCTCAGACGGGGGACAGTTAAAAGACTGATCTCAGAGAAACGGAAGGACTCATTCTCTGCTTGTGGGCATATAAAACAGTGTAACTCCCTTGGAAAACAATGTGGCGGTTTCTTAAAAAGCCAAACATATGCCTCCCCTATGATCCCGCCACTCTACTCCTAGGTATTTACCCAAGGGAAACAAAAGCCCACATCCACACAAAGACCTGTCGGCACACGAAGGTTCACAGCAGCTTTATCTGCAACAGCCACAACCTGCAAACGACCCACATATCCGTCAACGGGTGACAAACTGCAGGCACCTGGACACCGCTTGGCAATGAAAAGGAGGAATTACAGACAACAGCTACGACACACAGGGACCACACAACAATCGTGCCGAGTGACAGCTCGACAAGAGTGTGTATCCTGTGAGTCCATCTACGTGGAATTCTAGAAAACTCCAAGCAATCTATAGGGACAGAAGACAGCTGCCTGGGCTCGGGCAGGAAAGAGTGATCACGAAGGAGCACAGGGGACTGGGGGTGACGGGAACACTCGTTTTTTGATTGTGTTGCTTTCACAGATGTAACCATACTCCTGAACTTGTCCAACTGGACGCTTTAAATAATGTGCAGATTACTGTGTTTGTAATACCTTTATAGTGCCAGTTTGTTTGTTTTTAATGAGGTGACTAGGAGGAGGGGCCTCGGCTGCCCTGCATTCACTGCACTCACCCAAAGCGCTGGTGTCTGTTGAGGGTGAACAGCAGGTAGTCAGCCATGGTCTCCTCCCCGACCAGGTGGTCCAGCACCGTTCCTGTGGAAGCAGCAGCCGAGGTAAGCACTGGAAAGAGCCCACATCTATGCTCTTGCCAAGCTCCAGCACATCCCTTCCAGTCTCAGCCCAAAGACACTGTGCTCGTAAGGAAGAGGCCACCCACCGACAGGCTCCCATGGAGGACGGCACTCGGCTGTGGTCCCAGGTCCAACTCCTGCCTGGCATCCGCGACCTACCTCTCTGCCCCGGTCCATCAAACAAGGAAAGCAAAGGCCGCTCATGGGGCCACTCACGGGGCAGGGCGTAACGGTGACCAGAGCCCATCAGCTATGCGCTACTACAGCTCTCACACTAAGCTCCGAGGAAGGTCCGGCAGCAACCAGGTCAAAGGCAGTAACAACCCCAGTCTAGGGCCCTGTGCCACCGTCAGTCCTAAAGGTGGGGTGGCAAGGGCCCCAGCCCCAGCCCAGCCCCGGCTCACCACACAGGGCCAGCTTCAGGCCTGTCTCCACACTTTCAATCCGAGGAGCCAGCACTCCAGGAGTGTCCAACAGGAACATCAGGGGCCGCTCAGAGACCTGTGTGGGCACAGAGGGCACAATCAGGCCGCAATGGCAGCCTCCCACCCAGGTGGGCTGCTCAGGAAGCCTGGGCAGCCCCTGACACCCAGCGCTCCGAGGAAGGCCTCGGGGACCCAACCCCACGGCAGCGTCACTCTCACGAAGCTCCAGGCTCCCCAGAGGATCTAATTCCCAATTAATTTGGAGAATAAATAAAAGCATCAGGTCCCAACAGCTTGTCTTCTGCTCCCGAACAAACCACAAGGAAGGGAGTGGAGGGCGGGGGACGTGCTGCTCAGGTCTGCCCTGACTGCTGCGTGGCCCTGGACAGTGGCCTCCTCATCTGGAAATGGGGAAAACAGTGTGCCTTCCCCGAAGGTTTGGCGTAAAGACTATGAGGACTATGGAGTAAGGATGGGGGCAGCACCTGCCAGGGGGTGCTCAGCGGGGACACTGAGTGGAGGGAGGGAAGCGTGGTCAGCAGCAGGAAGCCACGCAGAGGTCAGCAGGTGCCAGATGCCTGCACAGCTCCTGACAGAGTGCTGGGCCTGGCCCCTGAGGACTCTACCTGAATTCTGGACATCACAGCTCTGGTGATCCCAGGCTCGCCACCCACCCTGGCGGCTTTTCCTGCAGGAAAAGGAGAAAAGGAGGCTCAAATGTATACTAAATACAGAAGCTGCAGAACAAGCAGGGAGACGTATGTAACAAACACATCTGGCCAAAATGGAAAAACCTAAAAGCCAAACGGGCTTCCCAAGGCTATGATTTGTTTCACTTTCAGTCCCATACCAGCTCACAGCAACGGCACTTTCCAAGCCACACAGAGGCTGAGATTATTCAACAAACGCACCAGAACTTGCCTCCCCAGGACTGGAAAGGAACTGTCAGACTGCGGCGGTCAGACCACAGCTGCTCCTTCCACGCGGTCCCCTTCCTGGACCCACCCCTGCACCCCAAGGTCAGCCTGCCTCCCACAGCACTGTCCACAGGGGGCTGGCTGCTCCAGGACCCAGCTCAGGGGATATCCCAAGGAGAGGCCACTCCACTGTGGACAAACAATGCAAGAATAAAAAAACACAAGTGTCCATCCAGATGAATGGACAGACAGGATGTGGTCTGTACACACAATGAGGTGATCAGCCTTAAAAAGGAATAAAATTCTGACACTCAACACAGATGAACCTTGAGAAACATCACGATCAGTGACATCAGCCAGTCACAAAAGGCCAAGTACTGGGAGTCCCCTTGGAGGAGGTAGTTACAGTCATCACATTCACAGACAGAAAGTGGAACGAGGGGTGTGCGGGGCTTGGGGAGTGACTCTTCATATTTACAGTTTCATTTTCAGGTAACCAAAATATTTGAAAATAGTGGTGCTGGTTGCATAACCCTATAAATGTACTTAATGCCACTAATAAAAAATAACATGCTTAAAAATAAACTTAAAAGAATAAATGACTGTAACAACTCTCCGATTAGCACCAAAAACACTCTCTGTAAAATAATGGTTCGCTATAGTTTAAAGCCTTCAGATTTGCACATCACAAATGGGTTTGTTAATAAATACCTTATTAATGTGAAAAATGAAGCCAATAAGGACTTGAATTAAACTTGAAAACACTGAAGAAAAAGAGCACACGGGGCATTGAGGGGTGCTGGGGGCTTTGGCTTTGAATCAGAGTCTGAGAAAAGCTAGGAGGGAGGAGCGGAGAGGAGCACCTGCAACTCCAGAGTCCAGGAAACCTCCAGCTACAGCAAGGCGGACGCCATCGGAGGAATGGCCTTGCGGCCTCCCTGCCTGATAATCCAGTCCTGTCTACTTCACACGCTTTGAATTCTCTGGATCAAAGGGATTTAAATAAATGAAAAAATACCGAAGTTTAGAAAAGCCATCCTCATATTAAAGATTTTAAAAGAGAGAAAAATTAAGTGTGAAATTCACAGCAGAATGACCTGGTCCCACTGTTCAACCCTCCTGTGAACTGGACTGAACGAGACAAGCCCAGATGCGCTGGGGGCTGTGGGGTCAGCAGGAGACTGGCAGTGGTCCTCGGGCACGTCCCCTCCGGGAAAGATGGAGGTATCAGCACACCAGCCACACGCGCCAGTACCTTTCCTGAGGTGCTGCCTCCGGAGGGAGTTGATCAGGGAGGACTTGCCCACGTTGGGGACCCCGATGACCATGATGCAGTACTCCAGGTTCTGTGGAGGCAGAAAGAGGGGTCACAGGGGCCACCCTGGCCACTAGAGTCTGAGATTCTCCAACCCCACCCAGGCACGGGGACCCCAGGCCAGGCCAGCTCAGGGAAGAACGGGAGGTTAACGCAGAGGCTCTGCCCACCCAGTGGGGACGGCCTCAGCCCTTTCCACTGAAGAGAACGAGAGGACAAAGGAGGGACCTCCCTGCCTGGGGTGCAGCACCTTCTCCTTGGAGAGGCCAAGCAGGAGGGGCTGGCCCATCCCGCGCCAGCCTCCCAGCCCCGGGTCCCACCAACCAACCTCTCCTCGGTGGTAGCGGGGGCTGCTCCCCATCAGCTCAGTGACCATCGGGATGATCTGCAACAAACATCCACTCATGGAGCCACCCCAGGTTGGACATCTGTGCACCGACCCACTCCTGCCACCTCAGAACAGGATTAGGGATTCCAGGTCTCCACTTTCACACATCAATTAGGAAAACAGAGACCTTATATCTGGAATTCTACCCAACATTTCATAGGCAAACTGGGCATTGCCCTTCATGTGGAGGTAGCACACGCAAGTATCCGGTGCTGGGAAACTGGAGTTCTGTCCAGCTCAGACGTCAGACTGAGCTCTGGGGCCGGAGGACCACCTATGCCCGTCCCCTCCTATCAAAAACAAGCAGGGCAGACCTGGGGCTTCAGGGACAGCTGTGACTGTAACTACCTTCTAATGAAGAAGTACATCAAGCCAGAAAATTCTGCCACGTACAACTGGAAACATGAGCTACCTGAGTCTCCAAAAGACTCTGACCACCTACAACCCTGGAATGTGTTCACAGCCTGACCTCGTGCCCTCAGTACAGGGAGATGCACTTGCCCCAGGAGGTCACATTCATGTGTGGCAGCTAGAAACCAGTACCCAGGATCTTTTCCAAAGCTCTGCTCCTTACTAAAGCATAAAACAGTTTATAGTACTCCTCGAACCTACTGAAGCAGAAACGTCAGAGCACAGACAAAAAGCCTACCTGCTTGACATTTTCATCCTTTAAACAGTTGGTAAAAATGACATTTTTTAGGCCTTCTCCTTCTAAGCGTTGCATAATTTTCTGAAAGACACAAAACATTTCCATTTGACTTTTTTTATTGGAGTCTTGGCTCTGTCACCCAGGCTGGAGTGCAGTAGCACAATCCCTGCAACCTCCGCCTCCCCAGTTCAAGTGATTCTCATGCTTCAGCCTCCCAAGTAGCAGGGATTACAGGCGTGCGCCACCACATCCAGTTAATTTTTGAATTCACTAGCCCTAACATGCAGTGAAACCAGTGCAAAGCTGTATCATATTTCTAAATATCAGTGTTGTTCATCAGTGGACCTAAAATATGACTGATGCTTAAATCAACAAGTCCTTCACCGATTCAGCTGGTTTTACTGAGCTGTCCATCAAGATGACATGGATGGAGAGATCAAGCACAAGACACACACCTGAAGCCACACACTCCGGGTAGCAAATGCACTCGGGTGTCCCTGCTCAGGGAGGTGGAAGGCAGGGCCACCCAGAGGCAAGTCAACCTCTCTCCCTGGATTCTTCAGAAGCACTGGCCTTTCTCTGACCAGGCAAGACACTGCTGTGCCCTGTACTAGACGGCTACCCACCAGTCTACAAAAAGTTGCATTTCCAAAGGCAGAAGTAGCCACTGAAGTGATGTAAAAGTACTTAACTAGCGAAAGCACTTGTGATGATTTAAAAAGTAAAATAAAAAAAAAAAACAGGCCAGGTGTGGTGGCTCACACCTGTAATCTCAGCACTTTGGGAGGCTGAGGCTGGCGGATCACCTGAGGTCAGGAGTTTGAGACCAGCCTGGCCAACATGGCGAAACCTTGTCTCTACTAAAAATACAAAAATTAGCTGGGCATGGTGGCACACACCTGTAATCCCAGCTACTCGGGAGGCTGAGCCAGGAGAATTGCTTGAACCCAGGAGGTGGAGGCTGCAGTGAGCCAAGATCGCGCTATTTCACTCCAGCCTGGGTGACAACAGCAAAACTACATCTCAAAAAAAAAAAAAAAAAAAGACTGGGGGCGGGGGGTGGTCCACGTCTATGTTTACTCAAAAGAAACCATAAACATCAGCTGTGTGGGACAACGGGCCAGTTCCACATCTGGGTTTTTTTTTTTTTTTTTTTTTTTTTTTTTTTTTACCTCCACACACCTTGCCCAGGGTCACCTGCACCCCTGACTCTGCTCTTTGCTTTGGAGAAATCCTTTAGCTCCTTCGGGCCTCCCAGCAGCGCTCTCTGCTTCTGAAATCCCAAGGTGTGCACAAGCTGGCTGGTGGACAAGCCCTTGGTTCAAAGCTGCACACCAGACACCTGGGGGCACCACAATCACCACAGAAGACCTCAGACCAGAATGGCCGCATGTGGCTACTAAAACTAATCAAGCAAAATGTGAAAGTCACATGTGGCAGTAGACACATGTCAGGTGCTCACAGGCAGCCACCACGTGAGACACAGAGACCCCATCAGCAAGGAAAGGTCCACAGCACCACCGCGGCCACCACTCGGGCTCTGGCAGCACAGCCTGGCCACTTCCCACAAGAGACGCGCGCTCACTGGGTGTCCGGATCACGAGCCACACGTTAGAGGGAGGAACGCCATATGAGAAACGATGCTGGCACACTTCTGCAAAGAAAGGGCTGTTTCTAAAGCAGAGCCTGCCTGGGCAAACTGACAAGAGTATGTGTCCAGCAACTCTTCTATTAGAACAACCGACCTAGGGAAAACACAGCCACACTGCTGAAGGCATCTGCGACAAAGACCTTTACCTGCTGCTCTGTAAGATCCGCCAAGTCCATCTTGTTGAGGACCAGCAAGTGAGGCTTAAGCCCAAGGGTTTCCTGAAACAGAGGGTTGCGGCCTGAAAGTGGGATGTGGCAAAATTAAGGTAAAAATTCCACCATAGCTTTACCAGCCAACCAACTATTTTTCTTGACATCAGTGAACGAGTCATCACATCTTGCCAATTCATTCCTCAAGTACAGGAGGAAAGCCCCAGCTGGCAGGAACATTTAAACGGAGGTTTCACAGCCTACCTAGAGAATGCCACCGCTGCAGCCTACTGTCAGGCTTGAGTGACCCAGACACATGTATGAAACATGTAAGTTTCAAAGACACGCAGTCTGGACCCCACACCACAGATTCCGACTAACTGGTCTGGAAAGGGGCCTACCAATTCCTATTTTTAAAAGCCTCCCCAGGTAATTCTAACATGTAATATGACTTCAGGCAGAGGGGCCTCCCCTGCTCTGTGAAAGGATATTCGGGCATCATGGACCTCGATGATACAGTCCACCAGCTTCAGGCTGCTCTTCATCTTCTTCAGCCCTGGAAAACAGGAGGACGCCTCAGCGAAGGAGCTCACAACCTTTCTAGAGTAAACGATTCAAGCTGCACCGTCCAGTGTGACACGCCACCATAAATAACCTACAAAGTCTACATCTGAGTGAAGGGTACTAAGTAACAGTAACAGGTAACATCCACTGAGCGCCTCCTCCGAGTTCCACACCCTTGGAATGGGAGACGGGGAGGCGCCCTGCCAGAGGGTGGGCCATGTGTCAAAAGCCAGATGCGGTCTTCACCACCTGACTCGTGGCTGACTCTGGGTGGAATATTTAACTGCCATGGGGTTTTTTTCTTTTCTTTTTTTTTTTTTTTTTTTTTGGAGACCGAGTCTCACTCTGTCACCCAGGCTGGAGGGCAGTGGCGCAATCTGGGCTCACTGCAACCTCCGCCTGCCAAGTTCAAGCAATTCTCCTGCTTCAGGCTCCCAAGTAGCCGGGACTACAGGCACGCGCCACCCTGCCCGGTTAACTTTTTGTATTCTTAGTAGAGACGTGGTTTCACCATGCTGGCCAGGCTGGTCTCGATCTCCTGACCTCGTGATCCGCCCGCCTCGGCCTCCCAAAGTACTGGGATTACAGGTGTGAGCCACCGCGCCGGGCCTTTCCATTTCCACGGGTCTTAATCTGGGCTATAAAACAGTAACACTGGCTCATCAGGCCCCTGCCACCTTGTAGGAAAGATGACCAGTCCCCTAACCAGGAACACCACACACAACCGAGATAACAAAGCTTCCAGCTTCCCTCCCCTCTAGTGTTGTCCAAAGACCGAGGACACAGCCTCAGACACCCACACGGACCCTTCTTCCAGCTCGGCCCCCAGGGCACGCAGAGCCGAGGCAGGAGTGGCCATCACCACACCTAGAGGGGCTGGGCCGGCCCCAGCGGTCTTCTCGGGGCCGAACTGTGACAAACAGTAAGAAATTACCAAAGACTTATTTAAGCAGGAAAACGACTCAATATATGAGTTAAAGCTGAACAGGTCCTTCATGCCCGCTGTTTCATTTAGTCCCCAAAAGACTCAGAAGTCTATCTTGTCAAGAACACGTAGAAACGCAGGCTTCGGGGGATTAAACGGGCAGAAGGCACTTGCTGGGAACAGAGGACGGGGCGGCGGGCCAGAGGTCGGAGGTCAAGCAGGCCCCGGGCCCGCGGCTGCGTTGCGGGGGCACTCGTGGGAACGGGCCTCTCCCGCAGCTGCGCAGAAGGCGTCTCGGCAGCTCCGGGAGCGGGTGAGACCGGGGAAGGAGGGGAGACGAGGGAGGAAGGGGGGGCCCGCCCAGGACGACCGGGAGAGACAGGCGACGGCCGAAACGGCGGTGGGAGGGTAGCACAGGCGCCGCGGCCGTGGGCATGACCTTGCCCCTCCCCGCCGTGCCTCACCCTTGGCCATGTGGCCCGGGAACCAGCGCGCCACGTCGCGGCCGCTCAGTAGGAAGTTCTCCCGCCAGGCGGCCTGGGCGGTGCTGCACAGCGCGCGCGGGGCCAGTGTCATGGCAGCACCGTCCCCGGAAACGCTCCCGCAGCCGACCTCCTGTGCGCCGCCGCGACCCGCCTCTCAGGTTCCGGCGCTCCAAGGTCCCGCAGCACGGCCCGCGCGTGCGCACGACGTCGCCTCCGCCCCTGGCGAAGCCTGGAGTGGGCGGGCCCCGGGCCCAGGGGGAGGGGCGAATGGTGGGCCGGGAGCCGGGGCGGGACTAGGAGGAGACCCCGGGGACCCGGGGGGGCGGGGCTCGTGGGTTTAAGAAATTCGCAGATTAACATTCATTAAATATTAAAACTCATCGCTCTCCCTTAAGCATATCCTGAGTATAAGTGTAACAAAATTTAGCAATCTCTTTTTACAATTTGGTAAAATCTCTCAATTTACCTTATAAATGTAATCTCTTCATTTTCTTTTTAAGTACTTAAGGGTTTTTGTTTGTGTTGTTTTGTTTGAGACAGAGTCTCGCTCTGTTGCCCAAGAGTGCAGTGGCACGATCTCGCTGGTTGCAACCTCCAACTCCCGAGTTCAAGGGATTCTCCCACCTCAGCCTCCGGAGTAGCTGGGATTACAGGCGCCCGCCACCACGCCCAGCTGATTTTGTATTTTTAGTAGAGATGGAGTTCCACCATGTTGGCCAGACTGGTCTCGAACTCCTGACCTCCAGTGATCTACCTGCCTCGGCCTCCCAAAATGCTCGGATTACAGGCATGAGCCACTACGCGCAGCCTCAAGTACTTCAGGGTTTAATATAACAAACCATTTCCAAATACTGACTTCAGTTCTGTTAAACCAATTAATACAACGAGGCTGAAATATTCTCCACTGTCCAAGACTAGACATAAATGTAGTCGGATTTCAACTCTAAATCAGCAGTCAGCAACTGCTCAACTGCACACTGCATTACAAGAGTATTCCTCTACTGGAATTTTTATTTTTGAGACGGAGTCTCGCTCTGTCACCAGGCTGGAGTGCAGTGGCGCGATCTTGGTTCACTGCAACCTCCACCTCCTGGGCTCAAGCAATTCTCCTGCCTTAGTCTCCCAAGTAGCTGGGACTACAGGTGCACACCACCATGCCCGGCTAATTTTTTTATATTTTTAGTAGAGATGGGGTTTCGCCATGTTGGCCAGGCTGGTTTCGAACTCCTAACCTCAGGTGATCTGCCCACCTCAGCCTCCCATAGTGCTGGAATTATAGGCATGAGCCATGGCACCCAGCCTCCACTGGATTTTTTTAAACAAGCTACTGAAAATACCAAACATGCTCAAATTCTAAGTACAAAAATATTGCCATGGTTCTGATGTTCTTAAACCACCTAATACCCTAACACCTAGCTGCAAACATTTTTGGGCGTGAGAGAGGTGGCCCCTCCACGGAAGACAGAAGCCTCCTCCCAGGTGGTTTCTGGGCTGAGTGGGACAGTCAGGGCCTCCTGCTAGGTCAATGTCCCCAGCCCCCCTCCTCACCAAGCTGGTCCCTCACACCCAGAGGGGGCAACCTGGGTCTTGCTGTCTTTGTCCCTGGGATACAGAACTGATGAAACCTTAAATATCAACGATAAAGATTTTTGTACTTGAAGGAAGCTGCATTCCCTCATGGTCCTAGGAGCACAAAACCACAATAAAACCCTGTGGAATTTGAATTTTTCTCACAGGCATCTGATGGGCAGGTGTCTCTGGAGAGACCAGTCTGGTGACACAGCAAATGCAGGTGGGGCTGCTTGCTACAGAGAGAGGCTGGGGCTCGGGAGGCTTGGGGTCAGGGAACGCCCTAGGAGGGGCGATTTGAACAGAGACCAGAGGGTGAGAAGAGAGGAGCCCTGCAGATCCAGGCTGGGGTGGAGGGGCCGGAGAGGGGCCTGGCTTCCCAGCACACTCACCCCAACACTGCCCAGCACCCCAGCACACTCACCCCAACACTGCCCACACCCCAACACCCCCAGCATCCCAGCACACTCACCCCAACACTGCCCAGCACCCCAACACTGCCCAGCACCCCAGCACACTCACCCCAGCACCTTCACCCCAGCACCGCCCACACCCCAACACCCCCGGCACCCCAGCACACTCACCCCAACACTGCCCAGCACCCCAACACTGCCCACACCCCAACACTGCCCACACCCCAACACTGCCCAGCACCCCAGCACCTTCACCCCAGCACTGCCCACACCCCAACACTGCCCAGCACCCCAGCACCTTCACCCCAGCACTGCCCACACCCCAACACCCCCAGCACCCCAGCACACTCACCCCAACACTGCCCAGCACCCCAGCACACTCACCCCAGCACTGCCCACACCCCACACACTCCCCAGCTCCCATGGGCCGGGCACCCTGTTTCTCATTTCAGGCCTTATTAGGTATTCACTTCCTCCAGAAAACCCCCAGCCTCTGGACAGGGCACCCTCATCTCCCCAGTGCCTTCGAACCTGCGAAGTGGGCGTCTGACGCAGCAGCAGTTGATGAGCAAGAGGAGGGTTGTCAGCTACGCCGTCATCCCAGGCAGCAGCCATGAGAATGCAGGGGGACGAGAAGCAACTACAGGACCCAGAGTTCAGGGAACCCAGAGTGCGGGGCCACGTGTGGTTGTGGGGATTGGAGACAAAAGGCCCTGTGTAACCTGGGCCTGGAGCAAGACAAAGACAACAGCAGCAGATGCTAGAGCCCCAAGGCAGGAAGGACAGGACAGCCTCGAGGCAGGAAGGACGGCTCTGGACGCTGTGGCTGTAATGTGCTTTATGTGCCCGGCATCTCCATGAGCATCCGGTGTCTTAGCTCAAGTCAACCCTGGCCAGACTCCAATAACAGACACAAGAACTGAGAAGATGGCTCCAGTTACCAAAAACCAGAGGACTCTCATTAACATCCCCAAATATCAAGTCAGATTGAAATCTGTCAGAGGAAACGAGGGTCCCAGCCTCCCCTGGCACAGGAAGAACAGAGCAGGCTGGACCCAGCTAGAGCCTCGGCCTGGGCTGCTGCACCTGTGGGGCCCACAGACTGAGCAGGCGGTCAGCCTCCCTCCATCCCGACAGCAGAGCACCGTGCGTCGTGGAGTAAAACGTGCGATGTGTGGCTTCCCCTGCAAACAGGATCTGGAGCTGCAAAGAAGAGCCAGGGTTAGAATGGGGATGCAATTCAGACAGCAGGGTCTGGGCAGATAAACACACAGAAAATGGCTCACGAGCATCCACCAAGAGGTGGGAAAACACAGTTCACATACCTCCACCAACGGGCGAGAAAAGGGCTCGCGCACGTACCCACCAACAGCCAGGAAAACGGCTCACACACATTCACCAATGGGCAGGAAAACAGCTCACACGTACCCACCAACAGCCAGGAAAATGGCTCACACGTATCCATCAACCGCCAGGAAAACAGCTCACCCATATCTATCAACCGGCAGGAAAACGGCTCACCCATATCTATCAACCGGCAGGAAAACGGCTCACCCATATCTATCAACCGGCAGGAAAACGGCTCACACACATTCACCAATGGGCAGGAAAACAGCTCACACGTATCCATCAACCGCCAGGAAAACAGCTCACCCATATCTATCAACCGGCAGGAAAACGGCTCACCCATATCTATCAACCGGCAGGAAAACGGCTCACCCATATCTATCAACCGGCAGGAAAACGGCTCACACACATTCACCAATGGGCAGGAAAACAGCTCACACGTATCCATCAACCGCCAGGAAAACAGCTCACCCATATCTATCAACCGGCAGGAAAACGGCTCACCCATATCTATCAACCGGCAGGAAAACGGCTCACCCATATCTATCAACCGGCAGGAAAACGGCTCACCCATATCTATCAACCGGCAGGAAAACGGCTCACACACATTCACCAATGGGCAGGAAAACAGCTCACACGTATCCATCAACCGCCAGGAAAACAGCTCACCCATATCTATCAACCGGCAGGAAAACGGCTCACCCATATCTATCAACCGGCAGGAAAACGGCTCACCCATATCTATCAACCGGCAGGAAAACGGCTCACACACATTCACCAATGGGCAGGAAAACAGCTCACACGTATCCATCAACCGCCAGGAAAACAGCTCACCCATATCTATCAACCGCAGGAAAACGGCTCACCCATATCTATCAACCGGCAGGAAAACGGCTCACCCATATCTATCAACCGGCAGGAAAACGGCTCACCCATATCTATCAACCGGCAGGAAAACGGCTCACCCATATCTATCAACCGGCAGGAAAACGGCTCACCCATATCTATCAACCGGCAGGAAAACGGCTCACACACATTCACCAATAGGCAGGAAAACAGCTCACACGTATCCATCAACCGGCAGGAAAACGGCTCACACACATTCACCAATGGGTGGGAAAGGAAGCGGCTGCTCCCCGCAGCTCAGGTGTGAACAGCATTTAGAGAAAACAAGGTGGTGTAAACACTGAATAGTGATGTGGCCACAACTACTGGATCATATATGGGGAGGGTTGGGGACGGATCTGGGAGTCGGGTGGGCAGAGGGGTGGAAGAAAGCTACAACTTTATCTGATGTAATGAGAAGTCAATTAATAACACCTGAGACTGAAAACGCACGCAGCAACATTTCCAAGCAGGTTCACTGAAGAGTGATCATGAGCTGATTGGAAAACTGAACACTGACTAAATATTGGATCATATTGAGGAATGATTGTTAGTTTTTAAGTGGGTAAATAGTATCATAGTTATATGGTTTTATTTGTATGTTTTCTGAGACAGTCTTGCTCTGACACCCAGGCTGGAGTCCAGTGGCGCAGTCATAGCTTACTCCAGCCTCAACTGGACCCAAGCCCGAGCAGCTGGGACTACAGTGCATGCTACCATGCCTGGCTACTTTTTTGTGTGTATGTGGAGACCGACTCTCACTATGTTGCCCAGGCTGGTCTCAAACTCTTGGCCTCAGCAAACCTCCTGCCTCGGCCTCCCAAAGCACTAGGATTACAGGTGTGAGCCACTGCCCTCGGCATCACAGTTAAGCATTTTACGAGCATGTCTTTATCTTTTAGAGACAGGCACCAAAATATCCCCAGGTGAATGTCCTGTGTGAGACATGCTTAATAAGTAAGGGCGGGGCCAGGTGGGGAGCAAGCTTGACTTAGGGGAAGCCTGGTGGGCACTCAAAGGTTCTACCTACTTTTGTATGTTTGACATTTTGCATAGGAAATGTTTCTCAAAAAGTGGTAGCAGAAACATGTTTTTAGAGATGCGGTAAACTTAGCAGTCAGAATCAGCTGGGAGCACAGTCTGGGAAGGGCAAAAGGGGCTCCACCTGCTGTTTTGGTTTTATTTTATTTTGTTAGCACTGCAGAATTCTCTGAGTGTGCTTTTTAAGCTATATGTGTGTATAATTCTCACAAAAACAATACATTTAAAAATTATTCTTAGTTTCAACAAGAAAATGGCTTCTGAGTCTGGGGTCCCAGCCCACCCGTCACTGGTGGGTGCTCCTGCAGCACTCAGACTCAGCGGGGGCCTCTGCAGCCGGACCCACATCCCCCGACTGGGGCACACCACATACCTGGGCGCCGGCGCCATCTGCAGGGAGGGGCTGAGCCAGCAGGTCCAGGTCACCCCCAGTGCTGCCCACGGCCACGTAGCTGTAGGAGCCCCGAGTGTACGGGGCGCTGTGCCAGCGAGACCGCAGGACGCTCTTAGGCGCGGGGAGCTGTGGGTTTCCTGAGCCACAGAGACACTGCATGTTAACCAAGAACTCTCACCCACAGGTCTGCAACTGTTTGTGTCATTTTTAAAGATTGAGCAGTTTAACGTGAAAGATGCTACACAGGAGAAAAACCGAGCAGCAGAGTGCATCAGGAGAGGCCCTTCCTGCCGACCCTGACCGGAGAACAGCAGGCTGGGACCCAGGAGCCTGTGACAGCAGCATGCTCCTGTTTCCGAGCCTTGGGTTCCTCCTCTGTAAAACTCTGATCAAGGACAACGGCATTTATTTCAGTGGCAGAAGTAGGAAGTGTTTGCAAAGTCATTTCAGTTCCTCGGAGGTAAGAACTGTTACTGACCCCACTAACATGAGGAAGGATGGTCCCTGGAGATACACAGAGTCAGCCAAATTTAGTTCTTCTCTGTTCTGAAAAGCCTAGTTTCTGTTTAGAGATCAGCCAGTAACGAGCAGAGGCAGGAACCGGCGTGTGTGGTGAGTACCTGTCATTCTTCGGAGCACTTGGGTGAGACACAGAAGTACTTCTTCATCCGACAGAGTCTCCATGAACTCAGACTCAAGCCCAGCAATGAACCCACAGAGAACGTGGACAGACCTGCATGGAGAAAGAGACCCGTGGGATGGCGGCGTCCAGCCCAGCTCTCTGTGGAGCAGCGCCCTATGGAGCAGCGGCCCCAGGGGCACAAAGAGCCATCCCCACGGAGCGTCCCTCAGGCTGCAAAGTCCTGGGGGTCCGAAGACCCTGCCAGGGACCCTCAAGGTCACAGCCATCTTCAGATGCTAAGACAGCATTTGCTGTTTCCACCACGCCAACATTTCCACCTGTGCAAGAACTGTCCCTTAGCAGAATCGAGACAGCAACGGGACCCACACTCGCCTGCAGGCGTTCCCACCGCCACACAAGCAGGTTACAAAATGCTGCTTTTTGCAGCCGTAAAAGAACAAGATCATGTCCTTTGTAGGGACATGGCTGGAGCTGGAGGCCATTATCCTCAGCAAACTAACACAGGAACAGAAAAGCAGACAGCACATGTTTTCCCTTTCAAGTGGGAGCTAAATGATGAGCACACACACTGGGGCCTACGGGAGGGTGGAGGATGGGAGGAGGGAGAGGAGCAGGAGAAATAACTAATGGGTACTAGGTTTAATTCCTGGGTGATGAACGAATCTGTACAAGCCCCCATGACACACGGTTAGCTACATAACAAACCTGCATGAGTACCCCTGCCTCTGAATATAAAAGTTAAAATATATACATTAGAAAATAAATAAAAATGCTGCTTTCACTTGAGAATGTCCTTGATAGGCAGTAAAAGTTACTAATTTTATTAAATCTTGACCCTTGAGTTCATGTCTTTTTAACTATCTGCGTGGAGGGTCAGGCACGGTGGCTCATACCTGTAATCCCAGCACTTTGGGAGGCCGAGGCGGGCAGATCACAAGGTCAGGCGCTCAAGACCAGCCTGGCCAATATGGTGAAACCCAGTCTCTAATAAAAATAAAAAATTAGCCTGGCATGGTCGTGGGCGCCTGTAGTCCCAGCTACTCGGGAGGCTGAGGCAGGAGAATGGCGTGAACCCGGGAGGCGGAGGTTGCAGTGAGCCAAGACTGCGCCACTGCACTCCAGCCCGGGCGACAGAGCGAGACTCCGTCTCAGAAAATGATAATAATCTGTGTGGAGAAGCGGGATCCACGTAAAACACTCCTGCTGTGCGTGGTGCATGGTGGCCGTGGAGGACTCGCCCTGCGCAAGCTCACTCCTGGCGGGGCTGGCTCAGAACTCAGGGGAGCTCCGGACAGACAAACCATGGTCTGGTATTTGGCGACATTTTCTTGAAAACGAGCAAAGTCTCTCTGTCACAGGAAAACAACTAACAAATAGGATTTATAGACACTGACAAAATTTAAGCTCTCAAGCAAAAACTGCAGTTTTAGAAAAGCTTGTTTCTGCCACCAACGGCATCACAGCTTCCCGATACCGAAAGACTTTTCTGAGATCAGTGGTATGTTAATAATTTTGGTTTTTTTATATCGTATAAGGAAATGTATCAACATTTGGAAGACTACATGAACCAGTATATATATTTTTTCTTTTTTTAAGACAGGGCCTCGCTCTGTTGCCCAGGCTGGAGTTCAGTGGCTTGATCACAAGTCACTGCAACCTCCACCTCCTGGGCTCAAGCAATCCTCCCGCCTCAGCCTCCCAGTAGCTGGGACCACAGGCACACGCCACCATGTCTGGCTATTTTTTTTGTATTTTTGGTAGAGACGGGGTCTCGCTATGTTGCCCAGGCTGGTCTTGAACTCCTGAGTTCAAGCTATCTGCACACCTTGGCCTTCCAAAGTGCTGGAATTACTGGCATGAGCCACCACACCCAGCCTAGTATTTTCCAAATGACTAAACTCATGGATAGGTAAAAGATCCATTTGAAGTACAAGACAGACAAATAGATTTCAGTGTCACAGAAGACAAAAAATTCACCGGTGTGCTCTCCAATTTCATATTTGGTCAACCTTTAAGGAACTACTACTACTTCTTGACTTTTGGTGTAGTATCAAAGAATACCCACAATCATTTGAAAAGCTGTTTAAATATCACTCCTTTGGCTGGACACGGTGGTTCACGCCTGTAATCCCAGTACTTTGGGAGGCCAAGGCGGGCAGATCACTTGAGGTCAGGAGTTCGAGACCAGCCTGACCAACATGGAGAAACCCCGTCTCTGTTAAAAATACTAAATTAGCCAGGCGTGGTGGTGCATGCCTGTAATCCCAGCTACTCGGGAGGCTGAGGTAGGAGAAATGCCTGAACCCAGGAGGCAGAGGTTGCAATGAGCCAAGATTGAGCTATTGCACTCCAGCCTGGGTGACAAGAGCAAAACTCCATCTCATAAATAAATAAATAAATAAATACATAAATAAATAAGTTTCACTCCTTCTTCCAACCACATATCCATGTAGATCCAGATTTTCTTCCTATGTTTCAACCAAAATAAAACATCACCACAGAATGAATGCAGAGGAGGCCTGAGAACCCAGATGTCTTCTATTAAGTGTAACACTAAAGAGTTTTGCAGAAAAGGCCGGGCGTGGTGGCTCACACCTGTAATCCCAGCACTTTGGGAGGCCGAGGTGGGCGGATCACTTGAGGCCAGGAGTTCAAGACCAGCCTGGCCAACATGTCAAAACCCTGTCTTTACTAAAATTACAAAAATTAGCTGGGCATGGTGGCGCATACCTGTTAATTCCAGCTACTCGGGAGGCTGAGGCAGGAGAATCACTTGAACCCAGGAGGCAGAGGTTGCAGTGAGCCAAGATCACGCCACTGCATTCCATGCATTCCAGCCTGGGTGACAGGGAGACCTTGTCTCAAAAAAAAAAAAAAAAAAAAAAAGGTTTTGCAGAAAAGACAAAACTGCGCCACCCTTCATTAAATTTTAAGAAAATGTTCATTAAAAAATGTTATTTATGCTAACATGGAATAGGTTTGTTACTATCATCTCAAATAATAATTTAATTTATCATGTGGTGGCCGGGCTCACGCCTGTAACCCCAGCACTTTGGGAGGCCGAGGCGGGCAGTTCACGAGTTCGAGATCGAGACCATCCTGGCTAACATGGTGAAACACCGTCTCTACTAAAAATACAAAAAATTAGCCGGGCGTGGTGGCGGGTGCCTATAGGCCCAGCTACTCAG
Organism: Macaca thibetana thibetana; assembly: GCF_024542745.1. Taxonomy (NCBI): domain Eukaryota; kingdom Metazoa; phylum Chordata; class Mammalia; order Primates; family Cercopithecidae; genus Macaca; species Macaca thibetana. Next base: position 129,510,304 of record NC_065586.1, on the reverse strand, counting down.
GAGGCTGAGGCAGGAGAATGGCGTGAACCCGGGAGGCGGAGCTTGCAGTAGCCGAGATAGCACCACTGCACTCCAGCCTGGGTGACAGAGCGAGACTCCGTCTCAAAAAAAAAAAAAATTAATTAATTTATCATGGGGTACATTTACAGATATGACTCACATAAACAAAAGCTCTTTGAGATCCCCAACCCTTTGCAGGTATATAAAAGGATGGGATAGCTACCATCCCATGCCACAGACAGGGTCCCACCAAAGCACTCAGGATCCCACTGATGTCCTAAGCAAGAGAGCACAGGAGGTAGGGCTGGGGCTGGGGCAGGTGGCTACACAGTCACCCACCCGGCTGCCCACCAGCAACCCAGGCCTATCTCAACACCTGGAATGCCAGTTTTCTTTCTTTTTCTTTTTCTTTTTTTTTTTTTAGACAGAGTTTTGCTCTTGTTGCCCAGGCTGGAGTGCTGTGGCACAATCTCAGCTCACTGCAACCTCCGCCTCCCAGGTTCAAGCGATTGTCCTGCCTCAGCCTCCTGAGTAGCTGTGATTACAGGTGCCCGCCACCACACCCAGCTAATTTTGTGTATTTTTAGTAGAGACGGGGTTTCATCATGTTGGCCAGGCTGGTCTCGAACTCCTGACCTCAGGTGATCCACCCCCTCAGCCTCCCAAAGTGCAGGGATTACAGGTGTGAGCCACCGCGCCTGGTCGGAATGCTAGTTTTCTCTTCAGTGTGAAGGAGACACACAGGCTTCCCCCATCACAGGTGCAGGGCTGGTCTGCAGCCTGCAGCCTCCTGCTCCCAGTGGACGGCGACTATGAACCGTCTGGCAGGCATGCCCTACACTCCCACCCCATCCCAGGCCTTTCAGAACAAGAACTCAGTGCCCCTCCTGCAGCATCTCTCAATGGAAACATGGAATTATATCTGCCATCTGACTACAACAGGCTGTCTTTGTGTTTTAATCTTGCTGGAAAAGTCAGTCCCTCCATCCCCACATCACTCATGGGATTATCTCCTGAATCACCACGTGGTCTACGTATGCTGTTTCTAAGAGGTCCAGCCCATACAAGTGAGCCCTTCCTCTATGGGTCCACGATTCCATTACTTCTAGGAATGTTTCCTTCAATTATTTCATCCTGGTTAAGTATTGTCTCCCCAGGTATGGGCAGATGGTGTTTCAAAGATCTTCTGTATCTACAAGCCCCAGCTCCCTGCAACATTCCAATAAACGCGTTCCCACTGACTGAAGACTGAGCCTGCCTGCAAGTCCACAGACACATTCTGGGCCCTGAGGGATGCTGACAACCTGCATACAGCAGGGCGCCATCTGTCCCCGCAGGGGTCAGGCCCAGGTGCAGCCAGCACCTGGGGGGGCTCATGGGATCCCTACCCATTAAACCCCCAGAAATGCCCTGCAGTGAACGGACACACTGCTGCGTCCTCCATCAGATGAAGGCCTATGAGCCAGCTACTCACAGAGCCTCTCAGGGAGCAAACGTACGCAAAGGCAGGCAGGACCACAAAGCCAATGAGCTTCCGGAACCAGGCATCCTGCAGCGCAGGGGCAGCGTCCTCCAGAGGCGACGTGTCGTCCCACACCAGCTGGATCAGCTGGCAGTCGGGCTCCCAGAAGGGCTCCTCAAACTCCAGGAAGATTTTATTATTGGTCCCGAAGCCTATCTTCCTGATGGCTTCTGCCTTCTCAGCCGGCAGTGGAGGGTCAAAGAAGGTGTCCAGACGTTCCTTAAGAAAACCTGGAATTCAGAATTGGACTCTACTTACATCCTTGGAAGTCCTGTCTGTCTAGACCTTGGACCCAGCAATTTCCCCTGCTGGGATTTATCCTACAGACACATTCACACAAGCAGTTTTACTTTTTTTTCCTTGTTTCTGAGACAGAGTCTTGCTCTGCTGCCCAGGCTAGAGTGCATGCAGCATCATGATCAGGGCTCGCTGCAGCCTTGACCTCCCTGGCTCAAGCAATCCTCCCACCTTGGCCTCCCAAACTGCTGGGATTACAGGCGTGAGCCACCGTTCCCCACCTTTCACACAAGTGTTTTTTTGTTTTTTGGGTTTTCTTTTTTTTTTTTTTTTTGAGATGGATTCTTGCTCTGTTGCCCAAGCTGGAATGCAATGATATGATCTCGGCTCACTGCAATCTCTGCCTCCCAGTTCTAGCAATTCTCCTGCCTCAGCTTCCCAAGTAGCTGGGATTTCAGACACCTACCACCACGCCCAGCTAATTTTTCTATTTTTAGTAGAGATGGGGTCTCGCCATGTTGGTTAGGCTGGTCTTGAACTCCTGACTTCAGGTGATCCACCCACCTCAGCCTCCCAAAGTGCTGGGATTACAGGCATGAGCCACCCTGCCTGGCTATCACAAGTGTTTTTAAGTACACATGTAAAACTGCATGAAATAGAAACGTGAAGACCACCTAACTTTCCATCTGCACTTATGAAATAATGACAAGAAAACACTGCATGGCAAATTAACTGGCTCCTTTTTTTTTTTTTTTTTTTTTGAGACAGAGTTTCACACTGGTCGCCCAGGCTGGAGTGCAATGGCACGATCTCAGCTCACTGCAACCTCCGCCTCCTGGGTTCAAGCAATTCTCCTGTCTCAGCCTCCTGAGTACCTGGGATTACAAGCACCCAACCGCTAATTTTTGTGAATTGGCTCCTTATAAACAAAATGCTCACAGTTGTAACAATGTATCTACTGAAAATGTCCCCAGTGATCAGCACTTAGCAGGCCCTGCAACTACATACTCCAAACAAGAATGAACAAAGTCACTGGAGGGAAACAAAAAAGACTGCTGTAGATCTCTGTGTGCTGATTTGGAAACACTGACAAGTTCTATTAAGAAAAAAAAAAAAAAAAAAAGAGGCAAACTGAGCAGCAGGTTTTTGGGTTTGTTTTTTTGTTTGTTTTTTTGAGACAGAGTCTCACTCTGTCACCCAGGCTGGAGTGCAATGGCACCATCTCGGCTCACTACAACCTCCGCCTCCTGGGTTCAAGCAATTCTCCTGCCTCAGCCTCTCAAGTAGCTGGGATTACAGGTGCCTGCCATCATGACCAGCTGATTTTTGGATTTTTAGTAAAGACAGGGTTTCACCATGTTGACCAGGCCGGTCTCGAACTCCTGACCTCAGGTGATCCGCCTGCCTCGGCTTCCCAAAGTGCTGAGATTACAGGCATAGGCCACCACGCCCAGCCAGCAGCAGATGTTCATGTGTGGACAATGACTGCATCTCTGGGAACAGCAGTGAGGTCTGAGTGCTCATCCCTGCCCTGGAGAGGGCACAGCCACCCCTTGGAGACAGGAGTTAGGGCTGCAGAGGCTCTTGCTTTTCATCACAACTTTCAATCACACCTAGATTTCCAAGTGAGTGCCGGCACTTGCTAGCTTTGTGAACTTGGGCAATTAAGTAACTTCTACTTGCCTAGATATTCAAATCTGTCAAATGGGGGATGGTGACAGACACCTCCCAAGGCTGCCTGAGGAGTCAATGAGATAACTCAGGCAGAGACCCATGGCAGCGTGAAACCCATGTGAAGCAAATGTCCAGTTGACAGCAATTATCCTAGTAACTCTGTTTTCAACCATCTCCACCTTTCACAAAACAGCTTCAAACCACCTCTACTCGAGGACAGATCTAAATCACCAGATCTAGAATTAAACAGAACTATACACATGGCTCCTTCAACAGGTCACCCCAGGCCTGACCTTGAGACCAGGCTTTCCATGCCTTTTCCTGTCTCCAGCAAAGTGCAGTGTGGTTAATCTCCAAGGTCGTCCCAATCCTAACGGTTACCTCCAAGCAAGCAGGACACATACTCACTCACGTTTTTTCTTACGGTGAAACCCTTAATTCCAAAGCATGCAATTGCTACAAAACATAACAGAATCATTCCTTCCACCTATCTGGAAATTATTAGAATGAAAATGTGAGCTTCGTACACAAGCAAATGCCCCAGAGCCAACTGAGGCAGGGGCACTTGGGATAGGGATTTGGACTGAAAACCTGACTTACCTAAGGGCACGGTGACGATGACATGGTGCACTGGGAACTGGTCTCCATCCTCACACTCTACCGACACGGGAAAGGTCTCGCCGGGAAAGGCTGCCTCCTGGAAGGACCCGTTCCAGTGGATGGTCTTCACAGGCTTCTCAAAAACCACCGTGTCCTCCGGCAGGGAGGCCATCATGCAGTTTGTGAGCCCTTGGTAGCCCCTAGGAAGACAGAAGTGCTGGTTTCTTAGAGGCCCAGTCCCTGGAAGGGCAGGGCTGGTGGAAATACCTGCTCGGAGTTCCCACCCACATCAAAGGTAGCTGCAGGGAGCTCTCCATCACTTGGGGCCAGCTGCACTCTGTGGTTTTCCACCGCAAGGATGCTCATACCTGCCCTCCAGGCCATAAGGGAGGGTTCAGTGGCCACAGAGCTCCCAAAGCAATTTGCCAGAACCAGGGCTTCCTCCTTACCACCCCAGAGTTCCTGACTCACAAATGCCCATCGCCTGGCCAGGAGCCTTGGGGACAACACCAGGGGTGACGTCTAGGAGAGTGAGGGGACAGCCCAAGGAGGGTCTCACCTGTGCCTGGTACCCAGCAGCCACCCTGCTACAGGGATGTCTGGCCCCCTCTGCAGTCGAAGCCCCTCGCAAATACAGGAGCAAGAGAAGTCTTTCCTTCTGGTTTTTGTTTGTTTTTTTGTTTTTTTTCTTTTGAGACAGAGTCTCACTCTGTCCCCCAGGCTTGGAGTGCAATGGCATGGCATTGGCTCACTGCAACCTCCATCTCCCAGGTTCAAGCAATTCTCCTGCCTCAGCCTCCCGAGTAGCTGGGACTACAGGCACGTGCCCACACACCTGGCTAATTTTTGTATTTTTAGTAAAGATGGGGTTTCACCACGTTGGCCAGGCTGTTCTTGAACTCCTGACCTCGTGATCTGCCCGCCTTGGCCTCCCAAAGTGCTGGGATTACAGGAGTGAGCCACCACGCCCGGCCTTACCTTTCATATTTTAACCACCCTCTCTCAGAAATAACTTTTTTGGCTTAAATGAGCAAAACTAGAGAAAGGAGCAACCAGTCTGTCTGAATGGGGAGGACAAATGGTCTCTTGTCCCTCCCATACCCAAGCAAGAGCAGAGAATGGCCAACCCCGGGGCCCTGGGGAGCCTGGTGGGAGGACTGGCCTGGCAGGGGCTCAGGCACGCACTTAGAAAAGGTGCAGTCCAGACCCGGCAGCACGGTGTACTCCCCAAAGGGTGCAAGGGCCACCAGGTCCATGCTGTGGGTGCCGCTCACACAGCATTCCAGGTTGAAGAAGGAGTTCAGGACGGCCAGCTTCAGCTTCCTGGTCTCCTCATCCCCTGTCCAGCCGGTCACGTGCTGGCCAATCTCCTTCTTGAGGTACTCCCCGACGCTGGGCACCGGGGTCTCCGCAGCATGCAGGAACTCCCGGGTCTGGTCTATCAGGCCGTAGAAGAGAGTCGCCATCTCCGCCACCAGTGGGAGGCTCACGCGGGCCCCGGAGCTGGCGTAGCTCACGGAGGGCAGGCCCACGTGACCCCCGGTCTCCACCAGCTGGTTCTCCTCGGACAGCTCCTTCTCCCCCAGCAGCCCGTACTCAGCAGCCAGCTGGAAGACGGGGTTGCCCCGGGAGGGCCCATGGATCCAGTGCGCGCCCACCTCCACCACGCCACCTGCGAGGGGACAGCAGATGCCACCTGGGGGTTCCTTTCTCAGAACGGTCACTCCGAGCCCTTCTCCTGGGCCACGCCCACGCTGCCCTTCCCAAGTAGGATGTGACCACACTGTCCCCAAGGGCCCTGTCAGACCCAGTTTAAGGGGAGCACCTGGGCAGGAGAGCACTTGTCGGCGGTCTGGACCAGAGAGAGGGGTGCAGGGTGGGCGTACCCCGGGGCTGGGTGGGGGGTCTGTGGGGCACAACCAGGGAGGCCTTGTGGAGCCGTAGGTCGCCTTCCCTGGCCGGCGCCCTCCTGACTAACTCTGAGCCTTGAGTTTGGGGCGGTGAACTCTGGCCGATTAAGCGAGCGGGGATTTCCTCGGGGGGCCCGGTAAGGCGGCCGGGCCGGTCAGCTGCGCGCAGGGCTGGTGGGGGCCGGCGAGCTCGCGCGCAACCGGTTGGGTTCCGGGAGGGGCTCCGGGAGGGGCGGTTACCGAAGCTGCGCTCCGAGCGGATGCGGCCCCCGGCGCGGGCCGTGGCCTCCAGGACCCGCAGGTGCGGGAAAGCGGAGTGGCCGCAGAGTCTCTGCGCCGCGCCCAACCCCGCGATGCCGCCGCCCACCACCAGCACCCGGGGGACGCCCGGAGCCTTCCCGACGCTGCCGGTCGCCTCCATCGTCCGGTCCGGGCGGTCCGAGGGCTTCCGAGCAGCCGGGAGGTCTGGAGCTCTCGGAGGAGGCCGGAGGCGGGGCGAGGGGGCGGGGACGGGGCGGGGACGGGGCGGGAAGGGGCGGGGACGGGGCGGGAAAGGGCGGGGCCGGGCGGGCCCCACAGTGCGCCTCGGCCTCCGCGAGCCTCGGGACTGGGCTCGGGTCTCGGAGGGAAGCTCCCCGCGTGGGAAGGCCCGCGAGCCCGCGAGGACCGGCGTCAGGGAGCGTCCCGCGCTGCCGGGCGGTGCGCGCGAGCGTCCCCACGGAGGGAGAAGCCGGCCGGCCAGGCCAGAGTCTCCTCCAAGGGAGACAAGGGCGCAGCGAGCGCTTCCCGCAGGTACCCGCTTCGAGTGCGAGGGCGCAGTGGGCCTGGGGGTGCCACGGTGTCAAGGATGGGACCTGGGTTAGCTTAACGCGTCCGGAGGGGCTGTGAGAGCCTCCAGCAACGCCAGCGAGCCCTCAGTTCGCGTGTGCGCGCGCCTGCGTGTGCGTGTGTGGTCACAGGTCTGCAGGGACACAGGACCAAAGCACAAAGTACACACGCAAAGTACAAAGTTCAGAAGCCGAGGGCAAGTGCAGAAACGTTCCTCGCCCCCCTCCCAGCTTCCGGAGAAGTTGAGTCTCTCGCCCCCTCCCAGCTTCCGGAGAAGTTGAGCGCACACCCAGGCACGCCTGTATTTCTGGAGACTTCCCCCGGTGCAGGCGGCCGCGTTTTCTACTGCATCGCAGTCCGCAGGGGTTGGAAACGCTCCTGCCCTGTTTTCAGGGGCGTCCCCGCCTCCTGAGCCCCGGTCCTCTGCGAGGGGCCGCGCACTCAAGTTTGCCAGTGTGAGCTTTACCTTTCGCTCTCGACGTGGACCCCCAGAGCCGTGTCTTCCTTTCCTTTGATTCCCTCTCGTCCCAGCTGGAAAAAAGGCTCCCGGAAGGGTGACCTGGTGTCTGGATTCCACTTCCCATCACTCCCTAGCCAACCCCGCGAGCTGAGCTCCAGGCAGGGAGAGGTGCGGGTGCCTGGGACACGGGCTGACTCCCTGGGCGGTGGCGGTCAGTGGTCGAGCGTCCTCTGTTCATCAGGGGCCCCCAGCGCCAGGAGGCGACACTGGATGCAGTGGCCATCTCCTCCTGCCACCAGGCCAGGGGGAACCCAGGGCGCCTCCCGGGTCAGCAGAGCCAGCTCTCCACCAGGCTGACCCACCTGACATCCCCAGGCTAAGGAAAAAAGGGCTGCCCCACCCCCATAGTCGGATGGCAAGTGTTGGGGTGCAGCCCCCGCCACTAGTGTCCCATGTTCTGCCTGAGCAGGCCTCTCTCTTACTCACTGCTCTTGGGCCTGAAGCAGAGCCAACAGCTCAGTGAGGGCTTCATTCTGAGGTCCCTGGCGTGCACGAGGGAAGCACAGCAGGACCACCCACCCACCTGCCCCAGCTCCCCAGTGGAAGTCCTGAGATGGCAGATTAAATACTCTGGGGTCCTGAATTCCACAGATGAACTGCGTCCCCCACGGCTATGGCCAAGGGGACGGCCCATTCCCTGGTGGCACCGTCTGAAATCAAGCTGCTTCTCTGGCCGCAGGGCCCAGCTCACTGCCCAGACACAGGAGCACATCGCCCTGCACACGACTGGGTGGGCACGACTGTGAGGGATGCCACCCCGTGCCTCGGGCCTCCTGCACGGGCTTGGGCCTCCCCACTCTGGGTGGACAGGCTACTTTGGCCCCTCAGCCTCTGGGGACTGCTGCCCTGTTTTCAGTACAGTGTCAGGACCATCGGTCAGCCAGCTCCTCCAGCACCAAGACTCCCGTGTCCTCGTTCTCCTGGGCCATTGCGGTCGGCCAGGGCGCAGCCTTTGCTGGAAGGCCGTCCAGTCTGGGCTATGGTCAGGCATCGATGTCCCCCAGGCACCTGGCCTCACCTTGCATTGGGACAGCCTCTGCAAGATGGAACAGGAAGGGTCTGGCTTTGCCTCTGTCACCTCCTCCTGGTCCATCATGTCCTCCTGGCCAGCCCATTCCTGGTTCCTGCAGGGAGCCCAGCCCGAAGGGGACCTGAGAGATTCTAACTTAATTCTAGTTCAGCCTCCCGGATCCTCTTGTGGAGCAGCAGGATCCCATAAAAGCAGGAACTACTTGGCTCAGCAACTTGCTGGCCAAGCCTCCCCACAGCGGCCCTCACAGGCCAGAGGTAAACATGCCCATGCCCCACAGCCAGAAGGCCTGGTGCAAGGAGGGGTGATTGTGGTGACTGAAATGGGAACTCTGGCTTGATGGCGCGGAGAGAAGACATGGACCGCAAGAGCTGCAGGTCGGGGACAACCGATGTACTCTTTGTCCCCTAGACATAGTGCCACAGCCTGAATCAAATAGCACCTGCTGCTGGCACTCTGACCTAGGGCTGGCTCAGTCACCTGTCCCCCTTGCTCTGAAATGGAGAGCGCATATGACCACAGCCAGTCCTGGACAATCCTGACATGCCAGAGCCACCAGCTGGAATACACAGACACAACCTCTTTTCCATCTGATTGGTACAAGGTATGTGCTGCTTCTAGCTCCAGAGCGCCTTGGGTGATGCCACCTATGGTGATCAAGGTGGGAACTACCCATGTGGCTTTGACTGAATCAAGCTTGTTGATTTTTTAAAATAGCTTTATTGATACAGACATCATGCTGTAAGACTTCTCCTGTTTAAAGTGTCCAATTCAATGGTGTTCAGTTTAGTTACAGAGTTGTACAACTGTCACCATCATCCACTTTAGAACTTTTTTTTTTTTTGAGATGGAGTCTTGTTCTGTTGCCCAGGCTGGAGTGCAGTGACACTACCTTGGCTCACTGCGACCTCTGCCTTCCAGGTTTAAGCAGTTCTCCTGCCTCAGCCTCCCAAGTAGCCGGGATTACAGGCGCGTGCCACTATGCCCAGCTAATTTTTGTATTTTTAGGAGAGACAGGGTTTCACCATGTTGGACCAGGCTGGTCTCGAACACCTGACCTCAGGTGATCCACCCGCCTTGGCCTCCCAAAGTGCTGGGATTACAGGCATGAACCACTGCACCCAGCCCCAAGCTTAGAACGTTTTCATCACCCTAAAAAGCAAATGGGGATACCCCTCAGCAGTCACCCCCACTGCCCCCTCCCTCCAGCCCCTAGTGACCACTCATCTAGTCTCTGTCTGTATGGATTTGCCTGTCCTGTACATTTCATAGAAATGGAATCATTCAATGCATGGCCTTTGTGTCTGGCTTTTTTCACTGAGCATAACATTTTCAAGGCTTGTCCATTTTTTAATGTGTATCGGCGCTTCTTTCTTTTTTACTCCCAAATACGGTCCATTGTATAGTCTCATTCATTCTAATGTATCCGTTGTTTGGATATATGACATTTTGTTTGTCCATTCATGAGTTGATGGACAACTGGCTTTTTCCCACTTTTTGGCTATTGTGAATAATGTTGCTATGAACATTCATGTCTAAGTTTTTGTGGACATTTGTCTTCATTTCTCTGGGGCATACGCCTAAGAGTGGAGTTGCTGTTTGACCTTTTGAGGAAACAACAGACTGTTTTCCAAAGTGACTGCACCATTTTCCCTTCCCGCTGGCAGTGCACCAGCGTTCCGCTGCTCACATCCCCCACAACACTGTGACTGTTGGGCTTTTTATTGCAGCCACCACAGCAGGTGTGACGTCGTATCATTGAGGTGTCAGTTTGCATTCCCTAATGATTCATGATGCTAAGCTCATCTGACATTGATTATCTTCACTGGAGGAATGTCTGTTCAGTGCTCTCACTATCTTGGTAGTGTCCTTTCAGACATAAAATTTTTAAATTTTGGTGAAATCCAATTTACATATGTTCTCCCTTTGTTGCTTGTGCTTTTGTTGCTCAATTGCTTGATGGAGGATGGGAGCTGCCTGGCCTCCTGGGTCATTATAAAGGAAACCTCTTGGTGGGCACAGTGGCCCACTCCTGTAATCCCAGCACTTGTGGGAGGCCGAGGCCGGTGGATCACTTGAGGTCAGGAGTTCGAGAATAGCCTGGCCAACATGGCAAAACTCCCGACTCTACTAAAAAACTACAAATATTAGCCGGGCATGATGGTAAGCACCTGTAGTCCCAACTACTCAGGAGGCTGAGGCAGGAGAATCACTTGAACCCGGGAGGCGCAAGCTACAATGAGCCGAGATCACACCGCTGCATTCCAGCCTGGGTGACAGCAAGACAAGAAAGGAAAGGAGAGGAGAAGGAAGGAAGGAAATAAACCTCTTTTCTGTTTGAGCCATTTCATTTTGGGCCTGTCTGTCCCAGAGGTTTAACTACACTAATATAGAGCATCTTTTAGTAAAGGTTTGTTGTTGATTTGTTTCTACTCACATGAGATGTCTTCATTTTACCCTCAGTCTTGAAATAAAATTTTGGTGCGTGTTCATTTTTGGTTTGAATTGAATTATTTTCTTGAACATAGTGAGGCAGGAGAACAGGGTCTGGAGGCCAATTCACGCCGACTCCCTAGAACTAAATCGAATGGAACACTTCCCGCTGACAGGAACTGTCCTCTCCATTTACATAGGGCTACACCAAATAACCAATGGAAACCTCTGGAAGGTATTTACACCCCCAAAAAAATCTGTAATGGGGCTCTTGAGCCCCTATGCTCAGCCGCTCCCACACTGTGGAGTTACTTTCCTTTTCTTGTTCCTTTTTTGAGAAGAAGTCTCGCTCTATCGCCCCGTGCTGGAGTGCAGTGCTGCGATCTTGGCTCACTGCAACCTCCACCTCCTGGATTCAAGCGATTCTCCTGCCTCAGCCTCCCGAATAGCTGAGACTACAAGTGTGCACCACCATGCCCGGCTAATTTTTGCATTTTTAGTAGAGAGGGGGGTTTCACCATGTTGGCCAGATTGGTCTCGAACTCCTGACCTCAGGTGATCTGCCTGCCTTGGCCTCCCAAAGTGCTGGGATTGTAAGCGTGAGCCACCGAGCCCGGTCATACATTTGTTTTCCATAAATCTCGCTTTATTTACTTCCTTCTTTCCTTGCATCGTGTCCACTTCTTTGTTCAAGACGTCAAGAACCTGCACACCCTCCACCGGTCACAATAGCAGTTTCGCTTTCCACTCCATTTTATCCAGGGTAGTTTTATCTCCACCCTGGCATTTGCAGAATCCGGGCAAGTACACGAAAGGATGCTCCACAATACTTGTCTAGATATAGACATATATATAAAAGTTACATATATAGATAAAAGTTATAAACAAAATAATTTTAATGAATCAAAATTTTATTATTTAAATCTGTTGAAGTCTTGACTGTGTACATGAAAATAAAACTCTTCCTAATGTGGCGTTCAATGCCCACGCCGCTGCCACCGTGCCTGGCCCCGCGCCCGGGTGCGCTGTGTCTGCAGCTGCAGACTTAGATGCGGGCGCGCGGGAGGCCGCGCAGAGCCCGGCAGGCGCCGCCGTTGCCTCTGCATCCGCGCGGTCTCCCCGGGGCCCCGATGGCTGGGGCGCGGGCGAAGGCGGCGGGGCCTGGAGAGGGCTGGCCCCAGCCCCGCGCGGGGTCCCCGGGGCGCCCCTGGGACTTATTTCGCGAGCGGCCGCGCGGGCCTGGAGGCGGGGCCTGGAGGGCGGTCCCGGCTCCCTCTGCGCGGGCTGATCTCGCGAGGGCCGCCTGATCTCGCGGCGTTTGCCTGTGGGCGGGGTGAGCCCTGAAAGGCCAGGCGAGGGGGCGGCTCCGCGGGGTCGGGAGAGTAGTCCAGAGCGCCATGGCCGCCCTGCGTGTCCTGCTGCCCCGGCTCCGCGGCCCGCTGAGGCCCCCGGTTCGCTGTCCTGCGTGGCGTCCCTTCGCCTCGGGTGAGTGCGCGGTGAGAGCGGGCGGCCCGAATCTCCTCCTGACTCCGACCTGCACGCCCCGACCAGATCCCAGACCGCACCCCTCCCGCCTGACCCCGCATCCCCCACCTGACCCCGACCCGCACCCCCTCCCGCATGACCCTGCACCCCTACCTGGCCCCGCACCCCATCTGACCCCTACCCGCACCCCACTCCGCCTGACCCCGCACCCCCGGCCTGACCCTGCACCCCCATGGCCTGACTCCCCAGTCCCCTGCCTGACCCAGCACCCACCACCTGACTCCGACCCGCAGTCCTCTCCCACGTGATGCTGCACCCCTACCTGGCCCCGCACCCCATCTGACCCCTACCCGCACCCCACTCCGCCTGACCCCGCACCCCCCCACCTGACCCCGCACCCCTCTTCCGCCCGATCCCGCAGCCCCATGGCCTGACTCTGCAGTCCCCTGCCTGACCCAGCACCCACCACCTGACCCCAACCCGCAGCCCCTGCCTGGCCCAGGCCTGCAACACCCTACCCCCCTCGCCTAGTGCTGCACCCCCAACCTGGCCCACACCAACAGCCTGACCCAGGCTTAACAACCCCCCACCACCCGCCCCCCCCAACCAACACCATCCACCTGACCCTGGCCCATACCCCATCCACCCCCCCACGCCTACCTCTGCAGGAGGCCACTCTCACCAGGCCGCTGGCTCTTACTGCCCCAATGCCAAGACCTCTGGCCAACTGGGCACAGGGTGAGGGTTGTGAAAATCCCAGGTGTTCCCTCGGCTCTAAGAGCAGGCATAGGTCCTGTGCAGCAGGCCAGCCCAAGAACAGGAGATGCAGGTACATTTTGTCCTGGGTGCCTCCTGACCAGGGCTGCCCCTCAGACGGTCCTAAGGAAAAAGCTGACACCTTCTCCCCAGCCACAGGGAGCTGCCCTCTTCCTCCCTCGGGGCTCACCCGGGGCCCCACTCATCAGTGGCCATCACCCGCTCTAGTATCTGAGGAATCTTGGGCCATGCCTTGGGCTGGGGAAGAACTCTTGCTTCCTCTTCCTCCCTCACCCTGTGTTTCCAGTGGACCGCTGAGTTGTGTTGTTTTCATCCCCAAGCTCTCCTTGGCCATCGGCTTCTGCACCCTCACAGCAGCCCTTTCCTGGATCTTGCATAGCTGCCAGACACTTCACCTGTGATCTTCCAGTTACCCCTAGAAACCCACAGGATAAGGTGGGATACAGTGGCTCATGCCTGTAATCCCAGCACTTTGGGAGGCTGAGGTAGGTGGATCACCTGAGGTCAGGAATTCGAGATCACCTTGGCCAACATAGTGCAACCTCATATCTACTAAAAATACAAAAATTAGCCGGGTGTGGTGGTGTGTGTAGTCGCAGCTACTCGGGAGGCTGAGGCAGGAGAATCACCTGAACCCCCTGAACCCTGGAGGTGGAGGTTGCAGTGAGCCGAGATTGCACCACTGCACTCCTGGGCAATAGAGTGAGACTCGGTCTCAAAAAAAAAGAAAAGAAACCCACAGGACAGGGACTATGATCCCTGCTTTGCCACCAACAGAGCCAAGCATCCAACACGCAGGCTACCTTTGTCTTTTCAGGTTTACCTTCTCACCCTGAATGCCATTGTCCTTTGTCCCCTTCCCACCTTGCTGTCCACCCAGCAGGCACGGGTCCTGTGCAGCAGGCCAAGCCGAGATGCGCTTTCGTCTCCCGTTTTCGGGCTGGCCTGCTGCACCAGACCTGACCTGTGCCTGATCTTAATGCCGCAGGAACACCCAGGATTTTCACAGCCCCCACCCAGTGTCCATTTGGCCAGAGGTCTTGGCAATGGGGAGGCACCAAGTGCAAGGAGCTGGCGCTCCATCCTGTTTGAGGCTTACACCCCCTCACCTGTTGGCATGTGTTGAAAGAAGGCGTTTCCTGGTTCCTTAGCAGAGTCCAGGGCTGTCTCCAGTGTGGTGTCCTGGAAGGAGCTGCCCAAGGCATATTAGGAGAAGGAGAGCGGCCGTGGGCTGCGTTCTGTGCTGGGGATTTTTCTTTTCCTTTTTTTTTTTTTTTTGAGACAGAGTCTCACTCTGTCGCTCAGGCTGGAGTGCAGTGGCACGATCTCAGCTCACTGCAAGCTCCACATTCACGCCATTCTCCTGCCTCAGCCTCCTGAGTAGCTAGGACTACAGGTGCCCACCACAACAACCGACTAATTGTTTGTATTTTTAGTAGAGACAGTGTTTCACCGTGTTAACCAGGATGATCTCGATCTCCTGACCTCGTAATCTGCCCGCTTCAGCCTCCCAAAATGCTGGGATTACAGGCGTGAGCCACCGCGCCCGGCCTGGGGATTTTCTTTAGGACATGTTCAAACACATGTGAAAGCAGAGAGAAAGGTACCAAGGCTACCCATCTATCGCTGTGGCTGAGAGCTACACCTGGAGCCACTGAGGACTGGGCAGGGAGCCCTCAGAGGGCCTCTTGGGGTCACACTGTATCCACCGATGGGGCCACATCCCTTCTCCCACTCTCCCCAGTTTGATACCTGTGTGAATAGATACCCCTTTTTGCCTTCTTGCTCTAGGTGCTAACTTTGAGTACATCATCGCAGAAAAAAGAGGGAAGAATAACACCGTGGGGCTGATCCAACTGAACCGCCCCAAGGCCCTCAATGCACTTTGCGATGGCCTGATTGAGGAGCTCAACCAGGCACTGAAGACCTTCGAGGAGGACACGGGCGTGGGGGCCATTGTCCTCACCGGCGGGGATAAGGCCTTTGCAGGTGTGCGCCGCAGCGGAGGCCTTTGTGTCTGGGCAGATGTGGGAGGCACGTGTGGCCTTGGGAGAAGCCTCCAGACTGACTTGTACCCCTGTGATGGCGGAGGCACGCGCGTGGGGACTTCCTCACATATCCAGTGAAGACGGGCATGGGAACAGCTTGCATGAGCAGCTTTGTGTATGCTGGAGAACTGCATGTGCTCCCCCAGCAAAATAGCTTCTTCAAAGAGATTCAGGTCCTTGGCAGTCAGGCTTTACACAAAGCCTGTCAAGGGCTTACGCCCTGATGAATATGCCCCGCCTCTGTGGGCGCCTGCCTCGCACCTGCCACCTGCCCCAGAACCCCTCTTCATGACCTCTGTTAGAGCTGGCATAACAGCATTCCTACAGCTGTCCGCGTGGCCTGGTGTCACCCGTGCCCAGCAACCCCAGTGCCCGTGTCTGGTGTGCCCCGAAGCTCCCTGTTGGTCTGGGGGATACAGGACGGATGGGCTCTCTGCTGTCTGGTAACTGGAACCTCCTTTCCACTCCTGCTAGCTGGAGCTGATATCAAGGAAATGCAGAACCTGAGTTTCCAGGACTGTTACTCCAACAAGTTCTTGAAGCACTGGGACCACCTCACCCAGATGAAGAAGCCAGTCATCGCTGCTGTCAATGGCTATGCCGTGAGTATTGCTGCCGAGGGTCTCCTCTTGTGGCTGAAGGAACTGTGCTGTGCATACACAGCATAACAGATTTTTATTTTGAAGAGGCCTTTAGTTCCCAGGCCAGCAGCCTCCTTTCCTGCCTCATGGTGCTAAAGAGCCAGGAACCGTGCAGAGAGGACACCTCCTGGCATCTTTTTTTCATGGCTGTTCACCTGACAGCTTCTCCCCAGCAAGCTTCTCTCCCAGGGCGGTGGAAGAGAGGTGCTGGCTTTGGCTACGTCTATAAACTGGCTTCTTTTGCTGCCCTTAAAAGCTGTGTCCTGGGACTGTTTGAAGTGCTGAGGCTGACCTTGACTTACAGGGAAGCAGTGTGATCATTTCATGGCGCTCCCTTCCGTGGAAGCCAGGGGTCTGCGGGTGGAGTTTTCTCGGCGCGTTTTCTTGGCTGCGTCTCGGCCACAGCAGCAGAGGTTTTTTTTTTTTTTTGGGACGGAGTCTCGCTCTGTCGCCCGGGCTGGAGTGCGGTGGCGCGATCTCGGCTCGCTGCAAGCTCTGCCTCCCGGGTTTACGCCATTCTCCTGCCTCAGCCTCCCGAATAGCTGGGACTACAGGGGCCGCCACGTCGCCCGGTTAATTTTTTGTACTTTTAGTGGAGACGGGGTTTCACCGTGTTAGCCAGGATGGCCTTGATCTCCTGACCTTGTGATCCGCCTGCCTTGGCCTCCCACAGTGCTGGGATTACAGGCGTGAGCCCCGCGCCCGGCACCCAGCAGCGGAGCTGAGTCGTCACAGCAGAGCCTGTAAGACCTTCATGGCCCTTTACGGAATGTTTGCCGGCCGCTGGTAAACAGCATCAGCCATCTGTAGTTAACTTATCACAACGATTATCTAGTTTGGTGCCACTATGTTAGTCTTTGTCATACGCCTGACACTGTTTCTTTTCAATGGAAAATTTGAATAAGCAAGCAGAGTGATTTCTGACTGGGTTCCCCTCGTAAGACTGTCCTGATGCCGAATGTTTTACAGTTTGGCGGGGGCTGTGAGCTTGCCATGATGTGTGATATCATCTATGCCGGCGAGAAGGCCCAGTTTGCACAGCCGGAGATCTTACTAGGAACCATCCCAGGTAAAGGGTAACACTGTCTCTGATAGGCATAGATGCCTTAGGTAATTCCTCAAAATCGACCTGTGTCTCAGGGCCCACAGCTCGTATCTGACCAGAGGCCCTGGATGGACAGCCCCGTGTCTGGTCAGTGGTCTGTCTGTGGACAGCCACAGAGGCTGGAGTGGTTGTGACAGAGCTTGGCGTGGCCTCAGAGTCCCGGGACCGTGTCTGGCTCCTGTGACTGTGCCCGGGTCGCACGTCTGATGGTGTTGGGAGAGGCAGGTCATGGGTAACACTGGCTTCTAACCATGGCAGTTCTTGCTTGCGATTCGTGTCCAGAGAGAGAACATGGTGACCCTGGGTGGCACTGGGAGCTCTGCTCACTGCCATCTCACTGGCCTGGAGGTCACGTGGCCTGAGTTCAGAGCGGGGAGTCAGACCCCCCACCATGCCCGTGGGAAGGGCCTGGGCTCTTGGCAAAGAGCAACACCCTCTACCCCCAGGGTCTTCCTGGTGGGCCTGGTAGAAGGGTGGGCACAGGCCGAGCAGCCAGGAGGGAGCTGAGACCCTGAGGGTGGGCCTGGTAGAAGGGTGGGCACAGGCCGGGCAGCCAGGAGGGAGCTGAGACCCTGAGGGCGGGCCTGGTAGAAGGGTGGGCACAGGCCGGGCAGCCAGGAGGGAGCTGAGACCCTGAGGGCGGGCCTGGTAGAAGGGTGGGCACAGGCCGGGCAGCCAGGAGGGAGCTGAGACCCTGAGGGCGGGCCTGGTAGAAGGGTGGGCACAGGCCGGGCAGCCAGGAGGGAGCTGAGACCCTGAGGGCGGGCCTGGTAGAAGGGTGGGCACAGGCCGGGCAGCCAGGAGGGAGCTGAGACCCTGAGGGCGGGCCTGGTAGAAGGGTGGGCACAGTCCGAGCAGCCAGGAGGGAGCTGAGACCCTGAGGGCGGGCCTGGTAGAAGGGTGGGCACAGGCCGGCAGCCAGGAGGGAGCTGAGACCCTGAGGGCGGGCCTGGTAGAAGGGTGGGCACAGGCCGGGCAGCCAGGAGGGAGCTGAGACCCTGAGGGCAGGCCTGGTAGAAGGGTGGGCACAGGCCGGGGGAGCCAGGAGGGAGCTGAGACCCTGAGGGCGGGCCTGGTAGAAGGGTGGGCACAGGCCGAGCAGCCAGGAGGGAGCTGAGACCCTGAGGGCGGGCCTGGTAGAAGGGTGGGCACTGAGGTGAGCAGCCAGGAGGGAGCTGAGACCCTGAGGGCGGGCCTGGTAGAAGGGTGGGCACAGAGGTGGGCAGCCAGGAGGGAGCTGAGACCCTGAGGGCGGGCCTGGTAGAAGGGTGGGCACAGGCCGGGCAGCCAGGAGGGAGCTGAGACCCTGAGGGTGGGCCTGGTAGAAGGGTGGGCACAGGCCGGGCAGCCAGGAGGGAGCTGAGACCCTGAGGGTGGGCCTGGTAGAAGGGTGGGCACAGGCCGGGCAGCCAGGAGGGAGCTGAGACCCTGAGGGCAGGCCTGGTAGAAGGGTGGGCACTGAGGGGAGCAGCTGCACTCAGGACGCTCTTCGCCGCCCTCTGAGTTTGACCAGAGGCAGATTCTGAGGCCTTGAGCTGCGAGCTTGGTGCGTTTTTCAGGTTCTGATCCCTAGAAGAGCTGCTGCTCTAAGGGACCAGTGCCTGGGGTCAGGGAGGCCTATAAGCTTCTAAGATGTTGACCATAGAGGCTGGGGAGGGCCCCACGGAGCCACACACCTTGATCCAATGTCAGGGTGTTGGGGGAGTGTGGGGTCCAGCCCTGCGGGGCTTAGCGGGTGTTCTCCTCGTGTGCGGAAACAAGAGATTGTAAGAAATAAAGACACAAGACAAAGAGATAAAGAGAAAACAGGTGGGCCCGGGGGACCACTACCACCAAGACGCAGAGACCGGTAGTGGCCCTGAACGGCTGGGCGCGCTGATATTTACTGCATACAAGAACAAGGAGGCAGGGTAAGGAGGGTGGATCTTCTAAGTGATTGACAAGGTGAAGCAAGTCACATGATCACACGACACGGGGGCCCTTCCCTCTTAGGTAGCCGAAGTAGAGAGGGAGGGCAGCATATGTCAGCGTTTTCTTCTCTGCACTTATAAGAAAGATCAAAGACTTTAAGACTTTCACTATGTCTTCTACCGCTGTCCTCTACGAACTTCAAAGAGGAACCAGGAGTACGGGAGGAGCATGAAAGTGGACAAGGAGCGTGACCGTTGAAGCACAGCACCACAGGGAGGGGTTTAGGCCTCCAGATGACTGCGGGCAGGCCTGGATAATATCCAGCCTTCCACAAGAAGCTGGTGGAGCAGAGTGTTCCCTGACTCCTCCAAGGAAAGGAGACTCCCTTTCGCGGTCTGCTAAGTAACGGGTGCCTTCCCAGACACTGGTGTTACCACCTGACCAAGGAGTCCTCAAGCGGCTCTTATGCGGGCGTGACAGAGGGCTCACCTCTTGCCTTCTTCGTCACTTCTCACAGTGTCCCTTCAGCACCTGACCCTATGCCCACTGGTTATTCCTGGGTTATATAGTAATGGAACAAAGAGTAATATAAAAGCTAATGATTAATGTTTATAATAATGATTGATAGTTGTCCATGATCATCTCTATATCTAATTTGTATTATGACTATTCTTGTTCTAACTATTTTCTTTATTTTTTATTTTTTATTTTTTTTGAGACGGAGTCTCACTCTGTCACCCAGGCTGGAGTGCAGTGGCCGGATCTCAGCTCACTGCAAGCTCCGCCTCCCGGGTTTACGACATTCTCCGGCCTCAGCCTCCCGAGTAGCTGGGACTACAGGCGCCCGCCACCTCGCCCGGCTAGTTTTTTTTTTTGTATTTCTTAATAGAGACGGGGTTTCACCGTGTTAGCCAGGATGGTCTCGATCTCCTGACCTCGTGATCCGCCCGTCTCGGCCTCCCAAAGTGCTGGGATTACAGGCTTGAGCCACCGCGCCCGGCCACTATTTTCTTTATTACACTGAAACAGTTTGTGCCTTCAGTCTCTTGCCTCGGCACCTGGGTAATCCTCTGCCCACAGGGGAGCGCCAGATGTGGGACCTGAGCTTGAAAAGGGGCTGCTGCCCCTGATGTTGCCCCGCTCCTGTGCTGCTCGGCCTCTGACCCCTGGACCTTGTCTCGGGGCCTATCTTAAGCCCCTTGGAACTTGCTGGCTGCGCAGCTGCGATGTCCTCTTGGGTTCACTCACTGCGGTGCCAGCCATGACCAGCCCCTCCCCGCAGGTGCGGGTGGCACCCAGAGACTCACGCGTGCTGTTGGGAAGTCGCTGGCAATGGAGATGGTCCTCACCGGTGACCGGATCTCAGCCCAGGACGCCAAGCAAGCAGGTATGGGTTGGGGCTGCCCACGGAAGCCACATGGAAACCCGGGGCGGCATCCAGGTGTCTCCACAGTGGTTGCATGAGTTTTTGGGTCCTGAGGACCTGGGAGAAGACTGACTGCCTTTAGTTTTTACGTTTTGAAGTACTGTACGCACAGAAGTGGAGCCACGCATAAGTATCTGGTGCAGAAGAACAGCCCAGCAATTACGTCCCCAAAGTCCGGTGTAAGCAACGGGCGTCTCCGGGCCCTCACTGGCCAGTCCTCCCACTGCCCTGTTGGGGATCATGGTCCCCGGGTCTGGCTGCCTCTGCCGTCGGAGCTATGGACAGCCTGACCTGCGTGTCTGAGAGCACAGGGACTGTGGTGCCAAGAGCGCTCAGCACTCAGGAAGGGGCACGTGCGGCACTTACCGTGTGGAGCCACCCTTGCTAATGCTCAGAGGCTGGGATGCTCCAGCACGCTGCTCCCCAGCGGCCACTCCCTCGAAAAGGAATAGACAAGCGCTCTGTCTGCACTCACTCACCGACGTTCTTGTGTTTCAGGTCTCGTAAGCAAGATTTTTCCTGTTGAGACACTGGTGGAAGAAGCCATCCAGTGTGCAGAAAAAATTGCCAGCAATTCTAAAATTATAGTAGCCATGGCCAAAGAATCAGTGAATGCAGGTAGGGGATCCTGCCAGGAAGACGAGGTGGAGAGGTCTCCGGGGCTGTCAGGAGTATCCCTGAGGCGTCTCTGTGACTGTCGGGAGCCTTCCTGAGCGGCAGGCTTTCTGGCTCCGAATGGATATGCCTTAAGCCCTCCTGGGCAGAAATGGTTCTCAGTGTCTCAGTTCTGCTGTCTCTAGAGTTGTGGTTTCTGGTCACGCCCTCAGGAACTCCGCTGAGATGTTCCCAGCTCCCCTTTGTACCAGGGCCCAAGAACTGAGCCAGGCCTGGGAGGTGAGGGCAGTACAGAGCTGACCATGGCAGGAAAAGGCTGAGAAGGGAGCCGAGGTCCCAAAAGTAAAATGGTCTCGCCCACGGGGAGGCTCGGTTCACCTCCTGGGACCTGGGGTTGGCGGCCGCGTCTGCGCCTGGCAGGTGGCTACACAGGCTTGCAGGCCAACACCACGCTGTTTATTCTTGGCCCGGATCCCTTTTAGTCTCCCTCTGCCAGAGAAGTGGATCTGATCTTCCCCCTCCTCAGAAATGCTCAAGTTTTATTGTCACAATTTATTCTCAGCATGAGAATGAGATGGTGGTTAGCTGGCTGAGTCCGGACAGGTGTGGGTGGCCCCAGGCAGGTCCCCTAACCTCTCTGAGTATGTATACCTCGAGGGTGTGGCCATCCGCCGGGCTTGCCGTTGGCTTGAGGCAGGATACAGTGAGGAGAGCATTTTGAAAAAAAGGGAGGCTGCTGTTGCCCAAGGTGTTTGGCGAGGTCGGGCTCCTCTCGGAGAGGATGCTGGCTGCAGCCCTGGAACCACCGCGCCTGCCTCCATCTGTGCATCCAGATCTGCCCTGCTTGGCCTCGTGCAAAGAAGGGCCTGGAATGAGCAGAGCCAAAGGCGTTCTTGGTGCCAGCCACGCCCAGCTCTGGCTCCCGTGCTGTCCTTCCTGGTTTTCATCCTTGTTTACTTTTCTCTGTTTGCAGCCCTGTTGCTGCCTCACAGCCTCTCCTCAAGGGCGCAGTTTGCCATCTCACCTTTCATCCAGTTCCTGTCCCTTCCTTGGGGCCCTGGGCCACCCGAGTGTGACGTGTGGGGCCATAGGAGAGCTGTTGGTTTTGCCAGGTCTCCGCTGGGGCAGTGCCTTTGAGAAGGGCAGTGCCGTGGAAGCCTGCGCAGGGCCGGGCCACGTCAGAAGCACAGTTGTGCGTGGGTCGGTGAGGAGGGAGGAGAAGTTCTGCATGGAATAGCTCCGTTCATAACTCTAGGACTTTGTTTTTCAGCTTTTGAAATGACATTAACAGAAGGAAGTAAGTTAGAGAAGAAACTCTTCTACTCAACCTTTGCCACCGTGAGTAAACAGCGTGCGACTGGAGAATCTAGCACATTTCAGTCACACAAGTTGCTGGGAATTTCCTTTTACATCTTATCATTAAGTGTCGTTTCTTTCTGGTCAGAACTGCCAGCCTCACCTTCAGCAGGATCAGATTTGTTCTATCAGTGGGTCTTGATGTTAGAAAAAAAGTAGAGCATGTGGAAGTTCAAAAGTATGAAATCTTACAGGTGCTTTTCTTGTCTTTCCTGTTATATGAGGTCTAGGAATTGCACCCTCAAGCAGCAGCTCCTTTTTTTTTTTTTTTTTTTTTTTTTTTGACAGGGAGTCTTACTCTGTCTCCCAAGCTAGAGTGCAGTGGCCGGATCTCAGCTCACTGCAAGCTCCGCCTCCCGCCTCAGCCTCGAGTAGCTGGGACTACAGGAGCTCGCCACCACGCCTGGCTAATTTTTTGTATTTTTAGTAGAGATGGGGTTTCACCGAGTTAGTCAGGATGGTCTCGATCTCCTGACCTCGTGATCCGCCCGCCTCGGCCCCCCAAAGTGCTGGGATTACAGGCGTGAGCCACCATGCCCGGCCTGGCTACTTTATTTAAAATGCGGTTTCAGCTGGGTGTCGTGCATCCATAGTCCCAGCTTCCTGGGAGGCTGAGGCGGGTTGTTCGCGTCCAACTGGTCAACAAAGCAAGACCCCGTCTCAAAAAAAAGACTTTTTGGCCGGGCGCAGTGGCTCAAGCCTGTAATCCCAGCACTTTGGGAGGCCGAGACGGGCGGATCATGAGGTCAGGAGATCGAGACCATCCTGGCTAATACGGTGAAACCCCGTCTCTACTAAAAAATACAAAAAACTAGCCGGGCGAAGTGGCGGGTGCCTGTAGTCCCAGCTACTCGGGAGGCTGAGGCAGGAGAATGGCGGGAACCCGAGAGGAGGAGCTTGCAGTGAGCTGAGATCCGGCCACTGCACTCCAGCCTGGGTGACAGAGCAAGACTCCGTCTCAAAAAAAAAAAAAAAAAAAAAAAAAAGACTTTTTTAAAAAATGAGGCCAGGCGCCTCATTTTAATTGTTCGGTAAAATTAAAAGTGGTTTGGGCACTTGAGGAAGGGGTACAGATGCGTGCGTGCCTGGGGACGCTTGCACACAACTTGAGAAAAGCAGATGCAGAATTGAGTTCTCATGTCCTGCTCTGACACAGGGTAGCCCCTGATACAGGTCACCCATCGTCCACTTGATGACTTGGTGAGTGACCCATACAGGTGCATCTGAGGCTCTTTAGATGTGAGCTTGTTTGACATACACAAGCTCCTGAATGACCATCACCTAGATTGGTAGAAAGAGGCAGTGAAAATCCCCGCACCCAGGCCCAGCTCTGCTTGGGCAGGTGTCCCTGCCGCTGAGTCCCCTGCCTGGCCCCCTGGGCCCCTGTGGGCATGAGGAGTGAGGCAGGACCAGGGAGACACGGGCGGACGGTGGCATCAGGCTCTGTGAGGAGACTGCGCGTCCAGCTCTGTTTCTGCCCCTTTTCCTACCAGGATGACCGGAAAGAAGGGATGACTGCGTTTGTGGAAAAGAGAAAGGCCAACTTCAAAGACCAGTGAGACTCAGCCACCCCTCCCTCACACCTTTGCTTGGAGAGGGCAAGTGCAGCCTGCTGTCAGTTTTAGAAGCAAGTAAATCATCCTCTTTTCGAGAGCAGCGTCCGTGGTGCGCAGTTTCTCTCTGACTGCTGCGTGGTCACGGCCCGAGCTCTCACGGCATGACTGCCTTCTTCACCCAGCCTGTGAGGGTCCGTGTTCACGTCCTGATTGGAGCACCTTCTTCTCAATCTTAAGATTCTGCTGAGGAGCCCCTGCTGGTCCCTCTGGGCATGCTGTGCTTGGGCGGAAAGCAGGGCCTGCAGGTCCTTGTGTCCCTGCCGCTGGAGAGTGGGGCTGCTCTGAGGGAAACACTGCTGCCTTCACACAGATGCTCTGCTGATTAAAGTGACAGCGATTCAGGTGACACCACGCCTCGTAGGTCATGTCTGGAATGAGTATTCTGTCATGTTAGTTTTTTTTTTTTTTTTTTTTTACTTTTTTGTTTTTTCACTGTAAGGAACAACATTCAAAGAAAAAAGGTTTGTATAGTAAGTCGCCCCACATCATCCTTCCTGGGTATCCACTGTGAACAGCTGGGCTCGTGGCTTCCTAGAGACTTCTGTGCGCACACACACACCCCTGCACACGTGCACAGGCATGGACTGTGGTTTTCTTCCATGCCCACTTACATAGAGCCCTTTCCTCACGAGAGCCCACCTTGTTTCCTTTGTACTTCTGTCATAAGGAGCTCTCTGTTCAGTTTCACTGCTTTCTTCTCTGTTGTGGTAACACACGACGTAAACTTGACCATCTTAACCATTGTTCTTTAGAGACAAGGCTAGAGTGCCGTGGTCAATCACAGCTTACTGCAGCCTGAATCTCCTGGGCTCAAGTGATCCTCCCTGCTCCCAAGTAGCTGGGGCCACAGGCCTGCACTACCACACCCAGCTAACTTTTAAAATCTATCTTTTGTAGAGATGGAGTCTCCCTATGTTGCCCAGGCTGGTCTGAACCATTTTAAGTCCACATTTCAGTGGCATTAAGTACATTCTCCTTGTGCAACCATTACTGTCTATCCAAGAAAGCTTTCATTTTCCCAAATGCAAACTTTCCCCATTAAACAATAACCCCTTTTCTGCTTCCCTGCAGCTCCTGGCACCCATGCTTCTACTTCCTGTCGCTATGGAGGGACCTCCATTTGTCCCTTTGGGTCAGGCTCGTTTCAGCCCCACCCCAGATCCCTGGGTTGAAATCCTAACCCCTACTGTGACTGCTTTAGGAGGGAGGACTTTGGGCAGTGACTAGTCATGAAGGCAGAGCTCCTCCAGTGGGATTAGTGCCCTATGAGGGGTCGGAGCTCCTCGAGTGTGATGAGTGCCCTGTGAGGGGGCAGAGCTCCTCTAGTGGGATTAGTGCCCCATGAGGGGACAGAGCTCCTCCAGTGGGATTAGTGCACTATGAGGAGGCGGAGCTCCTCCAGTGGGATTAGTACCCTATGAGGAGGCAGAGCTCCTCCAGTGGGATTAGTGCCCTATGAGGGGGCAGAGCTCCTTGAGCGGGATTAGTGGCTTATGAGGGGGCGGAGGGCCTCGAGTGGGGTTAGTGCCATATGAGGGGGCGGAGCTCCTCGAGTGAAATTAGTGGTCTATGAGGGGGCGGAGCCCCTCCGGTGGGATTAGTGTTCTATGAGGGGGTGGAGCTCCTCGAGTGGGATTAGTGCCCTATGAGGGGATGGAGCTCCAGTGAAATTAGTGCCCTATGAGGGGGCGGAGCCTCTCCAGTGGAATTAGTGCCTTATGAGAGGGCGGTGGTCTTCCAGTGGGATTATTGCCCTTAGGAGAGCCCCGAGGGCACTCTTTTGCCCCTCCCACCATGTGAGTGCTCTGTGGGAAGGTGCTGTCTGTTAACCATGGGCCTCACACACAACCTGCGTGGAGCCGTGGCCTCCAGAACTGTGGAAAGTCAGTGTTTATCACCCACCCAGACCATACCACTGCATCACAGCAGCCCAAGCTAAGGCACATACCGTCCAGAAGGTTTGTGCCTGTTGTGGCATGTTTCACCATTTGATTTTTTTCACTGAATGACGATCCCATAACATTCTTTTTAGTGGCCCTGATGTTTCATACTGTGGACGTGTCATCGTGCCCATGGTTCTAGATATTTCCCCCAGGGAAGCCCACCTGCCCCCTAGCTCAGTGCAGACTCTAGAGAGCGTTCACAGGTGTCTCCTCCACTTGGCCCCGCAGCTTGGTGTGGGTAGTGGCCTAGATTGTGGTCATGGCCTTGGGCTGGGTGGGCAGAGTGTGTGAGCCCCCACCCCTGAGTTCTTGGGCTGAATACCAAGGACAGATTCACCTGCATCAAGAAGTACAGAGACCTTTGCTGAGCTCTGGCTCCCTGAATGCGGCAGGTGCCACGCCCGTGTGTCCAATTACATTTATAGGCAAAATGGGCACACGCGTGCTCTGCGACCGCTGGCCTTGCAAGCATTGGCTCTGCACTTCCACCCACCCCGTCTGTCCTCCTGTGTGCCATGATTGGAGTCTGCTAGTTCAGAGCTGCCTTTAGGGTGGAGCAGGTTTATCTCGCCTCTGCCAGGGCAGGTGGGAGTTCTCATGCAGTTTACCTTCAAACAGGCAGATGTTCTTTTCAGATAAGCCTTGGGATCTGGGACTGTTTAACAAATACTGAAATAGGTACAAAAGGAGTTTGATTCAGGTCCAACAGGGCAGAACAGGCTCTTCCCTCGGGGTAGGGAACCTGGAACCTGCTCACTTACTGGAGTGGAGCACATGGAGGTTCGTGCAGGTCATGAACCACTGGCCCTGGAGCCTGGAGTAAACACGCAGGGATAGGCACCAAATGTTCAAGTATCCAAGGGAGGAAGCCTGAACATTGGGAAAATCCACTCCGTTTAATTTTTCATGTGCACTGGGGTCAGCCTCCATAATTTGATTTCAAGCAGTGGAACCCCAGAGATCTGGAGGGCCGGTTACAGCCTCGTGTTCACACCTGTGTCAGCCACGCTTGGCTGGAAGCCGCGTCTCAGAGGTCTGCGTCTTAGTTATCTGGTTCCAGAGTTTGGCAGGGACAGGCGCCCAACTCGTAGGCTCGGGAATGGACCTCGTCTTCATGCTGGCCCCAGGGAGCCTGGAGCAGGGGTACCACTGTCCCACGCAGGGGAACCCCAGACACAGAGTGAGGCTTCCACTCCTGAGCTAGTTGACCTCTGGCCCCAATATTGTTTGGGGTTTGATTAGGTGTTTTTTGTTTGTTTGTTTTGGGTTTTTTTGAGACAGAGTCTCTCTCTGACACCCGGGCTGGAGAGCAGAGGAGTGATCTCAGCTCACTGCACCCTCCACCCTCCGGGTTCAAGCAATTCTCGTGCCTCAGCCTCCCAAGTAGCTGGGATTACAGGCGCCGGTCACCACGCCCGGATAATTTTTGTATATTTTGAAGAGACAGGGTTTCACCATATTGGCCAGGCTGGTCTCCAACCCCTGACCTCAGGTGATCCACCCACCTCAGCCTCCCAAAGTGCTGGGATTACAGGTGTTGAGTCACCGTGCCCGGCCTGATTTGGTTTTGAAGCTGAAAACTTTCTTGCCCATCTCTCTAAAATCGGCTGCCCTTGTATATTTGGGTAAATGGTGACTCTCCACTTACAGGTTGGAGTAGAAACTGCCCAGGGACAGCTCCGAACCCTGGTGGCCTCAGTGCAAAGCCGCCCTCATCGGCAGGCCCTGGGTAGCCCCAGTCTTCTCTCTGCCCAAGCGGCCAGCCCAGGGCCAGCTGTTCAGGTGCTGCTGGGTGCCAGCCTGGGTGGCCCCACCAGGCTTTTCTGACGCAGCCCAGTCCACTTCCCGTGGGGACAGGCTCCTAGGGCCAAGCAGTTCAACATGGAGACGTCTGTTTCCTCTGGGTTTCTGAGGCGGCTTTGTCATTTTTCACATATAGATTGATTTTCAGAACTTTTTAGGAGCCACCAGGCCTCGGAGCATTTGTGTCACCTCAGGGCTGAGGGCCAGGGCCACAGAGCTGGCCCCACAGCTAGCGTCCAGCTGGGAATCAGGTGGAAGAAGATGGCTCCGCGGAGGGAGGGCTCAGCCAGCCTGAGCCCAGCCAAAGGTCAGGACGCCGCCATCCTGGGAAGGGGGTTGCAGGCCGCTGACACCGGGGGATGACGGAGGACCCTTAGGTGTCCTGGCACTCGCGGCTGAGCCTGGAAGCTGGGCCTGGCTGCCCTCCTGGACCCCCTCCAGGGGGTCTAATGTCCCGGTTTCCGTGTCCCGTGCTCCCGCCCCTCAGGAGCGTGGGCTGAAGGCCTGGGTCCAGCTGCCTGCCCTGGTGACCCCAGGGACCCGGTGCGCTCCGGCCATTCTGCCAGGCCTAAGGGCAGCACGACGTGGTCAGAGGGCAGAGACCCTCATGAGGGGAGGCCACAGAGGGTGGCAGTTGAACCCCTTCTGCCTGAGGGAGCTCGAGGTGGGAAGGTCGGGTAGGGACACTGGGGAGCCCCGGCCACAGCGCGCTGGCGCCCAAATCTCGGACCTGGCGAGGGGCCTGTAGGTTGGGTGGGTGTTGCCCCCACGCCCCGACTCAGCCCGAGTGTCCCCAGTTCCCGGGGCTCCCCGCCCTTCCAAGAGCCGTAAGCGGACCCCAGCCCCGAACCCTAGCCCCGGCGGATCCCCAATCCCCGAGCCCCAAGCCCGGGACCCAAAATCTCCGTCCTCCCCACAAACCCCGCCCTCCGTGTAAAGCCCCGCCCCGGCCCGTAAACCCCGCCCTCCCCGCAAGGCCCCGCCCCGCCCCAGGCCCCGCCCGCCCCGTCCGCCAGGCCATGGTGGCGCTGAAGGGTGTCCCCGCGCTGCTGTCCCCCGAGCTGCTCTACGCGCTGGCGCGCATGGGGCACGGGGACGAGATCGGTGAGCGCAGCGGGCCGGGGCCTCGGGGACCACGCCGGGTCAGGCAGGCGGGCGAGGCTTGCGCGGGGACCCCCGGGCCGAGAAGGGCCGGGTCCTGG
Source organism: Macaca thibetana thibetana (assembly GCF_024542745.1). Lineage (NCBI taxonomy): Eukaryota > Metazoa > Chordata > Mammalia > Primates > Cercopithecidae > Macaca > Macaca thibetana. Next base: position 129,481,622 of record NC_065586.1, on the reverse strand, counting down.
GGTGCGGGCGTCGCTCGGGCCTCCCTGGCTTCCCCCGCGTTCTTTAGGGAACCGCGACCTCGTGGGGCTCTGGGCGGGGCCGGCCGGAGCTTTTCCCCGAGTCCCTCCCCAGACGGCCCGAGAGCCGCCGCGTCTGGGCTGCGCCCGAGGGTTCGGCGCTTTTTCTTCTCCTGGGGCCTGGGGTCCCGGGGCGGGGGCTGGGTGGCCGGGGGCCTGGTCCGGGCATCGCGGGCGGCTGCGCGTCCTCTGGCCCCTGGGGAGGCGGCCGGGTCCGGGTCGGCCCCCTGGCCTGGGCAGCACCCGACAGCCTGGCGGGCAGCTGTTGACGCCTCTCCGCCTCCCAGACGGGGACCTTGCCCTCCCCACCTCCCCGCCTCCTCGGCTGGCTTCCAGCCCTGCAGACTGACTGCGGCCGGCGGTGGGGGCGCCCAACCGGCTGACCTGAGACCCCTTGTGGCCACGATCTGCCGCCGTGACTGGGTGGGAGGATGGGCGGCGCCGACCCCGAGGGCAGGGATAGGTGCTGACCACGCGCTGTCCTCCCGGCTGTTTAGTTCTTGCGGACTTGAACTTCCCGGCCTCCTCCATCTGCCAGTGTGGGCCCCTGGAGATCCGTGCAGACGGTGAGCGAGCCCCAGGTCCCCCAGGGCAGGGCGGGCGGGTGAGCAGTGCCCCTGGCTCTGAGGCTCCTCTGTGGCCTGTGGTGGCCCCAAGTCCATGCTTGCAGTGTGGAGGGTGCAGGCGGGCAGGCGGGCTGGAGACTGAGTGCCGCCCCCTCTGCCCTCCAGGCCTGGGCATCCCGCCGCTCCTGGAGGCTCTGCTGAAGCTGCTCCCCCTGGACACCTATGTGGAGAGTCCGGTGAGGGCTGAGTCGCCCCTGCACCCTGCTGCTCCGCGCCTTGGTTTCCCCTTTTGCGGGCTTCATAGGGCCCACCTGCCTTGGAGTGGGGGGGAGAAGCCATGTGTCCCCAAGGGGCCCTGATCCTCACCAGGGGAGTCCTGAATGGTCACCTGACCAGGAAGGCTGGCAGCACCCCGGGCCCCAGAGCTGACCCCTCCTTCTAGGCTGCAGTCATGGAGCTGGTGCCCAGCGACAAGGAGAGGGGCCTGCAGACCCCGGTGTGGACGGAGTATGAGTCCATTCTACACAGGGCCGGCTGCACGGTGAGCCTGCAGCCCCAATTGTGGGGAAAGGGCCAGGGACCCTCTGTCTCCTGGAGGCTCAGTGGGAGCCAAAGACAGGGTCCCAAGCTCTGTCCTTAAGCGGTCTCCCACCCATCACCCTGAGAACCCCGGACCACTGGGCGCTCCCTCACCAGCCAGGTGGAAGAGGTGCACATGGGCAGTGTGGCCCCTCTTCCTCTGCCCCCGAGCTTTCCACCTGCCCCCCAACTCCGCCCAGGATCCTGACCTGCCAGGGCGAGGTGGGAGGGGTCCTCACCCACCACAGCCTGTGAGTGAAGCCTGGAGGACACGGGATGCCTGGCCTCTACCTCCTCAGTCTCCCCTGGGGGAGTACCCCCTGGTCCCAGGTCTCTCGCCCCATCCTGGCTATGGTTGGTCTGAGGCCTAGCCCCCTCCTCACCTTGCCCTGCAAGGGGACAGGCCCATTGTCCCGGGCAACCCACTGGCAGGTCTCAGGCAGGGCCTCCATAAGGGGAGGCCAGGGTCTCTCGTCCTGGGCAGGGGACCCCCTAGGACAGCTGGCAGGGGCTTGACAGTCTGCTGAGCTGGCTGGGTGGTCCCAGGCCAGGCAGAAACCAAGCATGGCAGGTTCCTCATCCACAATGTCCTGGGGCCCCCATCCTAGGCCTCGGGAGCCAGAGGCTGAGTGACCCTGGGGCCCCTGCAGAGGGAGAGCCCAAGAAATGGAACTCAGGGGCCCCACTTCCTGGTGCCCTCCCTACTTGGGGCCCTGGGGAGTCCAGGGCTGGCCCATGAGGGTTTCTGGACAGGGTTTCCTCCAACCCAGCCATTTTGTCTTCCAGAGAGCCCTGGCAAAGTTAGAGAGGTTCGAGTTTTATGAGCGGGCTAAGAAGGCTTTTGCTGTTGTGGCAACAGGGTGAGTTCCAGCTGACTCAGACCTGTCCCCATCCCCACCAGGGCCCTAGGAGCTGCCCCCGTCCCCACCGGGCCCTCAGGAGCTGCCCCCGTCCCCACCGGGCCCTCAGGAGCTGTCCCCGTCCCCACCGGGCCCTCAGGAGCTGTCCCCATCCCCACCGGGCCCTCAGGACCTGCCCCCATCCCCACCGGAGCCTCAGGAGCTGCCCCCGTCCCCACCGGGCCCTCAGGAGCTGCCCCTACCCTCTTCTCAGCTTCTGCCTGGCTGAGGCTAGATGTCCCACAGAGTGGAGAGACCAGGGAGGAATTTGGGGGGCAGGGCCCCCATTTGCCTGAGCATCAAGTGGGTGAAGGTGGACGGGGTCTGCTCCGTCCCCCAGAGGCTGGAGAAAGGTCTCAGCACCCTGGCCCTGCCGCCCAGCTTAGTGCTGGGCTTGGCTCCTCTGCAGGGAGACGGCCCTCTACGGAAACCTCATCCTCAAGAAGGGGGTGCTTGCCCTCAGCCCCCTGCTGTAGGCCTGGTGAAGACCACCTGGGCCGGAAGAGGAATTGGGGGCACCCTGAGCTCCGGTACCACCACTCACAACAGGCCTCCCAGCAGCAGCCCCAGACCTGGGCCCTGGCCAGGGCTCTAGGGGGCCGGCAGTCATGGGGTGGGCCCTGCCAATTGGTACAAATGTCCCTGATTTGTGAAAATGATGGAAAAACGTAGTCGCCGATAAACGTTCAGTCTAAAGGTTTTAATTCTGTTGTCACTCAGGCTTGTTTGGTGCTGAGCTCAAGGGAGGCTGCTGGCTCCAGAGAGGGCCCCCCATGTACCCTTGACAAAACGTTGAGTGCGAAATCAGGCCTGGGGCCTGGGGTCTGCATGGGTGCCTGGGGCCCTGGGGGCTGGACGGGTACCTGGGGCCCTGGGGGCTGGGCGGGTACCTGGGGCCCTGGGGGCTGGGCGGGTGCCTGGGGCCTGGGGTCTGCATGGGTGCCTGGGGCCCTGGGGGCTGGGCGGGTACCTGGGGCCTGGGGCCTGGGCCTGGGGCCTGGGGTCTGCATGGGTGCCTGGGGCCCTGGGGGCTGGGCGGGTACCTGGGGCCCTGGGGGCTGGCGGGGGGTGCCTGGGGCCTGGGGTCTGCATGGGTGCCTGGGGCCCTGGGGGCTGGGCGGGTACCTGGGGCCCTGGGGGCTGGGCGGGTGCCTGGGGCCTGGGGTCTGCATGGGTGCCTGGGGCCCTGGGGGCTGGGCGGGTACCTGGGGCCCTGGGGGCTGGGCGGGTGCCTGGGGCCTGGGGTCTGCATGGGTGCCTGGGGCCCTGGGGGCTGGGCGGGTGCCTGGGGCCCTGGGGGCTGGGCGGGTGCCTGGGGCCCTGGGGACACCAAGGGCTGGATGGGGGCAGTGGCTGCCTGGAGGCCTCGAGAGGGGTGAAGGCTCTGCCACAGCCTCTGGGCTGTGGACACTAAGGGGATTCTTCACCCAGGTCCGTTCTTTCCGCCCAGCAGGAGGGCAGGTGGCAGGGGCTGGCCTGGACACTTCGGGAGGAACTGTGGGAGCTCTGTTGAGGGAGGTGCCGGCTGGAGAGGCCTGGGTGTGGGCCATGCCCTGTGCTTGTGGCAGTAGGTGGCTGCCTGCTGGAAGCCTCACTTGCCCTGGCAGGCAGGGGAGGTAAAGGACACGAGGTCATTTGGAGCCCAGTGCCGGGCAGAGGTGGGATGCAGGGGGCTCCTGAAAGGGGGCGCCTGGAGGCTTCCCTATGGGATGCTTGGACTGGTCTCCAAGGATGGGGAAGAATAACCACCCGCTACTTTCCAGACCCTGGGCCTCACCCCAGGACCCTCCCCCTGCTCCCCAGAACTTGCCTCAGTGACAGGTACAGGAGGAAGATGGGGCAGGGCTGGAGTTTGAGGGACCAAGGGCAGGAGTGGGGATGACAGGGGCTCCCCCAGGGCCAGGGGCTGGTGTCCCTGGGGTTCCAGGGGGCAAGTCCCAGGGTCCCAGACCCACACTCCAGACCACAGGAGAACCTTGGGAGTGCAGGCAAGCCCCCCTCAGCTGAGATCTGGCTCCAAGTCTGGGGAAGGGATCCTGTCTGGGCTTCGCTGTAGGCTCTGGGGACCTGTCCGCCTGCTGCCCCCAAATGGCAGCCAAGGCCTTCTCCGTGCTCACTAGCGGTCAGCCTTGGCCCCATGGGCCTTGCGCTTGCCTGGCCAGTCACTGCCCGTCTCCAGACCCCATGGCCACGTTGTGGTCTGACATCAGAAGTGTGCAAGCTGATTGCACACACTCTCGCCCATCCCGTTTCAGCCCCACAGATGGGCCTCTGGGGCTAGGGTGCCCTCTCTAGCATTTTATGTAAATGAAACCATATATGAGCAAACTAATGAAATCATGAGAAAAAACAAAGTAATGGGCAAAACAAAATAAAGTCAAGATAGCTTTAAAAAAAAAAAAAAAGCCACAAACACCAGCTTGGGCTCTCTAGGGCCAGACCCTCCTGCGATCCCGGAGATCCAGGGTCTTCTCCCTGCCTGGGGCCCCGGGAGTGGGGAAGGAGCTGCCCAGACCTCCGCCCTGAGCGTGTTGATCCCTCAATGCCCTCCCACCCCATGTTCTTATCAGGATGACAGGGGAAGCTGCCAAGAGGGAGACGGGGAGCCCAGCTCTGGCCCTTTCAGGACAGAACCTCAAAGGTCACTGGCCTCTCCAGCTCATCCGTAAGCCAGGGTAACAGCTCTTACACTGTGGGACGCCATGGGGCACCCTTGGGCAGTTACTCTCAGCTGTTTGTGTCCTGGGAGAGCAGGGGACTTGCCGGCGGTGCAGGGAGCTCTTCCGCACCTGGGCAAACCCTCGGCCCCCTGAGTGGCCGCACAAGGGCTGAGCATGGCAGGATGGAGGTTTGGGTGGCCTCTCTCCCTTGCTCTGTTGTGTCTTAGCTGCTGGAGCTGGCAAATGTGTGTGGCTCAGCCCCAGGCTTGGCACCGGGTGCTTCTCTCTCACCATAGGGATGAGATCGCCATGCAGGAACCCCACCCATATTTGCATGTGCCCAGGACACGTGGCGTGTGAGTGACTGCAGCAGCCTGGACCTGCGCTGCAGCATTGGGCCTGCTGGGCCAGGCAGGGCAGGATGGGCACCCAGAGTGGGAGCTGCACAGAACGTCAGGAGGGCAGAAAGACCACGTCCTGGGCCTGGGTCTGCCCCCCTCACCTGAGACCTGTGCACTTTCCACCTGAGCACATGCCCGTCCGTCCAGCTGGGCCCTGAGCCCCAGGCACTCGGCCTCCCTCCTCCCCTGGCCCTGTCTCAGGCCCCTGCTGTGGGGAGCCCAGGGTGAGCTCTTTCCCGGCTGAGACTGGTCCCACGGGTGCCCTCTGGTCCCAGCCCCTAACTGCTGCCACACCCCTCAGCATCCCGGTATACAAGGAGGGGGCCTGGGGGTAGTGCAACGTTCTGGGAGCCAGGGGTCACCTGGGCCTTGTGCAGCCCTTACTTCTCCTGGGCAGAGCAGGCTGGGCCCTGGTCACCGGTCATCCAGGGCGTGTGGCCTCCTGCCTGTTTGCAGGGGTTTATTATTTATTATTTATTTTTTTGAGACGAAGTCTTGCTCTGTTGCCCAGCCTGGAGTGCAATGGCGCGATCTCAGCTCAGTGCAACCTCCCCCTCCCAGATTCAAGCGATTCTCCTGACTCAGCCTCCCAAGTAGCTGGGATTACAGGCGCCTGGCACCATACCCGGCTAATTTTTGTATTTTTAGTAGAGACGGGATTTCACCATGTTGCCCAGGCTGGTCTGGAGCTCCTGATTTCAGGTGATCCGCCCACCTCAGCCTCCAAAAGTGCTGGGATTACAGGCGTGAGCCACCTCGCCCGGCCTGCTGGGGTTTATTTGCCTACCTCTGGCAGGGGGAGGGTAGGAAGGGTTCCAGTCCCAACAGCCTGGGCCGTGGGACAGGGAGGGGCAGTGGTGGCCCCTGGAGCCCTACTGGGGGTGGTACATGTGGTCTTGGTCTTCCTCCGGTCCCCGGAGCACCTGGCGATTTGGCATCACCCACAACCGAGGCCCCTCCTCGCCCTGGTCCTCCTCGGGCGGAGGGTGGTGCAGGCTGTCACGGTCGGGCTCAGGACCCTGCTGGGGGCTTAGGACATGGCCCAGGATGTCCTCGGTCTCCACCGAGGCCTTAATGCCTAGGGACAAGCAGATGAAGGGATAGCCTCAGTTTCTCTCCCGAGACCCTTGGTCTGTCCAAGCCAACCCCACAAGCAGGCTTTGCTGCTGTGGCCTCGTGCCCACCTGGAAGGACGGGGCCCCTGCCCTGACCTGGTGACTTCTCAGCGGTCAAGAGCTTCGGCTTTGGGACAGGGAGCAGCCCCACCAGCTGGTCGTCCTTCTCTGGAGGCTCCACCACACGGGCGCCCCAGGCCCTGCTGGCACAGTTCGGTCTTGTCCACACGCAGGTGGGGGAGGGGGACAGAACCCCCCGCAGGAGGGTGCCCACCATCCCGGGGCAGCCACTCCAGCCCCCACCACCAGCAGCCCCAGGACAAGCCCCTCTCTCAAGAGCCGCAGTGATGAGTGGCCCCCACAGTGCTCCCGGCCAGGCTTCCACACCACGTCCCTGGGCCACTGGGTGGGGGACAGTGGTCAGAGCCTTGGTTGAGCAGCGTCCCAAAGACGTGGATGTGGGGAAACCTCAGGAGCCAAGACTGAGCCACCCTGGCTGCAGCCACCGGCCGTGGGGTACAAGCTGCCCTGGAGGCCGTGGGGAAGCTGAGTGGGGGACGCCCGGGAGCCCCAAGCCCTCTGGCTGTACTCTCTTCTCCCTGCACGGGGGCTGTTGACAGATCCCCATGAGGCTGAAGTGCCGCCTCCCTCCGAAAGCTGCTGGACAGGGTTCCCCTCTGCATCCCTCTCGTGCGCTCCAGGTTCAGGAAGGGCCCAGATGATCCGGCCGTAGCTTCAGGGAATGGCGGGGGTGGGGATGGGCAGGTGGGGCTGGGGGGACTTACTTCTCTGCCTCCTGCTCTGAGGGCCGGTGTTTGACGTGGACCTTGATAGGGAGAGTCACAGGTGTGGGCTCAGCCACAGTCCACACGGATGGAGGACACCTAGGGAGAGGCTGCTCCGAGGCCCACCTGGGGCTGCAGGGGTGGGGACAGGGCCAGCTCGGCACAGCCCGAGCGTCTCTAGTGGGTGTACCACTCTCGGGTGTCGGGATTGCAAGCCGGGAGTGAGGCTGCTGGCCTGTGCCCAGATGACCAGCTGGCCTGGAATTCTGGGCGGGCCTGGGGCGGCACAGGACTGGGATGTAACCTGGCACGATATCCCCGACCACCCCACCCCAGTTGTCAGCGCACTGGCTGGTTTCTGAGGTGACTGGTTGGGGCTGTGTCTCCTCCCTGGCAGGTGCCTAGAGGAGGCGGTCAGCTGCTCCGAGCCCAGCTAACCTTAGTTGTCAGCTGCTCTAAGCCCAGCCACCCTCAGTGGGGCAAAGGACAAACAGGAGAGCAAAGCAGGTGACCCCAGTGGAGGACCAGTGACCCTGGGGAAGACCAGTGATCTCAGCGGAGGACCAGTGACCCTGGGGAGGACCAGTGACCCCAGTAGAGGACCAGTGACCCTGGGGAGGATCAGTGATCTCAGTGGAGGACCAGTGACCCTGGGGAGGACCAGTGACCCCAGTAGAGGACCAGTGACCCTGGGGAGGACCAGTGACCCCGGGGAGGACCAGTGACCCCAGTAGAGGACCAGTGACCCCAGGGGAGGACCAGTGATCTCAGCGGAGGACCAGTGACCTCAGCGGAGGACCAGTGACCCCAGTAGAGGACCAGTGACCCCAGGGGAGGACCAGTGATCTCAGCGGAGGACCAGTGACCCCGGGGAGGACCAGTGACCCCGGAGAGGGCCAGTGACCCCAGGGGAGGACCAGCACCGTGGGAGGCCGTGCCCATGTTCCTGCGTCTCCAGTCAAGGAAGGCATGGACCTCCTTCCTCCTGATCCATGCCAGGTGTGCAAGACTGAGTGGTCTTGACATGGGCCAGGGAACAGGGCACATCCCCAGGCATAGTCCCAGCCAAGGACACCACTGTCAGCACAGACAGTGCAGCTGAGCTGCCGGCACATGGAGTCACCTCTGGCCTTCAGGGCCCAGGTGAGCATCAAGGGGTGTCATCCAGGCCCTCCTCCACCTGAGATCACGTGGGTTCATCTGGCCCCACCTCCTCCACCTGGGTGTCCTGAGGCCTGTCCATCTGACCCCAGTGAAGGGAAGCCTGCCCCCTCCTCGTCCTCAGGTGCCCAGGCATCAAGAGTCATGAGCGCACCCGCGCCTCTCTCCTAGGCCAGCCTGGGGTTTGAAGACGGAAGAGGGGACCTTTGTCCACATCTCCTGCTGTGGGGGCAGAAGATGACAACTGGAGTTGGTGGCCAGATGGGAGGGGCTCACACCTACCTTGGGTGCTGAGGCCGCACCTGCCTCCCACAGCAGCACAGCCACCAGGCTAGTGACCATGAGGACCCTGAGGGGGGCCAGAGAGGAAAGTGTGGGGTAGGGGAAGGGCCGAGCCTGGCCATCAGTCCCGCCTCCCCTGAACTCCAGGCAGCACCCAATGGGCAGCTGGGAGGCCTGGGCTGGGTTCTTCCTTGGGAGGGCAAGTGGTTTTACTGGACTCTGCTCACATGGGCCAACACACAGGCACAGAGCGGGGAGAAGCCCCAGGCCCACCTGCCTCCAGCCCCGCTCAGGCCAGAGCCCACAGCCCCAGCCCCAGACCCTGCTCCCCACAGTCTGGGCAGACCCCACTGTAGCAGGCACTGGTGGTTGGCTCAGAAACTCCAGAGGTTCTGCCGCCCTCCACGTGGGGACACGTGAACACACTTGCACACAGATTGGGGTATGGGAGGGTATGGCACAGCGGGGGCCCACAGCCCCATACCCACAGAGCCCTGAGGCTGCACACTGCCGCAGGCGGGCACCCGCTGTGTCCCAGAGCTGTGGGGCCACGGCTGGAGGGCTCAGGGGTGCATGGCAGCACTGTTAGGCAGGCAGGCAGGGTGTCAGGTCTGTTTGGACACGGGACGTGTGTGTTTGTGTATGTGGTGGGGGGTGTGCATATATGTTGTATGTGCACATGTGTTTTGTGGGTGTGGACTATGTGCATGGTGGGTGTGAGTGTATGCTGTGGGTGGTGTGTTTGGGTGTGTGTGCACCGTGTGCTTGAGTGTGCGTGGTGGATGTGTATGTTGTGCATGGTGTGGAGTGTGTGGGTTTGGGAGTCCGTGTGTTGTATGTATGTTATGTGTGTTGTGTGTGTGATGGATGCATGTGTATGTTGTGTGTGGTGTGGAGTGTGTGGGCTTGGGTGTGTGTGTGCTGTGTGCGTGCGTGTGCCTGGTAGATATGCATGTATCTTCTGTGTGTTTGGGGAGTGTGTGTGGTGTGTGTGTAGTGGATGAATGTGTATGTTGTGTGTGGAGTGTGAGGGTTTGGGGATGTGTGTGCTGTGTGCATGTGTGTGCTTGTGTGTGTATTGGATCCGTATGTTGTGTGTGGTGTGGAGCGTGAGGGTTTAGGGGTGTATGTGTGCTGTGTGCATGCGTGTGTGCATGTGTGTTGGACGCATACGTATGTTGTGTCTGGTATGGAGCATGAGGGTTTGGGGTGGGCGTGTGCTGTGTGCATGCGTGTGTGTGTGGTGTAGAGTGTGAGGGTTTGGGACTGTGTGTGTGCGTGCATGTGTGTGTGTGCATGCACGTGTGTGTGTGCAGGCATGTGTGTGTGCAGGCGTGTGTGTGCGCGTGCATATGTGGTGTGGTGTAGAGGGTTTGGGAGTGTGTGTGTGCGGGTGTGTGTGTGCGCGTGTGTGTGTGCATGTGTGTGTGTGCACGTGTGGGTGGGCGTGTGTGGTGTGTAGAGTGAGGGTTTGGGAGTTTGTGTGTGGGGGTGTGTGTGTGTGCACGTGTGGGTGTGTGCGTGTGTATGTGCGCGTGTGGGTGGGTGTGTGTGGTGTGGTGTAGAGTGAGGGTTTGGGAGTGTGTGTGTGTGGGTGTGTGTGCGGGCATGTGTGTGTGCACGTGTGGGTGGGCGTGTGTGGTGTGGTGTAGAGTGAGGGTTTGGGAGTGTGTGTGTGCGGGTGTGTGTGTGCAGGCGTGTGTGTGTGCGGGTGTGTGTGTGCGGGCATGTGTGTGTGCACACGTGTATGTGTGTGGGCTTGTGTGTGTGCAGGCGTGTGTGTGCACACGCGTGTGTGTGTGGGCGTGTGTGGTGTGGTGCAGTCTTGTCTCTTCAGGCCCCTGCGGGGAGGCTTCTGTCTGGGGAGGCTTCGGTCTCTCAGGGTGGGGTGGTCTTGGGGGTGGGGTGAGGCTCTGGGTCTGCATGGGGCTCAGCATGGCTGCAGTCAAGGGTGCCTGGGGCTGGGCACGGTGGTTCACACCCATAATCCCAGAACTTTGGGAGGCCGAGGTGGGCAGATCACCTGAGGTCAGGAGTTTGAAACCAGCCTGGCCAACATGGCAAAACTCCGTCTCTACTGAAAATATGAAACTGCCCGGGCGCGGTGGCTCACGCCTGTAATCCCAGCACTTGGGGAGGCTGAGGCAACAGACCACTTGAGGTTAGGCATTTGGAACCAGCCTGGCCAACATGGTGAAACCTCGTCTCTACTAAAAATACAAAAAAAAAAAAAAAATTAGCCAGGCGTGGTGGCAGGTGCCTGTAATCCTAGTTACTTGGGAGGCTGAGGCCAGAGAATCGCTTGAACCTGGGAGGTGGAGGTTGCAGTAAGCCAAGATCGAGCCACTGCACTCACTCCAGCCTGGGCGACAGAGCGAGACTGTCTCAAAAAAAAAAAAAAAAAAAAAAAAAAAACCACTTAGCTGGGGTGGTGGCACAAGCCTGTAATCCCAGCTACTTCTGCGGAGGCAGAAGAGTCAGTGTCTGGGACGCCCTACAGGCCTGGATTGCAGCTCCACAGGGAACTTTGCCCCTTCTCTGGGTGACTCAGCCACAATGGGAGGAGGTCAAAGGGCAGGGGGGATGCCCCAGACAGCCCGGGGTCGGGGCCTGGCCTGGTCTGGTTCGGGGGCCCTGCTTCTCCTCAGGACCCCCAGCTGGTTCTGATGCTGGGCAGGGGCTCTTGTCCGGGCATTGGACCCCACTCCCACTGCCGTGCTGCCTGGGCCACCCCTGGAGCCCACCTCCCCGACACACAGCCTGGGGGCCCAGAATTCAGGACACGGTAGCCCCTTGAACAATGGTTGGTGGTGACTGCCAAGCAGCCAGACTGTGGGACTCCGTGGGTCCCCTCTCCAGACAAATGGCTCTGGGCACCAAAGGGTCCCCACGCCACCCAGAGGCCACCTCTCTACAAGGGAGAAACACCAGGAGAGGAGGGGCAGGAGGGCCCTGGCTTAGAGGAGGAGGAAGAGGAGGAGGGCACCTCCACAGGAGGGGGGGACCCCCATAGAAGGAGGGGGAAGAGGGACACCCCCACAGAAGGAAGGCAGCCTCTGATTCCAGGGTCCAGCAGGAGCCCAGGTGTTTCCCTGAGCTCCAAATCACAGCCACGCCCTGGCCCCAGCCCCCTTCCTGTTGGGCAGTCACAGGCCTGCTGGTTTCAGCCTGGCACCACCCCCTTCCTTGTTCTGCGTGATTCTCCACCAGGCCAGGGGAACCAAGGGGCAAGGCACTGTCTCATGCGTTTGGAGCCCCAGAGGAGGTGGAGCCTGGTGGCAGACCCCAGACCCTCAGAGGGCCCCTCCTTCTCCCTCCCACCTGCACACTCCCCTGAACCAGGTCCCCGAGCACAGCACGGCCGGGCCCCCTCTGGCTAAGGGCCAGGCCTCCAGGTTTGGGTGGGGTGGGGATCGGGGCTCAGGGATGGTGGGCATTACCTCCTCATGTCTGGGTCCCTGTCTCTGTGGAGAGAGTGCTCAGGGAGCTGCAGTGGCTGATCCCAGTATCTGGCACCCGGCCCAGCTCCTCCTGCCCAGGCCCAGGCTGCTTGGGGCTTTATTGCTGCCGCTTGGGGCGTGTCAGGACAGAGGTCGGAGTCAGGGATCCCATCCTGTGCAGCCCAAGTGACTGGCTCTGCAGCCGCCCAGCCCACTTGGGCCTGGATCTGAGTGGGGACACCCAGCTGCCCCCTCAGGGCCTGCCACACCTGACTGAGGAAGAAGTTTGCCTTTAAAAACCCGCTTGGTGGCCGGGTGCGGTGGCTCAGGCCTGTAATCCCAGCACTTTGGGAGGCTGAGGCAGGAGAATCGCTTGAACCTGGGAGGTGGAGGTTGCAGTGAGCCAAGATGGCGCCACTGCAGTCCAGCCTGGGCAGCAAAGAGCGAAACTCCGTAAAAAACAAAACAAAACAACAACAACAACAAAAAAAACCTGCTTGTCATGAAGGCTGAACCGAGCTCACAGCCAAGGCAACTTGGAGGGGTGTCGCAGGCGGCTGTCCCCATGGAGGGGTGTCGTGGGAGGGGTGTCGTGGGCGGCTGTCCCCATGGAGGGGTGTCGTGGGAGGGGTGTCGTGGGCGGCTGTCCCCTTGGAAGGGTGTCGTGGGCGGCTGTCCCCATGGAGGGGTGTCGTGGGCGGCTGTCCCCTTGGAAGGGTGTCGTGGGCGGCTGTCCCCATGGAGGGGTGTCGTGGGCGGCTGTCCCCATGGAGGGGTGTCGTGGGCGGCTGTCCCCTTGGAGGGGTGTCGTGGGCGGCTGTCCCCATGGAGGGGTGTTGTGGGCGGCTGTCCCCATGGAGGGGTGTCGTGGGCGGCTGTCCCCACCTCAGTTGAAGTGCTTCCTTCCTCAGGTGGGCGTGACAAATCAATCCCCCATCCAGCCCCACCCCACCTGCCTATCACACCCGCCCCTGCCCACCACCTGCGGCAGCACTGTACCGGCTCAGCTCCACCATCACGGAACCCTCACCCCCAACCCCACCACCTTCCCCACCGCTGCCAGGCGCTCCGGCCAGTCCTTCCTTTCTGGCCACACCAGCCTGAGGAGTCTTACATGCTGTGTGGCTGAGGTCTGCCGCTCCACAGGGCCCAGTGCCCTGATTGCCTTTTTTATGTTTTTATTTTTTTTTTGAGACAGAGTCTCACTCCGTTGCCCAGGCTGGAGTGCGGTGGTGCAATCTCAGCTCACTGCAACCTCCGCCTCCCGGGTTCAAGTGATTCTCCCGCCTCAGCCTCCCGAGTAGCTGGGATTACAGACACGCACCACCGTGTCCAGCTAATTTTTGTATTTTTAATAGATACAAGGTTTCACCATGTTGCCCAGGCTGGTCTCGAACTCCTGACCTAAGTAATCCACCCATTTCGGGCTCCCAAAGTGCTGGGATTATAGGCGTGAGCCACCACACCTGGCCCTGACCACTGTCCTTAGCCATCCCTGGCACACCCTGTGAAACAAAAAAGATTCCAATCTTCCCCAACCCCACCCGGCTGATGGACCTCCCTAGGCCAAGGGCATTCCAACGTTAACCTACAAACTAGTTCAGGCCACAGTGGGAAGTGGGGGTCTGACAGGCCTCATTGTACCCTCTCCTCCTTTTGGAATTCAGGCAAAACGGACCAGCATTAACATTAAAACAGAGACCTCAAGACTGAAAGAACAGACTCTTTAAGTCTGACAAGAAATAGTCCCTTTTATTGATTCTATCTGCATAAACTTGGTCTCCACAACGCCTTGTCTTAACCCTGACTTTCCCTGCTATTGATTCTAGGTCTTTAGACAATAACTTAACTCTTTTGACCAATTGTCAATTGGAAAATTACTGAATCCACCAATGACCTGGACACCCCCCGCCTTTCCGGACCAAACCAATGTACATCTCCCGTGTACTGAGTGATGTCTCGTGTCCCGAACGTGTATGAAACCAACTGCACCCCAACCCAAACCAGCTGCACCCCAACCCCTCGGGCCGCAGGTGTTCTCAGGATCTCCTGAGACAGCGTCATGGGCCTTCCTTCACTCATATTTGGCTCGGAATCACTCTCCAAGTATTTTACAGGATTTTACTCTTTTCCTCGACAGCCCCCAGTGGGCAGCTACTGTTGGGGACTCTGAGCCCGCCGGCTGCAGGGTATGGGTTCCTCCCAGAGCTTCATGTGCAGACACAAGTGGGGGCAGTGCTTCCAAGCGGGTGGAGTGAGGGCCCTCAAGAACGGCCAACTCCGGGCTTTCCAGCGCGACCCGCAGCGTCTGAGCTGCTGAGGAGTGGTCACCCGAAGAGGCAGCTGGGCTTGGGTGAGAACAGATGTTCCCGGGGGCTTCTTGCTGGGGCTGTTCCTGAAACCACCTTTGCAGAGGCTATGATGGTGAATCTGACCTAACCGACTCCATCTTACTTCTAACCTCCAGCCTGTCCTTGTTCTTTCCTGGGTGCAGGTCACACAACTTTGGGAGGATCTTAGTTTACAGTTTAATGTTAAAACAAAGATGAAAACAGCCCTTTCCTGAACAAACTCCCTTCTTGCCTGGGGACCAGACTGCCTTTACAAAACTAACAAAGTAGCCACAAGATTGGAAATTATGGTTTAGGAAACTTCTAGTGGCTTGAGGTATCAGCGGGAGTGGCCAGGTGGCAGGAGGAACCGTTACGGGAACTGAAGTTGCCGATTAAGCCTGATCAAGATGCCAAGCTCCCAAAAGCACTGAGACTTCAGGGCAGAGCCCATGGGGGAAAAGCCAGTGGGGAGCCTGGCCGGGATGGGTGAAGTCCTGGGCAAGAAGCTGGAGGAAAGGGGCTTTGACAAGGCCTATGTTGTCCTTGGCCAGTTTCTGGTGCTGAGGAAAGATGAAAACCTGTTCCAAGAGTGGCCGAAGGACTCGTGGTGCCAACGCCAAGCAGTCCCGGGACTTTGGATGCCTTCGAGAGCATGTGACGCCTTCTTGTGATGCTCTCCGGGAAGCTCTCGATCCCCAGCCCTCATGCAGAGTTTACAGCTGAGCAGGGACTCCTCCCCTGTCCTCTGCAAAGGAAAAGATTGCTACTGTCATACTCACCTCCAACGTACTCTGGGATCTTTTGGGAGTTTTCTCCCCTAACCATTTCAACTTTTTTGGATTCTCGTTCTTGCAGGACTCCCACTTCCTTTTTCCCTTGCCAGTTGCCTGGCGACAGTTACCAGCTTTCCTGAATGGACTCCTGGCCCCGTTCTTCACCCCCACCCTCACTTTCAGTCCATTTGATACCATTTGGCTCTTTTTTGGCAGGACAGTCACTGTCCTTGTAAAGTTCTTTAGATCAAGAAAGTCAGTGGCTTTCATGAAAGAAAAAAAAGTAAAATAAAAAGGAAATTATGGTTTAGGAGTCAGGCAGCTGGAGGCCACGAGATTCTAAACCTCCCCAATTACTCTTAGGGAAAACGTCACTATTGTAAAACCTAAGATTGGTGCTCGAGACATTTTTCGGACTCTGAACTTGGTGGAACAGCTGGTGCCACCCAGATCCGTGAACCGGCTCATCTCGTCTTGTGGCCCCCACTTAGGAAGCACAAAAGGACAGACTCAGCTCCCTGTGATTTCATCTGCAACCCAACCTATCAGGACTCCGCACTTCCCAACCACTACCCACCAAATTCTCCTTTAAAATTTGAGTAGTAATAAAACTCCAGTCTCCCGTCCAGCCGGCTCTGCGTGAATTAAACTTTCTGTGTTGCAATTTCTCTCTGTCTTGATAAATCGGCTGTCTCTGGGCAGCAGAAGGAGCCTGTTGGGCAGTTAAACTCCCACCCACCCCCTAGTGGCCAAGGGGCTCCACGGGGGAGGCAGCAGAAGGCCAGTGGCTCAGGGAACTGGGGTCCCCAAGGGGATTATGAGCAGTGATTGGCAGGCCAGCCCGAACTTGAACAGGGGGATCAGATCCAGAGTGAGAAAGTCACAGGGAACCTCCCTGGGCTCCCACATAGTCCCAGCCGACGGCACAACCTCTCCCCATCCCTCTGGCCCAACACAAGTCTGTGCATTCACACCGAGGAGCCAGGAGACACCTGGTGGGAAGTGGAGGCTGGGAGCCTTAAAAACTGCATCAACACAGAGCGTGCCCCCGGCCCCGCCTCAAGGCGCCAGCAGAGTGGGTTCCGCAGCCTGAAGTCTGTGCACACAGTCTCCAACTAAGGGAGGAGACCACCCCTCATATTGTCTTATGCCCAATTTCTGCCTCCAAAGAAAGAAGAAGTAAAAACTAAAAGGTGGAAATGAAATCCACAGGCAGATAGCCCACTGCCACGCCCTGGACCTGGTGGTTAAAGATCAACCCCTGACCTAACTGGTTATGTCATCTATAGATTCCGGACAGTGTATGGAAAAGCATTGTGAGAATCCCTGTCCTGTTCTGTTCCGTTCTGATTACTGGTGCTCGAAGCCCCCAGTCACATACCCACTGCTTGCTCCATTGATCACGACCCTCTCACGTGGACCCCCTTAGAGTTGTGAACCCTTAAAAGGGACAGGAACTGCTCACTCGGGAAGCTCGGTTGTTGGAAACGTGAGTCTTGCCGAAGCTCCTGGCTGAATAAACCCTCTCCTTCTTTAACTTGGTGTCTGAGGGGTTTTGTCTGAAGCTTGTCCTGCTATACAACCACACAGTCCAGTGTGATTCAAGGAAGACAGGCTTAAAAAAACTGGGTGGAGATACCGGGCCACATGCTACAGAGGAAACCACGTCCACTGATTTCAACAAAACAGCAACAACAACCCTTGGGAGAAAATATCAGAACTCAAAATGTTTGCAATATATTATCTAAAACATCTAGTCTTTAGTAAAATGAGACAAGTCCCCAGGCTGGTCTCGAACTCCTGGGCTCAAGCAATCCTCCTACCTAGGCTTCCCAAAGTGCTGGGATCACAGGCATGGGTCACTATGCCTGGTCTGTTGTATATTTTAAATTAATAAAAAGCATAGGCCGGGCGTGGTGGCTCAAGCCTGTAATCCCAGCACTTTGGGAGGCCGAGACGGGTGGATCACGAGGTCAGGAGATCGAGACCATCCTGGCTAACACGGTGAAACCCCGTCTCTACTAAAAAATACAAAAAAAAAAAACTAGCTGGGCGAGGTGGCGGGCGCCTGTAGTCCCAGCTACTCGGGAGGCTGAGGCAGGAGAATGGCGTAAATGCGGGAGGCAGAGCTTGCAGTGAGCTGAGATCCGGCCACTGCACTCCAGCCTGGACCACAAAGCGAGACTCCGTCTCAAAAAAAAAAAAAAAAAAAAAAAGCATAGAATTAGAATGTTAGCACAAAGAAATGATATATTCTTGAGGTTATGGATACCCCAATTATCCTGATTTGATCATTACACATGGCATCCATGTACCCCATGGATATATGCACCTGTTATGTACCCATAATAATTAAAACTTTTTTTTTTTTTTTTTTTTTTTTTTTTTTTTTTGAGACGGAGTCTCGCTCTGTCGCCCAGGCTGGAGTGCAGTGGCGCGATCTCGGCTCACTGCAAGCTCCGCCTCCCGGGTTCACGCCATTCTCCTGCCTCAGCCTCCCGAGTAGCTGGGACTACAGGCGCCCACAACCGCGCCCGGCTAATTTTTTGTATTTTTAGTAGAGACGGGGTTTCACCGTGGTCTCGATCTCCTGACCTTGTGATCCGCCCGCCTCGGCCTCCCAAAGTGCTGGGATTACAGGTGTGAGCCACCGCGCCTGGCCAATAATTAAAACTTTTTTAAAATTAAAAATAAAGGGCCAGGTGCAGTGGCTCACGCCTGGAATCCCAGCACTTTGGGAGGCCGAGGCGGGCAAATCACGAGGTCAGGAGATCAAGACCATCCTGGCTAACACGGTGAAACCCCGTCTCTACTAAAAATACAAAAAATTAGCCGGGCGAGGTGGCGGCGCCTGTGGTCCCAGCTACTCGGGAGGCTGAGGCAGGAGAATGGCGGGAACCCAGGAGGCGTAGCTTGCAGTGAGCCGAGATTGCATCACTGCACTCTAGCCTGGGCCACAGAGCAAGACTCCGTCTCACAAAAAAAAATACAAAAATTAGCCGAGCGTGGTGGTGTGCACCTATAGTCCCAGCTACTAGGGAGGCTGAGGCAGGAGAATCACTTGAATCCGGGAGGCAGAAGTTGCAGTGAGATGTATTGTGCCACTGAACTCCAGCCTGGTTGACAGAGTAAGACTCCTTCTCAAAAAAATAATAGAGAGAAAGAGAGAAAGAGAGAAGGAGAGAAAGAGAGAAGGAGAGAAAGAAAGAGAAAGAAAGAAAGAAAGAAAGAAAGAAAGAAAGAAAGAAAGAAAGAAAGAAAGAAAGAAAGAAAGAAAGAAAGAAAGAAGGAAGAAGGAAGGAAGGAAGGAAGGAAGGAAGGAAGGAAGGAAGGAAGGAAAGAAAGAAAGAAAGAGAGAGACTTATACCCAGAATATAAAACGAACTCTTACAACTCAACGATAGAAAGACAAACAACCCAACTGAAAAATATTCAAAACATTTGCACAGACATTTCACCACAGAAGATTTACAAATGGTGACTCCACCCTGAGAAGATGCTCAGCACCACTTGTCATTAGGGTGACATGGACTCAAACCACAGCTACACTCCTATAGGACGGCATCATGGGCTGTGTCTCCCTAAATCCATAAATTGACGTCATTAGGGCGACGTGGATTCAAGCCACAGCTACACTCCTATAGGACGGCGTTATGAGCTGTGTCCCCCCTAAATTCATAGTGTGATGCCCTAACCCCTCCGAATGTGACGATGTTTGGAGGTGAGTTTTTAAAGATGTGAGTAAGGTAAAACGAGGTTATTAGGGTGGACCCTAATTCAACAGGACTGGTGTCCTTATGTGAAGAGATTAGGACACACAGATACGCCAAAGGGAAGACCAGTAAGGATACAGGGAGATGTGGCCACCCACAAACCCAGGGAGCGGCCTCAGGAGCTGCTGACAGCTTGATCTCAGACCTCAGCCTCCAGCGCTGAGAGAACATAAATTTCCATTGTTGAAGCCGCCCAAGCTCTGGCAATTTGTTATGGCAGCCTGAGCTAAGACCGATGGCTAGCATAAGAAGACAAAGTCAAGGATCAAGAGTTGGCTGCCGGGCACAGTGGCTCACACTTATCATCCCAGCACTTTGGGAAGCCGAGGTGGGTAGATCACGAGGTCAAGAGATTGAGACCAGCCTGGCCAACAAGGTGAAACCCCGTCTTTACTAAAAATACAAAAATTAGCCAGGCGTGGTGGCACGAGCCTATAGTCCCAGCTACTTGGGTGCCTGAGGCAGGAGAATCATTTGAACCTGGGAGGGGAGGTTGCAATGAGCCAAGATTGCGCCACTGCACTCCAGGCTGGCGATAGATGGAGACTCTGTCTCAAAAAAAAATAATAATAATAATATCAAGAGTCGGTGAGGATGTGGAGAAACTGGAGCCCTCCTACACTGCAGGTGGGAATGTAATATGGTACGGCCACTTTGGAAAACACACTTTAGCATTTTCTTTAAAAGTTAAATGTCAACTTCCCATCAAATTTGGCAATTCCACTCTTCAGTATCTACCCAAAAGAAATAAAAGCACACGTCCACCACGACTGGAACGAGAATGTTCATCACAACATTGTAAGCAGCTGACAAACTGGAAGGAGTTCATGTGGACGAATGGATGAAACCTGGATAATCCATGGGTTAACAGCAATAATGGCCAGGCGCAGTGGCTCACACCTGTAATCCTAGTACTTTGGGAGGCCAAGGGCAGTGGATCACCTGAGGTCAGGAGTTCAAGACCAGCCTGGCCAACATGGTGAAACCTTGTCTCTACTAAAAATACAAAAAATTATCCAGGCGTGGTGGCGGCGCCTGTAGTCTCAGCTACTCGGGAGGCTGAGGCAGGGGAATGGTGGGAACCCGGGAGGCGGAGCTTGCAGTGAGCCGAGATCACGCCACTGCACTCCAGCCTGGGCGACTGAGCGAGGCTCCGTCTCAAAACAAACAAAAAAAAATTCCTAGCCCTTTTAAGGGCTTACAACTCTAAGGGGTCCACGTGAAAGGGTCGTGATAGATCGAGCAAGCGTGGGGAACGTGACTGGGGGCTGTATGCATCAGCTAACAGAACAGAAAGTGGTGCAATGCTTCCTCATACAATGTCTGGAATTTACAGATAACACAAGTAGTTTAAGTCAGGGATCGATGTTACTATTTTCCTTTAACTACCAGGGCTGGGTGGTGGCGCCAGGCTGTCTGGCTATTTATTTTACTCTTGTTTCTTTTTAACTTTCTGCTTTCTTTTTCTCCTGTCTTATAAACT
The DNA here is from genome assembly GCF_024542745.1 of Macaca thibetana thibetana. Taxonomy (NCBI): domain Eukaryota; kingdom Metazoa; phylum Chordata; class Mammalia; order Primates; family Cercopithecidae; genus Macaca; species Macaca thibetana. The sequence goes on along the minus strand of NC_065586.1, from coordinate 129,461,315 downwards.
AGGCAAGGAGTGGGGGGCAGCAGGAGAAGTAGTGGTCTCCTTCCTGAGGATGTATGTGTCAGGTGTGTTTGTGAGGTGTGTTAGGTGTATGTGTGAGTGTCTGAGGTGTGTGTGAGGAGTGGTACGTGTGAGGTGTGTGTGGCGTGAGGCGTGTGTGTTCAGGTGTGTGTGGTGTTTCTGGGGTGTGTGTCTGGCATGTGTCAGATGTGTGGGGGTGTGTCTGGGGACGTGTGTAAGGTGTGTATGTCCGGGGTGTGTTTCAGGTGTGTGTGAGATGTGTGATGTGTGTATGGTGTGTGTGAGGTGCATGTGTCTGAGGGGTGTGTGGGGTGTGTATGGGTGGGGTGTGTGAGTTGTATGTGAAGGGGGCCTGCCCCTTGTATTTCTCATCAGGTGGAGACAAGAGACTGAGAAAAGAAATAAGACGCAAAGTATAGAGAAAGAACAGTGGGCCCAGGGGACCGGCACTCAGCATACGGAGGGCCTGCACCGGCGCTGGTCTCTGAGTTCCCTCAGTATTTATTGATTACTATTTTCACTATCTCAGCAAGGGGAGTGCAGCAGGAGAACAGGGTGATGGTGGGGAGAAGGTCAGCAGGAAAACATGTGAGCAAAGGAATCTACGTCATAAATAAGTTCAAGGAAAGGTACTGTGCCCGGATGTGCACGTGGGCTAGATTTATGTTTCTCTTTACCCAAACATCTCAGTGTAGCAAAGAGTAACAAAGCAGTATCACCGCCAGCCTCTCAACTCCAGCCATAGGGCAGTTTTCTCCTGTCTCAGAATAAAATGAATGCTCAGCCTCACACCGAGACATTCCATTCCCAGGCACATGCAGGAAACAGAGGCCTTCCTCTTATCTCAACCGCAAAGAGGCCTTCCTCTTTTACTAATCCTCCTCAGCACAGACCCTTTACAGGTGTTGGGCTGGGGGACAGTAAGGTATTTCCCTGCCAACGAGGCCATATTTCAGGCTGTCTTAGTGAGGGGAAACCTTGGACAATATCCAGGCTTTCTTGGGCAGAGGTCCCTGTGGTTTTCCTCAGTGCATCGTGTTAATAGAGAATGGAGAATGGCAATGACTTTTACCAAGCATACTGCCTGCAAACATACTGTTAACAAGGCACATCCTGCACAGGCCTAAATCCCTTAAACCTTGATTCAACACAGCACCTTTCTGTGAGCACAGGGCTGGGGCTGAAGTTACAGGTTAAGAGCATCTCAAAGCAGAACAATTTTTCTTAATAGAAATCAAAACGGAGTTTCTTCTGTCTTCCTTTTCTCCATAGACACAGTAACAGTCTGATCTCTCTTCCTTTCCCCCACAGTATGTGTTTCTGGTGTCTACTGTCAGGTGCGTGGGTGTGTCCGGGGTGTGTATTGGTGCGTCTCATATGTGTGAAATGTATGTGTGAAGGGTGTGTGTGAGGTGTCAGGTGTGTGGGTGTGTCTGGGTTGTGTGTGAGGTGTGTGTGTGTCAGGGTGTGTTTCAGGTGTGTGTGAGATGCATGTGTGATGTGCGTATGTCTGGTGTGTGTGTCTGGTGTGTCTAAGGGGTGTGTGTGTTGTGTGTTTGGGTGTGTGGTGTGTGTGAAACGTGTGTTTCCTGTGTGACTGGTGTCAGGTGTGTGTTTGGGTATGTGAGGTGTGTGTCTGGGGTGTGTGAGGTGTGTTTGGGTGTGTCTGGTGTGTGTGAACTGTATGTGTCAAGGGCATGTGTGAGGTGTGAGTTGGGAGTGTGTTTCAGATGTGTGTGTAAGAGGTGTGTGTGATGTGTGTATGGTGTGTGTGTCTGGTGTGTCTGAGGGGTGTGTGGGGTGTGTGTGAAGTGTGTGTTTGGGTATGTCTGGTGTGTGAGGTGTGTATTTCTGGGGTGTGTGTCAGGTATGTGGAGTGTGGGTCAGGTGTGTGTATGTCAGGTGTGTGGTGTGTGGGTCAAGGGTGTGTGAGGTGTGTTTGGGTGTGTCTGGTGTGTGTTTCTGGGGTATGTGTCAGGTGGGCATCAGGTGTGTGGGGGGCATGTGTGGGTGTGTCAGCTGTTTAAGGTGTGTGTTTCTGGGGTATCAGGTGTGTGTGTGGTATATGTGAGGTGTGTGTGTGGATGTGTCTGGTGTGTGAGGTATGTTTCTGGGGTATGTGTCAGGTGTGTGTGTCTGGGGTGTGTGTGAGGTGTGTGTCTGGGTGTGAGGTGTGTGTTTAGATGTATTTGGTGTTTGAGGGGTGTGTTTCTGGGGAGGGTGTCAGGTGTGTGTGGGGTGTATGTGTGACAGGTGTGTGTTTGGGTGCGTCTGGTGTGTAGGGTGTGTGTCAGGCGTGGATGTGTCGGGTGTGTGTGTGTGAAGTGTGTGTTTGGACGTGTCTGGTGTTTGAAGTGTGTTTCTGGGGGTGTCAGGTGTGTGTGTCAGGTGTGAGGTGTGTGGATGTCTGGTGTTTGACGAGTTTCTGCGGGGTGTCAGGTGTGTGTGTGAGAGAGGTGTGTGTTTGGATGTATCTGGTGTTTGAGGTGTGTTTCTGGGGTGTGTGTGTCAGGTGTGTGGGGTGTGTGTCAAATGTGTGGGGTATCAGGTGTGTGTCAGGTGTGTGTGAGGTGTCAGGTATATGTTTCTGGGGGTGTGTGAGGTGTGTGTGTGTCAGTTGTGGGGTGTGTATCTGGGGTGTCAGGTGTGTCTGGGGTGTGTGTCAGGTGTGTGTCGGGTATGTGTGAGGTGTGTGTTTGAATGGTGTTTGAAGTGTGTGATTCTGGGGGTGTGTCAGGTGTGTGTCTGGGGTGTGTGTGCCTGGGGTGTGTGTTTGGATGTGTCTGGTGTTTGAGGTGTGTGTCAGATGTATCTGGTGTGTGGGGTGTCTGTGAGGTGTGTGGGATGCGTGTGAGGTGTGTGGGTGGATGTTTCTGGTGTTTGAGGTGTGGTTTCTGGGGGTGTGTCAGGTGTGTGTGTGAGGTGTGTTGTGAGGCCCGGGCAGGGTCCGAGGGGCGCATGCGCGGCTCCCTAGCAGGGGTGGTGGGGGGGGTGGAGGGTGCAGGGCCAGAGCCCAGGCCCCGCCTCCAGCCGCGTTTCCATGGCGACCGCAGCCTCCGTCTCGCCGCTGCAGCCCCCGCCCCGCCCGGCTGCGAAGCGTCTGGAACCGCATCCTCCGCATCCACATCCGCACCGTCGTCCTCCCCGACCGCGTCCTGCAGCAGCTGCCAGTGGAGCCGCCTGTGAGCTATTTCCACATTTCTCCTTGCAGAGTGGGGGCGGGGGGCCCGAGTGGGTGCGGGGGTGCGAGGCGCGTGTGCGGCAGTGTGCGAGGTGCGTGTGCTCGCAAGTGCGCTTGTGCGTGGCGCGCGTGCGGATGAGGGTGTGAGTGTGCGTGTGTGCGAGGCGCGTGTGCGGATGCGAGTGTGCAGGGCGCGCTGCACAGCCGGCCCCCTCCCGCGGGCCTCCTCTGGTTGTCCCAGGCCAGGCCGACCCCGCGGACCCGAGGCAGTGGTCTCCAGGCTTCCCGTGACGGCGGGGCCCCGGCACGAGGGTCGCAGCCTGCAGTTCAGGGTGTCTCCGAGGTGGGCAGGGGGTGCCAGTTCCAGCTCCTGCCCAGCTCTGTCTGCCGGGGGCGGGGTGGGGCGGGCGGCAGAAGGGGCGGCGGACCAGAGCACCGAGGAGCGGCTGCCCGCACGGTGGTGCGGGGTGGGGGGTGGTCTTGATGGGGGCGTCTGCGTGACAGGCAGGAAGCGGCCAGAAGGCCGGGAGGGGCGCGGCTCCGGAACCACCTGCAACAGGCGCGGGTGCGGGGCCACAGGTGGCTGGAGAGGGAGTGGAAGCGGAAGCAGCTGCGCGCCCACTCCCCTCCGCGGGGCTGCGCCGGCCCCGCAGTGCAGCTGCCTTTGAATCAGCCGGGCAGCCACGGCCGCCTGCAGCGCCAGGGGCAGGAGGCTGCGGTGGCGCCCGTGGGGGAGGGGCGGGACCCTCAGGGATCCGCAGTCACACGCTTTTGTGCCCCCCACATAAGCCCACCTGCGCGCACCCCCAGCGTGACGCAGCATTCCAGGTTGGGGGGCGCATGCGAAAGCGAGTCTGTGACGTGACCTCCAGCCGAGCTTCCGTGGACTTTCGACTGAGAGCCTGCACCCCCGCCCCCGCCATCCATCTGTCCATCCACACGGCCTCGCTCACCCGCGCCCCCACCCATCTGCCGTCAGCATCCCACGCCTCCCCTTGCCCCAGAGACAGGAGCTGGGCACTGCCTCCCTGCCAGAACGCGGCGGGTGGGGCGCAGGGGACCCGCAGAAGATGCCGCCACAGCGCAGGTGCAGGGAGGGGCCGGGAGGAGGAGCAGAGGCGGCCCCCTAGTTCCACGAGCCGCGTGCCTTCCGTGGGAGGAGGCCCCCATGACGCAGCAGTGCAAAGGGACGGTCTGGTGTGTGGGGTGGGAGGGTTGGACCCCACACACAGGCCAGTCCCCCGTTCCAACCCCGCATTCCGCCTGGGGCGCTGGGCCTGGAACCAGAAGCGAGGCTCCAGTGGGCCCCCAACGGCTTTTTCTTCTTGAAGACGCGCCTCGGCCTGTCTCCGTTGCCATGCACACCCGCGATGACGTAAAGTGGCCGTCCGAGTTGGAGTTGAAGTTTGGCTCGAAGGGGACCCCAGAAGCGAAGCTCCTCCTGGCGGGGTCCTGACCCCTGGCGCCGGCCCCCGGGGCGTGGCTCTACCCTGTGGCGCTGCGGGCCGTGACTGCGCCCCCTCTCCGCCCCCCTCCCGTCTGTACAGAGGCTGGGCTTGCTCTGGGAGTCCGCTGCCGGGAGACCCCCGACCCCTCCTCCTCGGTGGTACCCCCACCCCCGCGGGCCAAGCTCCACCTCAAGCCCCGGCGCTCGCCGCCCTCGCCCCACGACCACGTCATTCCCCGGCCTCTTGGCCCTCGGCTGCTCCAACTCCGCCTCCATGGATCACTTCTGTATTTAAGCCCCGTAGGGCCTCGTCCGTCTCCACCTGCACACACACGGACGCTGGTTACACCGTGAAACCTCGTCCGCCGAGTGCCCATTGCCCCTGCCTGGGCCACGTGGGGACCCACCTCAGGCAGAGTCTCCAGCCCAGGGTGGGTGTTCGGGGGACCCTGCACGGCCTCTTCCGGAAAGGCCCGGCCGGGCACAGGGTCGCCTGTGATGAACGCCCAGCAAGGGGCACGGGTTAGGGCCCCAGAGCGCGTGGTCAGGTCCAGGACTGGGGACCCTGTCTCCGCTCATCCAGCTCCTTCCGGCTCAGAGTGGCCGCCCCCATCTCCTACCCAGCCCTCGCTTTCCAGCCTCACTCCCGCCCACGCAGATCCTTTCCCCCTCTGGTCCTTCCTCCTCAGTTCTTTCCACACGCAGAATCTGCCACCTCCAAATCCTTCCCCCTCTGATCCTTCCCCTTCAGATCCTTCCCCCCTCATATCCTTTCCCGCCTCATGCCCTTCCCCCCCATGCCCTTCCCCTTCAGATCCTTCCCCTTCAGATCCTTCCCCCCTCATATCCTTCCCTTCAGATCCTTCCCCCCTCAGATCCTTCCCCCCTCAGCCCCCGCCTCATGCCCTTCCCCCCCATCCCTTCCCCTTCAGATCCTTCCCCCTCAGATCCTTCCCCTTCAGGCCCTGCCCCTCAGATCCTTCCCCTTCAGATCCTTCCCCCTCCGATCCTTCAGAGCTTTCACCTTCAGAGCCTGCCCGCCTCAGATCCTTCCCCACTCTGATCATTCCGCTTTCAGATCCTTCCCTCTCAGGTCTTTCCACACCTCTCAGATTCTTTCACCCTCAGGTCTTTCCCCCTGAGACCCTTCCCCTTCATATCCTTCCCGCCTCAGAGCCTTCCACTCAGATCATTCCGCCCTCAGGTCCTTGCTTATCAGAGCCTTCCCCATCACATCCTTCCACCTTCAGATTCTTCCCCAGGCGAAAGTTGCCACCTTCTAACCTTTTTGCCCTCGGGTCCTTCCCCCGCAGATCTTTCCACTCTCAGATCCTTCGCCCTTAGACCCTTCCTCCTTAGGTCCTTCCCCTTCATATCCTTTCCCGCTCGGAACTTTCCACTCACGGATCATTCCGCCCTCAGATTTTTCCCCCTCAGATCCTTCCCCGTTCAGATTTTTCTGCCCACAGAGCTTTCCCGCCTCAGAGCCTTCCACTCTCACGTCTTTCCCCCTCAGAGTCTTCTCCCTTCAGAACCTTCCCTCTCAGATACTTCCGCTCTCCGATCCTTCCCACCTGGGATCCTACCCACTTGGATCCTTCCGCCAGGCTGATTCTTCCCGCTCAGATCCTTCCACCCTCGGATCCTTCCCCCTGCGTCGGCTCCTTGCCCCCTCGGGTCCCTCCCCCACCCCGTTGGGGTCCCTCCCCTCTCAGATTCTTCCACCCTCGACTCCCTCCGCTCCACCCCACCCCCACCCGCGCAATCCTCCCCCGTTGGATCTCTCTGCCCTTGGATCCTTCCTCCCCTCCCCGCAATCCTTCATCTTTCCCCTTCTGATCCTTCCACCTTGCAATCATTCCACTCTCAGCTCCTTCCACCCTTAGATTCTCCTCCACGCAGATGCCTCCACATTATCTCTACTTGAGTGGCAGCAGCTGGGCAGAAGCTCTGTGACCGCGGGTCCCCTGCTCCTGTTCCCCTGGCGCCTTCCCACACCTGGAACCCGAAGCGGAGCCTGGCCACTGCAGGGCGAGAAAGAGTGGTCACTGCTGGCTCTGGCAGTTAACTGGACATCCTAGCGCTGCTGTCACAAATTACAAGCGGGTGGCTTAAAATAAATTCTTTCGCAGTTCTGAAGTCAAGAAGTCCAAAATGAAGGTGTTCGCGGGGCCATGCTCCCTCCAAAGCCTCTAGGGGAGCTTCTTCCTCGCTTCCTCCAGCTTCTGGTGGCCCAAGCAATCCTTGGGTTTCAGCTGCATCATTCCAGTCTCTGCTCCGTCTGCTCCGTCTCCTACATCTAATTTCCCTGTAATAAAGATACCAGTTTTGGATCAAGGCCCACCCTGATTCAGGACGAATTTATTTTAGCTTGATTACATCTGCAAAGACCATATTTTCAAATGAGGTCCCATTCAAAGGCACCCCTCACACAGATCCTAGGACTTGGATGTATTTTTGAGGGAACATCATTCAACCCACAATGTACCCTCCTCATTTGTGGGTTGCAACTGTCTTCTCCCAGTATTGGTTTTTTCCTACCATTTTTTGAAGGCTGTTTTGATAAGCAGAAGTTCATAGTTTTAATGAAGTCATTTTATCAATATTTCCTTTTGTTGTTAGTACCTATTGTCCTAATGAAAAAATTTTTCCCTCCCTGAGATCAGAAAAATCTTCTCCTGTATTATCTTTGAGGTGCTTTATTGTTTTGCTTTTCCAGTTCAGGTTTATCCACCTGGAGTAGACTTCTCTGTGTAATGTGAGGTAGGGATCAGGCTCACTGCTTTTGATGCAGACAGAGGTTTACTGAGAGGCAGCTATGCTGCAAATCAGGGTCCGTGTGTGCAAAGTGTGTCATGTGGGACTTCTTCCACCACACAGTAGCCCCACACCACTCCATTTCCAATGCTGTGCAACAAGCCAGACCCTGGCAGATGAGATCTCCTCCATGTTTTTTTGTTTTTGTTTTTGTTTTTTTGGGTTTTTTTTTTTTAATGGAGTTTTGCTCTTGTTGCCCAGGCTGGAGTGCAGTGGCACAATCTCGGTTCACTGCAACCTCTGCCTGCCAGGTTCAAGCGATTCTCCTGCCTCAGCCTCCCGAGTAGCTGGGATTATAGGCGTGTGCCACCACGCCTGGCTAATTTTTGTATTTTTAGTCAAGACGGGGTTTCACTATGTTGGCCAGGTTGGTCTCAAACTCCTGATCTTGTGATCCACCCACCTCTGCCTCCCAAAATGCTGGGATTACAGGCGTGAGCCACTATGCCTGGCAGTCCATGTTATTTTCCAAGATACTTGGTGTGTTCCTGCCCCTCTGCCTTCCATGTAAAATGACAGTGCTTGTCAAGTTCATTTAAAAAACTGTTGGGATTTTGATTAAGATTTACTGCATCTACAGATCGGGGGGTAGGTAATTTGTTTAAACATGGAAACTCCCCAAATCCATAGACACAGCCTTCCCCATTTACTTGGGGGATTTAGCTTTTCTTGGTCTCTGTCGACAATGTTCCCTGGTTTCCATGTGGAGGCCCTGCCCTGTCCCTGTTCCTCAGCTCTTTTTACACCTATTCCTGAGGATTTGATAGTTTTGATATTATTTAAATGGAGTACTTCAATAAATTATGTATTTATTTATTTTTGCCACTGACATATAGGAATGTAACTGATTTCTGAATACCTTAAATCCAACAGCCTTGCCAAACTCACTTTTTGATCCTTATGATTTGTCTATAGATTCTTCTGGGGTTTCTAAACACAGAAAGTGTTTCATGGGTGAATAATCAGAGTATTATTTATTCTTGCCTGGCACTAGAGCTCATTTCTTTGTCCTACCCTACAGCATTGGCTGAGACCTCTAGCGCCATAACTTGTAGAACCGCAGATCAAGGCGCTTTCAGGATTCACATTCAGTGAGGTTTGCTGTGGGGATTTTGTGGTTCACTGTTACTGGGTTACAGCACTCGCCTCCTGCCTTAGTGTGCTAATGGGTCCGAGGAATAGTAAATGAGCCCTGAGTCTTACCCAGAGTTACTTCTACTCCTCTAGCAATTGATCAGATACGCTTTTTCATTGTTCTGTTAATACGGTGAAAAATACGATTGCTTGCCAAATGTTAAGCCAAACTTCATTTCCAGAATACACCCAACCTGTCATATGTTACCTTGTTGTATTCGCTGGACTCACCCTGCTTGAGCTTTGGGGCTTCGCAGTGGTGTGTGCGTGTGGAGGAGGCTGGCCTGTGAGCTCCTCTCCGATGCTGTCCTTGCTGGGTTAGGGGACTGAGGCTAGTTGGCCTCAGGAGCTGGTGAGTGCTCCCTTGTCTTTCTGGAAGTTTTGTGGACGTTTGCATTACTTTCCCTGTAAATGGTTGGTAGAATGCTGTGGTGATGCTGTCTGCGCTTGGAGTTCTTTGTGAGAAGGTTGCAATGGCAGATTCTTTCTTCTTCTTCTTCTTCTTTTTTTTTTTTTTTTTTTTTTTTTGAGGCGGAGTCTCATTCTGTCACTCACGTTGGAGTGCAGTGGCGCGATCTCGGCTCATTGCAACCTCTGCCTCCCGGGTTCAGGCGACTCTTCCGCCTCAGCCTCCCGAGTAGCTGGGACCCCAGGTGCCACCATCGCACCGGGCCACAGGTTCCGTTTCTACTGCACACAGGACCTTTCTTTTTTTCCTTTGATTGATTGAATACATTTTGTTTTTCTGCTTTTTCCATTGATCAGCTCGGAGGTCATCCGCTGCATTCTTTTTCTCTAGGAGGTCCGCCTGAAGGCGAAGCCGAGCACCCTCGGCCTCTCCGGGGTTGGTGGGGCCCCGCTGTGGTGTTCAGCTCTGCAGGGGCCCCGCTCCCCGCGGCCATCAGCGCCGGGCTCGCAGCTGGGCTGACTCGCGGGTGCCCTCTTGTGGCCGCTCTGTCTCACTTCCTGCGTCTCCGGCAGAGTCGCCGGACAGAACGAGGACTGACTGCAGGATAAGCACGTCCCATGCGGCTTATTGCGAGGGATGCTCTTATATTAAAAATGGGCTCGTTGCTTATCTGAAATTCAAATTTAGCTGGGTCTCCAGCATTTTTATGTGCTGAGTCTGGCACCCAACTCTCCAGACTGATGTCCAGGATTGTTGGCTTTAAGAGGTTGTCTAGAGTCAGGCGCGGTGGCTCATTCCTGTAATCCCAGCACTGTGGGAGGCTGAGGCAAGCAGATCGCTTGAGACCAGCCTGGGCAATCTGGCGAAACCCTGTCTCTACAAAACATGTAAAAATTAGCCAGGCGTGGTGGGGTGCGCCTGTGGTCCCAGGTACTCGGGAGGCTGAGATGGCAGGATTGCTTAAGCCCAGTAGGCAGAGGCTGCAGTGAGCCAAGATCACACCACTGCACTCCCACCTGGGCCACAAAACAAGATCCTATCTCAAAAAAAAAAAAAAAAAAAAAGAAAAAAGAAGAAGAAGAAGAAGGAAAAAGAGGAGATTGTCTTGTCTAGAGCAGCCGCTGGTGGAAGACTCCCCTGGCTTCATGGACAGTCACTGGTTGGGGTGCTTTCCCCTGCAGTGCTGTGGGGTCCAGAGGGGCTGTGGGGGTCAAGAAGGTACAGTACCCAGCATCTGGCTGGATTTGACCGGTTTGCCCAAGGAGGCTGGCCTGACCACTTACAGCCTGTCCCTGGTTCTGGTGTGAGGAGCATTAGGACCAGCTCAGGGTCCTCTGGCTTTAGAGCCAGCTGGCGTGGGTGTCCAGGGGGCAGCCTGTGGGCAGTGACCCTGTCTGTCTCTGGACAGGACAAGCACTGCCATCCACCATGGTGAAGCTGGGCTGCAGCTTCTCTGGGAAGCCAGGTAAAGACCCTGGGGACCAGGATGGGGCTGCCATGGACAGTGTGCCTCTGATCAGCCCCTTGGACGTCAGCCAGCTCCAGCCGCCGCTCCCTGACCAGGTGAGGGCCTGGGCCAGCGTGGAGTCCCTTCTCAGGCTCCCCTGGGAACAAAGGGGTGTGGGGTGAGGTTTGTCTAGATGTGGCCTCTTCCCAGGTGCAGTAGAGCAAGCAGAAGAAGGACCGTGGGGACCAAAACCCCAGTTGGCCATGGGCACTCTATGTGACCTCCTGGTCAGCTCCCCCATATGCCAGAGCTGGGCAAACTGGCCGACGGGTAACCAATAATTCACGCACTGGCTCCTAGACAGCAGCCCGCCCACCTGCTGTCCATAGGGCACCCAGCAGGCAACGCTTCCCACCCTTCCCTCGGGGCATGGCCCTGTCCTGGGTTGAGCCTGAGATATGGAGGTCCTTGGGCAAGTGACCATGGGGGTGCTTATAGCAGAAACTGGGGAGAAGCAAAGAGCTCAGTTCTAGCCCAGCCCAGTTTGACCCCCTAGGGAGTTGTGCAGCATGAAAGGCACCCTGAGTTGTCCCTGCTGGAGGTGGGGGCAGCATCTATGCTGGGGACCCGGGACAGGAGGACCACCTCTGCTGGCCAAGGGCAATTCTCCAGCACCCTGAATTGAAGGCAGCAGGCAAAGCGAGGGGCTCCGTCAGCAACCAGGCCAAGCCCAGGGCTGCCATGCGCCCAGCAGACTTTCAGTGTCCACCTTCCCTTGGCCTAACTTTGTGGCTGCTGGAGCCCTGCCATCCACCAGACAGTCCTGGGAGATGGTCAGGGTCAACACCACTGCCACGAAGCTGACCCTGGCTCCCTCCCCTCTCAGTTCAGGGCTCTCTTGGGTCCCTCCCAGCTGCCCACTGAGGCCATGGCCATCTCTTTTCACAGGTGGTCATCAAGACGCAGACAGAATACCAGCTGTCCTCCTTAGACCAGCAGAAGAAGTTCCCTGACCTGGAGGGCCAGAGGCTGAACTGCAACCACCCAGAGGAAGGACGCAGGGTAACCACACTCACCCCACCCACTGTGGGGACTCAGGGCAGGGGGAGAAGGTGGAAGGCAGCTGGGGGTGCCTGGGCTCAGGCCAGGCCGGGCTGGAGTCCCCTTGCTGTCTGGGAGGAGAGGGTGGCGGTGAGTCACCCCACCCAGAGCTGGCCTCCAACTGCCCTGCAGTCATCAGGCCCCCTGGCGAGGCTGCAGGTGCGGACTGACCAAACGGTGGTGCTCCTGAGATGTTTCTCTTCCTGGGAAGCGCTGGCCAGTGCTGCTTGCCTGTTTGCCCAGAGGGTCATTGTCTCATCTTCAGTGACTTACGGGCTTTCTATGTAATACTTTCTTTCTGCAGTATATCTGGCAAATATCTTCTCTCATCCTCTTGTTTAAATCTCTCAACGTTATTAAGATAGCTTTAGTCATTTTTAGTGGACTGTTTCCAAAGCCTTCCATTCTCCAGTAGTAAGATCTGCTAGGGCTCCCCGCCCCTGGCTTCACGTTCCAGTCTGCAGCTCATGTTACAGCACCCACTGTGGGCAGTCCCCTGGGAGGCCTGGTGAGTGCAGCCTCCGACTCACCTGAGGCTGTGGCCCCCATCCCCTGTGGAGCCCACAGCGAAGGGAAGCTGCAAATTTCCGCAAGACCCACCTGGGTCAAAGGCCACATCACTTTACCTGGTGGCAGATGTCTCCAGAACCCCAGTGGAGGGGCCGCCAGCAAGGCCTGGCCCCCAGGGGTGATGCCAGCACACTTGACCCTCGGAAAAGTGGGAAAAGCCACTGGCTGCCCAGGGCGGGGGGTGGGGTATCAAGACTGGAGGGCGGGGATGGTCCTGTGCCAGCACCAGCCCCTGAGGAGCTCCCCACAAAGGCGACCCCTGCCTGGCGTGGCTGAGCCCCTCTCTGCCCTCCTGCCAGCTGCCCACCGCGCGGATGATCGCCTTCGCCATGGCGCTGCTGGGCTGCGTGCTGATCATGTACAAGGCCATCTGGTACGATCAGTTCACCTGCCCCGATGGCTTCCTGCTGCGGGTAAGGGGGCCAGGGCTCTGGTGGGGGGCGGTGGAGCCGCGCCTCCTCCCATAGCCTCCAGGCAGGGGGTGGCAGGGGTGTCTGCTGCTGCTGGGGGAAAATGGTCTCCAAAGCCATGTTCCCGTTATTTCTCTAGAACATGAAAGTCTATCTTTTGAAAATTTAAAAGAAAAGATGTGTTAGTGATGGGTTTCTCTTCTTGTAATTTAAAAAATAAGTAAAAGATGAGGCAGAAAAGGTCGCCCTCCAGCCATCTCTCTAGGGGTCATCTGTCCTCCTGAGTGACTTGTGCGAGGTTTTATTTTCATATAACATGATATTAATGCTCCCTACATATTTGGCAAATATTTTCTTCCATCCTTTTTTTTTTAATCTCTTTGCCAATAATAGTTATAGCATTTAGTGTGTTTTTAGAAAGCCTTTTATTCATCAGAAGTAAAATCTGCTCCTTTTCTCCTTAACTCCATGGTTTATGCTCTGGAGCGCGCTCGCAGAGGCCTTGCTGGGCTGAGCAGGTCCACTGGTGTCTGCGCCCCTCTCCCTGGGTGGCCCCCTCCCCTTACAACCCGCGACCTCCTGGCTCCGTGCCCCCCCCACCCAGGGCCCTGAGTTCTGAACCGGAGGCTGACCGGTGTCCTGAAACCATGGCTCCGTTACAAACTGTCCGCAGTGCCCCCAACCGCAGAAGCGGGAGGGCCCGGGCCCGGGGCGCACAGGAGGGCTCAGCCCGCCGGCCCTGACCCGGCCCCTCCCGCAGCACAAGATCTGCACGCCGCTGACCCTGGAGATGTACTACACGGAGATGGACCCCGAGCGCCACCGCAGCATCCTGGCGGCCATCGGGGCCTACCCGCTGAGCCGCAAGCACGGCACGGAGACGCCGGCGGCCTGGGGGGACGGCTACCGCGCCGCCAAGGAGGAGCGCAAGGGGCCCACCCAGGCTGGGGCGGCGGCGGCCACCGAACCCCCCGGGAAGCCGTCGGCCAAGGCGGAGAAGGAGGCGGCGCGGAAGGCGGCCGGGAGCGCGGCGCCCCCGCCCGTGCAGTGATGGTCTCCGGCCCCGCAGCCCGGTCCGGGGTAGGTGCGCGCCGCGGGGCCCCGCCGGCTCTGCCCCGGTCTCTTCCTGGCCTCCCGCCACCGCTTCTGAGCCAGAGACCCCGGCCACCCCCCTCTTCCTCTTCCCTCCGACCCGGCCCGCCAGAACCTCGGGAGTGGGGGGTGTGAATCCGAGCCCGCCGTGGGGCGCGGTGTCCGTGGGGAGCTCCCGGCCGCGTCGCCGCTCTCAACCCTCGGGCTCTGTCTCCGCAGCGTCCCCCGCCAGCTCCTGTGACCAGCGCGTCGCCCGATGCTCTCCGCCGTGTTCGTGTCTCGCCCCCACGCGCCCTCGCTGCAGCCCTGCCCCCGTGGGTCTCTGACTCTGTCGCTTTTCTCTAAGTAAAGATTTCACGTTCACCGGAGTCTTCCATCTCTCCTGCGCGTCCTCTGCCCGGCTGGCCTTTCTCCCGCCCCCCACCCTGCCAGCTGTGAGTGAGGCCGGCATTGTGCTCCCCCCAGGGACCCCCGAAGGACCCAGGAGAGATTCCGTGGGGGCAGCTCCCGGGAAGCCGTAGCGCGCCCAGGCGTCACGCGCATCCTCGCGCTGGGTGGTCCCGGCCTTGTCCAAGCCCCACCGGGATATGCCTTAATGGCGGAGCTCCGGCCCACCCAGGGGAGCCTCGGGTCCATCCCTAACCGCTGCCCAGCCCCTTGTCCTGCTGGTTCCACCCCCACCATCTACCTGGTGCTGGGCCTGGGTCCCGGGCATCCCCCCTCTGACAGGAGTGTCTGCCTCCCCGCTGACCCCTGGTTCTGGGCGGCACCCATGAGCAGCTTCTGCCTCCTAGATGTGCGGCCCACAGGCATAAATGACCAAGTGAAGAAAGAAGTGAATGGGGGCCTCTGAGTGGGGAGTGGCCCCTGAGGAGGGGTGAGCTCTGGCTCCTGGAGTCTGGGTTCTCCCGTGTCCCTGGAGCCAGATGAAAGATGGTAAGGCTGAAGGGCCAGGGGAGCCTAGAGCTGCTGTGAGTCCCCCCCCAGCATCCCCACCTCAGCCCCAGCCAACTCCCGGCACTGAACACTACAGGGAATGGACTCTGGCAAATCTCACCCACCGCCTGCACCACCCCAACCAGCTGCAGCTCTGCAGCGCCGCCCACCCAAACACCTGTCCTCCTCGGATCCCTTTCACGTGGGGCCCAGACGCCCCACCTGGTGGGAGGGGAGTTCGGGCCTTGGGACTAAGGGCTTGCGGCTGAGAGACAGCAACAGAGCCTAGACGGTCCCGCCAGCCACTGGAAGCAGCTTCAGGCAGGAGGGGCCGGCATTTCCTGCACTGCGTGGTGGAGGGTGGGGGCCTCACACACAGGTGGGATCCCTTTGAGAAGCCCCGCCTTGATCTCAGCATGGAGCCCAGTGACTTGGAGAACAGCCCAGAGCAGCCTCTACGGCATCAAGGGAGCTGCCAGAGCCAGCGCCAGTGGATCTAACCTGTTCCTGGGCACTGGGCTAGGGGACTGGATGGTCACTGGAGTCCTGGTTGTGAACACAGGGCTGGATGCTCAGACCAAGAGTGGATGGAAGACCCCCACCATTGGCTCCCAGGCCTGCTGGCAAGGTGGGGGTCTAGGCAGCTTCCCAGCTCCGTGGGACTGGCCTGCTTTGGAACAGTGGGCAGTGCCCAGGAAGCCTGTGAACTGCGCCTGCCAGGGAAGCCATGGTGAACTGGAGGCCAGCCAGGTGGGGTCAGGGAAGGCAGGGCTGTGCACACCACACCCTTCACTGCTGGGCTTCTAAGGGCATTGAACAGGCACACGCAGAACTGAGTTGGCCCTAATGGCCTGCAAGGGAGGAAGGTGGGGGACCTGGGACCTCAGCTGGGATATATGAGGGCAGGGAGTCTCTGCATGGCTGATGTTTGAATTAAAATACAGCTTTTCCCCTATATTTTATTATTTTTATTTTTATTTTATTTCATTTTATTTTTTGAGACAGAATCTTGCTCTGTCGCCCAGGCTGGAGTGCAGTGGCACGATCTCCGTTCACTGCAAGCTCCGCCTCCTGGGTTCACGCCATTCTCCTGCCTCAGCCTCCCGAGTAGCTGGAATTACAGGCGCCCGCCACCTCGCCCGGCTAATTTTTTTGTATTTTTAGTAGAGATTGGGTTTCACTGTGTTAGCCAGGATGGTCTTGAACTCCTGACTTTGTGATCCACCCGCCTCGGCCTCCCAAAGTGCTGGGATTACAGGCGTGAGCCATTGCACCTGGCCATGCCAGACTCTTTATAACAATCAGTTCTCAGCTAGACGCAAGCAATGGCTCATGCCTGTAATCCCAGCACTGTGGGAGGCCGAGGTGGGCGGATCACTGTAGGATCCAGCCCTACGGGGCTTAGCAGGTGTTCTCCCCGCCTGTGGAGATGAGAGATTGTAAGAAATAAAGACACAAGACAAAGAGATAAAGAGAAAGAGCTGGGCCCGGGGGACCACTACCACCAAGACGTGGAGACTGCTAGTGGCCCTGAACGGCTGGGCGCGCTGATATTTATTGCATACAAGACAAAGGGGCAGGGTAAGGAGGGTGGATCTTCTAAGTGATTGACAAGGTGAAACAAGTCACGTGATCACAGGACACAGGGCCCTTCCCTCTTAGGTAGCCGAAGTAGAGAGGGAGGGCAGCATATGTCAGCGTTTTCTTCTATGCACTTATAGGAAAGACTTTAAGA
This sequence comes from Macaca thibetana thibetana, assembly GCF_024542745.1. Lineage (NCBI taxonomy): Eukaryota > Metazoa > Chordata > Mammalia > Primates > Cercopithecidae > Macaca > Macaca thibetana. The sequence goes on along the minus strand of NC_065586.1, from coordinate 129,445,018 downwards.
CTTTTACTATTTCTTCTACCTCTGTCTTCTACGAACTTCAAAGAGGAACCAGGAGTACGGGAGGAGCATGAAAGTGGACAAGGAGCGTGACCGTTGAAGCACAGCACCACAGGGAGGGGTTTAGGCCTCCGGATGACTGCGGGCAGGCCTGGATAATATCCAGCCTTCCACAAGAAGCTGGTGGAGCAGAGTGTTCCCTGACTCCTCCAAGGAAAGGAGACTCCCTTTCGCGGTCTGCTAAGTAACGGGTGCCTTCCCAGACACTGGTGTTACCGCTTGACCAAGGAGCCCTCAAGCGGCCCTTATGCGGGCGTGACAGAGGGCTCACCTCTTGTCTTCTTCGTCACTTCTCACAGTGTCCCTTCAGCACCTGACCTTATGCCCACTGGTTATTCCTAGGTTGTGTTAGTAATACAACAAAGAGTAATATTAAAAGCTAATGTTTATACTAATGATTGATAATGTCCACGATCATCTCTATATCTAATTTGTATTATAACTATTCTTATTCTAACTACTTCCTTTATTATACTGAAACAGTTTGTGTCTTCAGTCTCTTGCCTCGGCACCTGGGTAATCCTTTACCCACAGATCACAAGGTCAGTAGATCGAGACCATCCTGGCTAACACAGTGAAACCCCCTTTCTACTAAAAAAAAAAAAAAAAAATTATCTGGTGTGGTGGTGGGCGCCTATAGTCCCAGCTACTTAGGAGGCTGAGGCAGGAGAATGGCGTGAACCTGGGAGGCGGAGCTTGCAGTGAGCCAAGATGACACCGCTGTACTCCAGCCTAGGCGACAGAGCAAAACTCCGTCAAAAAAAAAAAATCAATTATCGGGTCAGGTGCTGTGGTTCGCACCTGTAATCCCAGCACTTTGGTTGGCCAAGGTGGGTGGATCACAAGGTCAGGTGATCAAGATCATCCTGACTAGCATGGTGAAACGCGGTTGAGAGATGAAGCCAGCTGGATTTCCTGGGTCAAGTGGGTACTTGGAGAACTTTTCTGTCTTACAAGAGGATTATAAAATGCACCAATTAGCACTCTGTAGCTAGCTAGAGGTTTGTAAAATGCACAAATCAGTGCTCTGTAAAAACACACCAATCAGCGCTCTGTAGCTAGCTAGAGGTTTGTAAAATGCACCAATCAGTGCACTGTAAAAACACACCAATCAGCACTCTGTAGCTAGCTAGAGGTTTGTAAAATGGACCAATCAGCACTCTGTAAAATGGACCAATCAGCAGGACATGGGCAGGGACAAAGAAGGGAATAAAAGCTGGCCACCACCCCCCATATCCCCCAGCCAGCAGGGGCAACCTGTTCGGGTCCCCTTCCACAATGTGGAAGCTTTGTTCTTTGACACTTCACAATAGATCTTGCTGCTATATATGCTTTGGGTCCGTGCCACCTTTAAGAGCTGTAACACTCACTGCGAAGGTCTACAGCTTCATTCTTGAAGTCAGCGAGACCACAAACCCACCAGAAGGAACCAACTCCAGACACACTACACACCGTCTCTACTAAAAATACAAAAAATTATCTGCACGTTGTGCTGGGCGCCTGTAGTCCCAGCTACTCAGGAGGCTGAGGCAGGAGAATAGCGTGAACCTGGGAGGTGGAGCTTGCAGTGAGCCAAGATTGCACCGCTCACTCCAACCTGGGCAACAGAGCAAGACTCAAAAGAAAAAAAAATTCCTCACAGTAAGTAATCAAGCAAGATCTCACTCATTACCTTGAGAGTGGCACCAACCCATTCATATCTGCCCCATGACCCAAACACCTCCCATCCAGGCCCCACCTTGAATGCTGGGGGTCAAATGTTAACATCCAAACTCCAGCATCTGGCATTCCACCCCATCCGCTCGATCACACTCCACCACCTCGTCTCTCTACCTACCAGCCTATCAATTATCTGCCACCTATTGTCTATGGCCTATTATGTATCATCAATCACCTATTGTCTATCACCTATTATCCTCTATCGTCTATCACCTACCGTCTATTACCTATCATCTATCAATAATCTGTCTTCTCTTTAGCTGCTACCTACCTAACGTTTTTTCTGAGCCAATGAGTGAATGGGGCATCTGAGTGGGGAGTGGGGAGTGGGGTCTGAGGAGGGGTAAGATCTGCCCCAGGGACGGGCATCTCCCATTCCCTTGGAGCCAGATGGGAGCTGAGAAGGGCCCAGGGGCTCCTGGAGCTGCCGTAAGTCCCATCCTCCCCACCCGGCCTGGCAACTCCTTGCACTCAGAGGAAGTGACCTCTTTATCCTTAAATACTTCAGTGTGGATTCCCCGCAAACAAGGGCGTTTTCTTACGTAAGCTTCATGCAATGATCGAAATCAGGAATTTAGGTTTCCAGATCCACACAACCCACATGAGAGCCAACAGGGTGGGGGTGGAGGGACTTCTGGCTTCCCTGTGTGCGAGCATGGATGCACGTACGGGGGGGGCATGGATTGTGTGTGTGAGTGTGTGTGAGTATGAGCACAGACGCACAGAGAGGAGGGAGTGTGGATTATGTGTGTGTGAGCGTGTGAGCACGGACAGACAGGAGAGGGTGTGCATTGTGTGTTAGCGTTAGTGTGAGCATGTGTGTGAGCACAGATGCACAGAGAGGGGGTGTGGATTGTGTGTGTGTGTGAAAGTGTTAGTGTGACCATGTGAGCACAGATGCATATACAAAGAGAAGGGGTGTGGATTGTGTGTGTGTCTTAGTGAGAGCGCGAATACAGATACACATAGAGGAGGTGGCATGGATTGTGTGTGTGCATGAGCATATGAGTGTGTGAATGTGAGCACAGATGCACATACAGAGAGGAGGGGCATGGATTGTGTGAGTGTGAGCGTGTGTGTGTGAGCAGGGATGCACATACAGAGAGGAGGGAGTGTGGAGTGTGTGTGAGAGTGTTAGTGTGAGTATATGTGTGTGAGCACGGAACCACATACAGAGAGGAGGGGTGTGGATTGTGTGTATGAGTGTGAGCATGTGTGTGAGGAGGGACACACATACAGAGAGGAGGGGCATGGATTATGTGAGCGTGTGTGAATGTGAGCACGGAACCACATACAGAGAGGAGGGGCATGGATTGTGTGAGCGTGTGTGAGTGTGAGCACGGAACCACATACAGAGAGGAGGGGCATGGATTGTGTGAGCGTGTGTGAGTGTGAGCACGGAACCACATACAGAGAGGAGGGACATGGATTGTGTGAGCGTGTGTGAGTGTGAGCACGGAACCACATACAGAAAGGAGATCGAGTGGATCATCTGACTGTGCACGTGAATGAGCGTGAGAGGCAGAGGGGCAAGGGGGACAGTAGGAGTCAAGGAATGTGTCCACTGTGTTCCCAGCACTGGGCTTCAAATCTGGCTAATTCTTGGAGCTCACCTGTCACCTGCTCATCTACAGATGGGTAAACTGAGGCCCGCGGCAGAGGCCTTACATTCGCGCAGGGTGGCTGGAGCCGGGAGGATCACTGCGGACCCCTGCCTGCTCCCACACCTCCTCCCACAGGCTCCCAGCCGCCTGCCCCTGGCAATGGGAGGCCTGGAAGCTGGGCCAGGACCACGGCGACCGCCGACTCTGCGCGGCTCCCCACGGGGCCACCCACATCCTCCAAGCGCATCCCTCCTGGTGTCCGAGCTGACACCCAGCGGAGAAGGCGACACTTTGCTGACGCCTCCAGGAGGGGGCGCTGCAGCCGGCCGGGCCGCCCCGGGCCGCGGGGAAAGGGGAGGACGGCGACCGGTCGCCTGAGGTCTTGTCTCCGCACGCCCCGGGGTGTCGGCCGGCTGGCGGTGGAGCGGACACGGGCACAGCCTGGCCGTGGGAGGAGCGGGCGCAGGGGCCGGAGGATGAAGGGACGGGGCTTGGCGGCCCCGGCCTCCCTGTTTCCTGTGAAGGACGGAGACCGGCACCAGCACCCACGGCTGCACTTCAGCCCGGAGTCATCCATGCACAGCTGGGCCCTGGCCTCTCCGCCTGTGTGTTGGGGGGGGGGTGCGGCCTCTCCACCTGTGTGTGTTCCGGGGGGGGGGGTGCGGCCTCTCCACCTGTGTGTGTTCCGGGGGGGGGGTGCGGCCTCCCCACCTGTGTGTGTTCGGGGGGGGTGCGGCCTCTCCGCCTGTGTGTTCCGGGGGGGGGTGCGGCCTCTCCACCTGTGTGTGTTCCGGGGGGGGTGCGGCCTCCCCACCTGTGTGTGTTCCGGGGGGGGTGCGGCCTCTCCACCTGTGTGTGTTCCGGGGGAGGTGCGGCCTCTCCGCCTGTGTGTGTTCCGGGGGGGGGGGGTGCGGCCTCTCCACCTGTGTGTGTTCCGGGGGGGGGTGCGGCCTCTCCGCCTGTGTGTTCCGGGGGGGGGGGGTGCGGCCTCTCCACCTGTGTGTGTTCCGGGGGAGATGCGGCCTCCCCACCTGTGTGTTCCGGGGGGGGATGCGGCCTCCCCACCTGTGTGTGTTCCGGGGGGGGTGCGGCCTCTCCATCTGTGTGTGTTCCGGGGGTGGGGGGTGCGGCCTCTCCACCTGTGTGTGTTCGGGGGGCGGTGCGGCCTCTCCACCTGTGTGTGTTCGGGGGGGGGAGGCCTCCACCTGTGTGTTCCGGGGGGGGGGGGTTGCGGCTTTTCCACCTGTGTGTGTTCCGGGGGGGTGCGGCCTCTCCATCTGTGTGTGTCCGGGGGGGTGCGGCCTCTCCACCTGTGTGTGTTCGGGGGCGGGGGTGCAGCCTCTCCACCTGTGTGTGTTCTGGGGGGGGAGGCCTCCACCTGTGTGTGTTCCGGGAGGAGAGGTGCAGCCTCTCCACCTGTGCGTGTTCCGGGGGGTGCAACCTCTCCATCTGTGTCCTTGGGGAGGGGAGGGTGCGGCCTTTCCATCTCTGTGTCCTGTGGGGGGTGCGGCCCTTCCATCTCTGTGTCTGGGGGTTGTGGGCATTCCATCCTGTGTCTTGTCTGAGTCTCCTCTTGACAGCTGTGACCTGGAAGCCACGTCCAGGTGTGTTCAGAGTTGGTTCCTTCCAGTGGGTTCATGGTCTCGCTGACTTCAAGAATGGAGCCACGGACCTTAGCGGTGAGTGTTAAGGCTCTTAAAGATGGCATGGACCCAAAGAGTGAGCAGCAGCAAGATTTACTGTGAACAGCAGCGGGTTGCCACTGCTGGCTGGGAGGGGTATAGGGGTGTAGGGGTGGGGATGTGTGTGTGTGGGAGGGGGGGCCAGCTTTTATTCTCTGTATTTGTCCCTGCCCATGTCCTGCTGATTGGTCCATTTTACAGGGTACTGATTGGCCCATTATAAAAACGTCTAGCTAGCTACAGAGCACTGATTGGTGTGTTTTTACAGAGCCCTGATTGGTGCATTTTATAAACCTCTAGCTAGCTACAGAAAAGTTCTCCAAGTCCCTACTCGACCCAGGAAGTCCAGCTGGCTTCAGCTCTCATAGGTCTTGCAGCAGAAACATGAGCATCTGCCTGGCGCGGTGGTTCACGACTGTAATCCCAGCACTTGGGGAGGTCGAGGCAGGCAGATCACCTGAGGTCAGGAGTTCAAGACCAGCCTGGCCAACATAGTGAAACGCTGTATCTACTAAAAATACAAAAAGTAGCCGGGTATGGTGGTGTGCGTCTATAATCCCAGTTACTCAGGAGGCTGAGGCAGGAGAATCGCTTGAACCTGGGGGGCGGAGGTTGCAGTGAGCCAAGGTCATGCCACTGCACTCCAGCCTGGGCAAGAAGAGCAAGACTGTCTCAAAAAAAAAAAAAAAAAAAAAAAAAGGAAAAAAAGAAAAAGAAAGAAAAGAAACATGAGCATCTCCTTAGAAATGGATGCAGCCCACGTACAATTACGATGCTGGCTTTAAAAAAAAATCAGTAACATTCTTCATACCGAAGTTCTACACTCCCCACTTGTCAGAAGAAAAACTGAGACAGAACAAACAAACAGCTTCCAGGCGGAGATGAAGCTAGGATTGGAACCCAGGACCTACAGCCCCCAAAGAGTATAAAACAGTCCTGCTGTGAACAAAAGAGTTTTAGCAGAATCTGCTGTTGTGGAAAGGGCTAACACATCCTCGTAGAGCACTGCCGCCAGCGCTGTGCTGCCGGCCTTGTGCAGGGAGCTCATGCAGGAGCTGGAGAAGGACTTGACGGGCTGGGACAGGATCTCTTCGGGGAGACAGAACGAGCAGTAAATGTGCATGTTTGCATTTTTCTTGTGTTGTGCTTTCTCAAGCGGCTGACGGGCCCCGGGCGACCCCACCACAGCCACCCTCAGTCATTGCTCATCTCCCACCCCACACACGTGCATGTTAAGCCTCTCTTCACCTGTGCACCCAGGCCTGGGCTTCAGGCTTTAGTGTCTTCCCTTGAGTGCTTGGGAACCTGCCTTCAGTTTCCAGAGCACAAAGCACTGAGCGATGTCAGCTCTGAACCTGAGGCCCTTGAGATTCCCTGATTCCAGGTTGCTGGAGAGCTCTCAGCATTGCCCTGTGGAGCTGGGCAGCAGCTGCAGATGACCACCGGCTGCCTCCAGCCAGACCCAGAGCCCCAAAAGGAGTGCTGTGAGGTGATGCTGGAGGCTGTGAGGTGATGCTGGGGGCGGGGGTGATGCCGGGGGTGGGGGTGATGCCGGGGGCTGTGAGGTGATGCCGGGGGCGGGGGTGATGCGGGGGGCGGGGGTGATGCCGGGGGCTGTGAGGTGATGCCGGTGGCGGGGGTGATGCCGGGGGTGGGGGTGATGCCGGGGGCTGTGAGGTGATGCCGGGGGCGGGGGTGATGCCGGGGGCTGTGAGGTGATGCCGGGGGCGGAGGTGATGCGGGGGGCGGGGGTGATGCCGGGGGCTGTGAGGTGAGGCCGGGGGCGGGGGGCCAGGAGCACCTCAGTCACATGCTGTGGGAACAGGGCCTCTGGAGGAAGACATGGTCGGGGGTCCGAGAGCCCTAATTTTATCAAAACAGAGCGGTTTCTCCAGGACACACTGCTCCCAGTGTTCTCTGCAATCCAATGCCAGCCCCAACCTCCCGGCCTGCGTTTCCTGCTGCAGGTTCTGTGGTCCCTGCTGGCACCAGTGATGGGTCCTGCGCCCTCTGGGGCAGCACCCTCCGCCACCCCATACACCCCCAGCACCCCACACCCCCAGAGCCACTGTGCCCCTCCCTGTGGGCATCACTGCCTACCCCCACCAGGTCTACTTCCAGAGTGGTGTGGCAGGGACAACCGGGTGTGGCTCCCAAAGCCAAGTGGTCTGGGATGAGGCGGAGTGCTGTATCCTATGCCATCACCCACGTCTGAGGGGTGCCAGGACTTTATAAATCTTCCTGAAAACCGAGGGTGGAAAACAGAATACACATGGGTAACAATGACCATTCCCCACCTGACTCAACACAGAAATGAAGACATAAGACCATCAGTGAAAAATACTTATTTCATGTGTTTAAAAATACATTCTTAGGGTTTGCCCTGCAGGGGGAGGCAGGCCGTCCACATCTCAGTCCCAATAGTGTCTCGAGGTCGTTTCCAAAATCTGTGGGTCCCTCACTGCTTCTGATGATGGCTGCTGATGCCATTTGTTGAGGAACAGGGACAGGGAAGATGGCGAGGGCCTGGCCCCAGGGCGGCCACACCAGAAGGTCGGAGAAAGGCCCACGGTGGATGCCACTCGCACCAGTGGTGACTGCCCCCCACTCCTTTTCTGAATCTATCAGCACTGTTTGGTTTTCTTCTTGTTGCTTTTAAATCCTCGAGCAGCACCCTGACCAAAGCAGATGGTAGAGGGTATTCTGGGATGGAAGAAAGTTTGTATTAGACGCTGCATTTGCCAACCAACAACCCAGGTCATAACAGTAGTCGTGTGTCTCCTTCTCATTCTCTTTCACTCTGGGAACATGCGGGATGCAGAGCCAGCCCTCCTGGGCCCTGGGGCAGCTCCCTTTCCACAGCCTGTCTGAGACCTACTTCCTGGGGGAGATCCCCGCCAGCCACCGACGCACACCCACTGGGAAGAACTCAGAGGAGACGGCGGCTCCTGCCAAGTCCTCTGGGGCTGAGACTTCCTGCTACCCCACGTCTGTCCAGTGGAAACCCCTACTGCCCCAGCCCCCCCGGGGCTCATCCACAGGCCAAAGTCCAGGCATCTGTAAGGGAGTGCAGGGAACGCTAAGTTGATCTTTCCACCTGTTCGGAGTCTTTGATGATGTTTTTCCCCAATTGTTCATTGTTTTCCCCAAATTAATTTGAAATCGACTTTAACCCAAGACAAGTACAGGTAACGCTAGGAAGGCAGACGGCACAGGTAGCGCGAGAAAAGCAGACGCCTGGGTTGTAACTGAAGCAACTGCAAGTGGGACTCTCTCCATCCCACTCAGACAGTGAGGAAAAGGGAGTGGTGCTCGGCATTCCTGCACTTCAGCGCCTCAAAAACAGAGTATGCGAGAGAAACTTAGCTATTCACAGGACCTGAAACATCTGGACTTTCTTCTCCGGCAAAATCGGAAGCCGATTTTCTTTCCCAGCGTTACCTTTCTGAATTCAGTATGAGAAGCGCAGCGGCCCAGGGTGCAACCCAGAATCCTCAGCACCGAACACACATTGAGAACGTGTTTCAGAAACAGCTTGGACACTGACCTATGACTGTAGGTCCGCCTCTCACCGGCTGGTGCAGGGGAGGCCGCCACAGGCTCGGAGCAGATTTCCATGGCCTCCCCTTCTGACCGCTCTCCACTGTCCCCTGGGACTTCCGCTGAGGCTGGGCTGCGGGGACAGAGCAGTGAGCAGCAGCCCTGCATGGCTCCTACAGCCCCCGTGTTCCCCAGAAATGAATGTGCAAGAAAGAAACTGGATTTCCTTGTAAGTAGCATATTTTCTATTTTGGCATAGTCTAATTTTATAGTGTGGTTTTCAGGATACTGGGAAAAGGAAAATGATTACAGCAAGGTCATTGTTTATATAATAAAGGCTGCATTTTATAAACTTAACTGCAACAATCATACTTTTTTTTTTTTTTTTTTTTTTTTGAGACGGAGTCTCACTCTGCCGCCCAGGCTAGAGTGCAGTGGCCGGATCTCGGCTCACTGCAAGCTCTGTCTCCCGGGTTCACGCCATTCTCCTGCCTCAGCCTCCCGAGTAGCTGGGACTACAGGCGCCCGCCACCTCGCCTGGCTAGTTTTTTTTTTTTTTATTTTTAGTAGAGACGGGGTTTCACCATGTTCGCCAGCATGGTCTCGATCTCCTGACCTCATGATCCGCCCGTCTCGGCCTCCCAAAGTGCTGGGATTACAGGCTTGAGCCACCACGCCCGGCCTCATACTTGTTTTGAGAATAGTATTTTTGGTGCCAACAGTGCCACAGGTCTTTTTACGAGTGTGAGAAATTTGCTCAAGTTAACCAGAGACTATAAACTAGTCTCTTCCATAATACGAATGTCTCAATCCAGCATTGCAGGGTTTTTCTCCTTAAAATGATCCCTTGGAAGGGAGACAATTACTTTATATATGTCTTTGTAAAAGCCTCCCATATTGCAGTGAGTTCTCCCAATTATTTTATTTTAAACAGCAAATTACTACTTGAGAAAACGTAGTCTGAAAGACTTCGATCAATACAATTTCAGATGATTATGAAGGTTCACCTAAGATAATCAGTTAAAAAAAAGAAGAAATGTAACACAATTTAAAAATTGTTCCAGCTGGATGTGGTAGCTCATACCTGTAATCTCAGCACTTTGTGAGGCTGAGGCAGATGGATTGCTTGAGCCCAGGAGTTCACCACCAGAGTGGGCAACATAGCAAGACCCTGTCTCTACAAAAAATAGAACATTTTGCCAAGTGTGGTGATGCGTGTTGGCAGGTCCTAGCACTTTAGGAGGCTGAAGTGGGAGAATCGCTTGAGCCTGAGAAGTGGAGGTTGCAGTGAACCTAGATCACACCACTGCACTCCAGCCTGGGTGTCACAGCGAGACCCTGTCTCAAAAAAAAAAAAAGATTGTTCTTGGAAGTATTTCCCAGAGTGCGCTCTAGGCAAGAACATGTTAATAAATGGCTTTGGCATCAAGTTCATATGCGCACAACCAGGACAAAGAGAAAGCCAGGGCAGCATGATGTGTGAGCACAGCCAACTGCTGCAGGAGGTAGAGGCGCAGCCCCAGGGGGTGTGAGTGCAGAGGTGCTGTGCCTGCTCATTCCCACACCCCCTCTGCTGCCTCCACCGGCACAGAGCTGGGCAGCCAGGGGCTCCCCTCCAGCCTCCCTTCGGCAGGGTGGCCGCCGGCACAACCACCTGTAGCTGTGCTGCCAGGGCTTCAAGTACCTGTAGGTGGACACCCCATTAGGATAAGTCTGACAGTCTATGTGTTCTGGCTGGTTGGAAGCCTCTTCCTAAAATCAAAAACAGACACGTGCAGAGCCTGGTGGCTCCCTACCTTCTGTTTTTCTTTGGCTTATCAAACCGGAAGTCCACGGGGTACAGGTGTATCCTCACCAAGTGGTCCTTCCGGTCTCTGCTGGTCTTGAACTTCTCTGTGCAGCCTTCTACCAAGCACTGATACTGAAACGGAGACGGCATCACCTCCCTCTGACCCCTGGCCCTCCCCCACCACCATGCCCCTCTAGCAGGGCTGCCAAGGGCGGAAAGGTATCCCTGGCCTTGCCCCTGTGCACCTGAGAGCTGGGGGCAGCACTCTGAGCCCATCACCACTGGGGATGGCCTCGGCGGCTATGTAGACCTCACCCACCATGTCCTGCCTCTCAGACAGGATCTGGAAGAGCGAATCGTGCCACTCCAGGATGTGGGCGTCCAGCAGATGTCCGGAAGGGAAGGCCCGCTTGCAAAAGGAGCAAACATTTCCATGCAGCGTGTGGTAGTGGTGCTCGTAGTCGTCCAGGGCATCGAACACCTGGCAGCAGCCGGCCACCTGGCAGGCAAACGCGGGCACCCTGCCAAGGAGACCTGCTTCAGGGGCCCTTCCTCCGGTGCGAGGAACCAAGCTGGACTTTCTGCACAGTTTCCCTTTGAGACCTCCAATAAAGCCCCCATGCATCTTTTGCGATCCCAAGCCCTCTTTTTATGAATTAAGTTTCACAAACAGACTAGGTGGTGGTGGAGTCAGCCATGCCAAATCTGGACAGGCACAGCGCCTTGGTGGGGCAGCCGCACATGGAAAGGCGGCAGCGCAGCCCCAGGGACTAGGCACGAGGCAGGGAGGCGGCGCAGAAATAGCACTGGCAGGGCACTGCCCAGCCGCTTACCTGGGCTTCTCAGGCGCGTCGGCCACCTGCATGAGCACGTCCTGGAGGTAGAGGTGGCGCTGCACGTCCCCATCCTGCAGGAGAAGTGCGCCGTCGGCGGGGCCAGGTGCCTCGCCGCAGGCCTCGCCCACACCCGTGGCCCCACCCATCCCGGGATCCGGCCCCGCCCCACAGCTGTAGGCTCCACCCTCCCGGCTCGGCCCCGCCCCACAACCATTGGCTCCGCCTGCTCCAGGCTTTGGCTCCGCCCTGCAGCCTCAGGCCCCGCCCACATCCGTTCCGGCCCCTCCCCACCGCCTCAGGTATCGCCTGTCCCAGGCTCCGGCCCCGCTCCGCAGCCGTAGGCCCCGCCCACTCCAGGCTCCAGCACCGCCCTGCAGCCTCAGGCCCCGCCCACTCCCGGCTCCGGCCCCGCCCCGCAGCCGTAGGCCCAGCTGGATCCCACAACTGCCTTTTCCCAATTTTGTTCACGCACCTCGAAGAACTCGTGCTCTCGCGGGAAGCGCACCGGGCGCGCAACGAAGCGAAAGGGCGCGGCCCCAGCCGCGGGGTCCCGCTCTACAGGCAGTGGCTCCGGCACCCCGGGCCCCGCGGCAAGGCGGGCGCACAGCGCGGGGGGCAGCTGCATCACCCTGGGCGCGGGCGGGCGCAGCCTGTCGGCCACCGTCCGCCAGCCGAGCCGGACGTGACGTCGTGCGCACTTCCGCCGCCGTGGGGGGCTGCGCGGGAGCTGTGGCTCCGGTACTGCGGTGAGTCCCGGCAGAGCGCGGGCGCAGAGAGGGGTTTGGGGGACTGCCGGGCCCGGGGGACCACTAGGCGACGGAACTGGTGGGACGCGGCTCTTCCCGCGCGCTCCCTCTGGCTGCGCAGCGGTCCCCGAACTCTGGGCCGAAGCCCTTGGGGCCTGCACCGGCCAGGCCAGCGTCTTGCCCCGCGGCCCGACACTCAGCCGGGGCGGGGCGGAGCGGGCCTCCGGGTGGTCCCGGCTGTCCCCTCCCAGCCCTGGGAAGCCGGGTCGCAGGTCCCCCTCTCGCACGCTCTCTCCCGTCCGCCTTGCCCCGGCTCCCGCCTGTTGGACCGCGGCAGTCCCTGGATCTTGTTCCCTCTAAACCAGTCGCAAACCGGAGCCAAAGTGGCTCCGGTTTTGTTGCAACCGTTTTTAACTTAAAGCGCTTGGGTGAATTTCCGTTACTTTAGTTCAAAGGCCCTTTCCTGGTTTGTCGGGGTCCTGTCGACGTCTCCGGTCCCCGCAGCTCCCGTGAAACCCACGACCTGTGCTAGGTGCCCAGGGTGTGTGGGTGAAGGCGTCACAGGAGAGCGCGGCAGCCTAGTAGGAGAGACAGACGTCAGACTAAAGAGTCATCTAATTAAAATGGTGATTGACAACACGGGGGAAGCAGTGGAGGCTTCAGATCTACTGCAGAGAATGTTCCCGGTGGCGGATAGAGGCTGTAGCTTTCTCGTTCTGTCATCCAGGCTGGAGTGCAGTGGTGCGATCATAGCTCATAGATCGCTGCGGCCTCAAAACTCTTGGGCTCAAGTGGTCCTCCTCCCTCAACCTTCCAAAGAGCTAGGACTGCAGGCGTGAGCCACCATGCCTGCCCCTGTACTTTTTCCGTGTTTAGGTACACGAATACCTCTGTGTTACAGTTGCGTAGTGTTCAGCACAGCCACCTGCTGGGCAGGTTTGTGGCCCACAAGCAGGAGGCTCCACTAGGTGGCTTAGGTTTATCGTAGGCCTTACACCATCTAGGTCTGCCAGTGACTGATGATTGCTCAGAAGGAAATCATGTAACCATACGTTTCACTTTTTTCTTTTGGAGATAAGAGTCTCTGTCGCCCAGGCTGGAGTGCAGTGGCACGATCTGGGCTCACTGCAACCTCTGCCTCCTGGGTTCAAGCGATTCTCGTACCTCAGCTTCCCAAGTAGTTGGGATTACAAGTGTGCGCCAGCAGGCCTGGCTAATTTTTGTATTTTTGTTAGAGACTGGTTTTCACCATGTTGGCCAGGCATTTGTCAGAACGCTGAGTGATGCCTGACTGTATTTTCTGTCTCTGTGAAAGCCTTTGGGCTCTTGGCATTTTCCACAAGTTGTAAAATAATTTTTCACACCAATTTGTACAGTTAGCTTTGAGCTCTCAGCAGAGGCTCTTGTTCACGCCCCTCTGTGTTTTAATCACTACTCACGGGGAGTGTGTGCCCTGCTTGTCTGTGGTGGATTGTGGCATGCGTGCCTGGCTTCCTCAGCTCGCGTCCTTGTAGGGTCCAGCCCCACAGGGTCAGTGGGTTTTTCTCCCTGTGTGCGGAGATGAGAGGTTGTAGAAATAAAGACAGAAGACAAAGAGATCAAAGAAAAGAGAGCTGGGCCCAGGGGACCCCTGCCACCAAGACGTGGAGACCAGTAGTGGCCCTGAACGCCAGACTGGGCTGATGTTTATTGGATACAAGTCAAAGGGGCAGGGTAAGGAGTGTGAGCCATCTCCAATGATAGGTAAGGTCACGTGGGTCACGTGTCCACTGGACAGGGGCCCTTCCCTGCCTGGCAGCCGAGGCACAGAGAGAGAGAGACAGCTTATGCCATTATTTCTGAATATCAGAGACTTTTAGTACTTTCACTAATTTTGGTACTATAAAATAATTTTTCACTATTTTGGTAATATAAAAGGCAGAGCCAGGTGCACAGGATGGAACATGAAAACGGACTAGGAGCATGACCACTGAAGCACAGCATCACAAGGAGACCGTTAGGCCTCTGGATAACTGCGGGCAGGCCTGACTGATGTCAGACCCTCCACAAAGAGGTGGAGGAGTAGAGTCTTCTCTGAACTCCCCCGGGGACAGGGAGACTCCCTTTCCTGGTCTGCTAAGTAGTGGGTGTTTTTCCTTAGCACCGACGCTACCGCTAGACCCCAGTCCGCTTGGAAATAGGCATCTTCCCAGATGCTGGCGTTACCAGTGGAGCAAAGAGCCCTCTAGTGGCCCTGCCCAGGCATAACAGAGGCTCACACTGTCTTCTGGTCACTTCTCAGCGTGTACCTTCAGCTCCGTCTCTGTATGGCCTGGTTTTTCCTAGGTTATGATTGTAGAGCGAGGATTATTATAATATTGGAATGAAGAGTAGTTGCTATGAACTAATGATTAATGACATTTATATGTAATCATGTTTATGATTTACATCTAGTATAACTTGTTGTTTAATGTATTTTATTATACTGGAATAGCTCGTGCCCTCGGTCTCTTGCCTTGGCACCTGGATGGCTTGCTGCCCTCATGTCCCTGCATAGCTCACAGCCTCTGTGAAAAGGACTTCAGTCCCGCCCAGTCACAGACGCTGGGCCTGCCCGTTTGTGTGATTAATAGTAAGAATTCAGGAGCATCAAGAAGACCAAGTAAGCGGCCGAAGCTAAACAGTTCCTCAGAGCTCAAGAGGGACACGTTCTGGTGGGACAGCTGTCTGGATGATTAACGTCCCTGGCCCTGGCCCTCTAAGTACCGAGAGCAACCTCCGTGACCGTGACACCCCAGAGTTGCCCCAGGACTTTTCCAGAGGTCTCCCGAAGGGGGGGAACTCTGTGCGGGCGCAGGCTGCCCTTTTGGAGGACGGGTCCGCACATTCAGGGAGAGCAGCAGGCTCCTCACAGGGTGAACACTCATGACGTGCGGGCATCTGTGCTTCTATTTCTAGAAGAGATGGGAAGTTTCCTGAAGGTAGTTTTAATTTTTTTATTATTATTATTATTTTCTTTGAGACAGAGTCTTGCTCTGTTACCTAGGCTGGAGTGCAGTGGCGCGATCTCGGCTCACTGCAAACTCTGCCTCCCGGGTTCACGCCATTCTCCTGCCTCAGCCTCCCCGGTAACTGGGACGACAGGCGCCCGCCACCACGCCCGGCTATTTTTTTTTTGTATTTTTAGTAGAGACGGGATTTCACCGTGTTAGCCAGGATGGTCTCGATCTCCTGACCTCGTGATCTGCCCACCTTGGCCTCCCAAAGTGCTGGGATGACAGGCGGGAGCCACCATGCCCGGGAGGTAGTTTTTCAGTAAATACTCAGATGGTTTTCCTCAGAGGTAGCTTTCTCTCCCGACTTGTGTCTGGTGGGGGACTGCTTTGTTTTGGTGGCAGATGGTTTTCTTGCCACCTAGCATGACCAAAGTGTGTCCCAGTCCAGCAGCTACAGGGCAACCTGCAGTCCTCGGGGAGCCCAGTAGAATGTGGGTGAAACAGGCTCCCCTTGGATTTGAAGAGGCCGCTGGCCGGAAAGTTTTGGGCTGTCCTTCTGCTTCGCAGGTAGTTTGCAGGGCCTCATCCAGGGCTCCCGTGACTTAGAAAAGCAACTGGTAGTTTAAGATATTGTCAATGATTGGGACCCAATTTTCCTTTTGCAAACTTAACCATTTCTCAGGTAACTGAGTTAATACCTCCAGGTAGTAACAGTGGCCGCGTGTTTGTTTCTGCTTTCCTGGTAACAACACTGTAAGAACTTACCACGTATGGGCCCTTTTGTGCTTTTTCAGGATGATTTCACTTCTCTCCACCACAGGTCTAGGCAGGACCTAGGGCTTCCCCTTTTCAGAAGAAGCTTGGAGAGGACACATCCTTTTTCAGGTTCCTACAGCCTGGAAGTGGCCTTGTCAGTGTCCGGACTGCGTGGGGCTCCGTGGCGCGTGCCCTGCCTTGTGCTTGAACTGTAGTTACCATGAGTGCCTCCTGAGTCAAAAGCATGTATGTGAGCAACTTGGGCACCATGCCTGCTTGTCGCTCTCCTTCCATTTTCAGAGATACCCTGCCTGTGACCAGTATTTGATGTTCATCTACGGATACGCCCTTCTGTCACACAGGATTAGAATCTCGGTGTCGAGTCCCACGCTAATAGTCACTAGTGAATTAGCATATTGTGGGAGTGCGTGCCAAGTCTTCCGTACTCGATGTTTTGTTGAACTCATCCTTGTCTTCCTGAAGCTGTCACAGAGTGGTTGCTTACCTTTTTTGGGTCATAGAGCCTTTGAGAATTTGTCGAAGGGCCATCTCCTCAGAAAATTCACAAATTATTTTGCCCATAACTTTCAAGGGCTTGTCTGTTATTGATTATTCATGGATACCAGATTAGGAACCCTTGTGTAGATGAATTGAAATGTTTGTGAAGCATGTAAAGTTTGCTTATGTTTGTTTTTTAATCTATAGCCAGTTGCCTTGCCTATGTGTGTTTTTTGTTTTGTTTTGTTTTTTTGTTGAGACAGGGTCTCCCTCTGTCGCCCAGGCTGGAGTGGCTCAAGTGATCCTTCCACCTCAGCCTCCCGAGTAGCTGAGACTACAGGCGTATGCTACCATGCCCAGTTAGTTTTTGTGTTTGTTGTAGAGACAGAGTCTCACTGTGTTGCCCAGGCTGTCTTGACTCCTGGCCTTGAGCGACTCACCTGACTCAGCCTCCAGAAATGCTGGGATTTCAGGCAGCAGCCACCGCACACAGCCATGTGTTTGTCTTGATGGCCTTGTGGCAGAACTCTCAGTGACAGAAGCTAACGACCAGCCACTGCTGGGAGAGTCGGGGTGGCGCTCACCCTGCACTCTGACCCCACGCAGTGTTCTGCTGCCCACTTGGGTGTGTCTGTGACGGCTTCGATCTCGTATGTGTTACGTGTCTCCTGGTGAGACCCTGGGGCAGCTGGAGCTGCAGTGGAACCTCACCTGGCTCAAATGTGTAGGGAACGTGTAGAAATCTTACCAGAGCGTCTCTGTCGGTAGCCACGCTTGGGCAAGAAAAGGAGATGTCACGGGTACCGGAGTGAAGAAGGAATGCAGAGCCGGCCAAGTGAATGGAGCTGCGGCCAAGCACCCCAGGGTCTGAGAACCAGGGTGGGCCTCTCGGGTGGAAGCTGGGATTTTGTTGTGTGTGCCGGGAGCTGGCACAGTGTCAATGGCTTGGGCCTGTGCAGAGCTCCCTGTGTAGACTCCACAAGCACTGCCTCCCATCTGCACATCTGGGACCAGAAAGCTCCGCCCACCAGCCGAGGCGAGCAGCCGAGCATCCCTGCTGGCCCAGACCCGTGTGTGGAGGGAGGTGCAGGAGAAAGGGAACCCGGGTCTCAGGCCCCATTCGTGCTGCCCACGGGGATGGCTCCCAGAGCTGTGGAGGCCGCCTGGAAGCTGGAGGCAGGTGAATCCCATTCCCATGCAGAGGACCCTCTCGAGGCTGCTGGGGTGTCGGGGGAGGGGCCCCAGGCCGGTTGATAACTTGGTTTGTCAAAGGCCTGACATTGGCCAGCCTTAAGGGTTAAAAAAATTTTGTTTTAATCCCAGCACTTTGGGAGGCTGAGGCGGGCGGATCACAAGGTCAGGAGATGGAGACCATCCTGGCTAACACAGTGAAACCCCATCTCTACTAAAAATACCAAAAATTAGCCGGGCGTGGTGGCAGCACCTGTAGTCCCAGCTACTCAGGAGGCTGAGGCAGGAGAATGGGGTGAACCCGGGAGGCGGAGCTTGCAGTGAGCCGAGATCGCGCCACTGCACTCCAGAGCCTGGGCGACAGAGCGAGACTCCGTCTCAAAAGAAAAAAAAATTTTTTTTTGTTTTATTTCTACAGTTTAAATTTTATGAGTAGCTGCCCTCTTACCTTTAGAACATATTGTGATGTTGGTGCCTCAGAGCTAAAACCATGAGTGAATTTCGGATTCACCATGACGTCAATGAACTGCTTAGCCTGCTGCGTGTCCACGGAGGAGACGGGGCTGAGGTCTACATTGACCTGCTTCAAAAGAACAGGACCCCGTACGTCACTACCACTGTCTCTGCTCACAGTGCCAAGGTGAGCACTGCCCTTGGGGTAGCTCTGTGCAGAGCGAGCATTGTTCTGGGGTCAGGATGGTGCGGGGTGAACCCACCCCTGGGTCCAGGTGCAGGGTGAGCACCGCCCCGGGGTCAGGGTGTAGGGTGAGCGCTGCCCCGGGGTCAGGATGGTGCAGGGTGAGCGCCACACCTGGTGCAGAGCTGTGTGCCGTGCAAGGTGAAGGGTGAGTGCCCATTCCTGGGTGGCCTCAGTGGTACCAGCAACGATGGCAGACAGTACTTGGGCTGTGTGTGTTCAGCTCTCATTCTGCTGACTCCCCCCAGCAGCTCCTGTGGTTCACCCCACTGTGCAGATGAGTAACGGAGGCCCCAGGAGAAAGCGGGGCCTAGAGCCCTCCCTCTTCCCCACTCTGTCAGCTGCAGCTGTGAGGAGGGAGAGTCCTGACGTGCATTCCTGTGGTCTTAACCATGTTGAAATCCCTTTAAGATATTTCTTTATTCAAATTTTATGTAATTCAGAATTATAGATTTTCAGTAAAAAATGATTTTGAATTTGAAGTCTATTTTTTTTTTTTTTTTTTTTTTTTTTTTGAGACGGAGTCTCGCTCTGTCACCCAGGCTGGAGTGCTGTGGCCGGATCTCAGCTCACTGCAAGCTCCGCCTCCCGGGTTCCCGCCATTCTCCTGCCTCAGCCTCCCGAGTAGCTGGGACTACAGGCGCCCGCCACCTCGCCCGGCTAGTTGTTTTTTTGTATTTTTTAGTAGAGACGGGGTTTCACCGTGTTAGCCAGGATGGTCTCGATCTCCTGACCTCGTGATCCGCCCGTCTCGGCCTCCCAAAGTGCTGGGATTACAGGCTTGAGCCACCGCGCCCGGCGAATTTGAAGTCTATTTTTAAAAACACATTATGATGCTTCAGTTATTTAAACAGGTTAACAATGGTATAAGGATAATTAGGCAAATTAGCCGAGTGGAATAGAGAGTTTAGGGACACCCATGTTATAGTTCATTCTGAGGGAAGCATCGTAAATCACTGAGTAAAACATAAACCCTGCCGGGCATGGTGGCTCACGCCTGTAATCCCAGCCCTTTGGGAGGCCGAGGCGGGTGGATCACCTGAGATTGGGGATTCGAGACCAGCCTGGCCAACATGGAGAAACCCCATCACTACTAAAAATACAAAAATGAGCCGGGCGTGGTGGTGCGTGCCTGTCATGCAGCTACTCGGGAGGCTGAGGCAGGAGAATCACTTGAACCAGGGAGGCGGAGGTTGTGGTGAGCCTAGATCGTGCCATTGCACTCCAGCCTGGGCAACAAGAGCAAAACTCCATCAAAAAAAAATAGTGTAACTCCTAGGCTTGCACATAATAATAAATTCCAGAGGGAATACAGTGAAACGTATACAATGAATGCATAAACTACTGGGAGGAAATGCCAGTCACTACTTCCAGTACAAACCTGAAGAAGCATAAAAGGGCCGGGCGCGGGGGCTCATGCCTGTAACGCAGGCACTTTGGGAGGCCGAGGCAGGTGGATGGCTTGAGCCTGGGAGTTTGAGACCAGGCTGGGCAACATGGTGAAATCCTGTCTCTACAAAAAATTAAAATAATACGAAGAAGCACAAAAGGAAAGAAACCATTATGGGAAATATGGATAAGGTTTGTTTTGTTTTGTTTTGAGGTAGAGTCTCACTTTGTCACCCAGGCTGGAATGCAGGTGGCACGATCTAGTCTTATGCAGTCTCAGCGTCCCAGGCTGAAGTGATCCTCCCATCTCAGCTTCCAGAGTAGTGACCACAGGCGAGTGCCACCACACCTTGTTAATGTTTGAATCTTTTTGTAGAAATGGGGTTTTGTTATTTTGGCCAGGCTGCTCTTGAACTCCTGGACTCAAAACAATCTACCAGCCTTGGCCTCCCAAAGTGCTGGGATTACAGGTGTGAGCCACTGCCTAGCTCAAAATATGGATAAGTTTAACACAACATGGAGATGGGTTTTCTTAGTTTATTTCAGAGGGATGATTATTTAGCCTACCCAATTTAACTGTATTGGCTTATTGTGCATAATTTTCTTAACAGTTTTTGTTTTTTTTTTTTACAGTGTTTTATTAATTATTGTCATTAAATCACTCATGTTTGTGCTTTTGAGGTTAAAATTGCAGAGTTTTCTCGTACTCCAGAAGACTTTCTAAAGAAATATGATGAACTGAAATCTAAAAATGCGAGGAACCTTGACCCGCTGGTGTACCTGTTGTCAAAGCTCACGGAAGACAAAGAGGTAGGTCCCCATGCCGCATGCCACACCGCGCCCGTGCAGCCCGTGTTGGGAGTGAGGTTGCATCTCCTGCTCTCTCCGCGCCACCTTCCTGTCAGCTCTCCCTCCCTCACACCAGTAACGCTTCTAGACCGTGTAGGACACTTTTGGTGAATCAGAATGAAAGATTACCCATGTCGGGTGTAAACATGAGAAGCAGCCTCTGGGGCACTTTGACCTTCCCCCATGATGGATGTAAACATGAGAAGCAGCCTCTGGGGCACTTTGACCTTCTCCCATGATGGATGTAAACATGAGAAGCAGCCTTTGGGGCACTTTGAGCTCCCGTGTGTGTCGCGCTCAGCTCCTGCCTGTTGCATGCGTCGTTTTGCTATTAACAGGGGTGCCTGTCAGGGTGGGGGGCCATCCTGGTGGTGTCGCCCCTACTCTCCCACTGTGGCCAAAGAGGTGTTGGCCCAGCGTGAACACACAGTTTTACATGTTTTCAGACTCTGCTGTACTTACAACAGAATGCAAAAGAAAGAGCTGAGCTTGCAGCCGCTGCTGCAGGCAGCAGTACCACCAGCGTCAACGTCCCTGCTGCAGCCTCCAAGATCTCCATGCAGGAGCTTGAGGAGCTGAGGAAGCAGCTTGGCAGTGTAGCCACAGGCTCCACACTACAGCAGGTACTATGTGCATGGCTGTCCACAGGCTCCATGCTGCAGCAGGTACTGCATCCGTGGCTGTCCACAGGCACCCACACTGCAGCAGGTACTGCATGCATGGCCATCCACGGGCTCCACACTGCAGCAGGTACTGCGTCCGTGGCTGTCCAGAGGCACCACACTCAGTGCTGTGCCGGACCCCTGCTGCAAGGGCATGTCTCTCTGTCGTTTATTAAAAATTAATCCCGGCCGGGCGCGGTGGCTCAAGCCTGTAATCCCAGCACTTTGGGAGGCTGAGACGGGCGGATCACGAGGTCAGGAGATCGAGACCATCCTGGCTAACACGGTGAAACCCCGTCTCTACTAAAAAATACAAAAAACTAGCCGGGCGAGGTGGCGGGCGCCTGTAGTCCCAGCTACTTGGGAGGCTGAGGCAGGAGAATGGCGTGAACCCGGGAGGCGGAGCTTGCAGTGAGCTGAGATCCGGCCACTGCACTCCAGCCTGGGCGACAGAGCGAGACTCCGTCTCAAAAAAAAAAAAAAAATGAATCCCAATTTAGAGAGGTCAAGGCTTAACGCTTGATCATGACCTAGCTCTATATGTTTATTTTTGTTTTTAAAACCAAGAATTCTGAACCACAAGAATCAATAACAACAAGGTTCTGACCCACGTGGGAGTTGTGCTGCCAGGTGGCCACGTGACTCTGAGCCTACCCAATCCTGACTCCCCATTTCCCTCCTCTAATTTTTGACAGTTTCGAGGGAATGCTTTCAGATTGTTATAATTTTTATTATTCCTTCCGTATTTGGTACTTGTTCTTGGTTTTGATTTTATGTCCTACCCTGGTCTTTTGATGTAAGTCATCTCCCAGTCTCTCTTCTTGGAGCTGCGACGTTCCTGCCTTTGTGACCTTAAAGCTCCCTTTGGAGCTGTGTCCCTGAGGCGTCCTGGCCTTGTGGTGCATGTTGAGTACAGCGGCTCCTGAGGGCCTGGCCGGTTTTTGCTGGGCACGTTCTGTGCTGGACATGGTGCTAGGCCTCTGTTCACGTCTCCCTCAGCCCTGGCGCCGCGCTGTGTGTGGCACGTAAGGAGACTGGGTCGTGCTGCCACGTGCAGAGACAGTTTGCACTTGCCCTGTGCCTGACCAGCCCTGAGTGGGAGTCAGTGCTTCCAAAAGCTGGGCCAGCCCAGGCCGACCTGTCAGCTTCCGGCGGCCACTGGCACAGGAGGGCAGGCGCTCTGACCACATGTCAGGAGCCAGCCTGTCGCGCTGGGGCCGTTCTCCAGCAGGGTAAGGACGCAAGTCTATTGCTAACACCTGTCTTCACCCAGCAAGTGGTGTTCAGACCTAGTCACTGCCAGGAAGAAGCAATTCAGCTTGTTCATGGGGCACCCTCCTCTGAAACAGCGGCTCTGTGCCAAGGTGCCCCCTCTCCTGTGGTTCCCACTGCTGGTGCCCATGGTTTCCCAGGGGGCCCTTGCTGGACCTGGACTCCTGAGAGGAGGGGCTGGGGCTCCCCATCTGCCCTGTTCTCCCCAGCCCCTCGTGTGGCAGGGATATCGAGCTGCATTTCATTTCTGTGTGGCTGACTCTTTGTGGGTGCTAAATTGACTAATCATCTTTGCTGTAGATGTTAGTTTCTACAGCTGTCTTGAGTGTTTGCACTAAAGTGTATCTTTCTGGTTTTGTTTTTAAAAATGTCCTTGCTAGTCTCTGGAACTTAAAAGAAAGATGCTTCGAGACAAGCAGAACAAAAAAAATTCGGGCCAGCACCTCCCTGTCTTCCCAGCGTGGGTGTATGAGAGACCTGCCCTGATCGGGGATTTCCTGATTGGTGCTGGCATCAGCACAGACACCGCTTTGCCGATAGGTACGTGATGCGTTTATTTCCGGGCTCTGCCGATAGGTATGTGATGGGTTTATTTCTGGCCCCTGGGCAGGACACTCTGAGGCCCAGCCCTCCCCTGGCCTGCCCTTCCTCAGGTTGTGAGGCTCGATGCTGACTGGCCGCTGCCTCCATATTCCTATCCCAGGGTGGCAGCAGAAAGTGGCTCCCCTGGGTCCTTGAGGGTTCTTCTCCCGTCCCTCCTGCCAGAGCTGTGGGGCAGCCTACAGCAGGCCCCTCCCCAACTGGCATCCTGGTGCCCTGGTGCAGACCTGCAGGCACCAGAATTGTGTGCAGCACTTACTTCTGAACAGCGGTTCATAACTCCCATAGATTCTGTTCCCAGAGGCCTCTTAAAGTAGTGCTCGTGTAAACAAGATGCAAGTGAGACCGCACAGTCATTTCAAGGCATGTTGTTGGGGACCCGGGGTGTGTTCATCTGTCACAATTCATGGGTACATTTTTATCTATTTTTAATTCTTTTGAGATGGAATCTCACTCTGTCGCTGGAGAGCAGTGGTGCGATCTCGGCTCACTGCAACCTCCACCTCCCAGGTTCAAGCAGTTCTCCTGCCTCAGCCTCCCAAGTA
This sequence comes from Macaca thibetana thibetana, assembly GCF_024542745.1. NCBI lineage: Eukaryota > Metazoa > Chordata > Mammalia > Primates > Cercopithecidae > Macaca > Macaca thibetana. The sequence continues at coordinate 129,421,611 of NC_065586.1, read as the reverse complement.
GCTGGGACTGCAGGTGCCACCACGCCCGGCTAATTTTTGTATTTTTAGTAGAGGTGGGGTTTTGCCATGTTGGCCAGACTGGTCATGAACTCCTGACCTCTGGTGATCTGCCCACCTTGGCCTCCCAAAGTGTGGGATTGCAGGTGTGAGCCACCACACCTAGTCAAGTCCATTTTTAGATTGAAAAATGAGATTTCACGAACTTAAGGACAGAGATACCTGCTTGTCTTGCTTGTCTTGCCTCTGCCTATTAGTCCAAACTCAAGAGGCAGCGTGGAACGCGATCTGCTTTCCCACTGCTCGCGCAGCTCTGTGGTGTGGGCACCGAGAGGCCAACCCTTGCCTTTGCCAGAAACCCTGGAGAACGGTGACATGAAATCCGCCTGTTTTCCTCATTCCCAACAAACAGAACTCTGCTGTAAGTTTTTGAAAAGTGTAGAAAACAGTCTACTTTGGCCGGGCGTGGTGGCTCACACCTGTAATCCCAGCGCTTAGGGAGGGTGAGGTGGGTGGATCACCTGAGCCCAGGAATTCGAGACCAGCCTGGGCAACATGACAAGACTAGTCTCTACAAAAAGTATAAAAATTAGCCGAGTGTGGTAGCGGGCACCTGTAGTCCCAGCTCCTCAGGAGGCTGAGGTGGGAGATCACTTGAGCCTGGGAGGTCAAGGCTGCAGTGAGCTGTGATCATGCCACTGCACTCCAGCTTGGGCAACAGAGTAAGACCCTGTTTCAAAAAAAAAGAAAACAGTCTGCTTTGTGCAGTGTGTTTTCAGTAATAATCCAACTGTGAAGAGTTAGGGAGAGAGAGCCGCTCCCTTAGCGGGTATTTAGCGAGCGGCCGGGGCAGCAGTGGGCATCTGAGAGCTCCTGATGATGCCCAGGGAGGCTTCAGAGAAGGATGCGCGGGTCCCTGGTGCCCGAGATCCCAGCAGTGGAGCACAGCGGAACCAGCTTTCTGGAGCAGGAAGCACCGAGGGGGGTGTTCAGGCTTTCCCCCATGTTTCCCCATCCAGGGAAGGGGCTGTGTCCAATAATGCTGGGTGCCACGGGCAGCTCTGAGCATGGCGGTGATTGGAAGCAAGTGTGTGGGACTTGGCTGTGAACCCTGCAGCCAGCTCTCAGGTCAGGGTGCGGGTGCCCTCGGCACACTCAGCGCCCTAGGGAAGGGGCGGCCTCGCCCCACCTCCCTCCCACGGCCACAGGTCCCAGGCGTGCCACCGGCATCGAGCCTGCCTCGCCTCCCTTTGTCCGCACTGTCCCCGCCCCCTCGTGCCGCCTGTGCAGACTCGAGAATGGAGCTCACCGTGGTGTTCGTGCGGGGCCTGTCCAGCCCTTACCCCACGATTTGACCAGTGCCACACCACGGGACCTTGCATGACCTGGGGCCAGCGTCCTCTGGAAAACACCCCTGGAGTGGTGTGTGATGAGGACACGTGCCTTGGAAAGCATCAGGACCTTGTGAGCACGAGGCGGCTGCCAGCCCTCCACGTTCCCGCCGTGCCTCTCCACAGTGTGGGCGTCCACCTGGCCAGCGCCGCCGCGGCAGTGTCCTCCCTCTCGTCGCTGCTGTGCAGCGTGCGGAGCTGTTTGCCTACCCGCGTCCTGCCTTTTCCCCACACCGGCACGGAGGAGCCACGTGGTCAGTGGTCGTTCGGACGTGGTGATTTGCAGACGACGACGCAGGTGTTGAGAAGACACCAAGGATGTTGAATATTGGGGAGGTGAAGCAACTGACTTCTTTTTTTCTTGAGACAGGGTCTCACTTCGTTGCCTTAGCTGGAGTGCAGTGGCGTGATCTCAGCTCACTGCAGCCTCGACCGCCCAAGCTCAGGTGATTCTCCCACCTCAGCCTGCCGAGTAGCTGGGACTGCAGGCGTGCACCATCACACGCAGCTAATTTCTGTATTTTTAGTAGAGACGGGAATTTGTCATGTTGCCCAGGCTGGTTTGAACTGGAGTCAAGCGATCTGTCCACCTTGGCCTCCTAAAGTGATGGGATTACAGGTGTGAGCCGCCGTGCCCGGCCTTGAGGTCCCTCCACAGTCAGGCAGCCGGATCCACACTAACCCCCACCCCACCGTGAGGCTTCTCCCCACATGGGCACTGGCCACTTCGTGGCTGTGGGTGAATGAGGCCAACAGGGTGGAAAGTAAGTGGTGCAGAGTCAGAGGCAGTTCCTGGAAGATGCACTTGCTGTTCTCGAACCCCCACGCCACACCTACTGCTTTAGGAATGGCAGACCTCGGGGTCTCTGTTTTATTGGTCATCCTGAGAAAGCCACTGGAGTAATAGACAGAAATGGAACTTGAAGTTGAAAAGTGTAGATCTGCCAGCCTGGGCAACACGGCCAGACCCCACCTCTACAAAAAATTTAAAAATTAGCCGGGAATGGTGGCATGCACCTGTGTTCCCAGCTCTGAGGGAGGCTTAAGAGGCAGGATCGCTTGAGCCTAGGTGCTCAAGGCTGCAGTGAACTGAGATTGCACCACTGCACTCCAGCCTGGGTGACAGAGCAAGATTTGTCTCAAAAAGGAAAAAAAAACAAGGACAATGTGGATCTGCATCGTGATTGAGGCTTTTGCCGAAGGGCTTGCGTTGGTGACGGATTGCAGCTGCGCTCAGAGTCTTGAGGCCTGCAATACAGGACACTTCCCAGCAGACGTGTGAGGCCGACAGTGATTTTGTAAACTGGAAGCGTGTTGTTTGGAGCCTTCCTGAGCTGCTAGGGCCTGGTTTGGGTGTGGTCTGGCTGGCACGGGGCCCTGTCAGGCCCACATGGGGACAGTTTCAACATCGTGCTTTCCTCTGGTGCTCCTCCTGGCCCCCCAGGCAGGGCCCGCCTGAGGCTGTGGACTGAGAACTTGGTCCTGGGACGTGAGGGGTTTGGTAGGTGACGGCCTGTGGCTGTCCTCATGAGGAAACTTAGCTGTGTGTCCTGCAGCCGTCTCATGCTGTGTGGATAGAAATTATCAGCGTTTCTTAACGTATAAATGATAACTTTTTGAAGACAAGGTTTTTTGTACCAGAGTAACCCAGACTTACCAAGTTGTACTTACGAATGTTGAAAGTGCTGCTTCTGCTGGAGTTGCCTTTTCAACTCCTAACTTCATCTTTTCAAATGTCAGCCATTATCTGAGCATCGCAGAGCCCAGTGTGGTGAGACCTTGACACAAGCCCCTCCGCCTCCCAGGCCGGCCGCGTCCTGTGGTGGCCGGAACTCAGCCTGTGGCTGCCCAGTGGGGTCAGTCAAAGCCAAGTGCAGTGGCCGACCTTTTATACCCATAAACAAGACGAGCAAGAGTGAGACTGACCCGCGGAGGAGGCACGTGGCTGTGGGGGCGTGGGAGTGGGGGCCGCGGCCACAGCGCTGTCTGTGCCTGCAGGCACGCTGCCCCTGGCCTCGCAGGAGTCGGCCGTGGTGGAGGACCTGCTGTACGTGCTGGTGGGCGTGGACGGGAGGTACGTCACTGCTCAGCCCCTGGCTGGGAGGCAGAGCCGGACCTTCCTCGTGGACCCCAACCTGGACCTGTCCATCAGGGAGCTGGTGAACAGGATCCTCCCGGTGGCTGCCAGCTACTCCACCGTGACCAGGTGGGCACCGGGTGCGGTCGCTGGGGGCGTGCCCTGTTGTGGGGGAGGGGTTGGGTCCCGTCCTGATGACCATGGGGACAGTGCCAGCCTCAGTTTTGGAGGGTCTGTGAGTCACCGTCCAGGGTCCTGACTCATCTCTTCCTAGGGGCAAAAGTTCCCCTCTGGGATGTGGGGTTCGAGTGAGTCATGGGCTTCCTGTTTGGGATGAGACTTAGAATGTCAGACATTGGATGTGCCTGCAGCTTGCCTTTTTGAGGAAGTCTGACAGCTTTTCTCATAGGTTCATTGAAGAGAAGTCTTCCTTCGAGTACGGGCAGGTGAACCACGCCCTGGCGGCCGCCATGCGCACTCTGGTGAAGGAGCACCTGATCCTGGTGTCACAGCTGGAGCAGCTGCACAGGCAGGGCCTCCTTTCATTGCAGAAGCTCTGGTTCTACATCCAGCCGGCCATGCGCACCATGGACATCCTGGCCTCCCTCGGTGCGTGCCCGCCCGGGGGGCATGGGGCAGTGGGTGGCAGGTGTCTCAACACAGCACCCGGTGTGAGGAGAGACCACAGGGGCTGTGGAGCAGCCGCCCAGGGCAGGTGCGTGCGGCCAAAGCCCCTGTTGCTCCATGTGTTATTAACTTGCAAGAGGAAAGCCCTGGAGGCTCTCACTGGTCAGCTTAAATCAGCAGCTACAGCCATACAGTTCATACGTATCCCAGAGAAGCAGCAGCACGTCCCAGTAAGAAGGCTGGAGAAGCATGTGGGGCCCCAGCAGTGTTGTTGCTAGGCTAGGCGTGCACTTCCTTCTCGGCAGTGAGCCTTTCTTTCTCCCCACAGCCACCTCGGTGGACAAAGGCGAGTGTCTTGGGGGGTCCACACTGAGCCTGCTCCATGACAGGAGCTTCAGCTACACAGGGGACAGCCAGGCGCAGGAACTCTGCCTGTACCTGACCAAGGCGGCCAGCGCTCCCTACTTTGAGGTTCTGGAGAAGTGGATCTACAGGGGCATCATCCACGACCCGTACAGGTAGGGCTCCCGGGACACAAAGGACGTGTGCCGCCCTGTCCCGTACAGGTAGGGCTCCCGGGACACGGAGGACGCGTGCTGCCCTGTCCCGTACAGGTAGGGCTCCCCGGGGACACACAGGATGCATGCTGCCCTGTCCCGTACAGGTAGGGCTCCCGGGACACGGAGGACGCGTGCTGCCCTCTCCGGGGGGCTCTGGCCTTGTTTTGCTTGTGGTCTCAGGAAAGCACACACCAGACAGGCGTCCACTTGCTGCTGCCCATGCGGCCCAGGACAGGAATGGCCCAGCTGCTTATGGCCTTATTCTTTTGTGTGCAGAACATTAAATTGCCTCCAGCTAGGTCCTTCAGCCTCTTTGGTGCATGGATTTCCTGATCTGGTGGGGTCTGTCGGCTTCTCTTCGGCGAGATATATTTAAATGCATAAATATATGTTAGTTCCCAAAGCGTTGTATTAATGTCTATCATGTCGACATACCGTTGTTGAAATATTTTCAGAAGATGCATGTGTGATGTGGACATATTATGTCTTCCCTAACGGACCAAATACAATGTGGTACAATGGGCACCTTTAAACAAAGCACCTTCGCACTCGAAGCAGATGATGTTTGAGGTTGTTCAGATGACAACGTGGAGATGTCTGGTTTCTGTCCGTGTTGGCCCCACGCACCCCACACGAGCATCATTTTGTTGCCCGGGTTCATCATGGAAGGAAATGCTAAATTCCAAAAAGAGGCAGGTGCAGATAAAGACAAATCAGTTTCCCACCTAGCTCTGCGGACCCTGCATTCTCCCTGAGCCCAGGTTAAATGCTCCGTTCCAGAGTGAGGTTTGTAGGTTTGTTTGGTTTTCTTTTTTTTTCTTTTTCTTTTTTTTTTTTGAGACAGTCTCGCTCCGTTGCCAGGCTGGAGTGTGGTGGCGTGATCTCGGCTCACTGCAACCTCCACCTCCCAGGTTCAAGTGATTCCCCTGCCTCAACCTCCCAAGTCACTGGGACTACAGCCGCATACCACCTCGCCCGGCTGCTTTTTTGTATTTTGGTAGAGACGGGGTTTCACTGTGTTGGCCAGGATGGTCTTGATCTCTTGGCTTTGTGATCCGCCCACCACAGCCTCCCAAAGTGCTGGGGTTACAGGTGTGACCCACCTGTAACCACCGCGCTCGGCCCCTAGGTTTGTTTTAGCCCACAGTTGAGAAATAACTGGTAGGTTAGGCTTGGCCCTTGTGGAACGTTACTTGGAAGTATGCTGGCCTCCGTTAAGGTCCCTCCACGCTGCCGGCCTGGAGAAGTGTGTCGTCTGCCTCACAGGCGCCCTTGCTTTGCCTGTGACCGAAGCACTCCCTGTGGTTTTAGTGAGTTTATGGTCGAGGAGCACGAGCTGCGGAAGGAGAGGATCCAGGAGGATTACAATGACAAGTACTGGGACCAGCGGTACACCATCGTCCAGCAGCAGATCCCTTCCTTTCTGCAGAAGGTGGCGGACAAGATCCTCAGCACAGGTGCGGTGCACACAGCGGGGACCTGGCCCGGGGCCGCAGCACAGCTCTGCCTGGAGAGTCTCCTGCAGCCCAGGCCCTCCCGCGGGAGCCTGCGCCTCACCCTGTGGGCGTCCTGAGCCTGGGTGTCCGTGAATGTGGGGCCGAGGTCAGGACCGGCCCATGAGCTGGGCTGCAGTGCTGAGTTAAGCCGTGAGATGGTCTCTGTTGCCAGGTTTCATCAGGTTTCCATCGCCAGGACTTTGTTTTGTCCCTGACCCTAGAAGGCTCTCTCACGGGTGCCTTCCCTGTTTCTCATTTCTGATTTCTAAAACTCCATTAGCATGACAGGAAAAACCGTCAAAGACACGCGCCTGCTGGCCGGCAGTGTTTTCAGTCTCTGACCACACAGGTTAGGGCCTGACCTCGACCCGGGGCAGCGGTGCGGGGTTGGACTCAGCACATCGGGGCCGTCACGAAAGGGTTGGGAAGCGGTTAGCCATCTGGTTCTCATAATGCCTTTTCGAAATTATTTCTGTGCCCTTGGTTAGAAAATTCCAGATGTGCAGAGCCACAGCAAAGCCCTGACGCCACCCGCTCAGTCTGTAGCAGCTGACCGTGATTTACCAGGAGGGAGCAAGGGTGTGGAGCCGCCTCATGCAGCCCAGTTTCCAGTCCACTGCCTCCTGTGTAGACGAAGACAGCTAGGGCCTGAGATCGACCATGTGGAGAATAAAACTTTTAATTTCTATCTGTTTTCAGGAAAATATCTAAATGTGGTCAGAGAGTGTGGCCATGACGTCACCTGCCCGGTGGCTAAAGAGATCATCTACACGTTAAAAGAGCGGGCGTACGTGGAGCAGATCGAGAAGGCATTTAACTATGCCAGCAAGGTGCTGCTGGACTTCCTGATGGAGGAGAAGGAACTGGTGGCACACCTCAGGTGATTCCCTGCTCTGTCCCTGTGTGGGCGCTCGCCTCCCTCAAACCGGAGCCTGTGGGACGTGGGGCTGAGATCGCTGGGTTTCTTCTGGCAGCTCTGCCTTGTCTTTTTGAAAGTGGGCACTGCCAGATGGTCTCTAGCTCAAGGACCTGGCACGCACAGTCGGTGGTGTAGGCCCCGGGTCACCTTGTCCAGGGGCCCCAGCTCCCTTCCTTGCCCAGGGCCCACCAGCCCTTTCTCGGCTCTTCCTGCCACAGCCTACATGGTGGTCGCACAGCCCCTGCCCGAGAGCCAAGCGCTTAGCCCGTTGTGGTGTGTTTTAGCATGATGGCTGTGGCGGGCACCTGCAGGTGGGACGTGCTCACGCCTGCTCCCTGGCTGTGGCGGGCACCTGCGGGTGGGACGTGCTCACGCCTGCTCCGTGGCTGTGGCGGGCACCTGCGGGTGGGACGTGCTCACGCCTGCTCCCTGGCTGTGGCGGGCACCTGCGGGTGGGACGTGCTCACGCCTGCTCCGTGGCTGTGGCGGGCACCTGCGGGTGGGACGTGCTCACGCCTGCTCCCTGGCTGTGGCGGGCACCTGCGGGTGGGACGTGCTCACGCCTGCTCCCTGGCTGTGGCGGGCACCTGCGGGTGGGACGTGCTCACGCCTGCTCCCTGGCTGTGGCGGGCACCTGCGGGTGGGACGTGCTCACGCCTGCTCCCTGGCTGTGGCGGGCACCTGCGGGTGGGACGTGCTCACGCCTGCTCCCTGGCTGTGGCGGGCACCTGCGGGTGGGACGTGCTCACGCCTGCTCCCTGGCGCAGGTCCATCAAGCGCTACTTCCTCATGGACCAGGGCGACTTCTTCGTGCACTTCATGGACCTGGCGGAGGAGGAGCTCCGGAAGCCGGTGGAGGACATCACGCCCCCCCGCCTGGAGGCGCTGCTGGAGCTGGCCCTGCGCATGAGCACGGCCAACACTGACCCCTACAAGGACGACCTCAAGGTGGGCGGGGGCGCCGGGGGCTGCCACCTCAGGCAGGGGCCTCGGAGGGGCTGGGAGGAGAGCGCAGCAGAGGCCAGCCCTGTCCCCCACTCCCCGCCCAGGTGGGGCAGCCGCGGGGTCTGTTTCCTTCACTCTCGGCTGTGGGGGCTGCTTGCCGGGATCGGGGGTCTTCGCACCTGTGCTCACGAGGGGCGCAGGTCTCGGGTTTTCCCACAGTGCCCTTGTCAGCCTGGGTGTCAGGTTGTGCTGGCCTTCTGGAATGAGTGTGGACCTGTCCCTCCACCTGCTTTTTGAAAGGGTTTCAGGAGTGGTGTTCTTTTTGTTTTTGTCTTTCTGTTGTTGTTGTTTTTTTTGAGACAGAGTTTCGCTCTTATCACCCAGGCTGGAGTGCAGTGGCGCGATCTCAGCTCACTGTAACCTCCGCCTCCCGGGTTCAAGCGATGCTCCTGCCTCAGCCCCACAAGTAGCTGGGATTACAGGTGTGCGCCACCATGCCCAGCTAGTTTTTGTATTTTTAGTAGAGAAGGGGTTTCAGCCGGGGGTGGTGGCGGACGCCTGTAATTCCAGCACTTTGGGAGGCCGAGACCGGCGGATCACAAGGTCAGGAGATCGACACCATCCTGGCTAACACAGTGAACGGCGTGAACCCGGGGGACAGAGCTTGCAGTGAGCTGAGATCATGCCACTGCACTCCAGCCTGGGCGACAAAGTGAGACTCCGTCTCAAAAAAAAAAAGGGGGGGTTTCACCATGTTTCGCAGGCTGGTCTTGAACTCCTGACCTCAGGTGATCCACTCACTTTGGCCTCCCAAAGTGCTGGGATTACAGGCGTCAGCCACCACACCTGGCCGTTTTTTTTTTTTTTTTTTTTTTTTCTGTTTGTTAATTTTTGTTTTTGATAGAGACGGGGGTCTCACTATGTTGCCCAGGCTGGTTGAACCCCTGGGCTCGAGCGATCCTTCCACCTTTGCCTCCCCAGGAGTGTGTGGATTCTTGGACGTTTGACAGGGTTTGCCTGGGAGTCCTTGGGCCCTGGGCTTGTCTTTGTTGGAGGCTTTTGAGGCGGACTTGGCCCCTTGCTGGCCACAGGTCTGCTCAGTCCCTTTCCTCTTGGTCGGCTGTTCGTCTCGCATCTCGTCTGGTGCACAGTTCATGGAATTCTAGTATCGGCTTTTTATTTCTGTGAGGCTGGTAGTTATAGCCCTTCTTTTTCTGATTTTAGTAATTTGAATGTTCTTTCATCTTAGCTGATGTAGCTGGGAATTTGTCGATTTCATTGAGCTTTTCAAAGAACCAACTCTTGGGTTTTTGGACTGTTTCTCTGTTTTCTCTCTTCTGTCATCTTTGTTACTCTTTCTGTCTGCTGCTTAGGGGCTTAGTGTGGTCTTTTTTTAGTTTCTTAATTTGCAAAGTTAGTTTACAGCTGTAAACATCCCTCTGCGCGCGGCCTTCGCTGATCCCCCAGCGTCCTCATTTCTGTTTGTCTGGAGGTGTTCCTGATTCCCTCTGATTTCTTGTTGGAGCCGTGGGTGGTTTATGTTTAACTTCCACGTTTGTGAATTTTCTGGTTTTTCTTCTGTTACTTGTTTCTAGCTTTATCTCTTTGTGGTTAGAGAACAGACTGTGTGGCTTCAGTTTTGTGAAATGTATTGATTTGTGTAGTGGCCCCACATCCATCCTGGAGAGTGTTCCGTGTGCACGGGAGAACGCGCCCTCGGTTCCGTGTGCGCGGGAGGAGGAGGCGCCCTCGGTTCCGTGTGCGCGGGAGGGAGGAGGACGCGCTCTCGGTTCTGCGTGCGCGGGAGGGAGGAGGAGGCGCCCTTGGTTCCGTGTGCGCGGGAGGGAGAAGGAGGCGCCCTTGGTTCCGTGTGCGCGGGAGGGAGGAGGAGGCGCCCTTGGTTCCGTGCGCGCGGGAGGAGGACGTGCCTTCGGCCGCTGTTGGGTGTTCTGCAGTTGGGGTCCTGAGGCCCTGTCTTACCTCACTGATCTTCCGTCGGGCGGTTCTCTCCATGATTAGAAGTAGGGCACCGAGTCTCCCTGTCACTGAAGAGCTGTTTTTCTCCTGTCGTTCTGTCTATTCTTGCTTCAGATATTTTGGGGTCTCTTGTTAGAGCAGGAATGTTAATTGTTGGGTCAAAATATATGGCCCTTGTACAACTAGGCTGACCTTGGTGGACTTCGGTCTCAGGACGCTGGGCCACACAGCTGGGGGCTGCTGTCTGCACACCTGCGAAAGCCCCCGTCTTGTCTGCTCCATGGAGAAGTGACATCAGGGGTTCATTTCTACGTTCCTGATGGTCGGCGATGTCGTCCGTCTGCTGCTTGTTTCTTCTTGCTTTATCCTCTACCCTTCATTTTCTGTCCTGTCGTTGTGTGATGGTTTTGTAGGAACTCTGTCAGGTAGTTGGAACTTAGTAAGTACTTGAATGATTAACGTGAGGACAGTATTACTTGTCCATAATAACTAGTATATCCCTCATCAAATATGCTTTATTTTTCTTTTTTTTTTTTTTTTTTTTTTTTTGAGACGGAGTCTCGCTTTGTCGCCCAGGCTGGAGTGCAGTGGCCGGATCTCAGCTCACTGCAAGCTCCGCCTCCCGGGTTTACGCCATTCTCCTGCCTCAGCCTCCCGAGTAGCTGGGACTACAGGCGCCCACCACCTCGCCTGGCTAGTTTTTTGTATTTTTAGTAGAGACGGGGTTTCACCGTGTTAGCCAGGATGGTCTCGATCTCCTGACCTCGTGGCCGCCCGTCTCGGCCTCCCAAAGTGCTGGGATTACAGGCTTGAGCCACCGTGCCCGGCCTAAATATGCTTTATTTTTCAACCTGGGCCTGGTGCTTATCGTGTACTAAGGTTTCCGTCCTAAGGAATCACCTTTCTTTCACCATCCCAAGCGTTTTTCCCTTACACCATCCACAGCAGCATTGGGTATTTACAAAGTACTTCATCTGAATTTCTCTTGTTTTGTTTTGATAGGAAGTGGTTCAGTTTTGAATTTGATTTATCAGTAGACGTTTGGGTTTTCGAAAAGCCTCTGAGGTTTAGAATCGGAATGTAGGGAACCTTATGTCAGTGCTGGGCCTGTGAGCGTGGATGGTGTCGGGATGGGACTTCGCGTCTTTTCCTTAAAACAGGATGCTTTGTTTCATTTCCTTCCCTCCAAGATCGACCTGATGCCCCATGACCTCATCACTCAGCTCTTGCGTGTTCTGGCCATCGAGACCAAGCAGGAGAAGGCGATGGCCCACGCCGACCCCACAGAGCTGACGCTGAGTGGCCTGGAGGCCTTCTCTTTCGACTACATCGTCAAGTGGCCCCTTTCACTCATCATCAACAGGTGCGGGTCGGCCACTCAGGCACTTGCTAGGTCTTCACTCAGGTTTGGCAGAAGCGAGAACTGTGCCACCCAGTGGCCACCTCGTCCCACAGAGGACCCAAGGCGGCTGTCCCCGGCCTTCAGTGCCCGGGGGATTCACCGGCTGTCCGGGGGCCACCGTGCAGACTGTGGAGCACAGACACCATGTGCACGACGCCACCTGTCACGGAGGCCCGCCTGAGGTGCCACTGCCTCTCTTGCAGGAAGGCCCTCACTCGCTACCAGATGCTCTTCAGGCACATGTTCTACTGCAAGCACGTGGAGCGGCAGCTCTGCAGCGTCTGGATCAGCAACAAAACCGCCAAGCAGCACTCGCTGCCCTCCGCCCAGTGGTGCGTTCCTCCTCTGTCCCCGTGTGCCCTCCTGGTAGACAGCTCTGCTTTCTAGGCTTCTGGAAACGTCATCTGGAAGCGCATGTTTGTAGCTTTAGATCCATAATGCTTCATTTTCCTGTCTTGGGGCTGCGCGGCGCTGCCGTCCACCCCTCAGGGCATGCTGGCTCTGTCCCTCAGCCCTCTCTGGAGCCTTGTGGTGACTGCACGGGCATGGAGACCACCCAGGTCAGTGTGCAGGACAGAAGCTCCTCCCGAGAGCGGGCAGCCACATCTTGCTGGAACCAGAGGTGCTTTGCTGCTGGTCTGTGGCTCTAGGGTGTTGAAAAAAGGGGTCGATGGCAGAGCTGCTTAAGAATTTGTCCAGTCGGGTGCGGTGGCTCCTGCCTGTAATCTCAGCACTTTGGGAAGCTGAGGTGGGAGGATTGCTTGAGCCCACGAGTTTGAGACCAGCCTGGACAATGTAATGAGAGCTCATCTCTTAAAAAAAAAAAAAAAAAAATGGAAAATTGTTTTAATGAGCTGGGAATGCCTGTAGTTCCGGCGACTCAGGAGGCTAAGGTGGGAGGATTGCTTGAGCCCAGGAAGTCAAGGCTGCAGTGAGCCAAGATCCAGCCACTGCACTGCAGCCTGGGCGACAGCAAGACCCTGTCTTTCAAAAAAAAAAATTAGATGGAAAAGACGTCATCTCAGTCATGAAGCACAAATGTGCATCTGCCGTGTGGCACCTTCCTGGTGTGGGCTCCTGGGGCTCCAAGGAGTCCGTCCACCAAGGAGCCCGCATCCCAGTCTCCACTGTCCGGCTGGCTGGGGGTGTCCCTGCGGGGCACAGGTTGGTGGACAGTGACAGCTTGTGCTGGGCACACACAGGAGCAGCGGCCATGTCTGATGGACTGGGAGGGGCACCTGTTTTGCAGAGGAAACAGCCACATCCACTGGGTGCCGTCGGGGCCACGTCCTCCATGGCTGTCCTCCGTCCTCCGTGTCACTCAGGTTTGCCGGGGCTTTCACATTGCGGCAGCGAATGCTCAACTTCGTCCAGAACATTCAGTACTACATGATGTTCGAAGTGATGGAACCGACCTGGCATATCCTGGAGAAAAACCTGAAATCTGTGAGTTTTAGCTCCATAGATCGTAACAATTGAAAGCCAGTTTCCTTTCACATAATTAATGTGAGGGAGACAGGGAGGGCAGGAGAGGCAGGGGAGGGGAGAGGCAGGGGGAGGGGAGAGGCAGGGGGAGGGGAGAGGCAGGGGGAGGGGAGAGGCAGGGGGAGGGGAGAGGCAGGGGGAGGGGAGAGGCAGGGGGAGGGGAGAGGCAGGGGGAGGGGAGAGGCAGGCAGGGGGAGGGGGGGAGGGGAGAGGCAGGGGGAGGGGAGAGGCAGGGGGAGGGGAGAGGCAGGGGGAGGGGAGAGGCAGGGGGAGGGGAGAGGCAGGGGGAGGGGAGAGGCAGGGGGAGGGCACAGGCAGGGGGAGGGCACAGGCAGGGGGAGGGGAGAGGCAGGGGGAGGGGAGAGGCGGGGGTTCCCCCCGGGGCGGAGCTGTCCCAGCATTGCTGGCCACACAGGGGACCCCTTGCTGCCTGCCATCATCTGGGGACTCTGAGCCGTCATTGCCCCCAGGGTCATCCCTTCCACACTGCGCATCTGAGGCTGAGGGGCCTGAAGGCAGACTCTGTTGTTACCAAATTCTAGAAGCAGCCGCAGCCTCCCTTCCTGTCTTCTGCCTTAAGAACTGAAACCCCTTCGGGACGTGCCCATCATTTTTTTAGTGGTATTTGGAATTTTCCCCCTAAAAGCCCAAGGCCCATTTAAGAGGTGGAAATGCGTGAACAGGAATGCGCAAAGCCCGAACTGAGCACGTGCGCACACGAAGCCCGTCTGTCGGCCACGTCTTTCTGAGAAGGGGCTTGGTCTGTTCCCCAAAGGCCTCCAACATCGATGACGTCCTTGGCCACCACACGGGCTTCCTGGACACCTGCCTGAAGGACTGCATGCTCACCAACCCTGAGCTGCTGAAGGTCTTTTCCAAGCTCATGTCTGTGTGCGTCATGTTCACCAACTGCATGCAGGTGCGTGGCGCGGGCGGCACCGTTGGGTGGGCAGACCGTATCCCGACCGCGGCCGCACGCAGCCTGCTCACCTTTTCCTGCCCTTGTGTGGGTGGAGGAGCCGCCGGGATCTGAGTGTTTCCAGAACTCCCGGTCTTCCTGGCCGGGTGGTTCCCTCCTGGAGCCCCTGCCCTGGCAGCGTGAGCAGGGCTGTGTTCCTCCGAACCATCCCTCAGCCTCCGTGGTGCTGGTCTCTGTCTGGGGCCTTTGTTCATGGCCGTTGTGCGCTCTTTTCCTCAGCACTTGAGTTATTTGGTTCTGTTAAGGACCTGTGGGCACTAGTCACAAGCAGCTGCCCAGTGGTGATGGCACAGAACCTGAGCGTCTAGCGGCAGAAGGGGCACCTGGGGCCACGCTAGGGCTCCAGGGGTCTGGGGATCAGGCTCTCCAGGCAGTGCCATGGGGAGGGTCCGGAGGAGGGCACGGGCGCTTTCAGCTATTGCTGACATGTGAGAGCCATCTCGGGGTCCCAAATAGGGAAACACAAAAAACACTGCTCTTAGGAAAATTAGTTGGTCTCTGTGAAGGCAGACCTGGGAATTCTGTCGGCACAGCTGAAGTCATTTCCCCTGCGGCCGGGGGGATGCCCGTGTGTTCCCGCGGCCGCGGGGATGCCCGTGTGTTCCCGCGGCCGCGGGGATGCTTGTGTGTTCCTGCAGCCGCAGGCTACAACAGAGACGCGGCGGGTGATGTACCTGCAGGAGTTATTTTTTCTGCAAAGCGTTGTGGTTGTAACTAACAGAAGCATTTCCTTGCAACTCTCCACCCACTAGAAATTTACACAGAGCATGAAATTGGACAGCGAGCTGGGCGGGCAGATGCTGGAGCAAGGCACCGTCCCGGGGCTGCCCACAGGGGCCGAGGAGCGGGCCCGGAAGGAGCTCACCAGGAAGGTGCGTGGCCTCCAGGGTTGGCCAGAGAGAGACGCTTCCTCCCGCCTGGGGCAGCGGCCTGAGCATCCTGACACAGGGAGAACAAACCTCCCCCCCTTTTTTTTCCGTCTCCCCTCGGATCGAAGAAAAGACTTAAAAGTTGCTTCTAAGCACAAGCACAAGAGCCTCTCACAACCTTCTCAGCTCGCTGGTTCCCACCTCAGCCAGTCGGACTCGAGGGCGCCCCCACAGATCTTCAGAGCAAGCACTGTGCAGGGCACTCTGGTGAGGACAGGGGCCACAGCCGCTGTCCCTGCTGAGTGCCGGTCCTGAGTCAGAACCATCAGGCTCTCAGCAGGCACAGACAGGCCGCATGTCCTCGGAGGCATGGCCCTGCGGCACCAGCTCTGGAGTGGCATGAGGGGGTGGGTAGTCCCGTGTTCACACGCTGGAGTGGAGCTGCAGAGAGGAGTTGGGTTTGTGGGCCTGTGGGGGCCGGAAGTGAGGGACACTGAGAGGCGCCCCGACCTCCTTGCTGAGAAGCTGCTGGGAAAGCTTGTGCTTTGCTTGTAGATCTGACCCCAAAGGAGAGCTCGAGGTACAGTCTTGTGGGGTCTGATCCTTTACCACCTCATCCCGCGAGGCCGGGAGTGTTTCTCTGAGTGCTGGGTTTTCAGGAACGTTTTTTGACGTCCTTTTTACATTGAATCCCATGAAAACATCGTGGAACCCATGTTTTCTATTTAAGAAAAGAGGGGCCGGGCGCGGTGGCTCAAGCCTGTAATCCCAGCACTTTGGGAGGCCGAGACGGGCGGATCATGAGGTCAGGAGATCGAGACCATCCTGGCTAACCCGGTGAAACCCCATCTCTACTAAAAAAAAAAATACAAAAAACTAGCCGGGCGAGGTGGCGGGCGCCTGTAGTCCCAGCTACTCGGGAGGCTGAGGCAGGAGAATGGCGTGAACCCGGGAGGCGGAGCTTGCAGTGAGCTGAGATCCGGCCACTGCACTCCAGCCTGGGCGACAGAGCAAGACTCCATCTCAAAAAAAAAAAAAGAAAAGAGGAAGGGAAAGGACATTGGCCTGCTGGGAACAGCGTGGAGCCAGGAAGGCCCGTGGTGGGGGTGGGCATGGCTCACTTGCCCCGGCTTTCTTTCCAGCACCTGGCCGAGCACGCGGACGCTGCACAGCTGGTGTCTGGCTTTGAGGCCACCATCAACAAGTTTGACAAGAACTTCTCAGCCCACCTGCTGGACCTCCTGGCTCGGCTGAGCATCTACAGCACCAGTGACTGTGAGCACGGCATGGCCAGCGTCATCTCCAGGTGGGTGGGCGCCTGCCCCGGCCCAGTGCCTCCCCCAGCCCAGCCCAGTGCCTGCCCCCGCCCAGAGCCTGCTCCAGTCTAGCGCCTGCCGGCCCAGCGCCTCCCCCACCCCAACACTTGCCCCAGCCCAGCGCCTGCCCCAGCTCAGCACGTGCCCCTGCATCCAGACCCCATCTCCCCTGCACCCTCCCCTGGTCCACCTGGTGTGGCCTCCTTCAGAAGGTGGGGCAGGTCTGTGTCCTGGTGCTAGTGCTGGTCATGTGCCACTCCCTGAAGTCAGGCTAGCCCGGCTCTCCCTGGGGTGTGACATTCTGTGCAGCTGGGCTGCCCCGTTGGCACCCTGCGGCTGTGTGTGTCCTGTGGGGCTGGTCAGGCCTGGGTCAGCTTCCCTCATGCTGCACTGAACGCCTAGCCTGGGGAAAGGGGCCCAGCCCTCGGGGGCAGGGAGGGGAAAGGTGGCTAAGCTGCCAGCCCGGAGGAGGTGCTGACCGGGAGTTGGGGGTGCTGTCCTTGGGGGTGCTGTCCTTGGGGGTGCTGTCCTTGGGGCTGCTGTCCTTGGGGGTGCTGTCTTTGGGGGTGCTGTCCTTGGGGGTGCTGTCCTTGGGGCTGCTGTCTTTGGGGGTGCTGTCTTTGGGGGTGCTGTCCTTGGGGCTGCTGTCTTTGGGGGTGCTGTCCTTGGGAAATTGCCTATTTGTGCTTTTGGACCACACTGTGCCCTGTGCCCCCAACAAACGTCCTGATTTCCTGAGCAGGGGTTTCTGAGGCCACCCTGCATTGAGAACTACTGCTTGGTTCTCCAAGCCCCTGACACCTCAGGCCCCACTGCCAGGCCCTGCTGAGGTGACGGGAGCCCCAACTTTCTGGGGCCAGGAGAGAAGAAACCTGTGTTTGTGCCTTTGACCAGGACTGCACAGGACTGAAGACCTTTCTGTGGAAACATTAGTTAGGTGTCTCACCCTCACCCCTGCAGGGCCTCCTATGGTCTCTATAGCTGAGCACTTCCCCATGGTAGGAGCAGGGCTGCCCAGCGTGCACCCACAGAAGGGGTGCGCGCCCCAGCTCCACCATCCTCCCTCACAGGCTTGACTTCAACGGCTTCTACACGGAGCGCCTGGAGCGCCTGTCTGCAGAGAGGAGCCAGAAGGCTGCCCCCCAAGTGCCTGTCCCACGAGGGCCCCCGGCTCCTGCACCCAGGGTCGCAGTCACGGCACAGTGAGCCTTGGCTGCGACAGGAAGGAAGGGTGTGGGGTCAGCAGCGACTGGTGCAAATGGGTCCAGAATTTTCAAATCAAAATGCTCTGTGTTCTCTGTCTTTGCAGTTTAAATATAAAGCAGGCATGATTGACTTACCTCATTTTGTTTCTCAAGGCGCTGGGTTTCATTTTATAGAAGCTGCCCAGATAGGGTAGGTGTCTCCCTGGATTTGCTAGTCTGTTTGCTTTTTAAAATTACCTTTTTGGGTGTTTTTGGCCTCAAAGTGGAAATACATGGTGTTTAAGCAAGAAGCAAGCAAAGATGCATGCGGGTTGAGATCCAGGCCTGGTGTCCACATCCTTCCAGGTGAGCTGGGGCCAGGCTCCCTGAGGTCGGTCGGAACCGGGAAGAGCCTCTGAAAATGGCCAGGGAATCCCCGAAACCCGCCAGGCGTTGGGTTTGCTTCAGCCCCAGAGGCAGCCCCGTTCCTTCTCCTGAGGACTCATCCACCTCCATGCCCCTCCTCCTGCTGCTGCTCCAACTGGTCTGGAGCAGGAGGCCATGGCAGGGCCCTCAGGCACCTGGGAGCCCACACCTCCCCCTCCGTGGGACGTACCCACTGAAGAGTGGCCACGGGGCAGGCTCTGCTCCTGGCTGGCACTCCTGCCCCACCCTATCCGGTGCCGCCTTGTCACGTAGAAGTTACTCAGCAGATTGACACCCTACCCAGTCCCCCTCGGGCAATCGTCTGCCCTCTGTCTTCCCACCTTCTCCAGGGCTACAGTGGGCAGCACAGCCATCCCCGGTGTGACAGGGCCCTGGGAGCCTCAGGGCTGCCCTGGCCAGGTTGGTCTGCTCTGGCTACGTTCTGGCCAGGCTGCCCCTTCCTGCCGACCTGCATGTGTGTTGTCACTGTTCAGCTCTCAGCACCTCGGCCCCCTTGGGCAGCGAGGAAGAGCCCTGGAGGCGAGGTTGGGAGGAAGGATAGCTGGAACAGTTTCCTGTGGGGAACAAGGGTGTGGGCAGCTCTCGCCCAGGGCTGCCTCACTGAGAACACCACAGAGCGGGGGTGTGGGGGTGTCCAACTCTCGAGCCACAAACTGCTTCCTCTCGTCTGCAGCCTGTGCAGGTCTGGCCTGTGAGTAAACACATTTGTCAGCAACCCGAGTTGTCACAGTCTTAGTGTTGGGCAAATGCTGGGCCCGTGAGCAGAGGATCCTGCTAGCTTTCCTGCCTGGCCGCAAGGCCCAGAAACCCCTGGTCTTGTCTCCTGGGCTCTGGGAAACCCTGGGCCTTGAGAAGTGGGGTTTGCAGGTGGTGACAGGAGGAGAGGAGGGAAACCTCCAGGGCTGTGGAGTCCAGGCTCCCAGACCCCGCGGCGCCTGCTGGAGATGAGTGAGCTATGTTCTGTGGGATTGGGTGGGACTTCCTCAGCGTGGGAGGAGCCCATTCTGGCCCGAGCTGTGTTTTTAAGAATAAATCCCTGGGAGCTCAGCATCGGCAGGGGCCTTGCTGTGCCTCCGATGTGGCCAGCGTGCCGCCTTTGCACTTTTGCTGTTGAGTGACTTGCACCACGGGGTCAGGGAAGGGCAGTGTGATTGCTGGCTAGGCATCGTTCTGTAATACAGGGTCGCCTGCATGAGCTCAGGCACAGGCCAGCATCCCCAGCCCTACCTGGGAGCCTCATGACATTTTCAGCAGCCTGCGGGGCCTTCTTCTGTGCCACACAGGCAAGCGGGGACACCCCCAGGCAGCAGAAGTCACCTGCAGCCCAGCGCCAGCCGCTGCTTTCTTGCTTTTCATGCCATTCACACTGGGGTAAGAATGGCTTCGAGACAAAATGTGACAGCATCACTCAGGCCAGCTTAGATCCTCAGGGTTCCCTGTCTTCCCAGGATAACGTCCAAGGCCCCGGCCTCTTGCCACTGCCCCTTGACCTCTGTCCTCTGCCCTAGGCCCGTGCAGTTCCCTGACTCGCCCTGCCCTCTCTCTCCAGGCAGGACTCCCAGCCCCTTGCTGGCCCTGCCCTGCCTCTCCCCAGGGAGCCCCTGAGGCCCTCCCCCAATATGTTCAGTCAAGCAGTGTCCCGTGTGGTTGGCCGAGCTGCCGTTCCTGCCACTACCACTGTTCCCACCCAAGGAGGGAGGCCTGGCTGTGAAAGTCCCAGGGAGGGGTCCGGGGTAGACTGTCTGGGGAGCCATGGTGTCGGCCTGAACCTGCACTCGGCCTGAAGCTGAGCCCAACACGGGGAATGTGGCTACCAAGGGCAAGCACGCTTGGCCGCAGGCCTGGAGAAGCTGGAGCCAGACCACGGTGGGCTGCTGCAGGCTTTGGTCCATGTCCACCAGCGTCAGCTGCTGTCTGGGGATCTTAGGCTGGGGATGGCCCCTGCACCTGACATCACCTGGGCTGGGACCCCCACCTGGGGCTCCCCTTCTGCACTTGGACACCTGGGGGCCCATCGGGTCCACGCCTATCCCACTCCAGCCCGTGCCTGTCCCATTCCAGTGAGGCCTCAGCCTGGTGGAGGGGGTGCAGGCTTGCGGGGAGCAGAGCTTCCCACAGGGCTGACCCTATGCACACAAAGCCATGACTGCCCCTGCCTGGGGCTTTCTGTTCCCCAGGAAGTCAGAGACCCCCTCTCCTGAAACCGCCAGGCCCTCACAAGTCCCTTCCCCTCCAGGATCTGTCTGGCACCACCTCCTTCCCGCCGCCGGGTCCGCCTCTCAGGCCGCCTCTCGGGGTGCTGGCCGGACTTGGGACAGGCTGTGCCTCAGTTTCCTCGCCTGTGCAAGGGAGGATGTTGGATTGTTGGGGGAGGGGGAAGCGGACCCCGCCCCCAGGTGCCGCCCGTCCCGCCCCTCCCGCCGGCCGAGGGGCCCATTGGCTGCGGGGCACCGGGGCGGGGCGCGGCGCGCGGAAAGGAGCCTCGGGCCGGGAGCACAGGAACCAGACCGTGTCCCGCGGAGCTGTCACCTCCGCCTCCGCGCCCCGACCCGGCCATGCGCGACCTCGGGCTCTGGCTGCTGTGCGCGATGGCGCTGCCTGGTGAGTGGCTCCAGGAAGCCGTCCCGGGCGCGGCGCGGGGCAGGGTGGTTCTTCCCGCAGGAGGCGACGCGGGCCCCGAACCCCTGGCCTGCTCGCACCAGGCACCCTGCCCCGCTTCGGGCTGGTTCCTGGGAGCCGGGCGTCGGGTGCACAGTGGTCTCTGGGTGGATACACCTGGGCCGGGGAGGCCGGGGAGGCCGGGGAGGTCGGAGAGAACCTTCAAAGGTGAACTGTGAGAGGGAAGTCCCGCCTCTGAGCTTGTTAGTGGGGTCGGGGCCAGGCCAGGCAGGACGGCTTCACCTGCTGCGGGAGGCGCCCTGGGTTCCTGGCATTCGCCTGTGGGGCTGCCCACCCCCACTATTTGGCCAGGGAGGGAAGGGAGGGCAGAGAAGCTGGGGCCTGGAGGGCAAGGGTGTGGGCCTGAGGGGACCCGTCTCCTGCCTGGGGGAGGACCCGGGGCTGCTGACCCTGGATCCCGCCCCTGCTTCTGGAGTGACTTGGGCTGGGGTGTGTGAGGGAGCTTCAGGCTGGAGGCCGGGATGCTTTTCCGCCAGTTTCCTGGGCAGATGGGGCCGGCTGCTCCCTCCCCTGCTGCTTCTCCAGGTTAGAATGCCGTCATGGAGACACGTCCATTATTGTTTTTAACGGGAGAAAAGGGTCCTGGGGTTGGTGGTCTCCGAAACTCTGCCCATTGCATGCTGGGTCCCTGCCCTCTGCTCTTGGAAACCAGGGAGTTTCCAGTACTTGGGAGGTGAACAGCCTCCGGGAGGCCCTTCCTGCTCCCCAGTTAGGTACAACCAGATGATCAGATGAATGGAGGAGGAGATGGAAACGGTCGGCGGCCGGGGGCCTCCTCCCATCTGAGACAGCCTGGAGGCCTGTGGAGTCGCTGGCACCTGCAGGGTCTCCGAGCACCGTGTGTGGGTGCTGCAGGACACAGGCCCACCGGCCCTGCCTGGGGGACTCCTGGGGTCTTTTAGGCACAGAACCCTCACTTGAGTCTTTGTTTCTGAGCTATCTGGCAATTTCCCCAGGGGAGGGTCAAGACCAGGAAGGGGCAGAATCTGAGGGCCCAGGACTCTGGGAAGGAAACCGCTTTCCCCCCCCCCCCCCCCGCTTGCTGCTGACACTCCCTCCCGCAGCGATCGTCCCCAGCCGGCCCTGGGCCCGCGTGGAGCGGTATGAGGTGGTGCTGCCGCGGCGTCTGCCAGGACCCCGAGTCCGCCGAGCTCTGCCCTCCCACGTGGTGAGTCTAAGCTGGTCTGGGGGGTTCCTGACTGGCCCCTGAGCCCGTTTCTATGAAAGGAGCTTTAGCCTACGGGAAGTGGTGAGACCAGGTGGACATCTGGGGCTACCCTGTTCAGCTCCAGTCGCCTGGGGCCCATCTCCATTCCTCCCTCCAGCGCTGCCTGGGGGCTCAGGGCCTCACGGTTCCTTCAGGAACTCTATGCGCCCCCAGAAGGGAGCAGGGGTAGGTTGTGCTGGCCCCGGGCCCCTCCCCAGTTTCACTTGGCGAGGCTGATAAGCCAAATTCCTCTTTGAGAAGTGACGCTGGCCCACCGCAGAGTTGACACACCTTCCTGTGTGTGTGGGACCTGGCAGGGGTTTCCCGGGGCTAGGAACCGAGAGTGGCCCCCCTCCCCCACCGGGGCTGCCCAAGGGTGATTCCTGAAACCTGAGTGGGTGGGTGTGCACACGTGTGCACTGCATGCACGCGTGTGCGTGTTTCCAGGGAGGGTGGCCCCGGCCCCAGCCCTGTCCTTCCTTCAGCATCCTGGGAACCTGCCACCGACCTGCCCACTGCTCTGGGCTCTCATCCAGCCGGGGTCACAGCTAAGGCTGTCCCGGGGCTCAGCAGGCCGCGTCCCAGCCTCCATATGGGGGCTGAAGACGCAGTAGTTGAGGAGGAGGCTCTGCAGGCACCACCAGGTCCGGCAGCTGCTGGGAGGGACGGGGCCTGGAGGCAGACAGCTGCCGCTGGAGGGGCCTGTGTGTGCCATCCCCACCGCCCACCTCCTTTGCTGCCTGCTGAGGCTGTGTCTCCCCCACCTTGTGCTTTCTTGGGGAAGGGGCATTGTTACCCATGTGTGGTCAAATGGGGAAACTGAGGCCTGGGAGGCCCGAGGAGCACTGTGTCCTTCCTGTCCACCCAAGTGCTGGGCTCTGCCGGTCCCCTCCAGCACAGCCCCACCCCCACCCCCCACCTTCCACCCTCTACCCTGCCTGAGGCTGTGGACCCTCAAGGACGGAGCTTTGGCCTGGGGCTGGAGGCCGGCACCCCTTCCCCACCAGCTGAGCTTCTCTGGCCCCCAGGATTCAGATTGGCCCAGCCCAGGCAGGCTGCTCACCCAGGACCCTTCCCTCCTCGCTCAGGGCCTGTACCCAGAGAGGGTGAGCTATGTCCTTGGGGCCACAGGGCACAACTTCACTCTGCACCTTCGGAAGAACAGGTGAGTGGGTCTCAGGTCACCCCCCTGCCTGGGCCTGGCTCCAGCACACTGGTGTCCTCGGCGTCCAGCCTCTGGGCCGGCCTCTGTACCGAGGGGCACGAGGCAGCCACAGCACTTCTTTTTCAGGGACCTGCTGGGCTCCGGCTACACGGAGACCTACACGGCTGCCAATGGGTCCGAGGTGACGGAGCAGCCGCGCGGGCAGGTGTGGGTCGGTCGAAGCAGCTGGGCGGACAGAGATGGGTTGGGCGGCCCTCCCCGAGCCTGTGGGGCTGTGGGGGCACAGCCTGTGGACCCCTCTCCTGCTTCCCCTGCAGGACCACTGCTTCTACCAGGGCCATGTGGAGGGGCACCCGGACTCAGCCGCCAGCCTCAGCACCTGTGCCGGCCTCAGGTGGGTGCAGCGGACGAACACCAGGGCTCCCGTGGGTGGAGAAGAAGGCCTAAGCGGGGGTGGGGAAGGGAGGCGGGGAGGTGCCTCCTTCTCGCACTCAGGCCTTTGCTGTCACACAGAGGGGTCTGCTCGGGGCACCCCGCCAAGCCCAAGAGGCTCACCCTCCTGTACCCTGGGGCCTGAAGTCACCTGTCGGGGGCTACAGGTGGCAGGGTAGGGGGAGCCGTGGGCAGCAAACTAGAGCCTCTGGTCCTTCGGGGCAGGACCAGGCCACTCTGAAGCCCACGGCACACCCGGCTCCCGCTCCCCTCAGGGGTTTCTTCCAGGTGGGCTCAGACCTGCACCTGATCGAGCCCCTGGATGAAGGTGGAGAGGGTGGGCGGCACGCCGTGTACGAGGCTGAGCACCTCCTGCAGACAGCTGGGACCTGCGGGGTCAGTGACGACAGCCTGGGCAGCCTCCTGGGGCCCCGGACGGCAGCCGTCTTCAGGCCTCAGCCCGGGGTGAGCACCATTGTCTCCCGTGTTTGGCTGGTCCTGCCGGTGTCCGCTTGCCTGACCTGTGAGTCTCCCTGGCTCCCCATGCACTGGGTGCTGCCCACGGTCTGCAGCCTGCAGCAGGCCTGGCCACACTCCCCCAGCACTGGGCAGGGGCTGGACAGTGGCCCCAGGTCCCTGAGGGAGGGTCCAGGCCCTGGGGCTGGGAAGGCTGACTGGCTTCTTGTGGCTGTTCCCAAGGGCTCTCTGCCGTCCCGAGAGACGCGCTATGTGGAGCTCTATGTGGTCGCGGACAATGCAGAGGTGCGCTGGGGGCGGGGAAGATGGGAGAGCGGCCGGCGGAGGGTGGATGGGGGGTGTGTGGGCTCCAACCTGAGGGTCTCGTGTCCCCAGTTCCAGATGCTGGGGAGCGAAGCAGCCGTGCGCCATCGGGTGCTGGAGGTGGTGAACCACGTGGACAAGGTGGGCAGCAGTCCTGGCTGCAGAGGTGCTGGCTGCAGAGGTGCCGGCTGCAGAGGTGCCGGCTGTAGAGGTGCCGGCTGCAGAGGTCCTGGCTGCAGAGGTGCCGGCTGCAGAGGTCCTGGCTGCAGAGGTGCCGGCTGCAGAGGTGCCGGAGCCCCTGGTGGGAGGCGGGGGAGCGTTGCCACGGGATTCGTTCCACCTGCTCTGCCTCTGCCCCGCACCTGTGCCTGGCCCTACCTTGCAGCGGGACAGGTGCAGCCTCCGCCCCCACCCTCCCTGCTGCGCCTTCCGCCACCCCGCCTGACCCCCAGGACTCCACCATCTCTCCAGCTATATCAGAAACTCAACTTCCGTGTGGTCCTGGTGGGCCTGGAGATTTGGAATCGTCAGGACAGGTTCCACGTCAGCCCCCATCCCGATGTCACACTGGAGAACCTCCTGGCCTGGCAGGCACAGCGGCTGACACAGCGGCACCTGCAGGACAACGTGCAGCTCATCACGTGAGTTGGCGGAGTGGGCAGGGTGGGGAGGGCTGGGGAGGGAGGGTGGACAGGGTTGGGGTGGGAGGGAGAGCATGGCTGGGGTGGGAGGGAAGTGGGGAGGGAGCCATGTCCAGGGCATCTGTGTCACTCCCACCTTCAGGGGCGTCGACTTCACTGGGACCACCGTGGGGCTTGCCAGGGTGTCTGCCATGTGCTCCCACGGCTCAGGGGCTGTGAACCAGGTGAGGGGCTCTTGCCCAGGTTTGCCAGGCCAAGGCCAGAGCTGGCTAGGGGAGGGGAAGCCTCGGTTCAGGTCTCTGGAGCAGGTCACCTTCCCTCAGGCCAGGTTTAATGCCTGATTTTATGTTTTAAGGTGGTGTTGGCGGGAAGCTGTGCCAAGTCCTGGGCCCTGGTGGGGTGAGGGTGGCAGGTGTGGGGAGTTGGCCACATGGTTCCTGAGAGCACAGACCCTCCCACAGGACCACAGCAAGAACCCCGTGGGCGTGGCCTGCACCATGGCCCACGAGATGGGCCACAACCTGGGCATGGACCACGACGAGAACGTCCAGGGCTGCCACTGCCGGGAACCCTCTGAGGCCGGCCGCTGCATTATGGCGGGCAGCATTGGGTGAGGCGGCCGGGCCTGGCGGAGCCAGGGTATGCTGGAGGTGCAAGGTGGGTGGGGAAGGGGCCCGGCCGCCTCCCTGACGGGTCGCTCCCCACCAGCTCCACGTTCCCCAGGATGTTCAGTGACTGCAGCCGGGCCTACCTGGAGGGCTTTTTGGAGCGGCCACAGTCGGCCTGCCTCGCCAACGCCCCTGACCTCAGCCACCTGGTGGGCGGCCCTGTGTGCGGGAACCTGTTTGTAGAGCGTGGGGAGCAGTGCGACTGCGGCCCCCCCGAGGTGCGTCCACACCCCGCACCTGCTCCCGTCAGCATGGGGTGCCACGACCTCTGTCCCTTCAGGTCAGGGCGACCACTGCACGAACATGTGGAACTTGGGGCTCCATTGGTGTCCAAAGTGGTCACAGGGAGGGAGTGGCTGCAGGGCACCCCAGTGGTCAGGGGAGGCGGCCAGTCCGCCCTGGAGCCTGTCCCGGCCCCGGTGCAGCCTGCCAAGGCCTTTGCCGTCGCCCCAGGACTGCCGGAACCACTGCTGCAACTCCACCACCTGCCAGCTGGCTGAGGGGGCCCAGTGTGCGCACGGTACCTGCTGCCAGGAGTGCAGGGTGAGTGCAGCCTCCCACCGGGGACCCCCAGAGCCCATGGCTGGCAGGTGGGAGGGGACCCTGGGGCGCCAGGGACCAGGCAGCTTGCATGGGCCTGTCCCCACGGTGAGCTCTTCTCTGCTGGGCCAGGTGAAGCCAGCTGGTGAGCCGTGCCGTCCCAAGAAGGACACATGTGACCTCGAGGAGTTCTGTGACGGCCGGCACCCTGAGTGCCCAGAAGACGCCTTCCAGGAGAACGGCACGCCCTGCTTTGGGGGCTACTGCTACAACGGGACCTGCCCCACACTGACCCAGCAGTGCCAGGCCTTCTGGGGGCCAGGTGAAGTAGGCACAGAGCTGACCTGGCAGGGTGGCTGCAGGCTTTGCCAGGGCTAACCCGCTCCTGGTCCCGCAGGTGGGCGGGCTGCCGAGGAGTCCTGCTTCTCCTATGACATCCTACCAGGCTGCAAGACTAGCTGGAACAGGTGAGCTTCTGAGACCAGATTCCCCTGGGCCCAGGACATGTGATGTTCCCACAGCAGGCTCAGCCCCAGAAGGTCCTCCACAAAGGAGTCCTGTTCCCATGAGGGTCTGCCCTGGGCCCGTGGACCCAGGCTCAAGCACACTGTGTTGTGGGACGGAGGTGGGTCACTGTGGCCCCAGCCTGCTGTGGTTCCTGGGCCCCCCAGCATGGGCCTGGGCAAGCCGGCCCACGACCTGCCTCCGTCCACAGGGCTGACATGTGTGGCGTTCTGCAGTGCAAGGGCGGGCAGCATCCCCCGGGGCGCACCAGCTGCATCCTGAACCGTGTGTGCCACGCGCTCACCACAGAGGATGGCACTGCCTATGAGCTAGTGCCCGAGGGCACCCGGTGTGGACCAGAGAAGGTAAGTCCCTGGCTCAGAGGCCGTGCCACCCCCAGGCATCCCAGGCGTGTGCCCCACCTGCAGATGGGTTTCTGGCTTGGCAGCTGCTTGAGGCTGTGGGAACAGAGTTCTCTCCACACTTCTGGTAGAGACTGAAAGGTTGCTGGGGGATGGGGAGGGACATGGTTCTCAGTTCATCTGATGGCCATCGCCGGCTGCCACGTGCCCCAGGAGCACCATTTCCTAGGGGCTCCAGGGGTAGGCAGCCGGCAGATGGGCTGAAGCACAGCCACCCCGGACGTGGTGACCACAGCCCACCCCCAGCTTACCACGCGGTTTCAAGGGACACGGGCGGGGGTCCAGAGCGGACGCCTGAGAGACACCTCCTACCCCCAGGTTTGCTGGAAGGGACGTTGCCAGGACTTACACGTTTATAGATCCAGAAACTGCTCCGCCCAGTGCCACAGCCACGGGGTATGTGTGGCCCCTCGGGACAGTGCCACAGCCACGGGGTATGTGTGGCCCCTCGGGACAGTGCCACAGCCACGGGGTATGTGTGGCCCCTCGGGACAGTGCCACAGCCACGGGGTATGTGTGGCCTCTCGGGACAGTGCCACAGCCACGGGGTATGTGTGGCCCCTCGGGACAGTGCCATAGCCACGGGGTATGTGTGGCCTCTCGGGACAGTGCCACAACCACGGGGTATGTGTGGCCCCTGCACAGAGGCTGCCACTCTGAGGGAGCCTGAGGCTGGGGGAGCCCGGCATGTCCTATCTATGGGGGTCTCAGTGGAGCCCATCTCAGGGCTGAGGCCCGGCCTGGGTGGCCTCCGCGGATGGAACCTGCGTGGTCACCGGGCAGTGGGCAGGGGCTACTTGGAGAGGCCTCACCGTTGGCGCACACGGGCAGGTACCCAGGGGCCCTCAGGGGTGAGGCTGGCCCGGGGCTCTCATGCTGGAGGCGCAGCCCCCACGGCCCCTTGGGGTCCACGCTGGGATTGGCCCTGAGCCCAGCCGTCCCCACAGGTGTGCAACCACAAGCAGGAGTGCCACTGCCACGCGGGCTGGGCCCCGCCCTACTGCGCGAAGCTGCTGACTGAGGTGCACGCAGGTAGGCTTCCCTGGCCAGCGTGGGTAGGGCTGGGGTCCAAGCTCAGAGGGCCCGAATGGAGCCCAGGCAGAAGCTGCGGGCCCGGGAAGCTGGTGGCGTTCACAGTGCTGGTTTGCTACCACAGGCATGGACGCACAGGTACAGGCAGAGTCTGTCTGCCCCCAGGCTGATGTGAGGAGGGGAGAGCCCTGTCCCAGAGTGGGGGCAGTGGCCGAGGGCAGGGCACGGTGGTGAGCTGAGACTCCAGTGTCCTCAGCCTGTGTCTTCCAGCCCCTCAGCCCACAGCCCTGAGGCACCCAGCATTTCCTCCTTGGTGGCCACTGAGCACATGGCTGTCCAGAGCATCAGGCCTCAAAGGTACAGCTGTGCCCACAGCACTGTGGCCCAGGGCCACCCTGCCAAGCTCTCCAACCCATCACTGGAGAGCTGGGAGTCCCGGTGTAACGTACTGGGTCCTCCCTGAGGGGTCCACAGGGCACGGCCTATGGGTGCTGAGAAAGGCTGTGGCTCTGGGAACCTCTCTGGCCCCTGCCTGAGGTTGTGGCCTGCCTGCCTGAAGTGGGGCCGTGTGTCCCACAGCATCCGGGAGCCTCCCTGTCATCGTGGCGGTGGTTCTGGTGCTCCTGGCAGTTGTGGTCACCCTGGCAGGCATCATCGTCTACCGCAAAGCCTGGAGCCGCATCCTGAGCAGGTGAGGGCGGCGGGGGCCGTGACAGGGCAGCAGGGGCCGTGGCGGAGGGCGGCGGGGGCCGTGGCGGAGGGCAGCGGGGGGCCGTGGCGGAGGGCGGCGGGGGCTGTGACGGAGGGTGGTAAGTGCTTCCCGTGCTCGGCTGCAGGGAAATGTCCCTGCTGCTGGAGGAAGGGCACCCAGCACGGGCCCACGGTGGGCGGCACGGACACCCAGGCTCCTCCATGCCCCAACGTCGTGACGCCCCCCAGCCTGAGCTGAGTTTGAAGGGCCTTCCTGGCTCCACTGGGCCGGTGCTGCTCTGGAATCTGCCATCCCCCGAGGCTAGGGCAGGGGATGGTTTTGGTGGCAGGTTGGGCTTGGAGCAAATCCAGAGAGGCCCGGTGGGGCCCCCACACCCTGGCCCAGCCCCATGAGCACCCCACCAGTTCCCTGCTGAGCCCCACGCAGCGGAGACCCCCACGGTGCAGGACACACTGGCCCCACAGCCTGCAAGCATCTCCCGCCCACCTGACTGGGGCCCCCAGGACATGGAGGGGTGTCCCTGCCTCTTCAGGGTCCGCCGCGTCTCCTGGGCCTGTCTGTCTCTCATGGCTGCGACCTCTCACCCTGCAGCCTCTCGGGTCAGCTGGAGCTGGGAGGGACCGACAGGGTGTGGTGCTGGGGCCCTGTGGCCGGACACTGACCACGTGCCCTGTGCTTCCTCCCCAGGAACGCGACTCCCAAGACCACCACGGGGCTCTCCAACCCCCTGTTTCACCAGGCTGCCAGCCGCATGCCGGCCAAGCAGGGGGCTCCGGCCCCAACCGGGGGCCCCCAAGAGCAGGTCCCCACCACGCACGCGGGCCAGCCCGCCAGACACCTGGCCTCCTCGGTGGCTCTGAAGAGGCCGCCCCCTGCTGTAAGCACCACCCCTGGCGGATTCGTGAGGCTGAAAGCAGTGTCCAGGCCCCGTCCTGTGACCCCAAGTGCAGCCCAAGGCCAGCAGAGCCCTTTCATTAACTTCACACGTGGGCTGGCAGTGGCCCCGAGGCCCAGAGCAGCTGCTATGGTCATCCTGCTGGGAACACTGAGGCTTTGGGAGTGGGTGCTTCATGGACCCCTTTGAGCCATGACAGAATCTGAGCTTGAACTTAAACTTGGGGCTCGGAGGCCAGGGAAGCTTCCTGGACTCAGCAGAGCCCGTCTGAGGACCGTGTCGAGAGGCAGATGCTCACCGGCCCGCAGCTCGGGGTCATGCCGCTGAGGGGAGGACTGGGGTGGGGCTGCACAGACCCCTCCGGCACACACAAGAGGCGGGAACCTCGGATCCTGGAGCTGGGGGTGCTGGAGGGGCACGGGGTGGGGTCCCAGCTCTGACCCCGGCTCTCGGCCCTATCTCCTCCAGCCTCCGGCCACTGTGTCCAGGCCACCCTTCCCAGTTCCTGTCTATGCCCAGCAGGCACCAAAGCAGGTAAGCCGTGGTGATTGGGCAGCCAAGCCGTCTGAGGGCGTCCAGGCCTTCCTGATGGGATTGGGGTCTGTGCACTTGCACTTTGGAAGTGTGGCCAGCAGTGTTTTCAGGGTCCCTCAGCTTCGGTGTGTCCCGTTGTTTCCTCGTGTGGATGAGGGCCGTGCACTGCTGGCAGGGGCAGCACTGGACACACCCTTCCCAGGACACAGCCCAGGCCTGGCCCCACGTGCAGCTTCGGTCACGGGTGATGTTGACAGGGCGCCTGGTTGGAGCAGCGTCCACAGATTTTTCCTTAGAAATCCCCTGTCTTCTTTTTATAGTTAGCAGATGTCTCGGGGAGATACCTTGAGACTCTTTGAACCTTAAACTTGGACCCACTAGTTTTGGCATCCATTGGTGAACATTGGCTGCAACAGTTGTTCTGGGCTGTTTGCATAATAGTGATTTTCTTTTTTTTTTTTTTTTTTGAGACGGAGTGTCGCTCTGTCGCCCAGGCTGGAGTGCAGTGGTACAATCTCAGCTCACTGCAAGCTCCGTCTCTCAGGTTCACGCCCTTCTCCTGCCTCAGCCTCCCGATGTAGCTGAGACTACAGGCGCCTGCCGCCATGCCCAGCTAAATTTTTATATATATATATATACACATATATATATTTATATACATATATATATACACACATATATATATACATATATATATATATACGTATATATACATATATATATATATATATATATATATTTTTTTTTAGTAGAGACGGAGTTTCACTGTGTTAGCCAAGATGGTCTTGATCTCCTGACCTCGTAATCTGCCTGCCTTGGCCTCCCAGAGTGCTGGGGTTACAGACGTGAGCCACCGCACCCAGCCCTAATAGTGATTTTTCTATTTCTCTCTTTCCTTTTTAACTTTTTATTTGAGCTAACTTCGGACTTACATGTGAGTTGCAGAAATAGTCCTAGAAGGGGTCTGGACAGGCAAAACGGGGGCCTGGAGGGGGCGGAGAAATTTCTGGCCAAGGAAGTGATGGTCACCAGGCATGGAGGGCGATGGGGCAGAGGCTACAGCAGGAACCACGCGTGGCGGGAGATGGGGCAGAGGCTACAGCAGGAACCACGCGTGGCAGGAGATGGGGCAGAGGCTGCAGCAGGAGCCAGGCGTGGCGGGAGATGGGGCAGAGGCTGCAGCAGAACTATGCAGGAGGGAAGTCACTCACTCTTCACTTGCATCGGCCCCCCTGGCTGCTCAGTGGGGTCCTTTGGAAACTGCTGAAAATTGCAAATGCTCAGCCCACCCAGGCTCCGTGCGACGCAGCCAGGAGTGAGCTCCACAGCTCTGTGTGGTGGACTTCCAGCCTCCCTACCCTGGGAAAGCTGACATGCAAAGAAACACGTGTTTTAGTGGTTAATTATTGGTCTTTGAGCTTCCAAAACCCCACATTCTGGCAGTTTAAGAGCTCTTCAGGCCAGGCGCATTGGCTCACGCCTGTAATCCCAGCACTTGGGAGGCTGGAGCGGGAGGATCACTTGAGCCCAGGAGTTCAAGACCAGCCTGGGCAACATAGGGAGACCCCATCTCTACAAAAAATAAAAAATTAGCTGGATGTGGTGGCTTGTGCCTGTAGTTCCAGCTACTCAGGAGGCTGAAGCAGGAGGATTGCTTGAACCCAGGAAGAGAGGCTGCAGTAAGCCAAAATCATGCCTCTGCACTCCAGCCTGGGTGACAGAGGGAGATCCTGACTCAAAAAAAAAAAAAAGGAAAAAAGTTCTTCAAGGATAATATGGGGGTTGGGTAGGGGATGTGGAAGGTGTGGCCGGAGCTGAACTGGGCAGATGGGCCCCGGATGGCGTTCGGCCACTGACGGGCTTTATTCTGTGGGCGGTGGTGGCCAGGAGGGTTTTTCTGTAGCGGGCTCAGTGGTGGTGGAGCCTGCAGGCCCCTGGGGGGCAGAGCGAGGCCTGTGGGGAGCTTCATTCCGGATCCAGGGAAGGTGATGTCCAGGTTAGGGCCGGGACTGCCTGGGGCACCCATGTCAGCTATGTCTGTTTCCCTCCCAGGTCATCAAGCCGACATTCGCGCCCCCAGCACCCCCAGTCAAACCCGGGGCTGGTGCGACCAAGCCTGGTCCAGCTGAGGTGAGGCCCCAGCACACACCAGGCGGAGTCCCCTGTGCGATGGACGGCATATGGCCTCCCCACAGGGCTGATGGTGGCACTGCTCTGGAGCGGTGGAGTTTTCTCCTAATTATCTGTGGATAAACTTGGTGACTGTCTGAAATAAAAGGGAAGGGCATCGGCGGTGGGTGTACTGTGACGTCTGTGCTGCCATCAGGGGGCTTCTCAGCAGACGCTGACCCCGGCTGTCAAGGTGCCTGACTTTCCCCCAGTGACCGCAGGGAAGGACGTCTGGGCCTCCGTGCGCCGTATCTACTGCGGCTGCCACACTTGCCATCGTGTGGATGGGCTATGTTGTTGTTGGATGAATCAAGAATCCACATTTTAAGAAATGTTAAAGGAAGTAAAATTGAGTTGTACCCTTTATATGCCTTTTATAGCAGGTAGTTTTTCAACACCATTTATCTTTTCCTCCTTCCAGAGTGCTGTTGGCCCAAAGGTTGCCCTGAAGCCCCCCATCCAGAGGAAGAAAGGGGCCGGAGCTCCCACTGCACCCTAGGGAGGCACCTGTGCCTGTGTGGAAATTTGGAGAAGTTGCAGCGGAAAAACCATGCCTTCCAGCATTCCAGGGTCCAGCTAGCGCCGCTCGGCTCCAGACCCTGACTTTGCAGGCTCAGCTGCTGTTCTGACCTCAGGAATGCATCCACCTGAGAGGCTCCTGCTCTCAGGCCCTCAGCCACTCCCTTCTCCCCGCCTTGGCCCCGCGTAGCCCCAGCTGTCTGCAGGCACCAGGCTGGGATGAGCTGTGTGCCTGTGGGTGCATGTGTGTGTGTGTGTGTCTCCAGGTGGCCACTGGTCTCCCCGTGTTCAGGAGGCCACCTACACAGCCCCTTCCGGCCACACCTGCCCCAGCTCTGGGGCCTGCTGAGTGGCTGCCCTGGGTACCCAGTTCCAGGCGGCGCAGATGTGGGGTATCCCCAGAAAGACTCCATCCCAGGACCACGTTCCCCTGGGTGCCCTTCGAGAGGGTGTCAGGGAGCGGACTGCACCCCAAGCTCCTGACTGCAAGTCCCCTGATCGTGGGGCCTGTTTCCCATGGGATTCAAGAGGGACAGCCCCAGCTTCCTGTGTGTTTAAGCTTAGGAAGCGCCTTTAGGGAAAGGGCTGCTTGGGAGTCAGCTGTCTTGTCTGGTTTTCTTGAGACCGCAGATGTGTGTTCAGCAGGGCTGAAAGCTTTTATTCTTTAATAATGAGAAATGTATATTTTACTAATAAATTATTGACCGAGTTCTGCAGATGCTTGTTGGATCAGCGGGTAAGGGTGGCGGGTTTCAGTTCACGAGATACAAGGGTCGGCGCTTGGTAAAATGTTCTCCCTGGATTTCTCAGGCCCTCCCCAGCGGAACTAAGCAGTCCCGCCCCTCCCGCGGGCAGACGATCGGATCCCGGAACCCGCGCCCGAGGCGACTTCGCTACGATGCACGGAGGAGCCCGCCCCGCCCCCGCCCCGCCCTGCCCCGCCCCGCCCCGCCCCGTCTCCCGGCAACGGCCGCGCCCCGCCCATTCCGTCTCGTCTCCCGGCAACGGCCCCGCCTCTTCCGGCCCCATCCCCTAGTCCGGGCCGCGTCCCCGCACGTCACCCGCCATGCTGGGCTCGCACCCAGCCGCGCGCGGCCTCCACGCCTGGCTGAACGCGCTCCCGCTCAGCCACCCACGCGCCGCCTGGCCCGGGACCTCAGCGGCGACGGTGGGCGCGCGTCCGCGAAGTGGAGTCCGAGGGGCCCCCGCGACCTGGGCCTGCGCCCTCGGCCCAGGAGAAGCGGCGAATGGCCCGCGGCGCCCTCCCCACCGCTCGCTGACCTCCCCAGAGTCTGGGGCTGCGAACCCCGCTTCGCCTTTGCTGCATCGGACTCAGCCTTTCGGATCTGTAGGATCCGGGACTCCAGTGACCGACCACAGGGCAGGGCTCGCAGCCCACACGCGCCGCAGTACCCAGCCCGATGCGCACGTTTCCTGTGGGCACCCCTGGGAGCGTCCCCTGGTGCCAGGCTGGCGCGCTGGCCTCTGAGGAGGTGGCTTCTGCTCTAGGCACCTGGGCAGCACGTCTGAGTGGGCGCCCACGGGGCGGAGGCTGTTAGACGCATCTGGTGCTGCACCGAGGAGGCCTGACATTGGCCATCGACGTCCCCCCAGCCTGTGGCCAAGCCCCTAACCCCATGGGTGCTGCCTCCGGGTGGTTCCTCCGACGAGAGTCCTGAGCTGATAGCGCCCATTCGTCTCGCAGGCCTGCCAAGCCTCCAGCTTCCTTCACGAAGAATGAGAGCGTTCCGGAGGGGACAGGCCACTGTACTTGCAGGGGTGGGTCCCTGTCTCTCAAGCCCTCCAACCGCCCATACCTCCCTCCCTCCCAGTCTCCCCAGCCTCCATCGGCCACCCCATTTCCTCGACAGTTGGATTCAAGGCTGGTGTCTGCCTTGTAGTGGGGACCCAGCCACCAGGCGCCAGAGCAGCCAGACCCCGGGGTCCAGCAGCTACTGGAGGACAAGGAGCAGGCGCTGTCCTTTCCGCAGGAGACAGGGTACAGGCGACCTGGCGCCCTTGTTGCCTGGACACCCTGTGGCCGAAGGACTGGGAAACAGAGGGCCTGTGCCGAGCCTTGCAGAGAGGGCATGGCCTTCGTTTTCTCCAGCCCTCCCCAAAATGTAGACATTTGCTGAGTACCTATGGGCACCAGCTCTTATCACCTGGGGGTGCTGGCTGGCAAGTCTGCTGGCTGTCCTCCAGCCAGAGCCGAGCCCCTTCTGGCATCCCCAAATGCACAGAAGACAGCCAGAGAGGCAGGGTCCTGGGCAGCACCTTCCCAGCCCGAAACTCCACACGAGCACTTAGATATGCAGTGCACACCTGGCTCTCTGCACACACCTGGTTCTCAACAGATACCTGGCTCTCCTTGCACACCTGGCTCTCAGTGCACACGCGGTTC
Organism: Macaca thibetana thibetana; assembly: GCF_024542745.1. Lineage (NCBI taxonomy): Eukaryota > Metazoa > Chordata > Mammalia > Primates > Cercopithecidae > Macaca > Macaca thibetana. The sequence goes on along the minus strand of NC_065586.1, from coordinate 129,386,637 downwards.
TGCAGTGCACACCTGGTTCTCTGGATACCTAGTTCTCAGTGCACACCTTTCAGTGCACACCTGACTCCTCAATGCACACCTGGTTCTCAGCGCATACCCAGCTCTGTGGTGTAAACCAGGCTTGACAGGCTCTGTGGGCCCATGCCTGCCTCTGCAGGTGCACATCTGGCTCTTTGACCAGGAGTCTCCAGTTTTCCTGCATGCAGGAAGCACCTTGCCATACCTGCCTCCCCCAGCTCCAGCCATCAGGACCCTTAAGGGATGCTGGATGGGAGCCCTGGCTCCACACAGACGTTCACTCTAGGCCTGCTGGGCAGTGCACGGCCGCATCGGGAAGAATCCCTTTCACCCCAGGCACCTGCCTCGGGCATGGTGGCCACAGGAGAGGGCTGCTGACTGCCTCCTAAACCTTCCCACACTGGAAGCACAGTCCCAGCCAGTCTCCAGCAGCAAACAACGTGACTTCCACTGGATTTGGAAAACCTGAGCTGCCTCAAATGACGTTTCCGGGAAGCCCAGGAGTGACAGCCACCTATGGACAGAGCTGGGTGGCAAGGGGCAAGCCAGCACTCAGTAGACCCAGCCGGACCAGGGCCCCCTTGTGGACTGAACGCCACTCGCTGGTCATCCCCACAGCGTCCCTTGCTCAGAGACAAACTCCAAAGGGAAGGGTGGCCTCGGCCTTCATGTGAGGAGCACGGCCCCGGGTGCTGGGCCTCTGCCAGAGGACACTGGAGGTGCCTGCTCTTCACGGCCCAGGCCACTCACTGCCCCTGCCGGGGGTCCCTGCTGACTCCTCCAGGGCATCCATCTGACCCCGTGCTGTGCAACAGCTAAGCCAGGACACTCCGTGGAGTCTCCTTAAACTGCAGCCTGAGCTGCTTTCCCTCTGGTGTCATAATGAGCCTGAGCTGCTTTCCCTCTGGTGTCATAATGCAGCTGTGATTCCCGCTGCCACACGTGGGCCATGGAGGCCGTGGCTGGGAAGTCAGCAGCTTCACTTCTGGCACCACTTCCTCTCTGTCAGGCTGCGTCAATCTGAAGCCACAAAATGACGCCACTTTCCTGCCTCCTCCAGAAAACAGCTCATCCAGATCTGAGCACCCGCCACGAACTGTGAGATGATATCATTTCCGAGAGCCCCTTTGACCCCGAGACCCTTGGGCACAGCCTGCACACCTGCCCCACACACTCTGTCCTGCGTCCTGGGCCCCTGTCTTGAGGTTCTGCCCTCCCCGGTGCCCTTGGGCCAAGGGCTCAGTCCCCTGCAGGGTCTCAGGAAGGAACTTCAGGGCCACAAACCTCAGGAGGGTTTCAAAGCCGCCTCCTGAGGCGAAGGCAGCTGAAAGCAGCCGCTTCCCCCTGAGTCAGAAGGCAAGGCCCCTCCCCCTGCATGGACGGCCACTGCACGGCCCCCTCCACCCAGTGTCCCTGCAGTGCACAGGCTGAGAGGGCGGCTTCCCAAAGACTGGCCCGGTCAGGTGTGGTCAGCTACTCGGAGCCGCCTGTTCCCAGACCCCTTCTGGAAGCCAGGCCAGGGCTGCCTCTAGGAAGGGGCCATTCCCAGAGAGCAGCCCCTCCGTGCCACAGTGGGCTGGGGAGGGGCCACGGTGGGTGCCAGCCCCCAGGGTCCGCCACTTCCCCACTGTCAGGGGGACTCTTGGTCCTGGATCTGGAGTCCGGGTCATGCTGAGTCATGAAGGTGGCGGCTCAAGCAGTGCTCCTGGAATCAGGAGCAGGGAGACTCAGGTTTCCCAGTCACTGCAGTGACCCCTCAGAGACAGGGCTCCCACAGCACAGATTTCAGCAGGTCCTGCCGCTGGGGCTGGGCAGGAAGTGCTGGGGAAGGGCCTGGCTGAGAAGCCCGAGCCAGCCCAGGCCCAGGCAACTTCCGTCGGGAGTGGTGGCAGCGCCAGACCCCGCTCTGCCACCCCAGGTAGTGACAGCACAGGCCACTGCTCAGCTCCAGGTGCCCCCACACGCTCATGCACACACAAACAGGGCTGCCTGCCACCTGCGAGGAGCCTGCTCTCTCCGGGCACCCAAAAGCAGGCGCTAGGCCAGAGACACACCACGGTCAGAAAGGCAGGTATCAGGAGCCAGCAGGCGCTTGGTGCCTGGAGGCCACAGCCCAGACACCCACAGGCAGGGCCAGCTCACCCTCGGGAAGACAGGAGGCCCTCGGCAGGGTTCCCGGGGTGACCAGGGCCCTGGCGGCCTGAGGCTGGTGGAGCATGTTGAAGCCAGGAACCCTCTCAAGGGAGTGTGGATTCCATCCTGGCTGGAGGAGAGGTTGTCAGGGCAGGGCTGGCCCTTGGGAGGCGCCACAACCCCTGTGCAGGGTACCCCAACTGGGGAGAAGCCACCAGGCCACGCTGGAGTGGGAGCCAGGCCCTCAGCACCAGGTCCCCGCAGCATCTGCTGTGCCCACCCCTGTAGGGTGCTGAATCCTGGCCCCTCCCAGCTCTGGGTGAGTGGTGGGCAGGCGCTGCTTCTCTCCATCCTCACCTGGCCTTGCCCTTGGCCAGCAAAGACCCCAGAGGGGAATGAGACCTTTGGGAGCTCCCTGGAATCAGGGGTTCTGAGCACTTGTGCTGGAACCTTGGGTGGCCAAGACGCCGCTTGACTTTCAAGTCCTGTCCTCCAGCGCCTGCACCTGGTCCTCTCCCTGCCGACGCGGCCAGCTAGAAAGCGTGCGCCCTCCAGTGGGAAGGAGAGCAAGGAGTAAAACGTCCTGCCAGGGAGTGGGGAAGGTCAGGAAATTAGGAGGAATGTCGGGCGGCCGCAGAGATGTAGGAGCACAGGCCCCAGGGTGGGGGGTGGGGAGCCGTGAGGGGCCTGGAGGGAGCAGGGCAGGTGGAGAGGAGCTTTCCCAGGTGGAACTGGCAGGAAAAGCCCGAGGCCTCCCAGAAGGAGCCGGTTTTTAGAATTCCAGGACTCGGGAGGAAACCGCAGGACGGGGGCTCCCTTCGGGGCGGTCAGCATGTTTCTCAGCGGGACGGTGGATGTGGGTGCCCCTCATGTCACCTGGCGTTTATTTTTGCATGTGTGAAATATAACAACAATTTTAAAGGGAAAACACCCTAGGGTGCACACACGTTGTAAAAATGGGAACGGATGGTCCGAAACTTGCTGCTGAATGATGTGCTGTCATGAAATTTACTTCAAAAACTTTCCCTCACACAAAGTACGATCTTGGGTAGATGAAGGAGAAAAAAAGTAAAAATGCATTTTAAAAATCTATTAAAGCTTCTTCTTTTTTTTTTTTTTTTGAGACAGAGTCTTGCTCTGTCGCCCAGGCTGGAGTGCGGTGGCGGGATCTCGGCTCACTGCAAGCTCCGCCTCCCGGGTTCATGCCATTCTCCTGCCTCAGCCTCCCGAGTAGCTGGGACTACAGGCACCTGCCACTACGCCCGGCTAATTTTTGTATTTTAGTAGAGACGGGGATTCACCGTGTTGGCTAGGCTGCTCTCAAACTCCTGACCTCAGGTGATCCACCCACCTCAGCCTTCCAAAGTGCTGGGATTATAGGCGTAAGCCACTGTGCCTGGCATAATTCTTTTCATTTTTTGTAGCAATGGGGTCTCACCATGTTGCCCAGGCTGGTCTTGAACTCCTGGGCTCAAGCAATCCTGCCTCAGCCTCCCACAGTGCTGGGATTACAGGAATGAGCCAGTGCGTCCGGCCACAAAGCTTCTTTAGATCAAGCTGTAAATAACTTCAAATAGTAAATCAGCAGAGCAGAGACAACTGACTGAAATTATTACCAATGAAAGCACAAAGGAGTAAGCAGGGGAGAGGGGAGCTGGCGTGGAGTCCAGGCTCAGAGCACCCCACAAGTGTGCAGGAACTGGGCTGGACAGGAACTGGCATGATCCACAGTGATTGCCTTTGTTGGCAAAACTTTCTTTTCTGCAGTGCTGGCAATTCTCCGTCATAACAATGTATCGTTTTACCAGCAGGAATAAGTGGAAACGATGGCTGTTTAAAGCTTGCTGGAGAGAGGCAGCGGCAAAGCTCTGCTGCTCCTTCTGCCCATATTTCTGGAGCCTGTTTACAGTTGTATCCTCGCCTCTCACAGACTCTGAGAAGGACAGATATGTTTAAAGTATAGATATAACTTCCTCGAAGAACCACTGAAGCCTGAGCGCGGCGGCTGACGCCTGTAAGCCCAGCAATTTGAGAGGCCGAGGCGGGCGGATCACCTGAGCTCAGGAGTTCAAGACCAGCCTGGGCATCATAGCAAAATCCCGTCTCTACAAAAATTACAAAAATTGGCCTGGCGTGGTGCCTGTAGTCCCACCTACTTGGGAGGATGAGGTGGGAGGATCGCTGGAGCCTGGGAGGTCGAGGCTGCAGTGAGTCGAGACTGCACCATTGTACTCCAGCCTGGGCCACAGACCCTGAAATAAAGAAAAGCTGTGGACGTGGCTGAATCATGTGCACTGCTGACCCCCCCAGCGTGGGGGCCTCACCCCACCATCCACGTGACGCCCTCACCAGGAAAAACAGAACCACCTGACCAGGGAGGGTTGACGGGGGTGTCCAGAGGCCAGAGTGCCCCAGCAGGGTGGCCCCCTCCCCATCTGTCCCTGGGGGTCTTTGTCTCCTTCTGTGCTGAACTCCATCCTCCAACAGCTCCCCGTGGCTGCCCGAGCAGGGGTGGCGGGGTGTCAAGGAGGGTGGGCGGTGGGACCACGGGGCAGAGAGGCTGTGCATCCTGGGATCCTGGGCAGTCCCACCCTCGCCCTGGGTGGCCACCAAGCAGTGCCGGCAGCTGGACCTGGGTGCAGAGTGTGGAGCCAAGTTCACCTGCCTTCTTGTGGCTCCCAGAGGAACAGACAGACACCCAACTGAGGCCAAGAACGCAGACACCCAACCGAGGCCAAGAACGCACAGAGACTCAACTGAGGACAAGAACGCACAGAGACCCACCCGAGGCCAGCCTAACTGGGGCTGCTGAGGGTCGGCCCCGGCATCGGCTCAGGGCACCAAGGACCCAAGGAGGCTGAGCAGGTGCCGCAGCCGCTTATCGGGGGTTGGAGGTGGAAGGGCCCTCCTCAGCCTGGGGGAGCTCAGCCCTGTCCTCAGTGAGAAAGACCCCCGTCCCCCAGGATTGGACGGCAGTGACCGCACAGGGGCCTGAGACCCGGGGCTAGGACCTGGGCTGAGTGTGGGGTCCAGACCCAGGTGGTAGAGAAAGGGGTAGGCTCTGCAAGTGAGTGTGTGCATGTAGTATGCTGTGTGTGTGGGTGTGTGTGTGTGTAGTGCTGTACACATCATGTGATGTGTATATGTGTGTGGTGTGTGGGATAGGTACATATGTGGTGTGTACATGTGTGGGGTGTGTATATGTGGTGTGTGTGGTGTGGGGTGTGTATATATAGGTGGTGTGTACATGTGTGGTGTGTGGGGTGTGTATATATGTGTGGCATGTACGTGTGGTGTGTGTGTTGGGTGGTACGTGTGCACGTGAGACAGAGGGGGTCCAGCCCGGTGGCCCCAGCTCCTGGCCAGGTGCTCCCAGGGAGGGGACAGAGGCTCCGGACAAGGCAGCTTTGGCCCCTTCCGCCTGCTGTGGCCTTGGAGGGCAGAGGAAAGTTCTCATGCCCAGCGAGTCCTCCTGATATGTGGGTGTGCACAGGAGAGGAGAAAGAAAATATCAAGAAGCCGTGATTATCTCCTCTGAGGGAGTCACAGACACGCAGCCTTGAAACGCCGGCCCTGAGCTTGGGGCAGGGCTCTCCCAGGGCCAGGGGTTAACTCTTTGCCTCCCTCTCCCACCAGGGGCTGGGGGCTGCCTACGGTGGCTCAGCTGAGCCCCCAGCCCACCAGCCCCTTGAGACCATCCCAGACCCTGCCAGGGACCATGCGGTGATCAGCCTCTGGGCACAGGCCCGGCCCTCCATCTCCCATACAGCCGGCCTGGAGCACAGATCCCAGGGCCTGGCCCCCGAGGGGACATCCCATGGGGGCCCAGGGCCTCAGGAGCCTCAGGGCCCGGCCACTTGGCTGCACTGCCCTCCACACATGACGTGGGGCAACCCCACCAGGCTTCAGGTCTCACGCTGACCTGGATCCCGGGAGCCCCCTGAAGACAGACGAACGGACCTGGGGTCTTGTCACTGCTCCAAGCTCATGTCCTCTCCACAAACTGGGGGTGGGGCCACCAGATGCAGCAAGTAAAAGTTCAAGACACACAGTTAATTCAAATGTTAGCTAAACAATGAAAACTTACAGTGTAAATGCGTCCTAAATATTTCATGGGACATATTTATCCTAAGAAATGGTCCATGTTCATCCGAGATGCAGGTCTGACTCTGTGCCCCATGTTATTCTGGCCAGGGCATCTCGGGGTCAGCCGACCACCGCAGAGCGGGCAACCCCACGGCTCCGCCGCACAGCCCCAAGTTTTATTTCTATTTTATTTATTTTGTGTGGAATGAACAGTCTCAAGTGTACAAGCCCAGGGTTCTGGCAAATGCGCCCGGCATGTAACCACCTCCTCCTCAGGCCACAGAACATTCTGCTGGGGGCCCTGTCAGCCCCTGTGGTTTGGCCTGCTCTGGGGAGGCCCGAGACCCTGTGTGTCTGCTTCTTTCATGCACAGTCGTCATGATTTTTTATCCATTTCTCTGTGGATGAAGGGGACTTGGGGACTTGGAGTGGTTCCTATTTGAAGACCTTCTTCTTCTCTCTTTTTTTTAATACGGAGTTTTGCTCTTGTTGGCCAGACTGGAGTGCAATGGCGTGATCCCAGCTCACTGCAACCTCTGCCTCCCAGTTTCGAGCGATTCTCCTGCCCCAGCCTCCTGAGTAGCTGGGATTACAGGGGCCCACCACCACGCCTGGCTAATTTTGTGTTTCTGGTAGAGACGGGATTTCTCCATATTGGTTAGGCTGTCAGGCTGGTCTTGAACTCCCACCCTCAGGTGATCTGCCCGCCTCAGCCTCCCAAAGTGCTGGGATTACAGGCATGAGCCACTGTGCCCGGCCATAATTTTTGTGCTTTCAGTAGAGTCGGGGTTTCATTATGTTGGCCAGGCTGGTCTCGAACTCTTGACCTCAGTTGATCCACCCTCCTCAGCCTCCCAGAGTGCTGGAATTATAGGCATGAGCCTTTCCCGGCCTTTTTTTTTTTTTTTTTTTTTTTTTTTTTTTTTTAAGACAGGGTCTCGCCGTCACACAGGCTGGAGTGCAGTGGCACCATCACAGCTCATGCACCCTCAAACTCCTGGGTCAGGTGATCCTCCTGCTTTAGCATCTCGAGTAGCTAGGACCACGGGTGCATCCACCACACACACCTAGTTTATTTTTAAATTTTTTGTAGGGACAAGGTCTCACCATGTTTCCCAGGCTGGTCTCAAACTCTTGGGCTCAGTTGATCCTCCTGCCTCGGACTCGCAAAGTGTTGGGATTACAGGCATAAGCCACCCACCGAACCCGGCCCAGAACATTCTTACTGAAGTCTTTCTGGGGATGGATGATTTCATTCCTCTTTGCAAATGCTTAGGAGTGGAACTGACAGGTCACACGGTGGACACAGGTTTCATTTGTAAGACTCTGCCCATCTCCCAGGGAACTCTACTATTTCCAGCACCTCCTTTGACAGGTGGGGAAACTGAGTCTAGGAGCGGTCAGCTTTGCTCTAGGCCTCGGCTGCTTCTCTAGGGTAGCCACTGACATTGCCTGGCCTGCAACTCAGGGGTCAGTGGGGTCAGCACATAACCTGAGGGTCAGCACATAATCCCTGACTCCTGGGACAGTGGCCTTGGGGGCTGGGGGCTGCAGGGCAGGGTCAGGAGCAGGGTGGGCTGGGGTGCAGGGAGGGATGGGGTGCTAGGCCAGGACAGGGTGCAGGGAGGGTCAGGGTGCAGGGTGGGCCGGGGTGCAGGGCAGGCTGGGTTGCAGAGCGGGGCAGGGTGGGGTGCAGGGCGGGACAGGGCGGGATGAGGTGCTGGGCTGCTGGGCAGGGTGGGGCCCAGCCTCAGGCTGTGGCCAGTGTAGACTGAGGTCTCCACGTGCCATGCAGGGGGAGCAGGCCACCCTCTTTGGGAACTTCAGCAGGGAGAGTACACCAAGGGTTAACAGTGGGCTGCCTTTGGCCAGAGACAGCTGCAGGGATACCCCCGCCACCCGCCCTCCACCAGGCCCCACAAGGAATGGAATGGAGGGAGTGGAGCCGCCTGAAGGCCACCCGTTATCACCGCCAGCTCTGTGCCAAGCACGTCCGCCAGACCCACAGGATCCTTTCTGTCTCTGGTGGAGGGAGGGAGGGCGGGAGGCCAGTGTGTTTGGTGTGGAGGGGCTGCTGTTGGGGTCTGAGGTGCCAGGGAGTGTCTGGACCCAGCAGCAGGGCCCCTGCCCGGGAGGCCATCCTGACCCTGCAGATGTGAGAAGGACCAGGACACCGTCCCCGGCTGGTCCTGGCCGGACTGCTGGGGCCTTCTTGGGGTGGGTGGTACAGCAGGAGGCCCCGGGATGGTGGGAAGGATGCCCGGGTTGGGGGGTCCTCTGCTTTCAGGCCTTTCCACCCTTTGCTCCTGCAAAACCCCAGCAGGAGGTCCCCAGGATAGGTGGGAGCCAGGCTGTGCGGCCTCCAGTGGGTGAGGTGGGGCCGCCCCCACGGACCCCGTGCTCCTGCTCAGACTGGGTTTCACTCAAAGCACTGGGGAGCCACAGGGAGCTCAGAATGGGGGCAGGTGTGGGGCGCCCCTGTGGGAGAGCCTGGGGTCCACCTGTGGGTTCTCCCTTGGCCCTCAGGGGTTGGGGTTTACCCTGAGTCCCTCCCTTCACCTCACAGAACCCCCTGAGGGGTCTCAGGACCTCTAGGGCTCGTGGCCAGGATGGCCAGGCGGCACTGAAACCTGGTGCCTTGGCAGCCTGCCCCTCTGATCAGCTCCACCTGGTAGCCCGAGCCCAAGACAGCATCCAGCACCTCACTGCCTGGCCACAGCCTTCCGTGGGTCCCTGAGGCCTGGGGGGAAACGGGGGGGTCTGGGCCCCCACACAGTTGTCACCTCCGCTCCCAGGCTGCAGCCAATGGGGCGGCAGGAAGACGGGCCCTGGGCTCCTCCACCTGCAGAGGCAGCCGCGGGGCGACCGTCCTCACACCTGTGTGCAAGTCCGACCCTCCGGTCCCCGGATGCCCCTTTAAACCTGTGCGGATGTTTAAAGTGCTTTCTCGTCAGCCGCTGTGGGTTTATAATCCGGAAAACAGTTAGGAAAACAAAGTGAAGAACTGGACGATGCCCTAGAATAGCCCAGGGCCTTCCTGCTGTCTCTGTCTCTGTGTGTCTCTGTCTCCTTGTCTCTGTGTCTGTCTCTCGGTCTCTGTCTCCCCACTGTCTCTGTCCATCTCTGTCCATGTCTCTCTCTTTGTCTCTCTGTGTCTCTCTGTGTCTGTGTGTGTCTCTCTGTCTCTGTCCCTCTACGTCTATGTCTCTCTGTGTGTGTTTGTCTCTGTCTCTGTCTCTGTCTGTGTCTATCTCTGTCTCTGTGTCTCTGTGTGTCTCTCTGTCTCTGTCTCTCTGTGTCTCTGTGTGTGTGTCTCTCTGCCTCTGTCTCTCTGGGTCTCTCTCTGGGTCTGCTGGTCTCTGTCTCTGTCTCTCTGGGTCCTCTCTGTCTCTGTCTCTCTGTGTGTCTCTCTCTGTCTCTGTCTCTCTGTCTCTGTCTCTCTCTCTGTCTCTCTGTCTCTGTCTCTCTGTGTGTCTCTCTGTCTCTGTCTCTCTGTCTCTGTGTCTGTCTCTCTCTCTGTCTCTCTGTCTCTGTGTCTCTGTGTCTCTCTGTCTCTCTGTCTCTGCCTCTCTCCTCCTTCCCCCCGAGGAGAACCGAGGCCAGGAGCCCAGAGTCAGGGCTGGCCTCGTGTGCTTCCCAGAAGCTGCTGGGCAGCTGTAAACGGGAAGGGCTGAAGCCAGGTGGAGGCTCAGGATGGGGGCTCTGCAGGGGCCTTTTGGGCCCAGGCCCCCGAAGTGTGATGCTGGGGCTTTCTGGGTAAGGTTCTAGGTGTCCTGAGGAGTGGGGCCCCTCCCCTGCTAGCGCCCTCAAGGACCCTTCCTCGGATCTGCGGACCTCATGGGGGTGGGGGACCATGGGTGTGTGTGAGTGTGGGTGAGCCTGAGTGTGTGAATTGTGTGTGTGTGTGAGTGCGGATGTGAATGTGCCTGCAGGAGTGAGTGTGATGAGCCCGAGTGTGTGAATTGTGAGTGTGAGTGCGGATGTGAGTGTGCCTGCAGGAGTGAGTGTGATGAGTGTGAGTGTGTGAATTGTGTGTGTGTGAGTGCGGATGTGAGTGTGCCTGCAGGAGTGAGTGTGATGAGTGTGAGTGTGTTTGTGTGAATTGTGTATGTGTGTGTGAGTGCGGATGTGAGTGTGCCTGCAGGAGTGAGTGTGATGAGTCTGAGTGTGTGTGTGTGAATTGTGTGTGTGTGTGTGTGTGAGTGCGGATGTGAGTGTGCCTGCAGGAGTGAGTGTGATGAGTCTGAGTGTGTTTGTGTGAATTGTGTATGTGTGTGTGAGTGCGGATGTGAGTGTGCCTGCAGGAGTGTGATGAGTCTGAGTGTGTTTGAATTGTGTATGTGAGTGTGAGTGCGGATGTGAATGTGCCTGCAGGAGTGTGATGAGTCTGAGTGTGAGTGTGTGAATTGTGTGTGTGTGTGAGTGCAGATGTGAGTGTGCCTGCAGGAGTGAGTGTGATGAGTCTGAGTGTGTTTGTGTGAATTGTGTGTGTGTGTGTGAGTGCGGATGTGAGTGTGCCTGCAGGAGTGAGTGTGATGAGTCTGAGTGTGTGTGAATTGTGTATGTGTGTGTGTGTGAGTGCGGATGTGAGTGTGCCTGCAGGAGTGAGTGTGATGAGTCTGAGTGTGTTTGTGTGAATTGTGTATGTGTGTGTGAGTGCGGATGTGAGTGTGCCTGCAGGAGTGTGATGAGTCTGAGTGTGTTTGAATTGTGTATGTGAGTGTGAGTGCGGATGTGAATGTGCCTGCAGGAGTGTGATGAGTCTGAGTGTGAGTGTGTGAATTGTGTGTGTGTGTGAGTGCAGATGTGAGTGTGCCTGCAGGAGTGAGTGTGATGAGTCTGAGTGTGTTTGTGTGAATTGTGTGTGTGAGTGTGAGTGCGGATGTGAACGTGCCTGCAGGAGTGAGTGTGATGAGTCTGAGTGTGAGTGAATTGTGTGTGTGAGTGCGGATGTGAGTGTGCCTGCAGGAGTGAGTGTGATGAGTCTGAGTGTGTGTGAATTGTGTATGTGTGAGTGCGGATGTGAATGTGCCTGCAGGAGTGAGTGTGGCGAGCCTGAGTGTGTGAATTGTGTATGTGTGTGTGAGTGTGGATGTGAGTGTGCCTGCAGGAGTGTGATGAGTCTGAGTGTGTTTGTGTGAATTGTGTATGTGAGTGTGAGTGCAGATGTGAATGTGCCTGCAGAAGTGTGATGAGTCTGAGTGTGTTTGAGTGTGTGAATTGTGTATGTGTGTGTGAGTGCGGATGTGAATGTGCCTGCAGGAGTGAGTGTGATGAGTCTGAGTGTGTTTGAGTGTGTGAATTGTGTATGTGTGAGTGCGGATGTGAATGTGCCTGCAGGAGTGAGTGTGATGAGTCTGTGTTTGTGTGAATTGTTAGTGAGTGCGGATGTGAGTGTGCCTGCAGGAGTGTGATGAGTCTGAGTGTGTTTGTGTGAATTGTGTGTGTGTGTGAGTGCAGATGTGAGTGTGCCTGCAGGAATGAGTGTGATGAGTCTGAGTGTGTGTGAATTGTGTATGTGTGTGTGAGTGCGGATGTGAGTGTGCGAATTGTGTATGTGTGTGTGTGTGAGTGCGGATGTGAATGTGCCTGCAGAAGTGAGTGTGATGAGTCTGAGTGTGTTTGTGTGAATTGTGTATGTGTGTGTGAGTGCGGATGTGAATGTGCCTGCAGGAGTGTGTGTGGTGAGCCTGAGTGTGAGCATGTGTGTGTCTGAGCTCCACGTTCCCTCCTTCCCCAGAAGGCAGCCCTCAGCCTGCCAGCAGGTGGATGGAGCCCAGCAGCCCCCCCGGTGCCCACTCTGGGCCTCGTTGTGGGAGCCCAGCCCTGAGCAGGGCCTGTCCCCAGCCCCGTGCCCCCACCAGGAGGGCTTGTGACCGACTGCTGTGCTCACTCGCACCCCTCGGTGGCCATCGCTGGTCGTGAGAATCACCATGTGCCTGCAGGTCAACAGTTTGCGCAAGGTGGGGGCAGAGGCTACTCCCGCGGGGGGTCTGCAGAGCGGTCCGGCAGGCAGCTGGGTCACCATCCATCGTCCATCGTCCCCCTGGTCCCTATGGCTCCTCCTGCCCAGCAGGGCCCACGTGTCCTTCCCCAGACGGGGGTCTTGGCCACCTCAGGGGCCATCAGGAGGGCGCTGGACAGTCTTGCAGCCCCACCTGGCCCCTGTGCCCCCCTGTGCCCCTACCCCACCGCGGGCTCTGGCTTTGTCCACTCAGGTGACAGGAGATTCTCGCGCACAACAGCCAAGCCCTGCCGCACCTGGGGGTGTGTGGGCTCATTGTGTGCGTGTCTCTCTGTGTGTGTCTGTGTGTGTCTCTGTGTACATCTGTGCCTGCGTCTGTGTCTCTGTGTCTGTGTCTACGTGTGTGTGTGTGTCTACGTGTGTGTGTGTCTATGTGTGTGTCTGTGTGTGTCTACGTGTGTGTGTCTGTGTGTCTACGTGTGTGTGTGTCTATGTGTGTGTGTCTGTGTGTGTCTACGTGTGTGTGTCTGTGTGTCTACGTGTGTGTGTGTCTATGTGTGTGTCTGTGTGTGTCTACGTGTGTGTGTCTGTGTGTCTACGTGTGTGTGTGTCTATGTGTGTGTCTGTGTGTGTCTACGTGTGTGTGTCTGTGTGTCTACGTGTGTGTGTGTCTATGTGTGTGTCTCTGTGTCTGCGTCTACGTGTGTGTGTCTGTGTGTCTACATGTCTGTGTCTATGTGTGTCTGTGTCTGCGTCTACGTGTGTGTGTCTGTGTGTCTACGTGTCTGTGTCTCTATGTGTGTCTGTGTCTGCGTCTACGTGTGTGTGTCTGTGTGTCTACATGTCTGTGTCTATGTGTGTCTATGTGCGTCTACGTGTGTCTGTGTGTCTACGTGTGTGTGTCTGTGTGTCTACGTGTCTGTGTCTCTATGTGTCTCTGTGCCTGCGTCTACGTGTGTGTGTCTGTGTGTCTACGTGTCTGTGTCTCTGTGTGTGTCTATCTGTGTCTACGTGTGTGTGTCTGTGTCTCTGTCTAGATGTCTGTCCCTATGTGTGTCTATGTGTGTCTGTGTGTCTACGTGTGTGTATGTGCCTACATGTCTGTGTCTGTGTGTCTATGTGTGTCTGTGTGTGTCTACGTGTGTCTGTGGGGGTCTCTGTGTGTCTCTGCCACATGTGGGTGCTGCGGGGGGTCAGTTCTGAGACTCTGGCCCTACAGATCACAGGGGCTGGAGCCAGGCGCCTACATGGGCCTGCCCAGCGACATTGAGTCTCCTCGAGGACACGGTCACTGCAGAGGCCTTCGAGGCCTCAGCCTTGCTCCTTCGCCAGCCTCCACTTGCCTACGTCCTGGGGAGAGGCCACTGGCTGCGGTTCAGAAGCCCCGTCCCCTGGCCTCCTGTGGGCAGCTCTGGGCCTCTTCCCGAGGCCTTGTGTCCTAGACACGGGGGCAGGCCCAGACCTGCAGGAGTTCTGCTGCCCGCCTGGGCCCCTCGGGGGGAGGCTCCCTGGCCCTTGGAGAGGGTGTCTGCTGGCCTGTGTGGTCTCTGTGTTGGCAGCTGTGGGTCTGGCCAGCTGTCCCTGAGGGGCCCTCTCTCTCCGACCCTGCACTGTTGCCCCCAAGGCTGCAGAGCCTGGCGCCTCTCCACGTGCTTGGGGGCTCTGTGGCCTGGGGAAGGCTCCGGACCTCACTGTGTGGACCAGCGTCCGCCTGGTGCTAGGAATCCTCAGGGAGCCCCAGCTGTGGAGGCCGCCCCAGGCCAAGCAGGGCCACCTGCCCTGGGGTGGGGTCTGGTTCTTAGTGGCTGGGACAGTGTTGGGCGTGCTGGCCGGGGGTTCTGAGAGCCCTGTGAGCCAGGAGGCTGCGGTGTAGACTGCTTATTGCTGAGCCGAGCAGGCTCAGGAGGGAGAGGTGGCCCCTTCCCTGGACAAGCAATTCTTGCTCACGTGTGCTTTCCAGGCCCTTGACGCAAGCAGAGACGCATGGGGAGATAAGGGCTGGAGGAGGGCGTGTGGACAGGCTGGCCCCGTCCCAGCTCCCGGGCCAGCAGCCCCCGGCCCCCGGCCCTCGCCGCCCGCCCACCGGGCCCTGCCTCAGCACTCTTCCCACAGCAGGTCTTTGTGCCCCAATCTGGCAGGTGCGGGGGTGGGACGGGGTCCTTGGCGTGGAGCAGCCCTCTGGCTGCATGTGACAGTGGCGGCCAAGGTCTCCCCTGTGCATAAATGTGGACCTCGCTGGGCAGCAGCAGAACTCCAGGCTCAGAGAGTTCTCCACTGCTCCTCCCGGCTCAGATTTCTCCACGCTCCTCCGGCTCAGAGTTCTCCACCGCTCCTCCCGGCTCAGATTTCTCCAGGATCCTCCGGCTCAGAGTTCTCCACCGCTCCTCCAGCTCAGAGAGTTCTCCACTGTTCCTCCCAGGCTCACGAGGCTCACAGGCTACCCAACGCCAGCGGCCCAGGAGGCTGGACCAGAGGTAAGATGAGGCCCAAGTCCTGCCTCTGGAAACTGGGCCCTGCCTTGGCTCTGCCCTCCTTGCTCCCACAGGATCTTGATGCCCACCAGGCCTCGGTCCCGACTTCTCTCGCTGCCCGGCACGAGACCTTCCCCCAGGACAGCCATCTCCTGGTGCTGAAGAGCTGGCCCTTCGCAGAGCTGCCCGCAGAACCGCCCGCCGTTCCTTTTTCCTATGCATATACTTCTTTGAGGGTCTGGCCTAAAGAGGTATAGGGCATGGGAAAATGGGGCGGTCGGGTCCTCCCCAGTGGCACTTGCGTCTTGACTCGGGACTCCGCCTGCTTCCTCTCTCCTGGGCCGGGGGGCCCCGGGGCTTTGGTCCCCACGTCCTTGGGGCAGAAAGGGGCCAAATATTCCAGAACAAGGAAAGCGTGGATGTGAGCTTTTGTGTGGGTCCGGAAAGTGTCTGGGGAGGAAGTGGTCCAGGCCTCTGCAGCCCCCCGGGCTGGGACCCAGGCTGCAGAGAGCAGGGCTGGAGCTGGGAGGGCTGGAACCCAGGCTGCAGAGAGCAGGGCTGGAGCTGGGCGGGCTGGGACCCAGGCTGCGGAGAGCAGGGCTGGAGCTGGGCGGGCTGGGACCCAGGCTGCGGAGAGCAGGGCTGGAGCTGGGCGGGCTGGGGCCCAGGCTGCGGAGAGCAGGGCTGGAGCTGGGCCGTGCCCCGTGGCCCGTCTGACCGGAGATGGGACAGGAGGCGGCGGGACTGGCCTGGCTCTGGCGCCGCCTGGTGGCCAGGGGAAGTGGGGCGGGTGCCCGGGATCTGGGCTCTGGCTGGATCCACAACTCATTCTATGGAAGTTTTCTTTGCAGAAGCTGCAGCGTGTGGGGCCCACTTGTTACACCAGCGGGAGGCGGAGGGCCCAGGCGCAGACGGCAGCGAGGCGTGGCGGAGGACGCGTGCACTCTGGGTCTGCACGCTTTTGCTGCTGCCTTTTTTTTTTTTTTTTGAGACAGTCTCGCTCTGTTGCCCAGGCTGGAGTGCAGTGGCGGGATCTCGGCTCACTGCAAGCTCCATCTTCCAGGTTTAAGCGACTTTCCTGCCTCAGCCTTCCAAGTAGCTGAGACTACAGGCACCTGCCACCATGCCTGGCTAAGTTTTGTATTTTTAGTAGAGATGGGGTTTCACCTTTTTAGGCTGGTCTTGAACTCCTGACCTCGTGATCCACCTGCCTTGGCCTCCCAAAGTACTGGGATTACAGGCATGAGCCACCGCGCCCGGCCAGCGTTTGCTTCTTAACACCTTTATTACTTTTGTAATCACGGGTATGAGTTGATTTTCTGGTCAGAAATGTCAGCAGAGCTAATTTCATTTAAATGTGTGAGGTGTGGTAAAGTTTTGATAATAAATGCAAATTTTGATAAAGAGGCTCTGTCGTGCTGGTCTCCTCTCATTCGCGGTGGTCGGATGTCACATTAGTCAAGCGTGGACTTGGGGGAACTTAGTTAAAAATGTGTGAACCTAAGGGGGATGAAATGGGTCCTGGGGCCTTGGTTGGGGGCCTGGGCTGGGCACCGGTCTGGGGCCACCCTCCTGATGACCAGGGTCGCTGGAACAAGTCCAGAGCCTGGGACCGGCTGGCAGTGTTGGGAGAGCCCAGAGGGACGGCTTGTGAGGGTGCGGGACACTGGTCTGCCCTGGGTGGGGGTCCTGTGGCTTCCCAGCCTCCACAATGGCCAGGGTGGGACTGTGGTCTTGACTTCCCGCTGATGAAAAATGGACAGGGGGTCCCTCATCACGCTGGTTTAAAGAATGACTGTCAGCTGCTGTCTTAAAAGGAGGCCTGAATGGGAGGCCGGGAGACCCCACCCTTCAGCCAGAGTCCTTGCCAGCCGGCAGGGCCACGCCCAGGTCTTTGAAGGCCGCAGCCTTTGCTACCAATGAGCCCAGCAAACAGAGCAATGAGCCGGCTGAGCGGGAGGCCTCCAGGTGCCCTTATCGGGGTTGCCTCCCCCCGGCCGCGTCTCCTCTCCAAGCCTAGCACTAATCTCATCTGATAGTCACCTCCCACCTCCCTCACAGCCGGCAGCCTGGGTGTCCCAGGGGAAAGCTCGGGCAGCAGGCAGAGGGGTGGGTGCCTCCAGCTGGGACGGCTGCAGGTCACATGTGGAAGGGCAGCCACGCCCCCCACCCCGATGAGCTCGGCTGCTCCCCCCAGCCCCCTGGGGAACGGTGGAGGTTGACCCCGCTCAGGAGTCTCTTCCAGGCCTTTGAGTCACTCTCCACAGGACACCTTAACATAGGGTTTTAAATCTGCACAGACTAAAGCAGGTGTCACCTCACTGTGCTGTGTGGACACGCAGCAGCTACAGACGGCGTCAACCGAATGGCGGATGCAGGCACGGCTGGATCCAGGGAGCCAAAGGCTCTGCCTCACTCTGTGCTCGTACCCTACTCGGCTCTGTTCCTCTGCTTCACTTTGCGCTCGCTTGTACCCTGCCTGGCTCTGTCCCCGCAGGGCTGTGTCATCAACAGCACCTGCTGGGCTGTGAGAGGAGAGGCCCCTGCTCTCCAGCACGGAGGCCATTTCCCCAGAAGAGCTGTGGTTCCAAGTCCAAGCAGCCCCTCCCTGCAGTTTCCTGGATAGTCTCAGGTGCAGAATCTAAAAGAGAAGTGCACGAGCCCCGTGGACTCCCCGCGGAGAGGGCAGTGGATATTCTGCCATATTTATGTCATGCTGTGTTTTGAACCCTTTGAATGTCAGTTTCAGATCTGAGGCCCTGAGTGCTGCCTCTGGAGACAGGGTTTCTCCACACCTGAGGACACGGACCACTCCCCAGCACTGTCCTGAGCCCTCGGAATCGTCCCCACCAGCTGTACGGGTCCGTGCTTTCCCACACTTCTTCATCACGGCTCATGCGTGCGTCTGCGGCTGTGTCGCCTCGGCCTCTGCACCAAGGGCACCCCACCCTCTCCCAGAGGCTTCTGCAGGAGCCCAGCTGAGTCCCCTGGGAGTCCCCGAGGGTTCCTGTCCACTGGAAGTTAGATGTGGAGGTTCCCAGAGATTCTTGGCAAGATTATTTCATAGCAACTGCCCCTCCTACCCAACCTGCGGGGAAGGAGCCGGCACAGCCCTTGGCCCCACGTGGCTGAACAGCTCAGAGGGAAAGGAGGGTGAGCAGGAGCCTGGCGGCATCCAGCAGCCCCCGGTCCATCGGCAGCCAGAGCTTGCCGGCGTCCACACCCGGGCCCACAGCCTCTCTGTCCTGACAGCCGCTCGGGTTACATACAGAGAGGACAAGGCAGTGACAAAGGGTGTCTGGGGCTTGGGAGAGACACATGACACACACACAGCACACACGTTCACTACATGACACACGCATAGCACACGTTCACTACACACCCACACACATTCTACACAAAACACGCACAGCACACACGTTCACTACACACGACACACACAGTACACATGTTCACTACACACCCACGTACACTGCACAAGTTCACCATACAACATGCACAGCACACACGACACACACGTAGCGCACATACACAACACACAGTAGACACGTTCACTACACATGCACACATGCTACATACGACACAGCACTCATTACACATGCAGAACACACACGATACACAGTAACACCACACGTGCATAGCTACACACGCACACACAACACATATACACCCCACATCCAGAGCACCACACAATCCTCATACATGACACGCACGCACTCATACCATGCACATCACACGTGACACACCCACTCACACGCCATGTGCAGCACGTGACACACCCACTCACACCCCACGCACAGCACACATGACACACCCACAGGTGACTCAGCTTCAGCAGGAATCACTGGGGAGCTTGGGAGGGGTGTCTAGACACAGCTGTTTTCTGATGCATCTCGGCCACACCCCAGGACTTTCTGCCTCTCACTCAGAGCTGGACCCTGAGGGCCCCCGTCCTACCCCCCAAGCCCTGCCCTCCGGCTCGTCCGGCCACAGCCCTTGTGCCCAGCTCTGCTGAGACCTCCTCACAGAGGCCGCGTCTAACCGCCTTCCTCTGCCCGGGGCGTGTGGTGTCTCTGCCCCGCCGCCCTGCGGCCCCCGTCACGTCAGGACCCCCCATGCCTGTCAGATGTTCACCTGGGGATGTTGAGTGGGGTGGGGCCGAGAGCACCTGGGGCACTGGGCTTGTGGGGGCAGCTGGGGGCATCCAGGAGCAGAGGACTTGCCCAACTCGGGGCCTGACGTCCAGCGGTCAGTCAGAGGACCCCAGGGGAGAGGGGGAAACGGGCTTCAGGGATGCGAGGAAGGCCCTGTCATCTAGTGACGCAGCAGGTGGGTGGAGGAGGGCTTGGGGGCATCTTGGTCTTCAAGGTCCACTCAGATACCAGCAGCCCATGGGGCCTGGGCCAAGTCCCTGCAGCCCCGGATGGGGAACAGGGAGGGAAGTTTGGAAATCACTGGTGGCAGAGCCTTCCCTGGGCCTGAGGGCCTTGTGGACCCCCCGGAACTCAGGGTCTAGGCCCCTGCTGGGCACTTGGAACCCGCTCCACTCCTCAGCCTCCGGGACTTTGTCCTTTTCCAGAGCTCCTCATCTGCAGGATGGAGCCAGGGCCCTAAGAAGGTCCAGGTGTGGCTCTGAACAGGCCCAGCTCTGCGCCAATGGGCTGTCCCCCTTGTAGGGCCCAGTGTGCTGACAGGACGTCAAGACAACACTGGGCCAGGGCCCTTACTCACCGGGGGAGTTCAGGGCCAAGACTGTGTGGTTTGTGGCCCGGGGCCACACAGGGGACCGGAGAGCAATCCCCAAAGGCGGCGAGGGGCACTTGTACTTTTATCACAGATGTGCCCCCATCCACATCTACAAATCAGTGCTGCCCAGGCCCCACCAGGAGCCCCTGTCCAGCCACTGCCCTCCGAGGGCCTCGCCCAGGCTTCCCTCACATGGTCACTCACCAGGACGGATGCACAGCAGCTGTTCTCCTCTTACCTGGTGTATTATAAAATCACATCCAGCTGTAAACACTTCCAACAAGGCAGAAGTGAGCAAGGGGAAAGTGGAACTCGCTGTGGACGCGGCCGCAGGACCACGCTTCTGCTCCCGTTGGGGTGCCCGGGTGGGTTTCACAGGTCGCAGTCCTGCAGGCTGAACCTGTCGCCTGGGCGCCCCGCACTGCCTGCCCCCCGGGCACTCTGAGGCAACGTGGACGGATGCTCACTTGTCTAAGTTTCCACACATGCAGTCAGGAGTCTGCACCAAGAATGGTCCATCGATGGGGGAGTTCTCCCCGGGAGGGGCTTCCCAGCCTCCCATTCTGGGCACTCCCAGACCTTCTGCAGGAAGTGCTGTCCTTGAGTCATTCTGTTTTGTCCCGAGGCTGCTGTGAGGAGGGGGCAGGTGAGCTGGTGCTGGAGGGCGGGGACCTGCGGGACAGCTTCAGTCCAGGCACAGCCGCAGGTCCCAGCTGCCCCACCTTCCCCGGCTGGAGAAGAGCCCCCAGCAGGCCGTGGGCAGTCCCGGCTCACGCACCGCCCAGAGGACACTGCAGGACCCCAGCATCCCCGCCTTCATTTTCACCTGTTCCCTCCTGCTTTCTAGCTTTGGAGTTCTTGTTAAGAGGGACTTGAACCACAAGGCTGTAAACACGACACCTGCATTCCCTTCCAATCCTTCCTGGTTTTCTTTTTTACACACAAAGCTTACCACCTTTACTGTTTCCAACTGGAAAACCAGTTTTTCCAACACTTTTTAAAAAACAAATGATCCTTTTATCGTACGCTGAAAGCCCTACCCACGACAAGCCCACTTCTGCATCTGACTCTGTTCACTGACCCTTCACTTACTTCCTAAACCGACCCTTTCGGTAACTTTCAGTGAAGAGGTGGCTTTAATAAACACATTCTCAGGGCCGGGAGTGGTGGCTCACGCCTGTAATCCCAGCACTTTGGGAGGCCAAGGCGGGCGGATCACGAGGTCAGGAGTTCAAGACAAGCCTGGATAACATGGTGAAATCCCGTTTCTACTAAAAATAGAAAAAATTAGCTGGGCGTGGTGGCGTGCGTCTGTAATCCCAGCTACTCAGGAGGCTGAGGCTGGAGAATCCCTTGAACCCGGAAGGTGGAGGTTGCAGTGAGCCAAGATCACGCCACTGCACTCCAGCCTGGGCGACAGAGCGAGACTCTGTCTTAAAAAAAATATACACATACATATACATATACATATATATAGAGAGAGATAGATATATACATACATATATATCTATTCTCCAGAAATCTCCAGAATCTTTGTGTGGTCATGGTGAGAGGCGCCACCACGATGTAAACACAACAGCTGAGTCCTCCAGGTAGGAGCCAGGTGCAATCCGCAAGACCGTGAGCGTGGGAGAGAGTCAGAGGCGCCTCCTCAAAAGGCATCCCCTGTCTCCGGCAGAGCGCACAGGCCCCAGGGCCCCGTGGACAGGGCTGGTCCCGGTGCAGGCAGGCCACTTCCTGCGGTTGGGGGGTGGTGCACCAGAGGTTGCCTGCAGCAGGAAGCCCCCGTAGAGGCCAGGGCCTCCTGTTCCACTTGGCAGAGACCCCAGAAGGAGCCCGGGGGCAGCATCAGAGCCTGGGGCCCAGGCAGGGGTGCCCAAGGGCACAGCAGCTGCAGGCCATTGGCAAGGCCAGAAGACGGTGAGTGGAAAGCTGGGGGCACGTGGAGAGATCCCAGGAAGGGGCTGTTCCGCGGGACTTCTTGCATTTGCCGTTTGTGTTTCATCCGGCGATTCTGAAACCAGGTTTTTATCTGCAGGAAAACCAAAATCAGAGCAGGGGTGAGACTAGGCCACCGGCCCACCCTTGCCCACCTCAGCCCGGCCCGCCTCACCTGGACCTCTGAGAGCTGCATCTCCCTGGCCAGCCTCTTCCGCTCAAGAGGGCTCAGGTACTGGTGGTGCTGGAAGACGCCCTCCAAGGTGCGGACCTGCTCCGTGGTGAAGGCTGTGCGGACACGGGGGCCCCGCAAGGTATTTGGCCCCTTACTCAACCCTGGCATAGAGGGTGAGAGCATTTGGCTGAGCCTGCCACCCCATGGGGCAAGCCCCGCCCACAGGTAACAGGTGAAGACAGCCATGTTGGGGGCTGGGCAGGGCAGATCTTCTCACCTGACAGTGACCAGCAGCCCTGCCGCAGCCTCCAGGTCATGTGCGTGCGGAAAGGGGCTGAGAGAGGTGACTCAGGGGAGGGAGAATGCTACCAGCAGCTTGGGCCTGCCCTCCGCTCGGCTGGCTCAGCTCACTCAGTTCGGCCCCATCCCACACTTCCCTTCCGAAGCCGGTTCCCAGGATGCCCTTTCTGCAGATTTCCAGGCAGGTAAGGTAGAGTCCATCACATGCAAAGGCCTGGGGACCCACCCAGGGAACTCGGTCCCTGTCCTGGGCTCCGGCTCCTCAGCCAGCAGAGCCCGGCTCAGTTAATCCCCAGGCCCACCTTGGTCAAGTCTGTTTTCTAATTTCTAAGTCAAGGAATGGGGGCTGGCACTAAACAACCCCACAAGGTGGTGTGTGGTCTGGGTCCCAGGAAGGAGGCCAACGTGGCGAAACGAGCTCAACATTCAACTCAAGTCTGACCCAAATGCTCACTGGAGTTTCTGCGGAAGGAAGCGTATTTTACAAAATCTGTCTTCACGTTAGCCTGAAAGCACATGGGAGACCCGAAAAGCAAATGCCTTGTGGCGGGGAGGGCTGTAGGACTGGGATCAGGAAGGGGGTTGGGGGACAGGAATGGTTGACTTTTTTGGGGTGGGGCAGGATAGCTAGCTGGGAAGAACATATTTAAATTTTCATTTCCCTGAAGTACAAAGTTACTCCATGAGGATCAGTCAAATTTTTAAAAATGAAAACTTATGTTAACCCCACTTTTGACCAAGTACTACCTTAAACCTAAAAGCGGCAACGATGTCACAAAGACTAAAACACAAACGCGGAGAACCTTTGTTCTCAGCAGACAACAGAGCATCTCCGGGCCACAGACCGAACTTCAGAGTTTCTGCAGGCATCGGGTCACCGCCGCCCCTACAGCAAACCTGCAGGCTCTTTAAAAGACAGCTGTGCTCCAGGTGGCCTGGAAGGGGCTTGAGCCTAGATGCTGAGCAGGCACTGGCTTTGCTGGGGGCAGAGGGGGCTTGGCAAATCGTCGGACCCCTGGAACTGGGTCCCGATGGTTGCGGGGCTGGAACACCAGGGGCACAGGTGCTCACGCCCGCGCTGTGTTTCAGTGAGCGCCCGGAATCAGGGCAGAGAGGTGCGGACAGGGACCCCTTGGACGGTCCCTCGGCACCAGGCCGCGGTGGGACACAGCTGAGGAACGGGGTGCCAAGGGAGGCAGAGGAGCCCACCGAGGGCTCAAGGAGAGAAAATCCCCGTCAAGGCTTTGGTTTCGAGGGAAGCTGCGCTCCAGTGAGGCGCAGGCAAGGCCTCCGCCGGCCCTCATGGAAACGTCCCCGGCCCTGACCTCGTCCGCCCCGTACCGCGGGGAGTTCAGCCGCCGGGCTCCTGGCCTCTCCCCCACTCCCATCTCCACCTGGGAAGGACCCCCGGCCTGGACCTACCAGCCACGGTCCTCTCCGGCGCAGGCAGATCTGAGGACGTGGCGGCCTCCTTGATGCTGATGGCCTGAGGGGGCTCCCGGGCGCCGGATATCTGGCCCGGGCCAGGGAGGCTCCCCGGGGAGACGTCGGCAGGCCTGGGCGAGGGGGTCAACCCTGAGCAGCTGCTCTGGGAGAGCCAGTCCACAGAGCCAAAGCTGGAGGGCTGCTGCTGGCCACGAGGTGGGGAGGAAGAGAGGCGCATGGCGGCCAGGTGGGCCGGAGGGAAGGCCGGGCGGGGCTGGCCAGGCGCAGGATCCACCTCCGGCCTCGCCGGGCGGCGGCGTTTATAAGCCCGGGAGGAGGGGGCGGGAGCCCGGTTTGCATACACGGCTAATGCCCGGATAAGCAGCGCCTAATTGCCTTCGATTCAGAGACACAAAGGAGACCGTTCACACCTCCCCGGCTCCTCCGTGTCTGGGGCAGGGGCGGGGCTGCGGGCCCTGGTTAATGGAGAGGGGACGGTTCGGCATCGGTCACCTCCTTTCATCTCTCCCAACCCCCACCCCGCGGGCCGAGGCTGCTGGAAGGTAGGAGGGTCCCGCTCCCACTCGGGCCTGCCCTGGGCGGTGCCCGGCGACCTCTCCTCTCCAGGGGGACGCTGGCGCCTGTGCCCAGCCCGGACACCCGAGGGCGAGCAGGCTTCAGGCTGGGAGAGTCAGGGCGGACTCAGCCGGTGCCCGCGTGCGCTGCGTCCAGGCTGTGCGGTCGCGCAGGAACCGAGGGACGCTTTCCGGGAAAGACGCGGAGGGCTCGGGGAGCGGCGCGCGGGGACGGCAATGTCGGGAGGGGCCTCTCGGGGCACTCGTCCGCTTCCAGCCCTACTCCAGCTCCTCTGGGGGACTCACTCCCGGGGCCATCGCAGCAGCCTCCGCATGCGGGCGCGGGCGGCTCCCTGACCCCATCCGGAGCTGGAAGGGCCGGAGCCACTGCCTCGCGCGGCGGGGTAGACACTCCGCTTCGGCTGCGGGACTGGCGCGTCCCCGCCAAGCCGGGCTGTCCCCACTGTGGCCAGGGCGGGGGCAGAGCCGCCGGGGACTGTGGAGCCCAAACCTCACGGGGACGCCCTGAGCACGGGCTCCCGGGACGGTCATCGCGACGCGCGGCCGCTGCTCCCACGAACCTCGGTCCCGAGTTGTTTGCGTCTCCGCGTCCTGGGCGTCCCCGGGTCGCCTGCGCCGTCGGGGTGGGGCACGGGGACCGAAGTGGCTTGGTGGGAGGCAGCCACGCCGCGAGCGTTCCCTCCGGCCTCGGACCAGCTTCCCGCGCGCCGGGACACACGGACTCGCGTTGCGCCCACGCCGAGGGTAGGACGGTGTCTTCCGCGCACTGGCTTGGGGTCCGCACTGCGTCTCCGGCGGCCGGGGTTAGGCGCGGGCGCAGGTCCGAAGCCATGCGGGGTTTCGGCGCAGACGGGGTCCAGGGAGCAGCCCCGACTCCCGGCCGGGTCCTGACCGCGGTTGCCTCAGCGCCCACCCCGCTCTCCGAAATCAGAAAGACCCGCGGGCCTCGCCCCACGGTTACGCCCAACCCGGCTATCCGCGCCTCCCGGGCTGAGAAAAGAGGGAGGAGCCCGGGAGGGGGGCGCTGGGGCGGGACCTCACGGGGAACAGGTGGGTCACAGGTGACGGGGTCGGGGAACGGACCGCGCCGCTGCTGACCCTGGTCTTCCTCGGACCCTGCCGACCCAGTTAGGCCACCGGGCCCTCAAGGGGGAGGCTGGCAGGGGTGGGGCGCTGGGGGCTTTGGACGTGGCCTCGGGGGTAAAACCAGGAGGGCTGGGGGGCCAGGAAGGCGGCCTAGACCCCGTCCCCACTTCATCTCCGGAGAGACCGGGTCACCCCCGGGAGAGGGGATTTGAAGCCACTGCCCAGGACCAGCAGAGTGTTCCGGCCAGGGGCAGCGAGGGCCCAGATGCCTACGGCCACAGGGCTGGCCCCGAGGATGCCCCATGAGGCAGGCACCCAGCCCTCCCGCAGTGGGGGCGGCCCTGCCACCTGGGAGCAGAGGCCCTGAGGGTGGGGGCTGCGGCGGGGCGGTGCCTCAAAGTGGAGCAAAACGCAGCACACCCTCACCTCCCACCCCGCCCCCCAAACACACACACAGAACTTTCGACAGGCAGGGAAAAGGCCCAGAAGCATCCCTTACATAAAGAGGAAACCACTAGCGTGGGTTTGTGAAACGCCAGCACCCAGCCTTCCACGTCTCCATCTCTAATTTCCAGGGGCCCGGCCCCGGGGTCTCAGCCACCTTCTGCACGTGGTTCAGCCCCCCCCCCCCCCCCCGCCGGCCCCAGCTCTGCATAGAGCTCCTCCTGCCAGTTTCCCAGCTCCCCCGCACCACCTCCACCTGAACCGCCCCTCCTCACCTTCACACGGCAGGGCCAGACAGCCCCTCGTCCTGGGCCCCCACCCCAGCCCCTTGCTGCGGCTTGGGTGGCCCCTCTCCCCTGGCAAGCGGCCCCACCGCCGTGGCTCAGGCTCCCCCGACTCCTGCAGCCCGGGCCTCTGCCTCCACCCTCCCTCCAGGGCCCGCGGAGGCTGCTCTGGCCCAGGTCTGGGGTCACCAGAGCCTCCGCCTCGGAGCCTCCGTCCGCCCCCAGCTCTGGGACGCGTCCTGATGCGCCGCCATGGGTAGGAGACTTGAGCGCTCCTCCGCCTCCTTCCTCCCAGCCCCTGGGGCAGCCCAGCCCCGAGAATTGCGCCCCGCACGCCGCACAGGGTGGTCCCCGCGGGCGTCGCCCCATTCCCCACCCTCGGGGTCCAGGCCGGGTTGCGCTGGGCAGGGAAGTCCCGCGTCACTCCCAGGCTGGCAGCCCCGCCCCCACGCACAGCCCGGAGCCCAACTAGTCCCCGAAACGGGCTCCCCCCGAGTCCACGGCCTGAGGACAGGCACCGGACCTAGCGCGTGCTGCCGCCGGGTCCAGACCGCCCTGCTCCCTCCGGCCCCGTCACGACTCGCCCAAGCCTCCTCCGAGCACTCTGAGACCACCTGAAGGGGAGGCCCCAATCCCTCCCCAACACCCACCCCCGCGGCCTCGGCCTCACTGACACCCTCACGTGCCCTCTTCCCCGTCCCCAACACCCTCCCGCTTCCTGCTCTCCTGGGACATCCGTGCTCCCCACTCCCTGAGACATCCTACGCTTCCCCCTCCGCGACACCCACCCTCTTCACCCTCCCCTAGACATCCACGCTCTCCTCTAGACACCCCCACACACCGCTCCCCGTCACCCCCACGTGACCCCTCCCTGATACCCCCACGCCCCCACCTCCATGTGCCCCTCTCCCCCACACCCCCATGCTCCATCCCCCTACACATCCTCGGGCCCCTCTCCCCGACACCCCCACGCCCCCTGCCCTACACATCCACCGCCCCACTCCCCAACACCCCCACGCTCCCGCTCCCCCTCCCCTACACTTCCAGGCGCCCCACTCCCCGACACCCCAAGCTCCCCCACCCCTACACATCCACACTCCCCACACCCCCAAACTCCCCTCCACTACACCTCTATGCCCCCCTCCCCGACACCCCCACTCTCCCCACTCCCCAACACCCCCATGTCCCCATTCCCCAACACACCCACGCTCCCCACTCCCCTTCGCTTGTCCACTAGGAAGTGGTGCTGGTCTGGTGCCTGGGGGCTGAAGAAACGCTAAACCGGCGGGCCGGGCTCGGTAGCTCAGGCCTGTAATCTCAGCACTTTGGGAGACCACGGCGGTAGCTCATGCCTGTAATCCCAGCATTTTGGGAGGCTGCGGGGGTAGCTCATGCCTGTAATCCCAGCACTTTGGGAGGCCGCGGCCTGTGGGTCACCTGAGGTCGGGAGTTCCAGACCAGCCTGACCAACATGGGGAAACCCCATCTCTACTAAAAATACAAAATTAGCCAGAGGTGGTGACACATGCCTGTAATCCCAGCTACTCAGGAGGCTGAGGCAGGAGAATCGCCTGAACCTGGGAGGCGGAGGTTGCGGTGAGCCAAGATTGCACCATTGCACTCTAGCCTGGGCAACAAGAACAAGACTCTGTCTAAAAAAAAAAAAAAAAAAAAAAAGCGCTAAGCCAACAGCACACAGGAGGCTAATCCTGCCATGCCCGCAGAGCAAGTTACTTATTTTGGAGACAAGCTTTCACTGTTGCCCAGGCCAGAGTGCCTCATGTGATCACAGCTCACTGCAGCCTTGACCTCCGGGGCCCAAGTGATCCTCCTGCCTGAGCCTCCAGTGAAGCTGGGACTACAGGTGTGTGCCACCATGCCCAGTTAATTTTTGTATTTTTTGCAGAGATGGAGTTTTGTCATGTTACCCAGGCTGGTCTCAAACTCCTGAGCTCAAGTAATTCTCCTGCCTCAGCCCTGCAAAGTGCTGGGATTACAGGCATAAGCCACCACATCCGGCCCCTAGATTGATTTAAACAGCCAAAATATACTCCCTGCACCAGATTAGAAAGCATTAGAGGTCCGGGGCCTGCATGTTCAGATTAATTATTCTGATACCGGGCTCAGGAGGATCACAGCACTTGGTCCCCGGCCCACTACCTGAGCAGGAAGGCAAATGAATTCTGCTTGGTGCCCCTAAATGGCTCCAACCCAGAGGTGCGTCCTTCCTCCAGGGCCGAGTGTCCAGTAACCCCAAGTGATAGAGAGGCACAGCCCCCACCCTTAGGGTGTTGGTGTGTTTGCTGGGATGTGGCTGTCGGGACCTGGGCTTGCCGTCAGGCATAAGCTTCTGGAGCGACAGGGTCATGTAGGGTGCCCCTAAGCTCTGTTTCAGACCCCACTGTGGCCCCAGCCCATGACTCTGACCTTTGGGGGCTGTGTATGTGAAGGGGAATGTTTGCAAGCTTGGCTCATCCAACACGTTTTTAGCAGCTTGGAGATTCTCAGGGAACACAGCAGGGTGGAGCTGATGCCAGACTTTTTTTTTTGAGACAGGTTCTCACTGTCACCCAGGCTGGACTGCAGTAACACAATCTGGGCTCACTGCAGCCTTGACCTCTTGCGCTGAAGCAATCCTCCCACCTGTTTCCCTGAATAGTTGAAACTACAGGTGCATGGCACCATGCCCAGCTATTTTTTTTATTTTTAATAGAGATGTGGTCTCACCATGTTGCCCATGCTGGTTTGGAACGCCTGAGCTCAAAGTGATCCTTCCGCTCAGGCCTCCCAGTGTTGGGATTATAGGCGTGAGCCATCAAGCCTGGCCTAGAGTGTCTTTTTTTTTTTTTGAGACGGAGTCTCGCTCTGTCGCCCAGGCTGGAGTGCAGTGGCCGGATCTCAGCTCACTGCAAGCTCCGCCTCCCGGGTTCACGCCATTCTCCTGCCTCAGTCTCCCGAGTAGCTGGGACTACAGGCGCCCACCACCTCGCCCGGCTAGTTTTTTGTATTTTTTTAGTAGAGACGGGGTTTTACCGTGTTAGCCAGGATGGTCTCGATCTCCCGACCTCGTGATCCGCCCGTCTCGGCCTCCCAAAGTGCTGGGATTACAGGCTTGAGCCACCGCGCCCGGCCGAGTGTCTTTTTTTTTTTGAGACGGAGTCTTGCTCTGACGTCCAGGCTGCAGTGCAGTGCAACCTCCGCCTCCCGGGTTCAAGCGATTCTCCTGCCTCAGCCTCCTGAGTAGTTGGGATTACAGGCTCATGCCACCATGCCTGACTAATTTTTGTATTTTTAGTAGAGATGGGGTTTCACCAGGTTGGTCAGGCTGGTCTCAAACTCCTGACCTTGTTAGTGATCTGCCCGCCTCTGGCTTTCCAAAGACCTGGGATTACAGACATGAGCCACCGCGTCTGGCCTCAGAGTGTGTTTTTTTTGTTTTTTTTTTTTTTGGAGACCGAGTCTGTGTCGCCCAGGCTGGAGTGCAGTGGTGCAATCTCAGTTCACTGCAACCTCTGCTTCCCGGGTTCAAGCAGTTCAATTCTCCTGCCTCAGCCTCCTGAGTAGCTGGGACTACAGGCATGTGCTACTATGCCCAGCTAATTTTTGTATTTTTAGTAGAGATGGGGACGCACCGTGTTGCCCAGGCTGGTCTCGAACTCCTGAGCTCAGGCAATCCACCCGCCTCAGCCTCCCAAAGTGTTAGGATTACAGGCGTGAACCACAACATCCGGTGCCTCAGTGTCTTAAATGAGGTGAAGCTTGCAGTCAGTTCTTGCAGGCGTGGTCTCACAGGCCTTCCCCTCAGACCTGGGCAAGCCCTTCATTTCCCCAGGAGCTGCCATTAGCATTCGCCGGACCTATTCTTCCGGATCCCCAGAAAGGCATGTGTGGGAGGGGCTGCAACCCTACCACCCACAGGGAACCCCTCAGGACTGCTGGGTGCTGGGCCAGTGGGGACCCCCAGCCCCATTTAGCTGCATGGCCCTGGGCAAGCCACTTGTCTTTCGGGATGGGCCCGCTAATTTGCAGGTATTGTTATGCCAGCGGAACTCCTACAGGCTACATTTGTATCTCCGGCTCCACCCAATCCCCCTTCTGACTCAGGGGTCCAGGGTGGGGCCCTGTATTGCTACTTGGAAATTGCTTCCTGGGCAGGTTTGCTTCGGTTTTCTCAAAATTGCAAGGGGCCTGCCCTCAGCCTCTGCCCAAGGGTCACACCACAGCCGCTCAGCGCCTCCCTGGGCCCACCCGGACCAGAGCCGCCTCCCTGGAGACAAAACCACATTCTCCCTGGAGCTGTGTGGCTCCTCTTCCTCTTTTGTCGCCCTGGACCTGGGAGCGTTCAGCCAGGTCGTTCAAGACTGCCCAAGGCTATGGGAGGACCTTGGGAACGCCCCAAGCTACTCCTGGGTCAAAGGGGTTCTCTGCTGGGCAGTGTGGAGGCCGCCACTCTAACCCCCATCCCTGGGGGCGGTCAGCCTCAGTTTTTCTACGGACCCGCAGCGGAACTCCCCCTCCCCCTCCGTTTTACTCAGTGGGGCTCCCCAGGAGGGACAGGGAGAGTCTGGTGTGGCCCTGAGAACCGGGTGTGTAACCAGGACCCGGCAGAAAGCACCACGCCCACCAGCCTCGAGCCTGGACTCCTGGGCCTACATCTGGACGCGCCCCACGGAGCTCTGTCCACACCTCAGAAGCGAGTGGGAGCTCCTCTCTGTGATGAGAGCATTACAACCCTGCCCTGATCTTTGCAGCCCCAGCGCTTCCGGGCGCCACTCCCTCCCCGCCTCGAGACCCGCACTCCTGCACAGCCCGGAGACCAGGAAAACAATCTTTTTATTGACGGGACACAAGAGCGGGGGTGGGAAGGCAGCAGGAGAGGGGAGGGCGGAGGGGCCTCGGCCTGGAAGGGAGGCTGGCCGCAGCCGGGACTCACTGGCACGGGTCCCTGAGGACCCCTCGCTCGGCGGCCGCGCTGCCCAGAATGAAGCCCACGGCCAGGGACACTGTCTGGTCGAAGGCGCCGCGCAGCTGCTCCACGTGCTGGTTCAAGGTCAGCAGCTGGTCGCGCAGCGGGCCCAGGATGTTCGCGATGTCGCCCAGGTGCCCCAGGGTCTGCAGCAGGGCGGTGTTCAGCGACGGGGGCGCGGCCGGAGGGGGCGCGCAGTCCTCGGGGCGGCCGGGCGGCGAGTCGAGGTCTTCACGGGCGGGGGGCGGCGGCGGGGAACCCGGACGGCGGAGGGGTGTGCGGTCCTCGGGGATGCAGGTGGCGAGGGCGGTCGGGGCGGGGGCTGGCGGGGATCCGGGGGCGCGGGAGGTGTCGGTAGACTTTGGCGGGGACGGGCTGAAGCGGAGCGTCCAGGCGGGGTCCGCGTCGGGGTCGCGGGCGGTGGGCAGCGGAGTGGCGTCTGGGATCGCGGAGAGGGCGGTCGGGCGGGGATTCGGGGGACGCGCCCGCCCCTCCCCCGCAACCCTCGGCCGCCCCCGGACCCTCCGCAGCCCTCGGCCCCATGCTGCCCCCCAGCCCCCCGCTTACCTGGTTCGGCCGGAGCTGGCGCGTGCGCGTTGGGGGCCGGGCGGCGGCCGCGCTGGGGGCGCCCGGACCCGGGGGAGCGGCGGCGAGGCCTTTTGCGCCCGTTGTCGCCCAGCAGCCCCATGAGCTTCCGTATTTGCTCGTCGAAGGGCCCGGGCGGCTGGCCCTGCGCCTCGCGAAACTTGTCCTTGAGGAACTTGTAGCGGCGGCGACACTGCGCGGGGGTGCGGCGCACCTGCTGCCGGGCCAGCGCGGCCGACACGCGGCGGTAGGTGGGCAGGGCCTGGCGGCGGTCCAGGAGCAGCGCGCGCCACACGGCCGGTTGCAGCAGCGTCCCCAGCAGCAGCTCCGTCTCCTGGGCGCTCCAGGGCGTGCGCTGCGCCGAGCCCGGGGACACTGGCAACCCGAGTTCCCCCAGCGCGCTGGGCGAGGCGGGCCTCCGGGGCGGGGTCCCTGGGACGTCTCCGGGCGGCCGCGGCTCGGGGTCGGGGCTGGCGGGCGACGGCGGCGCGGGGGGCGCGAGCGGGGGCGGCCTGCGGGGCCGCAGCAGCATCCCTGGGCCGGGGCGCGACGCGCGAAGATGGAGAGGGGGTCGGACGCCGCCCGGGCCGCCCACACGCGTTCTGAGCATCCCGCGCCGCCGTCCCGCCGTCCGAGCCGGGTCTACACGACCCTCCCACCGCCCCCGCCCCGCCCCCCGCGCCCCGCCCACCCCGTCCGCCGGGTCCTAAGGGGTCCGTTCTGACGCCGCGGCCGGGAAGACAGAGCAAAGCCTGGCTTCGGTCGGAAACAGAGTCCGCAGTGGTTCTGTCCTTAAAGGCGTTTAACGGAGGTGCCGCGATGCCTGAGCCCCGTTCGCTTTTAGCCGGCGCCGAGCCTCCCCCCGCCCCCGTCGAGATGTGTGCGGAGCCCCTCCCGCTCCGGAAGGCGCTGCCGCCCCCTTGTCCGGACCCCAGTGCTGCCCGCCCCCCCGCCCGGGCTCAGCACCTGCACGCGAGGGGTCCCGAGGACCGCCCGGGTCTCAGTGGGAGTTGCCAGGCCAGGGGCTGGGTGGAGGGAGAAGCCGCGCCAGCCGCGGGAGTGGGCGTCGGAATTCACGCGCTCTGCAGAAGGAACTTCTTAAATCTGAACTTCTTTCGTCTGGAGCGCGTCTGCAGCCAGGATCCCGGCAGGAGGAAATCCTCTTCCTCTTCGCCGCACGGCGCCGAGTCCTTCTGTCTCCTGGGTCTCCTCTGGGCCGTGGCAGCTTCTCGCGTCCTCGACACGGTTGAGGACGGGCCAGGTGTTTTGTTGAATGTTCCTCGACTTGGGTTTGCCTGGTGTCTTCCTGTGATCGGACTGGGGGGGTCGGTGTTTGGAAGGAAGGCGCAGGGGTGGGGTCTCGCCCTCCTATCCGGTGGCTCAGCACCGGTGAGGTCCGCTCTGTGGTTAGGTGGGGACTGTCTGCCCGTCTTGCACTGCTCAGCTACCGCCGCCCCATCCCTGCTGTGGTCACTGGTATCCGGTCCCTCCGTCCATCCCCAACCCCTGGGGAGAGGAATTAGGCCCCACCTCCTGGAGGGGTGTCTGTATTTTGTGGGATTCTTCTGTAAGGAGGTTTGTCTCTCACCTGTTGATTTATCTACTCGTTTATTTCTGCAGTGTGGGCTGGTGTGTATTTATTTTATCTCTTAGGTCATAACCCGATGCTGTTGTTATTTATTTATTTTAAAAGTTCTGTTTGTTTTTGTTCTTTTTTACAGATGGGGTCTCGTTCTGTCACTCAGGCTGGAGTGCGGTGGCCCAATCACAGCTCACTGTAGCCTTGAAATCTTGGGCCCAGCCGATCCTCCAGCCTCAGCTTCCTTGGTAGCTGGGGCTACATGTGTGCACCACCACACCCAGCTAGTTTTTTTTTGTTTTTTGTTTTACTTTTGTTTTTTTTACTTTTTGTAAGGACAGGGTCTTGCTATGTTGCACAGGCTGGGCTTGAACTCTTGGGCTCAAATGATCCTCCTGCCTGGGCCTCCCAGCGTGTTGAGATTACAGGCGTGAGCCCCTGTACCCGGCTTTTATTTATGTTTGCTCAGATTGTTCCCACTTTGGCCATTGAAACTCTTCTCACCTCTCCCTGTCTTCCTGTGTCCTTTTGAAACCCCCCTCCCAGCTCCCTGGCACTACAGGATGCTCCTGCCTCGTCTGGTCCTTTGCTGACCCTGGCCCTAGAATCAGCTTTTCAGACTCTTCTCGAGAAATCTGTGGTTCCTGGCCAGGCACTCATACACATGTCTCACACCTGTATTCCTAGCACTTTGGGAGGCTGAGGTGGGCAGATCTCCTGAGGCCAGGAGTTTGAGACTGACCTGGGCAATATAGTGAGACCCCTATCTCTGCAAAAAATTAAAAATCAACCAAGTGTAGTAGCAGGTGCCTGTAGTTCCAGGTACTTGGGAGGCTGAGGTGGGAGGATGTCCTTTTGCTCAGGAGGTTAAGCCTGCAGTGTACCGTGATCACCCCACTGCACTCCAGCCTGGGTGACAGGGCAAGACTCTGTCTTAAAAAAAAAGAAAAGGGGGGGCGGCAGGCATGGTGGCTGTAATCCCAGCACTTTGGGAGGCCGGGAGGATCACCTGAGGTCAGGAGTTTGAGACCAGCCTGGCCAACATGGTGAAACCCCGTCTCTACTAAAAATACAAAAATTAGCGAGGTGTTGGTTGTGCACCTGTAATCCCAGCTTCTAGGGAGGCTGAGGCAGGAGAATTACTTGAACCTGGGAGGGGATCTCAAAAAAAAAAAAAAAAGCCGAGTGCGGTGACTCAAGCCTATAATCCCAGCACTTTGGGAGGCTGAGGCGGGCAGATTATAAGGTCAGGAGATTGAGACCATCCTGGCTAACATAGTGAAACCCCGTCCCTACTAAAAATACAAAAAATTAGCCGGGCGTGGTGGCACGTGCCTGTAGGCCCAGTTACTCGGGAAGCTGAGGCAGGAGAATCGCTTGAACCCAGGAGGTGGAGGTTGTAGTGAGCTGAGATTGCACCACTGCACTCCAGCCTAGGTGACAGAGCAAGACTCTGCCTCAAAAAACAAACGAAAGATTTTTAATAACTGAGGGTTGGGGGTGCTAGGAGCATCTGATGGGTGGAGATCAGAGATGATGGTGCGCAGGACCCCAGGGTAGACGGTCCAGCCCGCAGTGGCAGCTGCAGTGCACAGCACAGCCCGCCATGATTCCGTCTGGGACAAAACCAGGACGTGTATGGCGTGGGCTGGCCGTGGATGCGCATGTGTGACCATCATTAAGATACACGTGAGTTCACATGACCTCTGACACTCGTCCTGCGCGGTTGGCTCCTTCTCGCCTCCCGACTTGCTTTTCTGGAACTGCTTTCTTGGACGGTGGGGAGGCCCGGCTCCTGCACTGGTTCAGCCCTGAGGTGCGTGGAAGGTGCCTTCAGAATTGCTGACCGCGTCCCTCTGAGAAGCAGGTTTGCTGCCAGAGCACGGTGTCTGTGTGTGGTCCTTGGCCCTTGCCTTGGTTTCCCCTGTTACTGAGGTCGGCCCGTCTCCACTCCCGTCAGCGAGGTGGCGTCACCCAGCTGCATCAGGGTCGCCTGTCACAGTTTCTGTGATTCCGCCCTGGGGTTCCCAACATCCTGCTTATAAGACAGATCTAGTTTTTTTTTCTTAAAAAGTTGTTACAAATTGTTGAACGTAAGTGTGCTGGATCTCGGAGTTCCAGCACAGCTCATAAAGACCCCCTTTTCTGAAAATAAGTCCAGAATTTGGGGGTGAGGCCCAGTTGAAGGCTGACCTTGGTCACACTGCTGCTGGTCATCGGTGACCGGCTGGTCCAGGGCAGACATCTGGCCCAAACTGGACTCAGCTGAGTGCTCCTCTAAGATTTTCCAAACTGAACCCAAGGAGGGACGTCCAGGCTCCATGAGTTTTTGATAAAGACAGAGAGTTATAGTTATGCGTCCATCACCCTGTACCACATAGAACGACTCCGTAGAAACGGAGAGAAGACCTGGCCTTTGTCAAATGCGATGTGCAAAGGGCAGATGGAGATGTGGAAAGATGCTCACATCATCGGCCACTAGAGAGCATCCAGCATGGCCGACACCAGAACACTGAGGATTCCCCGGGTGGGGAGACTGGGCGAATAGGTCGTGAGAGGCCGGCCGGCATGGTGGACACCGGAGCGCTGAGAACGTCCCGAACCAGCGAGGATGGGGCGAATCGGTCACTGGAGACCGGCCGGCATGGTGGACGCCGGAGTGCTGAGAAAGTCCCGAACCGGCGAGGACGCAGCGACAGGAACCCTTGTCGGTGCTGGCGGGAGTGCACGTGGTGCAGGCCCTGTGGGAAACGCTCTGGTGGTTTTTAAGAAAACTAAACATATTATTCCCGTGGGATCCGGTATTCACTGTCCTTGGTGTTTACCCAAAGGAGTCGAAGACTTGTGTCCACAGAAAAACCTGCACGCAACCTTTATGGCAGCTTTGTTCATCACTGCCGGAACCTGGACAGGGCTGAGAAGCCCCGGACGATGGTGCACTTGGGCTGCAACGCGCCTCGGCCCTTAATTCATGCAGCGACAGGGATGAATCCTAAGTGCGTTTTGCTGAGCAGAAGAGCCAGCCCCAGAGGCCACACGCTGTGAGTCCATTTATGGGACTCATTTATGGGACATGCTGGAAAAAGCAAAGCCATGGGGGGTGGGTGGGTACCGATCCGCGGTCACCAGGCTGGGTGGGTACTGATCCGTGGTCACCAGGGGCTGGGAGCGGGGTGGCCGCAGAGGTATGTGTGTGGATGGAGCCACTGCAACAATTTGCAAGTTCAGACCCACCGCAGGCCACAGCTTTGGGGTCAGGTGGGGACACTCACGTGCCTGCACATCCCTTGGAAACAGCTGTGTGTGGGTGTGACCTGTCAACAACAGAACCACCACACACTCCCCACAACGTGACCTGCCAACAACGTAACAGCTACACGCTCCCCACGGGCCTGCCGTGCCACTGCCACACGCTCCCCATAGGTGTGCTGTGGAGAAGCCAGGCCAGGAGGGGAGGTCCAAGTGCAGACGCACAGTGGGAATTCCCGCTGGCCTCGCGGCACGCTGTGGATGTCACCAACGCAGGAACAACAGGACCTATGCGGTCCGTGGGTGAGCTGGCGCGTCCTGCTTTACCAACAGGAAGCCAGGTCTCAGAGAAGGGACTCGCCCGCTTTCACTGTATGAGTAGCACTTTGGGGGTCTTCCGTGGGGCAACCAGTCATTCCCCAAGAGCTTGGACGCCGGTGCCACCTCTCACGTGGGTGATCCCGTGGCTAGGAGCTTGGGTGAGGACCAGGATCCACTCATTTGTGTCCCTCAGGACTGGGGCAGGAGAGGGTGGCTCTGGCTGGAGGTGCCAGGGCACTATATCTGGAGCGAAGGCCTGGCTCTTTTGGGGACCCTCAGTCGTTCTCCAAGTGGCACAAGCTGGTGCTGGGGAGGCCCTGGGCCAGGCTGGCTGGGCAACTCTCTCTCCACCCAGCCTGCTGTTTGGCTGCCTTGGGCTTGCTCCCGGCACGTTGGCCTTGGGGAGCTCAAGCCCCGTATGTGGTGGTGGTTCCTGGAACAGTGGCCACAGGCCCTGGCCAGTGCAGGAGAGGCTCACACAGGGCGGGAGGCCAAGGAGCGAGGCTCACGGGGTTGCTGGCTCTCAGCTCTCCGAGAGAAAAGTCCTGTGCTCGGCGGGGCTGAGTTTATCGGAGCCACTGTGGTGAGGGGTCTGGCCTGCAGGGCATGGGGGGCGACGAAGCACTCGTGACCAGGACCCAGGGCCCCCTTTCCAGGGCAGCTTCCGTCAGCACACGTGACTGGGACCCAGGGCCCCCTTCCCAGGGCAGCTCCCGTCCAGCACACGTGACCGGGACCCAGGGCCCCCGGCCGGGGCAGCTCCCGTCCAGCACACGTGACGGGGACCCAGGGCCCCCTTTCCAGGGCAGCTCCCGTCCAGCACACGTGACCGGGACCCAGGGCCCCCTTTCCAGGGCAGCTCCCGTCCAGCACACGTGACCGGGACCCAGGGCCCCCGGCCGGCGCAGCTCCCGTTAGCACAGCTGGACCCCACCATCTCGTCGTCTCCTCGGCTCTTCCTGGGCCTCCCTCCAGGCGGATCACCGCACCCGTTCACCGCGGGAACTTCCCGAGAGACCCATCAGCTCTTTCGCAAAAGCATCCGCAATTTACAACCCAAAACCATTGGAAGCCGTGAGCCCCTCCTCGAGTGGTGTCCACCAGCCTTACACTGTGACGGCCGTGACAGCGTCCTTTCCAGGGCCACAGGCCCCACCTGCGGGAGCTTCCCCTCCTGGCCTCCCTCTGCTGCGGTCAGAGCTACGGCGAGCTTGCGCCGCGGTGACGGGCGACCCGGCTCTGTCTTGCCCACAGGGCTGCCAGGTGGGAACCGGCTGGGTTGGGCAGAGTTTGGGGCAGGTTGACCAGGAACGGCCGTGGGTCTGTGCAAATAGCCTGAAAGAACTGACAGACGCCCGTCCTGATTCTGGATGAAGACACTGCACGCCCAGTATGAGGGCGTCCTTTTTGTGAATGGAGGGGCGAGCCTGGATGTGCGAGCGTGGTTTCGGGAGTCCGTTCTTTTAGGCTGTTTGCAGTCCTCACCAGAAGCGAGTGTTTCCTGCCCCGGTGGGTACGTTGGCTTGTTCGCACGGCCTGGGAGTTTTGGGGGCAGCTTTTCTCCTGGCAGGGCCCGAGTTGCGACACTCGTCTGGCAGACCCAGGCCTTTCTCTGCAACATCAGAGGGCGTCGCTGTGGACCGGCAGGTCGGTTTTCAGTCCTGGGCTGAGCACCTCTCGCACCTGGAGTCCTTGTGAGCGCCTGTAAGGGGCCTTCGTGTGGCCTTCAAGGAAACCAGCTCGACCTGCAGAGGTCACCTTGGGAACCCACAGAGTGGCCACACAGCAGCGGCTGGTAGAAAGGACTTTATTCAGAAATTGGTGCCAGGACAGGAGGGAGCCATGCGGACAGTCACGCTGAAGCCTGAGCCCGGTGCCCCTGAGGTCAGTCCTGACCGCTGGAATGTTGATCTGCACTGGGCACTATCTTTGTTAAATACAAAATCTGAAAATGCGGGCGTGGGTCTGCAGAACATAATCCTCATAGAAAAGCCTAAAAAAAGTGAACTGCATTTCGTGGCCAGGACGCCGACTTCCTCTCACGTTGCATCGAACCAGGGCCCGGATGTCTCCGGTGAATTTATGTGGGAAAACACGTCTTGACATTAAAAATGTAGCGATTTGTCACAAGTCACAGTTTTCCTAGAAATGCCACTAGCTGGCTGCTCTAAAGAATGGCTAATTCTAAAACTCAAAAGCACAACCCTGGGTCTTGTGATTGGCACCACGAGAGCCACACTGAGCTGGGGCGGTGCCTGGGGCTCTGGCCGCCCAGCTGCAGAGGCCAGTGTGGATCTGACCGTGCAGGTCTCCCATGGCCCTGGTCGGGCACTCCACACCAGCTGCCTGGGGTCCGAGAACCTGGGCGAGGGCTCGGAGCCATGGAGGCAGCGCACTTCCTGTCTCCTCTGGCGAAGCGTGAGTGCGTGGCGAGCTGTGGAGGCAGGGCTGCGGGCGTACATGCATGGCTGCTGGAGGTGGTGGGCGGCGGCGGCCCCTGGGGCACGAGATGGGTGGGGGCACTCTCAGGGACCCCCGCTGCAGAGCCTCTGGCTTGGACCTGCTATGAGTGTCCTTTCCAGGAAGCAGGGCCTTTGTCTGGGCGCGGCTGCCTCACCAAGGGCTGTTCTAAGCTTGGGAGCTCTGGGCCCTCGGGGAGCAGACCCAGCCCAAGGTGCCTGCTCCAGCAGCAGGCCTCGGGCACCTGGGGGTCTGGGCTGGGGAGGAGGGGCACCGGGCAGGGGAGGGGGACGGGGGTTCTGGGGCTGGGTTGTGGAGGGTGAACCCAGGCAGGGTCTCGGACGGGAGGTCTCGGAGCCCCGCGAGCTGTGGTTGGCATGCCGCTCAGAGGTCCGCTTTGGTCCTTCGTTGCTCAGCCCACCGAGGCTGGCTCAGAAACCTGCTTAGGGAGGAGCCACTCTGAAGTCTGTTGAGTCGGCGGGGGCGTCGCTGTTTTGTGGGGGCGTCGCTGAGAGCTGGGTAAGGGCCACTGATCTGTGTGTGAGGCGCAGACAGGCACAAAACTCCTGGGAAGGTGTCTTTCGTTTTCATTTTTAAATTTAACTCTTTAATTTTAGCAGAAACACGCAAACCTCCAAGACTCTTGTGCCCGTCCTGGCTCCGTCTGCTGGGAGGAGACCAGCTCTGCCTGTCCCTATGGGGTCCCCTGAGCCTCCACCTCCCGGCCCAGCTCCCCAGGGCTTGGGGGCAAAGGGGCCTGGATAACGGCCGGGCCTGAGATGTGGCTTCTGCCTCCCGGCCCGCCCCCCGCAGTTGGGTTTGGATCTGGAATTCCACACCAGGCCCAAGCTCGGCTACTGGAATGTGGCCTTCATCCTCCGTAGCTTGTCCTGGATCTTCCGTGAGTGCTTCTCGCTGGAGACCTGGTGGAAGTTGGCCCTGCTGTCTGCAGCCAGCGTGGAAATGTCGGCACCGCTGAAGCGGGCAATCCTCTGCTTGAGGTACGACTGGAGCTTGGGGTCGGGGCTGAAGGTGTAGGGGTTCTCCTGGAATGCGTGCACCTGGCTCACCACCTTCGCGATGTTCCTTCCGTTGGGGAAAGAAGAGACGTTAGTTTGCACAGGGAGGGGCGCAGCTTCCAGGCGGAGGGCGTCCCCCCGCGTTCTTAGGAATCATTTGAACTAAACCTTTTCACCATGTAAACACTGAAGGGTGTTTTCTGTATTTATTGGCGAGGCCGAACCTCATGTCACTGCTCAGACCTTTCCGTGTGTCTGACTGTCCATCCGCCCACGCTTCAGTCCACACACGCTTACGGAAACCCCGCAGGGTCAGGCTTGTCTGTGCCAAGCGTCCCAACAGGAGTCAAGCCCAGTTGGCTGCAGGGGCTGCAGCTGAGAGGACGAGGCAGGCAAGGAACTCTGCTGCCGTGCGGAGCATTCACATCTGGGAATCGCCGCGGCCCGGGCCAGGGCCGTGTTCCTGGGAGAGCTGGTTGTTGACAGTGACCAGCTCACCATGGGATATAACGGAGTCAACTGGCCAGTCAGGAACAGGAGCCCTCACCCGGGCCTGGGAACGCTGGTGCCACAGACGGACGCCCTGACCTGATTTTGGACGGAAACACTGCACACCCAGTGTGAATGACAAAGGGACGTGCATTACATCAAAGAAAAGGGCAAGCCTGGATGTGCACATGCGCGCACATGCGCGCACACACACACATGCACACATGCACACACGCCGCACACATGCGCACACACGCACGCACACATGCGCACACACGCACACACAGGCACACACACCTGCACACGCACACACGCACGCACACACGCACACACATGCACACGGACGCCGGGAAGAGCATGCCTGGTTGGGCTCTCAGAGGCACGTGGATGCTGGGACGGGCAGATCTGGAGGCGCTCACATAGGCACGTGGATGCCATGAAGGGCAAGTGCCAGTTTTGGCTTGTTTTCTTTCCTGATTGTGCATCACCTTATGTTTTGTTTTTTATTTTGAGACGGAGTCTTGCTCTGTCACCCAGGCTGGAGTGCAGTGGCGCGATCTTGCCTCACTGCAAGCTCCGCCCCCCGGGTTCCCGCCATTCTCCCGCCTCAGCCTCCTGAGTAGCTGGGACCACAGGTGCCGCCACCACGCCTGGCTAATTTTTTTTATTTTTAGTAGAGATGGGGTTTCACCGTGTTGGCCAGGATGGTCTCGATCTCCTGACTGCCCGCCTCAGCCTCCCAAAGTGCTGGGATTACAGGCATGAGCCACCGCGCCGGCTTTTTTTTTTTTTTTTTTTTTAAGACGCTGTTTCACTCTTGTCACCCAGGCTGGAGTGCAGTGGCATGATCTCAGCTCACTGCAGCCTCTGCCTCTCGGGTTCAAGTGATTCTCCTGCCTCAGCCTCTTGAGTAGCTGGGATTACAGATGCCAGCTACCACACCTGGCTAATTTTTTGTATTTTTAGTAGACACAGGGTTTCACCATGTTGGCCAGGCTGGTCTTGAACTCCTGACCTCAGGTGATCTGTCCTCGGTCTCCCAAAGTGTTAGGGTTATAGGCGTGAGAGCCACCATGCCCGGCCTACATACGGTTACAGGTGTGAGCCACTGTGCCCGGGTACAGGGGTGAGCCGCTGCGCCCGGCCCGGCCTGGCCTACCTAGGGTTATAGGCGTGAGCCACCGGGCCCAGCCTACCTTAAGTCTTTAACTTCTCTTTTGCTGACTTGGGTTTTCTGATCTCTTACAATGAGCATACACTTACGGCATGCTGTAAATGTTGTTTTTTTTTTTTTTTTTGAGACGGAGTCTTGCTCTGTCACCCAGGCTGGAGTGCAGTGGCCGGATCTCAGCTCACTGCAAGCTCCGCCTCCCGGGTTCACGCCATTCTCCTGCCTCAGCCTCCTGAGTAGCTGGGACTACAGGCGCCCGCCACCTCGCCGGGCTAGTTTTTTGTATTTTTTAGTAGAGACGGGGTTTCACCGGGTTAGCCAGGATGGTCTCGATCTCCTGACCTCGTGATCCACCCGTCTCGGCCTCCCAAAGTGCTGGGATTACAGGCTTGAGCCACCGCGCCCGGCCAAATGTTGTTTTTCGATTGGTGTCTGTCTAAGAAGGGGACCTTCACTTGTCAGGCTGGGGATCCACGGGCACCTGGTGCACTGGGCATTGCTCCCCAAGTGGGGCCGTCTACCGTGGAGGAGGGTGGAGCTGCCGTGGCCTGAGCAGCCTGCACCTGACCGTGTGTGGACAGCGGCGGGCGATGAGAAGAGACGGGACGGTGGGAAATTGTGTCTTGAGGGAGAGGGTGAGGCTTGGGGCTGTGGGCGCCTGAAGGCCACTGGACACAGGCCTGGGCCTCCGAGGAGAGGCTGGCCCATGGAAGAGCCTGCGTGGCCTGGGGCGTGAGCCCTGTGGGTCGTGGTGGTGGGTTTTACAGCCAGCCCCAGTCTGCGCCTCCCAGGTGGTTGGTCCCAGGTGCTGGGCAGGTGGACGGCAGGACCACAGGCTGAGGAGGGATCCTGGGTCCCACATGCACATCTTTAGGGAGAGGGGTCTGGGGGGGGCAGGGACACCATGTGGCACCCAGGGTCAGGGCAGGTTGCTGCCGGGCAGCCTCTGCTGCAGAGACTCTCAGGGTGGGGTGGGAAGTGTGCCTGGGTCGCAACGCAGGGGTCCCAAGAGACCACGGGGAGTGTTTTGGGGCCATGGACGGCAAGAGTGCAGGAAACCTCCAAATTTGCAGAGAAGGAGGTGGCTGGAGGTTATCCTGGGTAGAGGGAGGTCTGAGGCTGTGAGTGCCAAGTGAGGGGCAAGGTACAAAGGCTTCTGAAAAACAGGGATAGGAAGAGAGTTGCCACCTGAGCCTGCCCCACCTGGGCGTGTGCCCACCTGAGCCCCTCCTCACCTGGGCGTGTGCCCACCTGAGCCCCTCCTCACCTGGGCGTGTGCCCACCTGCTCCTCACCTGGGCGTGTGCCCACCTGCCCCTCCTCACCTGGGCGTGTGCCCACCTGCTCCTCACCTGAGCGTGTGCCCACCTGCTCCTCACCTGAGCGTGTGCCCACCTGAGCCCCTCCTCACCTGGGCGTGTGCCCACCTGCTCCTCACCTGAGCTTGCTCCACCTGTGGGCCCCGTTGGTCATGGTGAAGCCACCTGTCTCCAGCTGCTGGATGTGCATGGCCAGGAGGTGGGCCGAGGGCAGGGTGGGCTGTGCCCGGAAGCGCCGCCCTTCCATCAGACACAGGCTGTCGCTCTTCAGGAAGACCTGGTGGTCCAGCCGGGGCGTGGGCCGGGGAGAGACAGGGCGTGGTCAGAGCAGGAGCCTCGCTGGGGCCAGTGCAGCCCAACCAGTCCCAGCTGGTCCTGCGTTCTCCACGCTCGGGGTCTGCCCGGCTCTCTGAATTAGCTTCCAGTCCCGAATGTGCCTGGATGGTTGGACTTGGCTCACACCTGCAGGGTCTTAAGCTTGCATGGCCCTGACGGCCGCTGGGAGGCTTTGCGCCTCCTGCCACTGAAATGGTGAGTCCCTGTCTTTGCTACTGAAATGGTGAGTCCCTGTCTTTGCTCTCTGCTGGACTCCAGGAAAGTGCCAGGTGACCCAGCTACCCCAGCTTCCCTAAATGAGACCCTGGCCAGTGCAGGCCCTGCTCTGTGTGTCCAGCAAGGACAGGCAGGAGCCCTCCCACCCGCGGACAGCTGTGGCTGGGGCCTGAGGCCGAGCTCTGAGACCCAGGACGGGACAGGCTCTGGCTGCTGTGGGGCTCGTCCGTGTCATTTTGGGGGATGCCCCCTCACTTCCGCGGTGCTTCCTTGTTCATTATCTCACGAGGCCACCCCTGCCGTCCTGGGGGAGATCCAGCTTGGTCAAGCTCAGGCCCCAGCCACAGACCTCAGTGCTGTCCTCTGGGCACCTGTGCTCTGTGAGAGGAACTCAGGCCAGCAGGGCCCCGTGACTGAGCAGGGGGGACACCTTTGCACAGGCGGCAGCAGAGGCCCCGCCGGGAGATGACTCCTGGGCCTCACTGAGGCCACCCTGGCTGGGCCATCTGCACACACTCAGTGGTGCCTGCGTCTGGGCGCGGCAGACTCTGCAGAGCAGGTTGTTTAGGAGGGGGCCTCGGTGCACGAAAGCCGCAGGCCATGTAAAGTGCTGGTACCTCCACGGCTTTCAGCTCCTCCATGACCTCTGCTATCTTTGCAGGCAGAATTCTCCAGGCCTGAAATGGAAGCACAGGTGAGACTCCTGCGGCCGCGCGGGTGCCCACCCCCGCCTCGGGGCCCGAGGGGGACGCACGGGGGACTGCCTCACGGCCAGGTGCTCCAGCCCGCTCAGGATCTGCATGGCTGTCGCGAAGTTTCTCTGCTCATAGCAAGATTTTGCAATCAGCAAAAATTTGGACAGCAAGTTCACCTGCAGCTGCAATGAGAAAATGGCACATTCAGCGTCTTCTGGTTCAAGATGAACAAAGGGAATATTTGAGAACCTGTTAAAATCACCCAGAGCCAAGACACAAGAGCGTGTGCTGCATCACGTGTGTGGAAAGGAAGCGGCTGTGTGGACGCAGGTGAGCGGCGGCTGTGGCCGTAGAGGGGCTGGGCTGGCAGGATGGGGTGGGCATGACTTAAAAAAACAAAATAAAAGCAATGCCTGATACATGGAAAGATTTGAAAAGAAGTCCACCCTCCCTTCTCAAAAGCAAGATTGTGCCAGGACGCACCTCCCCAGGCAGCTTCAGGACTGGAAAAGGCGTCCCCACCCAGGCAGAGGCCACTGTCATGTCCACAGGCAGATGGGGAGCCATAGGCAGCTCCTTGCCCACCCCCCCAACCCTCCACGCTGAGCCCGTGGCAGGAGTGTTTGGGTGCAGTCCCTGGGGGGTGCCTGAGTGCCCCCCTCCTCCGGGGCTCTGGTTGGCGGTGATGACCTGGCCGGCTTCGGTCCTGGCGGTGACGACCCGGCCGGCTTCGGTCCTGGCGGTGATGACCCGGCTGGCTTTGGTGGGAACAATCATGGGTGGTGAATGCCCCACCCAGCAGGATTCGTATTCTGAGCTGTCCCAAGAGGCTGCGTTCTCGGATCTACTTCTAGGG
The DNA here is from genome assembly GCF_024542745.1 of Macaca thibetana thibetana. NCBI lineage: Eukaryota > Metazoa > Chordata > Mammalia > Primates > Cercopithecidae > Macaca > Macaca thibetana. Next base: position 129,341,710 of record NC_065586.1, on the reverse strand, counting down.
CTTCAAGAAGATTCTGGAGAACTCAGCTGACCCCTCCTGTTGGAGCTGCCTGTCCCTGAGGAATCACCTTGGCCTGGGCCATCCTTTAGTGGAAACCAAGGCTGCAGAGTCCAGCTGGATGCCGTCCCCTGGCTCGACTCCTTTTTTCTTTGAGACGGAGTCTCGCTCTGTCGCCAGGCTGGAGTGCAGTGGTGCGATCTCGGCTCACTGCAGCCTCTGCCTCCTGGGTTCAAGCGATTCTCCTGCCTCAGCCTCCCAAGTAGCTGGGACTACAGGCGCCCGCCACCACGCCTGGCTAATTTTTGTATATTTAGTAGAGACAGGGTTTCCCCGTGTTGGTCAGGCTGGTGTGGAACTCCTGACCTTGTGATCTTCCTGCTTTAGCCTCCCAAAGTGCTGAGATTACAGGCGTGATCATTTTTGTATTTTTATTAGAGATGGGGTTTCACCATGTTGGCCAGGCTGGTCTTGAACTTCTGACCTTGTCATCCACCCACTTCAGCCTCCCAGAGTGCTGGGGTTACAGGCGTGATCATTTTTGTATTTTTATTAGAGATGGCGTTTCACCATGTTGGCCAGGCTGGTCTTGAACTTCTGACCTTGTCATCCACCCACTTCAGCCTCCCAGAGTGCTGGGGTTACAGGCGTGAGCCACTGTGCCTGCCCTTGGGCTCGACTCTTGTCTGCAGGGACCCTGTGCAGCTGAAGACGCCTGAGATGATCCTGTGTTTGTCCCGACGGCGGCCCCAGCTCTCCTGCCCGAGTGCCTTGAGAGGGGCTTGAGAAGTGTTTACCGGATACACGTTCTACGCTGACGTCTCAGTCTGTCTCTTCATCGGTTTAAGCAGATGCAAAGTGTGTAATTTTGAGGTAAAACTGTTTCACCACCCTTTTTCATTTTTGTCTTAACCTTTTGATTTTTTATTGTAAGCAGCATGTAGAGGATTTTCCCTTGTAGCCTTTTCTAAGTGCGCAGGTCAGCCGTGTTAACTACGTCCACATTGAGCAACAGATCTCTGTGACGTTCCGTCTTCCCAAACAGAAACTCGGTCCCCGTTCAGCACGAGCTCCCGGCACCCACTGCCCACCCCCGGCGCCTGCCCTGCTGCTTCGTCTCTGGGAATCCGGCACCTCCAGGCGCCTCGTGTACGTGGAGCCGTACGGGTGTCCGGGCTTCATGACTGGCTCATTTCCCTGAGCCCGAGTCCCTCGAGGTTCCTCTCCCTGACGCAGGTGTCAGAATTTCCTTCCTGTTAAGGCCGAGTAAACTCTCAAGATACGAAAAGACCACATTTTCTTTATCGGTTCTTCCCTCCATGGACGTGGGGGTGCCGCCACCTCTTGGCTATGGTGTTGCATACTTTTAAACAAATCTGAAGAAACCAAAGCCCTGTTTTGCTTTCAAACTCTCCAATCTTAGTTTTTATTTTTTTGAGAGAGGGTCTCGCACCGTCGCCTAGGCTGCCATGGTGTGACCTCAGCCCACTGCACCCTCCACCTCCGGGGCTCCGGTGATCCTCCCACCTCAGCCTCCCGAGGAGCTGGGATTCTAGGTGTGTGCCACCAGCCTGGATACTTTTTTATATTTTCAGTGGAGATGGGGTTTCGCTGTGTTGTCCAGGCTGGTCTCAACTCCTGGGCTCGAGCGATCTGCCCTCCTCAGCCTCCCAAAGGGCTGGGGTTACAGGCATCAGCCGCCGCGGCTGGCCTGCATTTTCTTAAGGTGAGAAATTTTACGCTGTTTTTTCCTGCGCTTCCGTCTCCACCTTGCCTCCCTCCGGACGTCGTCTAAACGGAGCCACCGAGACACTGTCTGAACGGAAACACTGATCCCCCGTTTTCCTAAGGTGATAAATTTTACTCCGTTTTTTTCTTGCCCTTGTCTCCACCTCGCCTCCCTCCAGGCCTCGTCAGAATCCCCGAGTGCTGTGATTGACCTCTGCTGCCCTCTGCTCAGATTCTGAATTTTAACAATTTTCTGGGGTCCTGAATTTACAAATGTGAAGCTCAGTGTCCTGGAACGTTCTGACAGCCCAGCCATTGATACACAATACGTCAAGACATCGTGTATCTAACACTCGTTAGATGGATGAGTGTGGTCTCACATGAGTGGGTCTCCGGCGAGGTCTGTCCCCTCCCACGTGGAGCTGAGGGGCCCGTCCTGAGTGATCCGCGGCTCCCTTTTGCTAACGGGGATGCGGCAGGAGTGCCGAGCTCTGTCCCGGCCACGCTGGGCGCCGGCAGCCCTGGGTGTGAGCCTGCACAGCTCCTGCCCACCCCGCAGACCTGGACACGGGCACGTGACCAGGCGAGCGGCCATCCTGGAGACCCTCAGGCAGGGCCCCCGCAGGCTCGAGGTGGTCTCAGGTTGGGAGGGGTGGTCCTCCACCCGCTGGGGCAGCTCGGGGTGAGGGAGCGCCCAGGACGCTGCGGGTTGGCCAGGTGTCAGCCAGCTGTCCTTGTGCTCATCCTCACGAAGCCCAGCTACGCGGGCCGTGTGTGAAGGCTCTGGTTTAGGGAAATCACATTTTGATGTCCCTCATGGTACTGGGAAAACCGTGGATCAGCGCAAACGGGCAGCCAGGCTCTCTGTTCCCATGTCCCGCGCTGGTGTGCCCTGGCAATAAGTCCCCAAAGCTGGAAAATTCTCCCCAAGGGAGGAGAGAAGGTGGCACCTCTGCCTTCCTTTACAGGCCCCGGAGTTGCCTGCGGCGTTGGGGGGGCGTGAAGGAATAACAGGAAGGGAAGCTCTGTCTACCGTGGAGGTGGCTTTGCCGCCTGGCAGGGAGGTACTGCACCTTGGTGGACTGTGAGCAGCTCCTGGTTCCCCCAGAGCCTTCGGCCCACTCTGGGACGGCAGCAGGGACAGCAGTGATGGGGTTCATGGCTGGGAGTCCTGTTCCTTGGGCCCAAGTTTGCTTTCAGAGAGCTCCGACCTAGGAGAGGGTGGGTGTCCACCCATGGGCCGAGGCTGCCTCTTCCCTGCTGTGGGGGAGGGGTCCTGTCATCCTGAGTCTTCCCCAGCCCACGACAGCCAAGCCCCAGCTGAGCTCAGGTATGAGGAGATCAGAGGCCTCTGTCATAGGGTGTCTGTCCGCTGGGTGAAGGCATCCGCTGGGTGAAGGTGCAGACCCCTGGGGCTGGGGGACTCTGACCTCCTGAGAACCTGTGGACCCTGATGCCTCCTGGGCAGGTGGGCCCCGTGAGGGATGAGCTGGTCAAGGCAGGTGACTCTCGGGGCCGCACAGGGCCCTGCCTGACAGCAAGTGGGGCAGGTCAGGTGAGGAGCCCTCAGTCCAGCCCAAGGCCCACAGGACCTAGAAGAGGCCGAGACTGGGCCCTGGCGCTAGAGCTTGACCTTGACCTTGTTCAGACCACGGAGCTGATTTGTTCCACAGACTGAGAATCCACAATGACCTTTCGGCCGGGAGGAGCCCAGGGTGGTGTCACAAACACCAGCCCAGGGGCCAGGCTCAGGCACAGAGGGGTGGGGCCCTGGGGTGGGCATGGGGTGCTGTGGCGGAGCCCAGTGCTGGGGGTGGTGCACGAGGGACCTGTGTGGTGAGCACAGGTAGGGGTGGTAGGAGTGGTGGGTGCAGCTTGCCCTGGGTCTCCAGGTGGCCCACAGCGGAGGATCACCCACCACTGAGGGGAGCCATCTGTGGCTGCAGATGGGGACATGGCTGGAGACGTGGCTGGGCACGTGGAGATGTGGCTGTGGGCGTGGCCAGGCACATGGAGATGTGGCTGTGGACGTGGCTGGGCGCGTGGAGATGTGGCTGTGGGCATGGCCGGGCATGTGGAGATGTGGCTGTGGACGTGGCTGGGCACGTGGAGATGTGGCTGTGGACGTGACTCTGGACGTGGGAGGCATTGCTGGGGGAGAGCTGGGAGTGCAGCTGACCCCCTGCCCCCTGTGCCCTGCTCCCCTCAGCCTTGGGTCCGGTGTGGCTCCGAGGGACATGGAGTTGGGTTCACTGCATTGGGAAAGGGTTCAGGCCATGGCCTTACAGGAGGCACTGCCACCCCCGGGCAGGTGGGCACCATGCCCGTGTTGGCCTCGGAACTATAGGGTGCCCACCTTGGAGGTGTGGCTGGTCACAATCTCTGCAGCCACCCAGGTGCTGACGTCATCCGCGTTTCTTAGAAGCTGTAACAGATACTTGTCCTGAACGTAATTGGGCAGAAATAAGCTGCAGGTTTTGGCCGAAAGAGAGTCAGAAGAGCTGGCTCTGGAAGAGAAATGTGGCCCCCGTCACCCCAGGAGATGTGCAGGTGGCCCTGCCCGGCCCCGGGCTGCTGGTGCGGGGTGGGCTGGGGTCGGGCCACGAGGCTGCTCCGACGGGCAGACACCGCTCTCTCGCATCTCCAGAGACAACAGCCATCTCCTGCTGGTCAGGAGCGCCCATGACACTCTTACAGGGAGCCCCTGAGACCCTCCACCGCCGCTCCCAGCCGAGGGCCCCGGACGCTCACTTGGGGATGGCGGTGCTCTTGTCCATGACGCCCAGGGCCCGTGAGTTCAGGAAGTGGACCGGGTGGCACTTTTGAAACAACTCCTGCCCAGACCGTGGAAACGAGGTTCAGGCTTCCATCCCTTAGGGCCTTGTGGCCAAGGCAGGGTCCCAGGGAGCCAGGGAGGGTGGGGGTTTTCTGGGGGCCATCTCTGCAATCCCAGGTTCAATGCCCACCCAACAGTCCACGGGGTCCACCACAGGGCTCCCCACGTGCTTGGCCCCCAGGGGCTCATGGCATCCAGGGCAGCCCTCATGACAGCAGGTGGATCACTAGGTTGGCATCACTGCTACGTGATGTGGGGTCCCGGGATGGCAGGGACCTGGGAAGAGGCCACCTGAGGACTGGCTGTGGCGGCGGCAGAGATGCTGGGCAGGGCCCTGGCAGCTGGGTGGGGCACAAGGAACTGGGTTGGTCCAGCTCTGGCAGAGGGACTGAGGGGAGAGACTCAGCACCCCACATGGCCCTCAGGGCGTCCTCTAGTGCCTGTGAGGCCAGAGTGCTGGGCAGAGGCAGGACAAGCCCCAGCGGGCAAGGGTCTGGAGAGGACTCACAGCTGCCTGAACCTGTGCACCTGGCCACCACCCCCAACCTGTGCACTCGGCAGCTGCCCCTTCTCTGCCCGTCTGTTCCTCTGGGAAGCAGCTGCTGAGGGCCCTGTGGGCGCCAAGTGTCTCTGGGGCCCCTACTCGCAGGTGGCCGGGGCACGGATCCTCGTCCTCCTCACCTGCTGTAGCAGCGTAAGCTGGCTGAAGAGCTGATGAGTGCTGTACTCGGTCAGGAAGTAGGGCCCCTTCTCGCTGGTCTTGGCGCAGGGGCCGTAGAAGTCCTCGAGGAAGCAGGGCTTGGGCAGGGCCGCGGCGATGGTGTAGGGACGCTCCTTGTGCGGCGGCAGCACCAGCCCGTTGCCTCGGGGCAGCCTCCAGGGGAAGCTCTGCAGGGCAGGCCAGGCACTGAGGGGCCCAAGCTCCGTGTCCCCTCCAGGTCAGGGGTCCAGGGAGGCAGGGCAGGGTGAGGACCAGGTCAGGTCCAAGTCCAGGACTCCTCAGACTGGCCCAGCCAGAGACAGACAGCAGCCTGCCCACCCATAGCTGTGCTGGCACAAGGATGCCTGTCCTGGTCACTTTGGCAGGTCCCCCAGGGGCAGGATGCTGAGGGTTAATGGAAAGGGCATTTATCTCCCCGCAATGGCTTCTTCCACCTTAGTCTCTGGCCTGAGGGTCAGAAGGTTGGGGTCAGTGAGTCACAGCAGGACCCTCCTCACCTGAGCACCTGGGACAGGGCAGGAGGTGCCAGCCCAGCAGGGCTGCCTGCGACCGGGAACATGGAGGGCATATGTGAATGTGCACGTGTGCATATGAGGCTGCATGCGTGTATGTGTGGATGTGTGAGGGTGCGTGTGTGTGGATTGTGTGTGTGCATGTGGATGTGTGATGGTGTGTGTGTGGATTGTGTGAGTGCACGCAGGTGTGCCCGTGTGGATGTGTGTGATGTGCACAGGTATGTGCACACAGGTGTATGTGCACATGTCTATATGTATGCATGTATATGGGTGTGCCCATGTGCACGTGTGTGTGTATGTGTGGACTGTGTGAGTGCATGTGTGTGCATGTGGATGTGTGAAGGTGCGTGTGTGTGTGTGTATTGTGTGAGTGCACGCAGGTGTGCCCGTGTGGGTGTGAGATGTGTACAGGTATGTATGTGCACACAGGTATATGTGCACACATCTATATGTATGCATGTATATGGGTGTGCCCATGTGCACGTGTGTGTATGTGTGGACTGTGTGAGTGCATGTGTGTGCATGTGGATGTGTGAAGGTGCGTGTGTGTGTGTATTGTGTGAGTGCACGCAGGTATGCCCATGTGGGTGTGAGATGTGCACAGGTATGTATGTGCACACAGGTGTATGTGCACACAGGTATATGTGCACACATCTATATGTATGCATGTATATGGGTGTGCCCATGTGCACGTGTGTGTGTGTGCATGCACCAGCTGTGCCCTTGAGGCTGAGCTCAGGGAGCCACATCCGCCTGTCCACGGAGGCCCTCCCCTGAGAAAGGACCCCACCTTCTGGATGCCGTCCTCTGAGAGCCTCTTACAGAGGGCGTTGAAGGGTCTGGCATCCTCCTCGGCCTCCCTGGGGTTCTCCAGGTCGGTGCTACGAGGGCTGCCCTCGGCCCGCCGGTCCATGCCCACCTCCAGGAGGCCCAGCAGGTGCTTGGCAGAGCCGTCCAGGGGTAGGATCTAGGCAGAAGCACGGTGGTGGGGGGGTCACTGCCACCTTCTGGAGGAGGGCGGCACCTCCGCTGTGGGAGCCCAGGGTGCACCTGCCCAGCTCGGCGCCACGGTCACCTTGGAGGAGATGAAGTCCTCCAGCTTCCCCAGCAGCCCGCTGTTCCGAGTGAAGTCCACGGTGTAGCAGTCCTCCACCCAGGCCTGCAGGACGCAGAGGCTCCGCCTGTAGATCTTGGTGAAGGTCGAGGTGGGGTCCTGGTGGGCCCTGGAGACGCGGGGGAGCTGCTGAGCTGCCAGGATGTGGGAGTCGGGGGCAGAGGCCCAGGGGCTGCGTGAGGTTCTCCCGGAGAGGCATTGTGGGACCAGGCTCCATGAGTGCAGGGGGCTTAGGGGGCTGGGTGTCTTCTGTGGGTCCCTCCCCCAAGGCAGGAGCTGGCTGGCTGATGGCCTAAGGTGCCCAGCCTGGGCATATGGGGGCAAGGGGGTGCATGGCATGTCCTGAGGGGGCATCAGGTCAGCCCAGAGAGAGGCAGAGCCCCTCCCCCCTTGGCCCACCACCCCTCTCCTGACCCCAGCTGCTGGCCATGGGTCCAGAGGGAGGCTGGGGGCCGGCAGGACCCTCTGCTTGGTGCTCCCCCTTCCCCCCAGCTGACCTTCTGGCTCTCACTGCCTGCCCACCTGCCCTCCGCTTTCCTCCCGGGCCAGCAGGAAGAGACCCCGACTCCCCCAGGTCCCCTCCCAGAGCTCCCAGGTGCCCAGGCCACCGCCCTCCTGTCCCAGCTGCTTTCTCAGCATCCGTGTGTGTCCCCACCTCCATCCAGACCTCCAGCCAGGCTTCCCTGGCCCCTCACCCCTTTGGGTCGGCAGGGGCCACCTCATTCTTCATGGGGGCTAAACCAGGCCCATGGGCGCCCACCCTGCCCCAGGAGCGCGGTACCTGGTCAGCGTGCTGTTGATGCGGTCGAGGAGGAAGTGCAGGAAGTCCTGGGGTGTGCAGAAGTAGCGGAAGGTGTAGAGGAACTGCTGCACGTAGCCCTCCAGGAAGGCGTCGCTGTGGGACAGGACGGGGTGGCAGTGAGGCAGCCGGGTGGCCTCACCCCAGGGCTCAGCTAGTGTTCTGGGGGTGTGATGGCATGTGTGTGTGTGCGTTCTCTTTGTGTATCGCTGTCAGGAGAATCCCCGGAGAAATTAAAGGGGGGACATGGATAACAATTCCCAACTACTTCCAGCACCAGGGCCTTTTTTTTTTGGGCAGACTTTTGCTCGTCACCCAGGCTGGAGTGCGGTGGCGCGATCTCGGCTCACGACAGCCTCCTCCTCCTGGGTTCAAGCAATTCTTGCCTCAGCCTCCCAAGTAGCTGGGACTACAGGCACCCGCCACCACGCCCAGTTAATTTTTGTATTTCAGTAGAGACGGGGTTTCACCATGTTTCCCAGGTTGGTGTCAAACTCCTGACCTCAGGTGATCCACCTGCCTCGGCCTCCCAAAGTGCTGGGGTGACAGGTGTGAGCCACCGCGCCCGGCTGAACACCAGGGCCTTTCTGAACGCGGCCTGTGCGGGACTTTGGTGTCTCCACTTGCAGGACCCGTGAGCTCTGGAAGCTGAGGGAGCCGGTGCCTCGGGACTGGGCGCAACGCTGCATGCTCAGAGGTTCTGGCTCTTCACTGGGTGAAACTGGGCCACCCTCAGGAGACACTGGCCAGGGCCCTGCATGTGGGTCTGGGACTGTCCTGGGAGCCCAACGGCCACGGCCAGGAAGCCGAGGTCCAGCAAGGCCACCTCCCACACTGGAGGAGTCTCAGGCAGGAAACGGCGTGGCCCTGGAACAAGGGGCCTGGTCACCTGCTCACCTGGGGGCCGAGGACACAGGTGGCCACAGCTCACGCCAGGCCCTACACAGCTCCAGCCCCAGGCTGCCCTGCAAAGGTGATGCCCACCAGGTCCGCAGAGTAGAGAAGCCCCTCGTGACCACATGCACGGTCAGGAGACGCTCCTTTCATGGAAGCACAGTGCTCACACTTACACCGTGCAAGCCACAAACTCCACAACCAGAGATGCACACCACACGTGCACACAAGCCACACAGAACTCCACAACCAGACACACACACCACACCCATGCACACACACCACACTACACCCCACACCACACATACGTGCACACACGCCACACTACACCCCACATCACACACCACACACACACCACACTACACCCCACAGCACACATACGTGCACATACACCACACTATACCCCACACCACACACACACCACACTATACCCCACACCACACACCACACACACACACTACACCCCACACCGCACACCACACACATACCACACTATACCCCACACCACACACCACACACACACCACACTATACCCCACACCACACACCACACACACACCACACTATACTCCACACCACACACCACGCACACACCACACTACCCCACACCACACACACACCACACTATACCCACCACACACACACACCACACTATACCCCACACCACACACCACACTATACCCCACACCACACACCACACACACACCACACTATACCCCACACCACACACCACACACACACCACACTATACCCCACACCACACGCCACACACCACACACACACCACACTATACCCCACACCACACACCACACACACACACCATACTATACCCCACACCGCACACCACACACCACACACACACACCACACTATACCCCACACTGCACACCACACAACACACCACACTATACCCCACACCACACACACCACACACCCCACACACACACCACACTATACCCCACACCACACACCACACACACACACACACCACACTATACCCCACACCACACACCACACACACACCACACTACCCCACACCACAGATCACACACGTGCACACACACTATACCCCATACCGTCCCTGCAGCCAGTGTGCACACGGAGCGGGGGCTGCAGAATCACCCAGCCTCGCCCGTCCCTGGAGCTCATGACCCGGGTGTTCTGACCCGGTGAGTTGGATAGAGTCCAGGCCACATCACTGAGCTGCCCGTGTGTGTGATTTTTGGAAGCCGTTCCGTGAGTTAATTATGTAGGGCGGGTTCCCCAGCACCTCCAGGGACCACCAGGCGCACCCTGAGACCCGGTGCCCAGGTCCACAGGCGGCGGAGGCCACTCTGGCCTGGGGCTCTGCAAAGCTGCCGGCGGCATCTAGTGCACGTTGGCCTAAACCCTAAACCCCGATTAAACATTTTTCTAAACTACAAAGCGCGAACAGCCTAGCTGAGGGGCAAGGGCACACTCCCCACCTCTCTTCAGCACCCAGGGCTACGTCTCCCTTTCGGGGTGAGCTTTTCTCCCGACGCACCTGGAGTACAGATAGGCCATGAGCCCCAGCGGCGTCCCGGCCTGCAGGATTCGGGCCTTCTGCCGGCCGCCCGGGTGCTTGTTGACGTTGTAGAAGATGAGTGAGGAGGACTCGTCCAGGGGGCTGAAGTCCAGCGTGTCGCAGGGCGCGGCCGCGATGTTCACGATCACCGGGAGGGCGCAGGGCTCCAGGCCCCAGCGCTCCGCGTATAGGACCTGCCGGGCGGGACACAGGCACTCGGTCGCTCCGCCCCTCGCCCCAGGGCTTCCTTCCGTTGGACCCTCAAATCAGGGCCCCTTTTATGATTTCACACGGACAGATTTGCCGCGTCCGACAGCGGGAGGCCCGTCTGAAGCTGCTGCCGCCCGGAGCAGAGCGGGGCCCGGAGCCCACTTGCCTGCAGATACTTCTTGACCAAGCTGAGGAACTGCACCCTGGATTTCATTTCTTCCAGCTGCCCTTTCAGCTTGGACAGCATGGTCTTGACGTCGGACCCTGTGGGCACAGCAGAGTGGGCGGGGGCCGGGCTGCCTGTGGCCGGGGTCTTGGACCTGTGCCCACGCGGGCTTTACCTTTGTTCCTCTTTTCCTTCTGTAAGAGTTTCTGGTAGAACTTGAGGGTCTTGCGGTAGTTTCTTTTCTCCATCATGAGCTGCTGTTCCAGCTCCTGGGGACGAAACACAGCGCCTAAGCCCCAGGCAGCCCCAACACACGTCAGCCACATCCAGGGCCAGGCCCTACCCCGTTGGGGCCTCCCTGGCCTTGGAGACCAGCTGCAGGGTAGGGTCCCATGGAGACAGAGGCCCACCCAGCCAGCGAGGCCGGCCCCGGCCTGGGCAGTGTGTTCTGCGGGACCCTCGGCAGTCCCCAGGCTCACAGGGCAGTGCCCAGTTGGGGCCGGCTACCCCCTGCGTCCCTCACTCACAGGCCCTTGTGTGGGATGCTCAGGGGACTGCCGTGTGACCACCAGCTTGGGCCCTCAGGGGAACCAGACCCCACCCAAATCAGCACCAGGCCCTCCTGCCCAAGCAGGCAGGGCTGTGCCACCTCTGGACACCAAAGTGCATGTTGCGGGCTGGGTTGGGGGCGGGGGGTGGCAGTATGACCTCCCCAGCGTGCATCCCGTGTGTCTTCAGGTGTCTGCCTTTTTACTTTTTAATTTAACTTAATTTTTTTTTTTTTTTTTTTGAGACAGAGTCTAGCTCTGTTGCCCAGGCTGGAGTGCAGTGGTGTGATCTTGGCTCACTGCAAGCTCCGCCTCCCGGGTTTGCGCCATTCTCCTGCCTCAGCCTCCCGAGTAGCTGGGACTACAGGCGCCCGCCACCTCGCCCGGCTAACTTTTTTTTGTATTTTTTAGTAGAGACGGGGTTTCACTGTGTTAGCCAGGATGGTCTCGATCTCCTGACCTCGTGATCTGGAGACGGAGTTTTTCTCTTGTTGCCCAGGTTGGGGTGCAATGGTGCGATCTCAGTTCACTGAAACCTCTGCCTCCCACGTTCAATTGATTCTCCTGCCTCAGCCTCCCGAGTAGCGGGGATTACAGGCGCCCATCACCACACGCCTGGCTAATTTTGTATTTTCAGTAGAGATGAGGTTTCTCCACGTCAGGATGGTCTCAAACTCCCGACCTCAGGTGATCCACCCGCCTCGGCGCCCCAGAGTGCCGGGATTACAGGCGTGAGCCACTGCACCCAGCCGTTTTTAATTTTTATTGACTTTTTAATTTAATTATTATTATTTTTTTTGAGACGAGGTCTTGCTCTATCACTCAGGCTGGAGTGCAGTGGCCTGATTCGCTCTGTTGCCCAGGTGGGAGTGCAACCTCCAACTCCCTGGGTTCAAGCAATTCTCCCATCTCAGCCTCCCAAAGTGCTGGGATTACAGGCATGAGCCACTGCACCAGCCTTGCCTTTCTTTTAAACTTAAGCCCAACGAACACGGATTCCAGCTGTCCTGTGCACACGAGCCCCTGAAGCCCTCCTCCGGGAACCCACTGGCTGCGCTGCGGTGTGTTGGGCAGTGGCCGCAGGGTTTGCCCCGGCCCTTGGCTGCTCTGTAGTGTGAGCGTGAGCGTGAGCGTGTGAGTGTGAGCGCACGCCTGGGGTGCTTCTCCTGAACCTGCCCGGAGTCTGAGTTATTGCCTAGAAGGTGGAGCCAGGGACCTCATCCCCAGGGCTGTCTCCGGGAGGGAAGCAGCACTGAGGCCAGGCAACAGGTCCTGACTGCAGGAGACGGGGGCAAGGGCTGCCGGGCTCTGCTTCACGCACAGACACCAGCTGGGGCTGAGCCTCCTGGGACGGGACTACATTCAGGGAGAGGGCGTCCCGTTGTCCCAGGATGCCTCCCACGCCTCGCCAGGCAGCCCCTCTTCTGAGCACTCCTGTCCTGCGGGACAGGCACACGGGTGTAGAGGCTGGAGGAGGGGTGCCCTGAGGATGGGCTGCCAGGTCAGTGACCCCCGAGACTGCCCTTCCCTCCAGGGGCACAGAGGCAGATACAGCCTCCTCCTGCACCCATGGGGCTTGGCCCATTACTGAGAAGGGTGGTGATTCTGGTGGTGGGGTGTCTGGGAAGCCTTGGGGGCCCATGGGAGCTGGGCCTTGAGCAGCAGGTCTTAGGGGGACTGTGAGGTGCCACGGGGCAGGGGCACCTGGCTGGGGGCAGAGGCAAGAGGCGCGGCAGCCCTTGGCCCACAGCCTCCTGTGAGGGGTTCAGGAGGCGACTGCCCCGAGGGGCTCATCCGTGAACCCATCCACCAGGTTTCCTTTTGTGAAGTGCAGTTGGCTCAGATTCACACGGCCACCCCCTCGCCGTGTCAGCCGCCAGTGATCCGCTCTGTTGATAGTGTTAATTTTTGAATGTTTTTTGCAAATAAAAAAATGCAGGCGACATTTCTGTGTAACTACTTGAGTCCGCTCTATCTGGCGGTTCATGGAGACCGGGTCCCTGTGCTGTCTTCTCCCGTGCACGGGTTCAGCGACGGCAGTGGGGGTGCCACGGAGGGCCAGGCTCCCGGCTACGGCGGTGTGGGCCGTGGTCCCAGCTGTGTAAAGACCAGGCCCTCTGCAGGACCTCGGCCACTAAGCCAGGTTCCCCAAGCCCTCTGGATCCCGCCCGCCCAGCCCAGTGCAACCCCACCTCCCACACTGGGATGCAGGCTGCCTGTGGCTGCCTAAAGTGCAGTGAAATTAAAGTATCAGGTCCTCGGTCACGTGAGCCGTGTTTCCAGAGCTCAGTAGCCACACATGGCTGTTGGCTACCCCGTGGACAGCGTCTAGAACATTCCATCATCAAGGAAGGGACCTGCTGGGCTGGGCGGGTCGAGGTTGGTAAACGCAGGTATCCCCACGGAGCTGTGTTCTGCTGCTGGGGCACCTGGTCCTGGCTTCTGAGGATGGTGGTGGCCACGTCCCCCATGGCCTGCAGCACAGGGCCTTCGTCCGGGCCCCGGAGGTCACCCGCGCCAGGCTCCATCCGGCCCCCTCACCCCCGTCCATTTGCAGAGAGGCTGATGTCGAGAAAATCTCCCGGGAAAGGTCTGTGTACCCCGAGGCGTCCGAGAACCCGGAGGTGGGTGCCTGCGAGCCCGGATGCCCACCCGGCTGGAGTGCAGCTCACGTAGACTCGTCTCGGGGCGGCACCTCCACAGCCTCCGTTCACAGTCAGACTCGACGTCCGTTAGGGGCGTCCCGCATGCGGGAACCACAGGCAGACTCCTTGAGAAGGACGGTCTTGACTGATTGTAATAAATCTACGGGAACTAAGATCCACATCACACACGGGGCGGTGAGGAGGGAAACACGAGGCCAGGCTTCACCAGTGCAGACAGATGGGGGAGGAACCCACACTAGTGCTGTTCACCCGACTCTGGGAGACACGGATGCCGGCTCCACAGCCCCAGGGCACACGGCTGGCGCTGGCAGGTGGGGGTCAGCGCTGAAAGGAGGAAACGCCCACCCACCAGCCGCTCCGGCCGCCCCAGCGAATGGCCCTGGCTGCACTGTGCGCGTTCCGGGCTGCAGACGTGAAAATCTGTCTCCAGCTTGTTTTTGCCCTTGCTGTGTTTCTGAGCCTCCTGTTTTGAAACAGACACAGTAGTTCCTCCAAGAGAAACGTGAGGCTGTGGCCACGGGCTGGACGCTGTGCATTTGGGGGCCGAGTCCTCCTCAGGACACCATGCACTTGGGGCTGAGTTCTCCCTGCTGGACACTGGGCGTTCAGGGTTCTGAGTGCTCCTCACGACGCTGGGCATTTGGGGGCCGAGTGCTCCCTGCTGGACTCCGTGAGTTTTGGGGCCAAGTGCTCCCTGGGGGACGCCGTGCGTTTGGGGCCAGGTCGTTTGGTGTCTGCTACGCAGGCCGCCCTTTCTCTCCCCAGCCCCAGGGGAGGCCTGTGTCCTCGAAGCCCCCGCAGGCCCTGTGTGGGGTGTCCGAGGTGCAGAGGCTGTAGCACCATGTGGGTCTTTCACGTGGCCCAGAAGCTGAATAGAGTGAACGCTTCACAGAGCTTAACCCCTGTCCCCTCACCTGCCCTGAAGAGACGCCGGCTCATGTTCCGGACCGAGTCATAGAGTGGAGGCTGGGAGGCGGCAGGAGAGGAGCAAGTAGGAGCCCCAGGAAGGGCTCTGATGCCCAGAAGCTGGGGGAGGCTTCCCATTGCGGCTCGGGGGTCGAGGCTGATGGTGGTGAGAGAGGTTCCTGGAGCTGATGGCCGCTGGGCCCCTCCTGTCACCTACCCTGGAGTCCTGGGGCTCTGGAGGCTGCGGCCCAGTCGGGGCTCTGGGTCACCGGCCCCGCCCTGAGTCCAGAGCTCTGCGGGCCTCTCCTGCACCCAGGATTCCCCGGTCTAAGACCTCTCTGCTGGCCAGGGAGGAGTTGCAGCTGCTCCTGACCCAGGATGGCACTGCTGGCCAGAAAGCCCAGGCCAGTCTGTGGTGACCAGGCCCAGCCTGGACTTGCTGGGCAGGCGTTTCTGGTATTTTCCTTCACCGCAGAGCGAGGCTGCCCAAGGGCCCGGAGATGGTGCCTGTCCCACAGGAGACACGGCCAAACGCAACCGGGTCACGAGCATGGAGGGGCCTCCTGTGAACCCGTCGCCCCGGCAACCATGGGAGAAAAACCCTTCCGTGCCCCCAGACCTGGAGCCACCAGGAGCACCCGTGCAGACGAGCCTGTCCCGACGTGGAGCTCAGCCCGGGGAGGGGGCCCTGACCATCTTGACGGCCACGGGGTGGGGGCACCAGGACCAGTGTCATCCTGGTGGGGGCTCTGGGTACACGGTGCCGTCCGTCACCTGCAGTGACCGGGAAGCCCTGCTGGAAGGAGGCCCCTGCACCACCCTGCAGTGCCGAGGCCTGGGACTCACCGGACTCTGGGCGTCGGGCAGGGCCCCGTCCACCTGCTGCCGCCCCAGGTCCTTCACGTAGTTGTGGACGTCGGCCCCGAAGCAGTCGGCCTCGTAGAAGGCACTGCACCAGCCGGGGCTGCAGCTCTGGAATCCGGCTGGGCCAGGGGACACGGCCGGGCCGCCCCCCTTGGACCCGGCCAGTCGGGTCACCGCCTCCGCGTCCGAGGCCCCGCCAGCTGGCCGTCCGTCCTCGCCAACCTCAGGCTGCTGCGCTCTCTCGGCTTTTACGGACCTCTGAGGCCGAAACCCCACCTCAAAGTTTCCCCGGGAGAGTGCCTCCGAGTCCACATCCGACACCAAGGTCCTGCTGCTGGTCCTGGCCATGGCTGGCTTCTCTTTTCCTTGAAAGAAAGAGACACGGGTTACGTGGATAGCAGCTCCTGTGGGCGGAGCCCGGGCAGGCTTTACTGGGAGGCTGGTGGTGCCTGCGTGCCCGACGCCCTTCTCTCTTGCACCCACCACGGGCGCCCCTGAGGCACTGCCGCCTCCCAGTGCCGGGGAGATGCTGGGACCCTGAACTGCCGCACGGGCCGGGTTACAGCGAGAGGCCCCTCCCCAGGTGGAGCCCCTCTCTGGGCCCTCACTGGTTCCAAACTTACTCGCCCTGGGGTGGGGCCGGGCCCTGTCCTCGCTGGCTCCACTATCAGCACTGTGTCCCTCTGCCCCCTCACGCTCTCTTTTCTTCTGGAATTTAAAAAGTGGTCCCCAGCTCTGTCCCTGGCTTTCCTGCCATCCAGGAGTGCACAGGCCTCATGCCCCAGTCTGCCTGCCTGGTCTCCGACTTGTTGGAATAGGAACTGGGTCCATCACCAAACCTGGCCACGACCATGGACAGCCTGAGGGTGACCACCGCCACCACCTTGTCCCTAACACCGAGCCTGCTGGCCGGACGCTGGGACTTCCCCAGCCCGGCATTCATGTGCCTTGGGAACCCGGGGCTAACGAGCCAGTAGCCCAGCCCCAGGGTCTTTCGGCAGCTGCTTCTGCCTTGTTACCAAAGCCCCGGGTTCACAGGCCTGCCTCTGCTTGGAGAGGGGATCCCGCCTGGCTCCTGGCGGCTCCCACTGTCCCAGTGACTGGTGACAGAGGACCCCTCACCTCCAAGGCCCCGGGTTCCTGCTCGCCCCCTGGAGAGGACGGCCTTTGGCTGGGGCACCCCTGGGGCAAAGGCAGTGCCGCCAGAGCCGTGCAGTCCGAGGCCGCCAGGACCCCGGGGTGCCCCCTGAACTGTAGAGCACAGAGAAGCCTGCAGAGCTCCTGCCGCGGGACCTGCCCAGCACTTACCCAGGGGGTGCAGCGAGGGCCTCCTGCTGGACGGGGAGCGGGGGCTCCGGCTACTCTCGAGCTGTGACTCAGCGTCCTCAACCGTGCTGACAGCAAGAATGCAGGTCAGGTGGCCGTCCCCACGTCTCCACCCCTGCCCACTGGGAGGAGGCTTCAGTCTCCACAGGGCCAGGCCCACAGGCCCATACGGCCATGCGGAGCCCTCACTGGAGGCAGCAGGAGCTCATCCTCCCGGTCACTAAGGGGGTGGCAGGAGCCAATGGGGTCCCTGGATCATTCACTGCTTGGGGTCCCTGGGGGGCTCTGGAGCAGTCTCTCAGGGCTGCGGGCCGGGGAGGCTGGGGCTGGGGTGGGTGCACTTGTTCACAGCTGTGAGTTTATGCCACACACAGGCACAGGAGCTGCCCGGGCTGCCAGCACTGCATGGAGCTGTGAGCAAGGCAATGTGGGGTGGCCGCTGCCCCACCCAACACGGCTCGGTGCCGGGCCCTGCGGGGTCTGGGGCCGCCTGTCTGGGGGTCTCCTCTCCTCCTTGGGGCCCTCACACTGGTCCCTCTGAGCAGGGAGCCCTGTGGCCAATACTGCCCAGGCCCCCTGCAGCCTCCCGGAGAGCCCCTGCCTCATATTCCCTGCAAGCCCTTTCTTCCTCCAGAAGAAACTCAGGCCCGACGGGAAAGCTGTGGGTCGGCGTCAGGCCCGGGAGGGGCTGTGGGATGGCGTCAGGCCCAGGAGGGGCTGCTGGGACGCCCCCCCAGCTCCACCAAGGGTGGCCCCCTGGAGACGGCAGCCAGACAGAAGCCGAGGGTTGGGAGGGGAAGGCTGGGCCACGTCGGGACAGCAGAGCCCGAGCACAGTGGGTGTCCAGGAGGGGCGGGGATGCAGGGCCGACCTGGGCACCCACCTTGGGGAGGGCGACGCCTGCCCGTTCACCACTCTAAAGAGGTTCTGCAGCAACTTCTCATCCCAGTACAGGTCGCAGAACTTCTCAGAAATGGCGCCGCAGAAAGTGGCAAAGGTGAGATCTTTCAAGGCGAAGATGTACTCCCCTGGTTTTGCAAAACGATGGAGACAAGTGAGATGGTGGCAAGGCTGCTTGTCTGGATTCCTCGTGGCTGATCTCGGCTGCGGGGCTGGGGGGCGGGCGTGGGGCAGCCCTGAGTCCCCTGTGGGGCTCTCCCGGGCCCAGGCCTCCTCTGGGGCATCTGCAGCCCCCACGTACCCATGATCAGAGCCTCCAGCCCATTGTCCAGGTAGCCATCGAAGGCAAATTCCTCCTGGATGAGGCGCGTGGCCTCCTGCAGCGACGGGCAGGCCGTCCTCCCTGGGAGTGGCGAGGCGTCCACGCCGGGCAGACAGGGCCTCCGGTCTGCGGGCCGTGGCCTCTCTGCGACACTGTCTGGGCTCTGGTCATCACGTTCCCCGGCAGGGGTGGCCCTGGGGCCCTCTGGGTCCTGGCCCGGGCGCTCGGTGGCCTTGCTTCGGGGAGGCTTGGGCGGGTGGCGTGGGCCGTGGTGGGCTGTGGTGGGCCCCAGGGTGTCGGGCCTGAGACCCCCGGAAGTGACTCCAGGGGGGACCTGCCCAGATGGCCCTGGCCTTTCAGGCAGCGAAGATGCCTTCATGGGCGAGGCGGGGACTGGAGAGCTGGGAGCTGCCGATGAGGCCTCCTCTGGCTGGTTTGCTGGGGCCCGGGGTGGAGGGCAGGGGCAGCCCTGGGCTGGGTCACTCTGCGCCGACTCCCCAGGAGGCTCTGGGGCTGCTCCCTGGGACCCCGGACCAGGCGCCGGCCCGTCAGGCGTCTTCAGGCTGGGGGACCCAGCGAGGGCCTCTGAGGAGAGCTTCTCACCGTCTCCCTCCCTCTGGCTGCCCCTCTTCTGGGACTCCTCCTGGGCCAAGGCAGGCTGGTCCCTAGGGGAGGAGCGGAGCTCAGGAGGGGCTGCCCGTGCCCGGGACCCAGCAGCTCACGGCTGTGGGGACGGAGCTCACCTGGCCATAACTGCGTCCTGCGCGAGGACGATGGGCTTGAAGTGTGTGGCCTCGGAGGTGAACGCTGCAGGCAGCTGGGTGGCTTCTTCACAGCAGGGGCGCTGGCTGGGCACCGGCCCTGGCACAGCCACAAGCCTGGTGTCGCTGTTCACCGGCAGGAAGCCTGGGGACCCAGGGGGCTGAGGGTGCGGGCGGGCGGAGTGGCCCCAGCACGTGCCACACCACCGGCTCATCCCACCCGGTGTGCGGCTGCCACGTCCCCTCCCGCATGTCCCCAGCGGCTTCCTCTGTGCCCGGCCTGGCCCCCGAACGGAAGGGTGGGTGTGGCTGGTGCTGGGGGGTGGGCCAGGAGGCGGGGACAGGCCAGAAAGACCAGGCCCCACCAGAAGGCTTGGAAGGGCCTGCTGAGGAGGGCTCAGTACAGGGGTGGGTGGGCTCTGTGTGGACTCTGGGAGGGTCTCCAGATGTGGGCTTGGGAGGGCCAGCTGCTGGGAGATGGGAGTGAGAACCTGAAACTGGGGCCTGAGGGACCGGGAGTTTTGGGAGAGATGGGGGCTGGCAGGGGCAGGCAGACTGGGCTGCATTGGCCACGCTGGCCGAGCTCTAGACTTGCTGCCCGGGTTTCCGGGAGGTGCCGGCTGTGTCTGTCCATGCAAAGGTGGGGGCAGCTGTGGTGTGGGGTGCAGGGGCTAGTGGGGCAGCAGGGGCTGGTCGGGACCCCACCTGGGCTGGGCTCTGGGGCTGGTGCCACACTTGGCTTCAGTTCAACCACTGAGAAGGCGTTTTGGAGGCTGATGGTCTCTTCCTCCTGGTACACCTGGGGAGGAGGCGACAGCCCTGGGCCAGGTGACCATGGAGCTCCGCCAGCACCGGCAACACCCACAGGGTGCCCCCCACCCGCCCGCTGGTGCGGTGAAGCTTCCCGATGGGGAGGAGCTGGGTGTGGCGGCCGCACGGCCTTAGCTCTGCCTGGAGAGGGAGCCTTTGGGGCTCCTTTGTCTCCCAATCCAACCAGGTTTCTGTGGGTTCCGGGGAGGGGGAGACGCCGGCACCATGTGAGACTCAGGGCCCTGGGGTGGGTGCTGGGCGGCCATCCTTGGGATCCTGCCCCGATCCTGATCTGGTTCCCTGGGGCCACTGTGGGGCCTTCAGGAGATAGGACCCAAGTGTCCCCCACACCCCCAGACGCACCCACCCCCAGCTCGGTGGTCAGCAGAGACCTGGGGGTGGGGCTGCCGGAGGCGGCCAGGCAGGGGCAAGCGCATGCGGGTGGGAGGAAGCTAAGAGCAGCGGGGGAGGAGGCGGCCCAGCTGTTCTAGCCCCGCCCCACCTGGCAGGTGGAAGCCCTGAGGTGGGCGAGGATTTTCCGGCTGTCCATGCCTCGCTGCAGGAGGTAGCTGCCGCACACCTGGGGGGAGGAGACGGTTCACACGTCCCGACAGGCCTCAGCTACGGCTGCGACCGTCCCCATGTCGCTGGGTCCCCATCTGAAAAAGCTCAGGGCTGCCAGGAGGGTTTCCTGTTTGTTCTCATCGACACCTGACAACAGGCCCGGGACGAGCCTTTCTTAGAGCATTTCCTGAAAAGGGTTCACAGTCGGCCACTGTCCGCCAGGCTCTCTGGGAGGCAGAATCCCAAACCCAACGTTGGCCACAGACCTGGTGGCCTCGGCGCCTGGACACTGGCAGCCCTTGGTCACGTTCACCTGAGCCCCACACCCCCTGCCCCTGGCCACTCCTGTTCTCCCTTTATAAGCCCAGGCCTTGTGCATGTGGGAACTGAGCTCAGCTTCCTTGGCTCTCGGTAGTTACCGAATAAAATCTGCTTTCACTGCTTAGCAGACATCCAGCCGTTTCTAGATCTCATCCTCCCATGGCAGAGGAGGCCTGAGAGGCCCAGAGGGTCTGAGTGACCCGCCCAAGGCCACAGAGCAGTTGAGGCGGAGACGGCTGGGCCCAGGTCCCCAACTCCATGGCCGTCTCCGCTCCTCCAGACACGGCTCCTCCCCAGGAGGTCCTCCTCATCACCCACACATCAGGGTTTGGCTCCTCCCCAGGAGGTCCTCCTCATCACCCACACACGGCTCAGCTCTACCTGCTGGGTGCAGGCGCAGGTCCCAGCAGGAGTGTGTTAGAACCCAGCCCCAAAGCCTGAGTCCAGCGGGGAGATCAGGCAGGGAGGGGCGGGGCTGGTGGGATCCTCAGAGGAGGTGGGGGTTCAGGGTGGGGGGTGGGGTGTGGAGGCCTCTCTCTGCTCCCCTCCAGCAGGGCCTAAAAGCAGGGGTCTGTACGTGGCCACAGGACACCCCTTGCCCCTGCCTTGGCTTCTTGGACAAGTTGGAGAGAGCAGGCTCCACAGGAGGAATGGCCGTGGTGGGGAGCAGCAGAGACCCCCATGCTGTCCGCCCACATGGATGTGGCCATGACGCAAAACCCACTCCCTTCCCCATGCGATGGCTGGGCTGACATCTAGAAACAAGGACCTGGAAACAGAGCTGGTGGCCTCATCACCTGCACACTGGCAGCCTGTGCTCCTCCACCTCCAGCTCACTGAGGGTGGCCACTGCCCACAGTCCTTAGACCCTGGGCTGGGACTATGACAGCGGTGTGGTTACCTTGATGGCCTCGGCCGCGGACGGCCGCTCTGGGGCGCTGCGCCTGGCCATGTCCAGGAGGAGGGTCTTGAGCCTGCGTGGCAGGGCCAGCTTGTGGTTGTGGGGGACACTGAACTTGGCTGCGGTCCACAGGACAGCGGCCACACAGTACACAGAGGCCTGGGCGGGTGGGGAGAGAACAGTGGTGTTGACCGCAGGGCTGTGGGCCACTGTGCCCAGCAGACCTGCCCACGTCAGGCACCCTGAGGGGCACCCAGGCACTGCCCCCACAGAGGGCCTCTCCTCAGGAACCCTCCTCAGCATCTGTCGGGCCCCACCCTGGACCCCCACATCTGCCTCCAGGTCATGGTCCAGGAACCTGCCGGTCAAACTCTCCCCCGTGGTTCTGTCCGTGTTTTAAAACACCTGAGGGTTGGAAGCCTCAACTGGACTTTCCCGCCTTCTGCTCTCCTCACGAAGGCAGCAGCTCGAGGGTCTGAGGAGAACTGGCCGGCACAGTTCCCACCTCACGGTCCCCGCTCCCGGGAGCCCCCCACCCGGTGCTGTGCTGCTACACGGCTAACAACCGGCTCTCCAAGCGACCGCACCACCTGTGTGCAAACTGACTTCATTCGGCACGTTGTGGACGGAAAGGACGCACAGCACACCGTTTCATGCACTTTTTGTAAGATCCACAGAGCCCGTCGATTCTCACTGAAGGCTTTCGTTGATTTTTACTGACATTCATCTGCGGTCCACCGCAATACACAGGTGCTTCTGACATGAGTGTTGGTTGATGCTTTCATTCATTTCAGTAAATGAGATGGAAGTGAAACAGGACAGACCCATGCTGGAATTCAGGGCACTGCTCTGAGCGACGTCTTTGCTGAATCAGATGATCGTGGTGGATATTGGAAGACCATGTCCTCCATCTTTTGGGCTATCCGCAATGGAGTGTCTGCAGACATGACACACTTTTAAGTTTAATCACATTATCCACGTGCTCTCCATCACTTCAGTTAAGTCCAGAGTCAACAGAACAAGACATTTGTAGCGTTGGCTGCTTTCCCTGGTGTAAGTACTCCCACGTGGCTGACTTCCGGCTACCAACACAGTGCCCTTGAGTGTGGAGCTGGGAAGAGGAAGCTCCCCTTTATAAAGTTCCCACCATCCAGGCACAGCGGATGCAGACAGCCCCATGAGAACAGTAACAGCCAACTAGAGTCAGATAAGTAGGAAATTACCCATTTTGAGCACTTGCTACACCTAAAAAATTAATGTTTTATTTTGCAATAACTGTCGATTGACATAGTTTTAAGAAATAATATAGAGAGAGCTCATGTACTTTGTACCCAGTTTCCTCAACAGTGGCAGCTTGCAAAACTATAGTCCAATATCTTAGCCAGCACATCGCCATTGGCACAAAAATCTTGGTACACCATCTGTTGCATTTTCATTTTCACTCCGTTCTATATGTTTTTAAAATTTCCTTGAAACTTCTTCTTTGACACATAAGAGTATTTAGAATGTGTTGTTTCGTTTCCAAGTGTTTGGAAAATTTCCCTTTTATTTTTGTTACTGTGGTCAGACAACATATTTGTATGACTTAAATTCTTTTAAATGTGTTGAGGTTTGCGTTATGGCCCAGGATTTGGTCTAGCTT
Source organism: Macaca thibetana thibetana (assembly GCF_024542745.1). Classification (NCBI taxonomy): domain Eukaryota; kingdom Metazoa; phylum Chordata; class Mammalia; order Primates; family Cercopithecidae; genus Macaca; species Macaca thibetana. Next base: position 129,318,655 of record NC_065586.1, on the reverse strand, counting down.
GATGTAGAGTCAGTGGGCAGCTAAGAAGAATGTGGATTCTGCTGTTGTTGGGTGGAGTGTCCTTTAAATGTTGACCCAACCCTGTTGATTGCTGGTGGTGTTCAGTTCCTTCATATTTTTACTGGTTTACAGTCTGACTGTTCTATCAAGTGTTGAGAGAGGGAAACTGAAATCTCTAACCATAATTGTGGATTAATCTGTTTCTCCATTAATTCCATCAGTTTTGCTTCACATATTCTGCAGCTCTGTTATGTGGCGCATATACGTTTAGGATTGCTATGTCTTCTTGGTGGATTGACCCTTTATTGTTATAGAAAGTCCCTCTTTGTCTCTGGCAATTTTCTTTGCTCTGAAGTATACTTTACCCGATATTAATGCAGTCACTTCTGCTTTCTTTTTATCATTTTCATAATGTATCTTTTCTAACTCTTTTAACTTGAAACCTACTTACATTGTTTTATTTGAAGTGAGTTTCTGGTAGACAGTACATGGTTAGGTCATGTTTCTAAACATTACTCTGTCAATCTTCTTCCTTTCTTCTTCTCCTCCTCCTCCTTCCTTCTCCTTTTTCCTTCTTCTTGCTCTTCTTCCTCCCTTCTCTTTTTCTTCCTTCTTCCTCCTTTATTTTTTTAAGAGACAGGGTCTCACTCTTGTTGCCCTGGCTGGATTGCAATGGCTCTATCTGGGCTCACTGCAGCCTCTGCCTCCCAGGTTCCAGTGATTCTCCTGCCTCAGCCTCCAAGTAGCTGGGATTATTACAGGCACCCACCACCATGCCCAGCTAATTTTTGTATTTTTAGTAGAGATGGGGTTTCACCATCTTGGCCAGGTTGGTCTCAAATTCCTGACCTCAGGTGATCCATCTGCCTTGGCCTCCCAAAGTGTTGGGATTACAGGCCTGAGCCACTGCGTCCAAGCCTGTTTCCTTAATTTCTGAAGGATATATTTTCTGGAAATAGGTTTCTGGGTTGAAAGTTCTTTCAGCACTTAAAAAAATGCTATGCACTTCCTCTACAATTACTGATGAGAAATCTGATCATTTGAGCTGTTTCCCCCCATATGTATATATGTAAGCTGCTGTTTCTCTCTTCTTGTTTTTTACTTTTATTGTTTTGGAGAGGGGAGGGTTAGTATTCAGAGGTTTGACTATGATATGTCCTGGTGTGGATTTCTTTGCATTGATCACGTTTGGGATTTTCTCACCTTTGTAAATCTGTAGCTTTATGAGTCTTGCCATAATTCGGAAGTTTTTAGTCATTATTTCTTTGAGTACTTTTTATGCCCCACCCTCCTTCTCTTCTCTTTCCAGGATTTTGATGACATGGATATTAGATCTTTTGTTATAGTCCCACAAGCTTCTCAGTCTCTGTTAGTTTTTTTTTGTCTATTTTCTCTTTGTTGTCCAAACTGTATAATTTCTATTGTTCTGTCTCCATTTCACCAATTCTTTCCTCTGCCCTCTCTATTCTGCTTTTAAGCCCATTCGTTGAGTTTTTTAAAAAATCAGCTCTAAAATTTCCATTAGCTTTTTCTTTTTATTTTCTATTTCTTTGTTGAAACTTTCTATTTCTTTGCTGAGACTTTTTCACTTGTTTCAAGCATGTTTGCAATTGCCCAACGAAGCATTTTTATGATGGTTGCTTTAAAAATTTTAAAGTCATTTTTAACATTTCTGTCATCTCCAGGTTGGTATCTATTGGTTGTCTTTTTTCATTCAGTTTGACATCTTCCTGATTCTTGGTATCATGAGTCCTTTCCCCATTGCTTGATTTTGTCAGCTCTGTCAAAGATCAGATGGTTGTAGGTGTGCAGCCTTATTTCTGGGCTCTCTGTTCTCTTCCATTGGTCTATGTGTCTGTTTTTCTACCAGTGCCATGCTGTTTGCGTTACTGTTGCCTTGTAGTATAGTTTGAAGTTGGGTAACGTTATGCCTCTGGCTTTGTTCTTTTCACTTAAAATTGCTTTGGCTATTTCAGCTCTTTTTTGGTTCCATATGAATTTTAGAATAGTTTCCTCTAATTCTGTGAAAAATGACATTGGTAGTTTGATAGCAATAGCATTGACTCTACGGATTGCTTTGGGCAGTGTAGCCGCTTTACCAACACTGATCCTGCCCATCTGTGAGCATGGGATGCGTTTCCACTTGCTTGTGCAGTCTCCGATTCCTTTCAGCCATGTTTTCCAGTTGTCCTTGCAGGGTAGGCTGCAGGGAAGGAAGGTCCTGGCTCCTGCTCACTTTCTCTGAGGCCACCTGGGGCCAGGGCAGGCACTGGGCACTTCTCTGCAGTCTCACAAGGATGAGTCCAGGCTCCAGGCTCGGCCCTTGCTGGGCGGGGACACAGTGCTCCCGTGGGGTTTGGCTGGTGCACAGCAGGGAGTATAAGCGCATCCTGGTTCTCCCTGGTCCTCTGATTACAGACCCAGGCTTTTTTTGGGGCATTTATTTTATTACTTATTTTTTTGAGACTGAGTCTCGCTCTGTCACTCAGGCTGGAGTGCAGTGGCATCATCTTTGCTCACTGCAACCTCTGCCTCCTGGGTTCAAGCGATTTTCCTGCTTCAGCCTCCCAAGTAGCTGGGATTATAGGCACACACCAACACCCCTGGATAATTTTATTTTTAGTAGAGGTGTGGTTTCACCATGTTGGCCAGGGTGTCTTGAACTCCTAACGTCAGGTGATCCGCCTGTCTTGGCCTCCCAGAGTGCTGGAATTACAGGCGTGAGCCACCACACCCGGGCCTGTTGGAGTATTTGTTTTTTTTTTTTTGAGACAGGGTCTTGCTCTGTCATCCAGGCTGGAGTGTAGTAGCATGATCTTAGCTCACTGCAACCTCCTGGGTTCAAACAATCCTCCCACCTCAGCCTCCTGAGTAGTTGGGATTACAGGCATGCGCCACCACACCTGGCTGGGATTACAGGCATGCGCCACCACACCTGGCTGGGATTACAGGCATGCGCCACCACACCTGGCTGGGATTACAGGCATGTGCCACCACACCTGGCTAATTTTTGTATTTTTAGTAGAGATGGGGTTTCGCCATGTTGCCCAGGCTGGTCTCAAACTCCTGGACTAAAGTGATCTGCCTGCCTTGGCCTCCCAAATTGCTGGAATTACAGGCATGAGTCACCGTGTCTGGCCTGTTGGGGCTTAAATTCTTTTTTATTACTCAAAAAAGCTTCATTTTTTTCTTTAGTTTTCTGACTCTGTGCTTGTGCCTCAACACTTTCCCAGCGATTTTTGTTCCTTGAAGAAGAAAGATGCTGGATCCTACAGGAACACACACCCAGAGCCACTGCAGCCTCATGGACGTGATTTTTGTTTAAGAAATCTCGTAAGAGCTTCAGGTCTCACAGCACCAACCCCCTGAGGTCGGCCTGGGCCACCTGCAGATTGTGGCACTTTCCCAGCCTTCTTGGTGTAAAGGTGAACCATCTACTGCTGGGGTTCACGACAGCCTCTTTTCATTACAGACTAGATTGCAGGAAAGCCTTCAATGGTTTGGCAAATGGTGGACCATTCCGAGTTCCTCTAGACAACATCCCCAGAAGATGAAAAAGCACAGCTTTTAGTGTGTGTGTGCCCACTGGTTTTTCCCAGTCGCTGGCTTCTTTACATCCAAGTCTCAATATATGAGGCAGAAAGAAAATCCAGGGCACTCACGGCTGCCTTGTTCCTTGGTCCAGAGGCCCCTTGCCAGCTGCCTTCTCCTCCTGCAGGTGGCCTGGTGCTTGTTTTTTGCACAGTGTGCAGGGTGCTTAGTGCAGGGTGGTTATTGCAAGGTGCTTACTGCAGGGTGTTTGTTTAGTGCAGGGTGCTTAGTGCAGGGTGCTTATTGCAGGGTGCTTAGTGCAGGGTGTTTAGTGTAGGGTGTTTCGTGCAGGGTGCTTAGTGCAGGGTGCTTAGTGCAGGGTGTTTAGTGTAGGGTGTTTATTGTAGGGTGTTTAGTGCAGGGTGCTTAGTGCAGGGTGCTTAGTGCAGGGTATTTGTTTAGTGCAGGGTGCTTAGCGCAGGGTGTTTAGTGCAGGGTGCTTAGTGCAGGGTGTTTGTTTAGTGCAGGGTGTTTAGTGCAGGGTGCTTAGTGCAGGGTGTTTAGTGCAGGGTGCTTAGTGCAGGGTGTTTAGTGCAGGGTGCTTAGTGCAGGGTGTTTAGTGTAGGGTGTTTAGTGCAGAATGCTTAGTGTAGGATACTTAGTGCTCCTCCTTGGTGGGAGGAGCAGGGAAGTACACATTTCTATCCTTCCTGAGTGGAAGTTCTACCTTGATTTTGAATGTAATTTATTTAATTGTATTTAAATTTGTATAATTTAAATTTTAATAATGCTTTTGTTTCACAGGCACTTTATGCACATCCCCGGATGTTGAGCCCTCGGTTCTCGTGAGCTCTAGGGCACATGACTAGTGCTGTCCATGCCGAGCCCGGTCCTAGTGCGCCGGCCAGAGCCACGGCCCTGCTGGCAGATACTGCCTGTGGCCGCCTGGCCAGGAAGGGCTGCCCTGACTCCCTTGAGTCCTGACGAGGGGCTGCTGGACAGATGGGGGACGTGGCACCCCCGAGGGCTGGGGGCAGGGCTGGGGAAGGGTGAGGAGGCCCCAGGTACCTTTTCAGTTACCAGCCTCTCCTCTGCCAGCTCAGGAGCCAGAAAGAACGAGTCATAGGAACCTAAGAGAGAAACCCCGGCTGAGCTTTCCTCACCCCTGGTGAGCCGGTGCTGGGCTCGGCCTGAGGGGGACCCCACACACTCACCGTTGGCAGGGGGTGGCTGGAAGAGCACAGCCCCGTCCTCAGCAACCAGCACGGAGTCCAGACACAGGTAGGCTGTGACAGAGCTTGGGTCAGGGCAGGCATGCGTGCGGCCCTGCACTTGGGGTTGGCTAGGGGGAAGGAGCTGCAGAGCCTCGGTCAGGCTGTGCAGACCCCCAGCCTCCCCATGGCACGGGCACGCACCTGCCAGTGCACGCACACGGCCTGCCCCCAGCCCCTGGGGTCCTTGGAGCTGCCTCCTCCTGGCCCTCCCCGTGGGTAGCACTGTCCCAGCCCACACAGTGGCTGCAGCAGCACAACTGCAGCTGAAAGGGAGCTGGGCAGCAGGGAGAACACGGGCAACAGCTCCTCAGCCGAAGCCCCTGCATCGCAGTTCCTGTCCCGGGTCAGGGCCCACGGGGCAGCCATGGGCCCACAGTGGACGGACACTGGAGCCAGGTATGTCTGCCACGGCCTCTCCCCCAGCTCTGGGCCCACGGTGGACGGACACTGGAGCCATGGCCCCATGGCCTCTCCCCAGCTCTGGGCCCACGGTGGACGGACACTGGAGCCGGGTGTGTCTCCCATGGCCTCTCCCCCAGCTCTGGGCCCACAGTGGACGGACACTGGAGCCAGGTATGTCTCCCATGGCCTCTCCCCCAGCTCTGGGCCCACGGTGGACGGACACTGGAGCCGGGTGTGTCTCCCACGGCCTCTCCCCCAGCTCTGGGCCCACGGTGGACGGACACTGGAGCCAGGTGTGTCTCCCACGGCCTCTCCCCCAGCTCTGGGCCCACGGTGGACGGACACTGGAGCCGGGTGTGTCTCCCACGGCCTCTCCCCCAGCTCTGGGGTGGACCCAGCGGTGGTCTCCCATGGACACTGGAGGACACGGAGCCGGGTGTGTCTCCCATGGCCTCTTCCCCAGCTCTGGGCCCACGGTGGACGGACACTGGAGCCGGGTGTGTCTCCCATGGCCTGTCCCCCAGCCCTCGTAGACGCTGCCCTCGTCACCCTCAGGGTGTTTTTACGTCACAGACGCACCATCCGCCTGCCCTGCTGTCTGGCAGGGCTGGGCTCTGACGGGGCAGGACCAGTACAATGCTGAAGATTCCCTCCCCACTCCAAAGCCAACTGCTGCCTCCCTGGGGACAACGTCACTGTGTTGAGAATGTGTGGGCCATGGCAAGGTCCCCGTTCCTCTTTGGGACAGGGTCACCGGTTTCAAGGCCCGCCTTGCAGGCATCTGTCCCCACACCTCCCTTGGTGCTGCAACCCAGCAGGCACCTCCACGGTGCTCCAGACGGGAGCCGCCTGCTCCGTTCACCAGAGACACCGTCCTGGCTGCCCCTGGGTCCCTTGGCTCAGGTGGGGGCCAAGTACGCATGGGACGATGGGGGAACGGGATGGCGGGGGGACAGGATGGAGGGGTGATGGGACGGTGGGGGGATGGAACGGCGGGGGGACGGAACGGCGGGGGGACAGGACGGAGGGGGGATGGGACGGTGGGGGGACAGGATGGAGGGGCGATGGGACGGCGAGGGGATGCGTCACCTGGGTGCTCGGGGTGCATCTGTAGTGCGCGGAGGCAGGCCAGGCACAGGGCCCACAGCTCGTACTCCCGGAAGGGCCGGCCCAGCTGGGACAGGAGGTCCTGCAGGGACACCCACTGTGGACAGGAGAGTGGTGAGGTCAGTGTGGACACCGCTTGCCGGGGCCCGCTGCCTGCAGAGACATGTCCGGGGAACAGGCCAGGGCAAGGCCCACTCCGCTCCACACCTGACAGAAGGGCTGGGGAGGTCCCAGGTCAAACCCAGCATGTGGGGGGCGTGGGGAGACTGGAGCCCTTGGCCCTGTGGATGGAAACGTCCCATGGTGCAGCCACTGCAGACCACAGTGCTGCCGTTCCTCAAAAAGCTCAACATACACCTCCCAGGTAACAGCAGTTCCACGTGGCCACATTCCCCGAGGAACTGAGGGCAGGGCTCAGGCATATGTGCACGCCCATGTTCGCAGCAGCACGGCTCGAAACAGCCAATGCGGGGAGCACCCAGGCATCCACGGACGGATGCAGGGGCAGTGTGGACGGCGCTTGGCCTCGGGACGGGGAGCGTTCTCACGCAGGCTGCCCCGGGGAGGAACTGTGCAGACAGTGGGCTCAGTGAAGAGACCAGACACAAAGCACCGTCCATCCCACCCCCACGAGGTCCCTTGGACGGATCTCATGGAGGTGGAGGGCGGGCTGGGTGCAGGGGCCGGGCTGGGGGGTTGGGGTTTCGTGTGGGCTGGTGGGGACAGCTGTGCAACAGCGTGAACACACCCGGTGCCGCTGAGCCGGGCTCTTGCAGAGGGTGAAAGTGGTGGCTTTTGTTGGGTGCATTTTCTCACGCACACACACACCCTGACACCGGGCATGCGTTCAGCCTGGGAGGCCGCTCTCCACTCCAAGGCCCCATGGACAGCTGGGACCAAAGTCCACCCTCCGACAGGTGGCTCAGCCACCCCGTGCCTCCGTGTGCCCTTCTGGAAGGTAAGCTGTTGTGTGTGGGACGGCGTGCTGCCAGGGAGAGCAGTGGGAGGGTGGTAGAGGGTAACGGGGCACACGTGCTCAGGACATGCAGAAAAGCCCGAGCTACAGAATGGCCTGCTCTTGTCCTTCAGGTCAACAAGGCCTGGTGGGACAGGTGGCTTGAGGGCATCCCCATTCCCAGGCCGGGCGCTGCCTGGCAGACGGACTTGCGTGCGGGCCACTGGCTTCAGGTGTCCTTGCCCTGAGTTGCTCACGGGGACACAGCTGGGGGTGGCTCACCAAGGAGCCAAGGAGGGCAATGCCCTTGGCCAGGCCTTGGCCCAAGTGTCTTCAGCTGGACAGAGGGGCCAACAGGCCAGGCCCCCCAGAACACTGGCTCCAGTAGCATCCTCCATCCTCATGAACAGCAGCTGACCAGGGGCAGCACTGGGCTGGGGAGGCCCCATCCTGCACAGATGCCACGTCCGGGCAGCTGCTTCAGATCCCAGTGTCCCTGTGGAGGCTGCGGAGGTGGCCCAGCACCAACACCACCAAGCCCCACAGATGAGCAAGCTCAGCCCACAGCTTTGGTTTCTAACTTTTAAAACCATCGGAACAGGAAGACGAGGAAGGCTGTGAGCGTCAGGACTGGGGAGACAGCCCCTGACATGACGTCCTGGAGCCGGGGCTGCTGGCCTTGCTTCCCGGAAGAAAATTAACCGTCGAGACCGCCGTGCAGGGCTGTGCGAGGAGCCTGGGCCAGGCTGAGGAGGCGGCTGCCTTCTGGGTCATCCTGAGGCAAATGTCCACCCGAGAGGCCATGCCTGGGTGACAGCATCCCCAGCCACAGCCACAGCTTCCTTCAGAAATGGGGCAGCTCAACAAAAATGTCTTAATTATGGAGCGAGGGTGAAGGTTAATTCCCTGCGTTAAAGCGTTTGTGGCTGTGGAGAGGCTGAGCCCGGACTCACTGACCACTGACCCTGCGGCCACACACAAGACCCGGCCAGACCCGGCCAGACCCGGCCACCCACCTGCTCTGTGGCTGCACTTTCCGGCTGCCTGGCTCCTTCCGGAATTCTCTCATCGTCCCCGGGAGTCTGGGCTTCACTGCTAGCATCTCGAGGGTGTGCAGGGCAGGCTGGGGGTCCGGCCTCTGCTGGCCCCGGACTCGGGTGTGAAGTCTCGGGCCGTCCTGGACTGCCGGGCGCCCCAGGGCCCCTGTCCGCGCTGCGGCCTGCACAGGGAACCCCTCCCAGCTGGTGTTCCAGCTCCTGCTCCGGCCACAGCCTGCATTTGGGCTGAGCCTGGAAGCTAGAAAGGCCATTTTTCCTGTCCAGAAAGGCCTTCCTGGGGTCCGGAGGGAATAATTCCGATGTGGGCAGCTGGCTTTTCCCGCGGGTCAGCGGCAGGCAGGGGCTGGCCTCGGGGCTGTCGGACGGCAGCCTGGGAAATGTCTGCACCTTCCGCAGGCGGCTCCTCCTGAGGGCGTCTCTGTCCGGGTCCCCGAGAGTGCGCTCGGCATCCAGGACGAGGCTGGCCAGCTCCTCCCGGCTGTGGCTCTCGCCATTTCTCACCGGGGTGGACAGCAGAGCCTTGGTTGGGGAGGTTCTGGGGCCCCGGCTGGGCTCAGACACTGGGCCTTTGGGGGCTGGCAGAACCTCCGGGTCAGCGCTGGGGTCCCCAGGTGGCCTCCTGGGCCCAGCGTTTCCTGGGACAGGCCTCTCCCGCCAGCTGCTCTCGCTGACATCTGGGCACAAGCAAGACGTGGTCACAGCTGGGTGCCCTCCTGCCCCTCTCCTCCCACCTCTCCCCTCGCCTCCCCTCCCCTCCCCCATCACAGACCCCAGCGCAGGTTCTCACCACCGCTGGACACCCCTCCTCTCCCCTCCCCTCCCCCATCACAGACCCCAGCGCAGGCTCTCACGGCTGCTGGGCGCCCCTCCCCTCCCCTCCCCTCCTCTCCCCTCCCCTCCCCTCCTCTCCCTCCCCTCCTCTCCCCTCCCCTCCTCCCCCCCCCCCCCCCCTCCCCTCCCCTCCCCTCCCCTCCCCTCCCCTCCCTCTCTCCCCCCCCCCATCACAGACCCCAGCGCAGGCTCTCACAGCTGCTGGGCGCCCCTCCCCTCCCCCCTCCCCTCCCCCCCTCTCCCCCCCCCCCCCCCCTCCCCCCCCCCCCCCCCCCCCCCCCTCCTCCCCCCCCCCCCCCCCCCTCCCCTCCCCCTCCCCTCCCCTCCTCTCCCCTCCCCCCCTCCCCCCTCCCCTCCCCTCCCCTCTCCCCTCCCCTCCCCTCCCTCCCCTCCCCCATCACAGACCCAGCGCAGGCTCTCACGGCTGCTGGGCGCCCCTCCCCTCCCCTCCCCTCCTCTCCCCTCCCCCATCACAGACCCCAGCGCAGGCTCTCACGGCTGCTGAGCGCCCCTCCCCTCCCCTCCTCCCCTCCCCTCCTCCCCCTCCCCTCCCCTCCCCTCCCCTCCCCTCCCCTCCTCTCCCCTCCCCTCCCCTCCCCTCCCCCCCTGCCCTCCCCTCCTCTCCCCTCCCCTCCCCCTCTCCTCTCCCCCTCCCCCGATCACAGACCCCAGTGCAGGCTCTCACCGCTGCTGGGCACCCCTCCCCTCCCCCCCCCCCCCCCCCCCTCCTCTCCCCCCCCCCCTCTCCCCCCCCCCTCCCCTCCTCTCCCCCCCCTCCCCCCCCCCATCACAGACCCCAGCGCAGGCTCTCACGGCTGCTGAGCGCCCCTCCCCTCCCCTCCCCTCCTCTCCCCTCCCCTCCTCTCCCCCCCTCCCCCCTCCCCTCCCCCCCCTCCCCTCCCCCATCACAGACCCCAGCGCAAGCTCTCACCACCGCTGGACCACCACTAGGCACTCCTCCCCTCCCTCCCCCATCACAGACCCCAGTGCAGGCTCTCACAGCTGCTGGGCGCCCCTCCCCTCCCCTCCCCTGACCACAGACCCCAGCGCAGGCTCTCACAGGAGGAGGCTCCCGCCTTCCTCACCTGCCCCACTCATCACATCATCCTGGCTAACTAGAGGCTGGGGCTGCCTCTCCCCAGGCCAGGTGGGGCTTCCTGCTGGGGCTTCCTGCGGGATCCGGGGACTGTCTAATTATCTCACCCAAAGGCACGTCGTTTTCCACGAGGATTACACACGTGAGTCCCCACAGGAAGAACCTGATGTGGCTACAGCCGTCAGTGGCCGCCTCCCACACACGGCATCGCTCTCTCTCTGCTGTGCGTCTCTGTTCTGCCTACTCCACGCTGCACAAACTGCCTGCTCCACACTGCGCCCCTCCCGCAGCAGCACAAACCCTGAGCTGCCTCCCGCAGCAGCACAAACCCTGAGCTGCAAACGTGCTCACTCGGCAGGGAGGGCCCTGCTGGCCACCGTGAGGCTCCTCGGGACTGTGCCCCTGGCCACCCGCCTGAGGCCCCCCAGACACGGCCTCTGTTCAAAGGTGGCCTGAGAGACGCCAGAATCCGCGTGAGCCACGAACACCCCAAATGCTGCGGCTGCAGCTCTGTAACGCACCTGCCTGGCACCCGTGGTGGGGGCAGGTGAAAATCAGCTGTGAAACATCAACGCGTCCGTTTATGTAAATGCCCATGAGACTAACACCCATGTGCCCGGCACCAATGCCACGGACTTCTGAAGCTGACCCAGAGTCACCTCTGCCTGCATGGGTGCCTGCAAGGCTGGCACAATCAATACACATGAGAGTGTGGAAACGGGTGTGTGCACAGGACCAGCATGTTCGCGTGTTTGACCACGTGTGAGACAGTGGACGTGGTAGGCATGACAGCGGGCATGTAATGTGTGCATTCTGGTGTGGGCGTGTGCAATGTGAACAGGCATGTCTGAATTTGCATGTGTGTGACTGTGAGCAAGTGTGAACATGTGTGTACGGGGCACATGTGATCTATTTGAACGCTTGTGTGTGGCTGTGTGAGTACACGAGTGCATGTGATCTGTATGAATGCATGAGTGGGTGTGTGCGTGTGTGCATGGGTGTGTATGCAGTGTGTGTGTGTATGGGTGTGTATAGCGTGTGTGTGTGCATGGGTGTGTGTGCAGTATGTGTGTGTGCAGCATGTGTCTGTATGCAGGGGTATATGCAGCGTGTGTGTGCATGGGTGTGTGTGCAGTGTGTCTGTGTGTGTAGTGTGTCTGTGCATGGGTGTGTGCATGGATGTGTGTGGCATATGTGTGTGCATGGATGTGTGCATGTGTGTGTGCATGCGTGTGCAGCATGTGCACGTGTGTATACATGGTACACAGGTATATGTGGACACACAAGGATGCATGTGTGTGGGTTCAAGAGCTCACCCTGCAGTGCTCCGAAGGACTCGATGGAGAGGACCCTCCTCCCCACGGCAGAGAGGCTCCGGCACACGCGGCAGGAGGACGTGAGCTGCAGCTTCTCTTCACACAGCGCAATGATGCTCTGGGGACGTGAGTGCCTCAGACAGGAAGGCTCGGAGGAGGGGCCATCTCCCGTGGCCACCCACCCGACAGGGCCGGATCATTTGAAGGTGACCTGGGGACAGTCCCCACAGCCTGCCTGCGCCTGTCTCGCCCATTTTCTAGTATGAAAAGGCAGCACATCCGGGTTGCAGAAAACCAGGAGCCTTGTCACAAGCAAGACCTTTCATATCAAAAATGGACAATAAAAAACCAAGTCCTCCTTTAAGCAAAATGCCATTGGACTGTGGTCACGGAACCCAGGGGAGGCTGCTGGGCGTGTGTGGGGTGAGCACACGGTGTCTGGGCCTGTGAGGTCAGGGTCACAACCTGGGCGGCCCAGGGCAGCCTCGCTTACCTCGAGGTCCGGCCGGTCCCTGGGGTCCTCTGCCTGCATCCGGCTCAGCAGCGCCTCGAGGTCTTGGCTCAGCCTGAGTTCCAGTGTGGGCTCTGCTACGTACTCGAGGGCGGCCTTCAGTGTGGCCCCCAGGGAGTAGATGTGCGCCTGTGGGCATGAAGGGCCATCAGCTCGGGGTCTGTGCGTGTGTGCCACCCCGACCGCGGCCACTGCTTTTCCGGGCCAGGAGCTCGAGTTTCAGGCATCGTGGAGATTCCCCTGAGGGGAAGCAGCACCTGCACCCATGCCACCCATGCTCTTGCCGCTGGCGCCCACGCCACCCATGTCCACGCTGCCCACGCCCTCGCCACTTGTACCCACACCACCCACACCACTTGCACTCATGTCACCCACGCCCTTGCCACCTGTGCCCACACTGCCCATGGCCTCGCCACCCATGCCCACGTCACCCACACCCACACCACCTGCACCCATGCCACTCGCACCCATGCCACCCACACATTTGGGCCTGGTCTGTGCTGGCTCATGGCCCCACCCCTCTGGGCTTCCTGCCCACAGTAGCCTTGAGGGGCACAGACTCCTCCGGCTGCTGCGTCTCTCAAGGGTGGAGCCTTTCAGTGTTTAGGTCGAAAACTTCAAAACTTCAAAAACTGGATTTCAGTAGAAGCAAAGATGGGTTTTTCTTTTTGTTTGAAAGTCTGAGTTTTCCTCCCTTGCCTAAGAACGTGGGCTCTGCACAAGGTCCGCCCTGGACACAGCCGCACCGCAGGCCTGGATGCTTCTTCCCAGGACGGCTGCGTGTGGGGCTTCACCTTCCCCACAAGCAGCAGCAAAACCCAGGGCGGCTCAGGAACCTGCCCAGGGCCACGTCGCAGGTCACACAGGTCACGTGTGGAGCGGGGGACTGGCCCAGGGCCACGTCGCAGGTCACACAGCTCACGTGTGGAGCGGGGGCCTGACCCAGGGTCACGTCGCAGGTCACACAGCTCACGTGTGGAGCGGGGGACTGGCCCAGGGCCACGTCGCAGGTCACACAGCTCACGTGTGGAGCGGGGGCCTGACCCAGGGTCACGTCGCAGGTCACACAGCTCACGTGTGGAGCTGGGACCCGACCCAGGGCCTGCTCTGCCCCCACACCTGTGCTCCCCTCCCGAGGGGAGTCTGGGGTCCCCAAGTGTCCCTCAGTGTCCACTCTAGTCCTGGCTGGCCGAGTGGACACACAACCGTGTCCTGGGCTGGCCGAGTGGACATGCACCCGCGTCCTGGGCTGGCCGACTGGACACACACCCGCGTCCTGGGCTGGCCAAGTGGACACACACCCGTGTCCTGGGCTGGCCGACTGGACACACACCCGCGTCCTGGGCTGGCCGAGTGGACACACACCCGCGTCCTGGGCTGGCCGAGTGGACACGCACCCGCGTCCTGGGCTGGCCGAGTGGACACGCACCCGCATCCTGGGCTGGCCGACTGGACACGTACCCGTGTCCTGGGCTGGCTGAGTGGACAGGCACCTGTGTCCTGGGCTGGCTGAGTGGACATGCACCCGTGTCCTGGGCTGCCCTGGCCCCAGGCGTCTCCCTGGGTGGTCTCGAGATGTCGTCACAGAACCCTGAGACCTGCCTCTCCATTCCGTCGTGAGGTCCAGGGTGACCAGGGAGCGTCCAGTCTTCACAGAAAGCCCTGCATCCCGGGGCCCCAGGCCAGCTGGTCATCCTGGCCGACTCCCCCTCTCTGCCAGGGTCTGTCTCAGGGTCAGGCTGCAGGGACCCAGCCAGATCCCAGGGCCCCTGACTCCACCTGAGCCCAGCTCCAACCACCATCACCAAGTTCATCCAATTCTGCCTCAAACTCCTTTTTCTCCTGAGATGTCTTATTTGAGCAAGACAGAAAGTGTCACAAAGAAACCAGGAGCACGCAGCACCCCACACTTTCTTCTCTGGGGCATGAACGGCACCTCGCAGACAGCTCCACTTCCACAGTCTGGGGGGGGGGTGTGTGTGTGTGTGTTGTGGACGGTCCTGGGGCTTCCCAGTCTAGACATGGGCACACATGCAGACACATACGTGCACACTCAGCACACACAGGCAGCTGGACACGCATCTCTTCTCTCTCCCGAGCTGCACTCTGCCCTGCATCCTGGCTTTTTCACGGCATGAATCTCCTTCCAGGTCAGGAACCCAGACTGACCTTCTCTGCCCCATGCCTGGCCCTGCCTCCCCGCAGGCCGGTTTCTGCTTCTCCTCTACTCTCTCCCTCCTGCGCCCTGCCTGGTGCCCTGGGGCAGCCCACCTGGCACACCAGCCAGGCCCCCGGCCATTGGCCATCCCCACAGACTTCCTGCTGTGCACGTGCTTCTGGTAGGGGACCTGGCACCTCCCCGTCCCCTCACGGCTCGCCTGGCACTGGCCACAACCACCACCTCTGCCTTTGCACCTTGGGCCAGGAGCCCCAATGGCTGCTCCGCTGCCAACTCCTGGGGTCTCCTGTGCCATCCTGGGGGGACCTGCCACACTCTCGTGCCCGGGCTGGGCTCCGCCTCCCTGGTGGACCTGTGACATGCGTGTTTGGGCACACAGGGTCCATCCCCTCCGCTCTGATGCCGCTGTGGGTGCTTCTCATGTTCTGTTGTCATGACCGACGCTTCGGTGGGGGCCCCGTGTGGCGTCGGTGGGGGCCCCGTGTGACGTTGGTGCAGCCACGTCAGGTGTGCGAAGCCTCAATTCCAGGAAGGGGGACGCTGGGTCCCAGGTCACATCCACTTACAATTCTGACAGCTGTGACAAACCCTCCTGATAAATGACTGACCGGTTTACTCAGCAGCCGCAGCTGAAGCACCAGTCTCCGCAGCTTTGCCAATCTGTTAGGGGAAACTCACTCGCCGAGTTAATTTGCATTTTTGTAATTATGAATGAGACCAAGCATCTGTTCGTATCGACTCGCAGTTTTAATTTTTCCCTCTAAATCCCCATGCAAGGACTGTGCTTTCTCCGCTGAGGTGGGGCTTCCGGGTGGCTGTGCACATCAGGGCTCGCCTCAGCCTGGTCGCCGTGTCTGTTGCCGGCTTCTGACGTTGTTTATGCGTCTTCTCGCATCCCAGAGCTCTGCGCTCTAACGTGTGGAATCCAACCTGTTTGTGTTCGGCAGCTTTGTAGGAGGATGTTCTCCACCCCGAGGCGACAGGGTCAGCTTTCCTTTGTTTCTGCTAATATTTTTATAATTTTAAAATATCCAGACCTAATCCGTTTGCAGCCTCACTCTCTGGGGTGTGAACTTGGAGAGCACCCTCCGGCTGGCACCGTGAGGAAGGACCCCTCCTGCCCCGAGACGCTGTCCTTGCAGCCGCGGAGCCTCAGACCTCCGGGTCTCTGCATGGCCGCAGGAGAGTGGCCCCTCGGAGCCCAGAGGACGCAGTCGGCCCTCAAGGTGCAGAGCCGTACGGGGCCCGCCTTGCATCGCTGCAGGGAGCTCAGCATTTCTGCCTTCTGGAAGCTTCTGGCCTGAAGGGCGGTGCGCCCTGAAGGAGGGAAACACAGCTGTGTACCGCCGGCGGGGTCAGGAGATGGCGACACACAGAGGAACAGATTCCTGTGGGAAACTGTGCTGGAATCAGAAGCTGCAGTATTTGACGAAGCCGCCAGCTTTCTGTGGGAAGACTGCCGGAATCTGAGAAACCGCAGTATTTGAGCTGCTGGCTAAGAGCAGCTGTTTGAGTGAGTTCCCTGGGGGTTGTGTTGTCAGGGAAGGCCCCTTTCAGGAAACAAGGACATCAGAGGCCCCAGGGCAGCGGGATAAGGCTGGACCGCGGGCAGGCGTCTAGCAGAGGAAGGGAGGGTGGGGCCTGCTCTCCAGGCCTGTGGGCCAGAGAACCTGGAGGCTGTCCTGGGAGCACCAAGTGGCCCTGCCTGGCTGGGCTTGGCCGTCAGTGGAGGGGAACAGGCCAGAGGGAGGCTGATCAGGCATGAAATGATCACACCTCGGGCCACAGGGCGACGGGGAGCCGGGTCGAGGAGGTGGACGTTGCAGCTTCCTGCTCCAGGCCTCAGTGTGGTCTGAGCCTGTAGCTCCCACGGCGCCTGCACTCATGATGGGCATCCCCATGGCTCTCGCCTCAAGTGGGGACAGGGCCTGGCCACCCGCGGGAAGTGGACGCAAAACCCCCCTCGAGATGCGATTCCTGAGCAAATGCGCTCAAGCCAAACGGGCTTCGGTTCAGCACTGGTTAAAGTTTTTCTCCAAATTGAAAAGGCCCCTCTCTAGCGGGTAGGAAGTAGGTTCCACTCTCCCGAGTCTCACTTCAGGAAACCCCTCCTCTGCTCTGCCGGAGATCCCTGGATCAGGGTCTGGGTCAGCCTGGGAGGCTCTTCGTGGCCCTGGGAAGCACTTCCGGTGGACCTGAGGTGACCGGTTCAGAGAAGTGCTGGCTGCAGCACTCAGCGCGGTGGGCCCGTCGCAGCCCGGGCCTCAGGAGGGCACCATGAACACGCACCGGGGGCTCCAAGGGCCGCCTGGGCCCAGACAGGGCCTCGCTGGCCAGGGCTCTGCAGACAAATGGCTGAGCAGATTTGGGACAGGAACCCCACAGAAGGGGCTGGAGCACCCTGCCACACCAGGAAGTGGGTCGGAGCCCAGCAGAGCTGGGTGCCAAGGACCGGGGTGCCTTCTGAGCTTCAGTTGGCATCAGCAGAATGGACCAAATCCCATCAAAGACGTGTGAATCTTAAATTCATAAAATCATAAAACCAAGCTCACTGGTTAGCGCTGGAGGACGCTGGATGCACTCGCTGCTTTGAAAACGGATGGATGAAGAGAAGGAGTCGAGCCTGCCACCTCCCTGTCCGCAGGGACCGTCTGCTGCGGCTGCCTGGTGTCAGTGAGGGTGGCTCTCCTGACAGTGGGAGCCCTGCTCACAAACTGAGGCAAGGACTACCGTGGCGGCTCCAAGGATTCATGGCGGCCACTGATGGCTGTCGGGGAGCAGAGGCCACACGCCCCTGATGGGCCCTGGTAGGAACCTGAGTCCGACAGCCCCTGACTACCCTGGACTTGGCCTCACAGACAAACCAGGTTTTCTTCAACAAAAACCATAAGGAAGAGAGTCGGGGGTGTGGGGTCATAAGAAACTCAGGAGGCACGAAGGCAGCCAGGTGTGTGGATCCCACTCAGATCCCGCAGGGAAATGGCTGGAAGAGCAAGATTTGGGCGGCAGAGGGGGGACCCGAACCCTCAGTCCACACCCACCCAGGCTGGGAGTGGCTGTGAATATTTCCAAGTGTGGCCGAGGCTTTGTGGTTACATGTTAAGAGGGGCCTGATCTTTTAGAGGTAAATCTGAGCCCAGTCAGTTGTGGGTCATTTCTGAGGCTGGGTGGAAAGTCTATTCCTTGAAACTTGCTGTAGTTTCGCTAATGCAGCTTCGCGTGTGCTGTTCTTATTCTCTCTTTTCTGTATGTTTAAAACATTTCATCGCGAACATTAAAAAATAAAAAGTACCACCCACCGAAAGCCTTGTTCTCACCCAAAGACTGAGAATCAATCCAGCGCTGCAGACACGCACCATGCTACACACGTGTGCCCGTGACACATAACACACTACATGCATGCATGCATGCACACATCACATACATGCACACACCACACTGCACACACATGCATCCTACACACACACCATGATACACTCTTGTGCCCGTGACACATAACAGACTACATGCATGCACACACATACCACATACATACACACACCACACTGCACACACATGCACACACACCACACTGCACACACATGCATGCTACACACACTGTGATACACTCCTGTGCACATGACATGTAACACACTACATGCATGCACGCATACCACATTGCACACACATGCACACTACACACACACCATGCTACACATGTGTGCCTGTGACACATACCACATGCATGCACACACCACATACATGCACACACCACACTGCACACACGTGTGCTACACACACTCCATGCTACACACATGTGCCTATGACACATAACACACTACATGCATGCATGCACACACTATACCACAAATATGCACACACTGTAGTTCACACACAGGCATACTACACACACCACACAACACACATGTATGCACACTATGCAACACTCATGGCCACAACACACACCATACTACATGCACAGACACACCATATTACACACATCTGCCCATGACACACACCACACCACATGCATGTACACACCATGCAACACATGTGCTCATGACACACACTACGTGCATGCACACACATTACACACATGTGCCCATGATACACACCATACCACATGCATGTACACATCATGCAACATACGTGCTCATGACACACACCACACTATGTGCATGCACACACATTACACACATGTGCCCATGATACATACCATACTACATGCATGCACACACAGCATACATGTACAAGATGCATACCACAGTACATACATGCACACCATCATACACACATGTGCATGAAACACACCACACAGCATACTGCATACATGTGTGCACAACCCACTCACAGACATAGCATGCCACGCATGTGCACATGAGCACGACACACCACACTACATGCATGCACATACTATACTACATACATGCACACAGACGCCACACCACATACATGTGCACACAAACACTATATCATATTGCATGCATATGCACACAACTTGCACACACACACTGTACCACATACACATGCACATGACACACACTACACTGTATACATGTGCACAGAGACACAGACTCACAATTGGACATGGACGTGGATATATTCTCTGCCAGGCAGCAGCTGCATGGGTCCCCAGCAGAAGAGGGTGAGCAGAGGTTGGCACACAGCTGGGTGATCTACTGTGGGCTGGGTCAGCTGTCACGCAGGGCAGCAGGGAATGTAGACTCAGATGGCAGAGGCTGCATCTGAATTCTGGCCCTGCCATGGCCTGGCCAGGCCAGCTAAGGCACGTCTGCACATTTCTGAGCTGGGCTCAGCTTGATTGTGGACAGTGTTCCTTCCGAGTGGGCAGCAGCATTCTTGTCTGTGGCCAATGGCTTGAGCAGAATAACCCCAGATGGTATCTCCCTCAGCCTGGACACAGGGGTGCTGAGTAGCACCAAGCACAGCCCAGATCTCCAGGGGATCTAATACCTGAAGACCCAGAGAACATTTAGCAACACTACATCAAGTTTCAAGGAACAGGAGCAGGGCCAGCCTCTGTGGGCTACGGGTCAGGGAGGATTCCATGAAGGAGATGTGAGTGAAGCTATGAGAAGACAAGAGAGGACACTCCAGGACAAAGGAGCAACCTGGGCAAAGATGTGGAGGCAAAAGTGTGGACCAGAGGTTTGCAAAACTGGCTGAGCATCCAGATAGCCAGGGCCCACTGCACGTATGCCTACCAGGCACTGCACACACAGAGGGCAGGAGACCAGCAACAACCACTCCTGAGATCATGCTCTCAACAGTGATTCTCTCAGCCTTGAGAATAGAACTTAGCTCCATAGCACACGGAAAGCCAGGGTATTCATTCCTTCCCTCCATTCCCCTTTGTTTCCATCCAGGCACCTGGAATCCATCCGTCCACCCTCTATCCACTTATCCATTCATATGTGTGCCCATTCCCCATCCCCCATCCATCCATCCGCTTATCTATCCATCCACCCATCTAACTATATATCCACCCATCTATCAACCCATCCTCCACACATCCACCCACCCATCATCCATCCACAAATCTACCCATCCATCCTCCTGTTCATCCACTTACCAATCCATGTATCTACCCATCCACCCATCCATCCATCATCCCATCCATTCACCCATCCATCCATCCATCCATCCATCCATCCATCCATCCATCCACCCAGCCATCCATCCATCCATCCATCCATCCATTCACCCAGCCATCCAGCCATCCAGCCATCCACCCATCCATCCACCCATCCATTCATTCATCCATCCATCCATCCATCCATCCATCCATCCATCCATCCATCCATCCGTCCATCCATCCACCCACCCATCCATTCACCCATCCATCCATCCATCCACCCATCCATCAACCCACCCATCCACCCACCCATCCACCCATCCATCCATCCACCCATCCATCCACCCATCCATCCACCCATCCATCCATCCATCCATCCATCCATCCACCCATCCATCCACCCACCCAACCATCCACCCAACCATCCACCCACCCATCCATCCATTAATCCACCCATCCATCCACTTAACTGCCCATCCACATGTCCATTCACCCATCCACCCACCCATCCATCTACATATCTGCCCATCTACCTACCCACCATCAACCCATCCTCCACCTGTCTGTCCTCTACTAATCCATACACTCATCCGTCCATTCACCCATCCATCCACACATCCATCCCTATCTGCCTGTTCATCCACCCATCCACCCACCTATCCATCCTCCACCCATCCATCCACCCATCCACCCATCCATTCATTCCATCCATCCATCCATCCATCCATCCATCCATCCATCCATCCATCTATCCACCCATCCATTCACCCATCCATCCATCCATCCATCCACCCATCCATTTACTCACCCATTCATCTACTCATCTGTCCTCCACCCAAACATCCACACACCCCATCCACCCACCCATCCATGTGCCTGTTCATCCACCCATCCATCCACTTATCCACCCATCCACCTATTCATCTACCATCCACCCACCCATCCATCCACTCATCCATTCATCTACCCATCCACCCACTCACCCATTCATCCTCCATACATTCATCCACCCACCCACCCATCCATCCACTTATCCATCCAACCACATGTCCATCTACCCATTCACCCACCCACCCATCCATCTACCCATCCATCCACATATCCACCATCCACCTGTCCACCCATCTATCCACTCACCCATCCATTCATTTGTTCATCCACTCATCCATCCATGTATCCACCATCCACCTACTCATCCATCCACATATCCACCATCTACCTTTTCATCCACCCATCCACCCACCATCCATCCACCCATCCACCTATCCATCCACATATTAACTATCCATCTGTCCATCCAACTATTCACTTACCCATCCATCCACATATCCATCATTCATCTGTCCATTCACCCACCCACCCGCCCATCCACCCACCTGCCCATCCACCCACCTATCCGCCCATCCACCCACCTACCTACCTGTCCACCCACCTGTCCATCCACCAACCCATTCATCCACATATCCACCATCCATCTGTCCATCCACCCATCCACCCACCCAGCCATTTAGCCATCCATCCACATATCCACCTGTCCACCAATCTTTCCACCCACCCATCCATCCACATATCCACCATCCACCCATCCACCCACTCATCCATCCACATATCCACCACCTACCTGTTCATAATCCCATCCACCCACCCATCCACACATCCACCCATCCATTCACAAATTAACCATCCATCTATCCATCCACCCTTCCATCCAACCATCCATCCACCTGTTCATCCACCCATCCATTCACATACCCACTATCCACCCATTTACCCATTCATCCATCCACATATCCACCATCTACTTGTTCATCCACCCATCCATCCACCCATCCATCCGCATATTAACCATCTATCTGCCCGTCCACCTATCCACCACCCATCCATCCACATATCCACCATCACCTATCCATTTACCCATCCACCCGCCCAACCACCCACCTATCCACCTATCCACCCACCTGTCCATCCACTCATCCATCCCTCCATTCATCCATCATCAATCATCTATGCTCCAACCATCAATCTATTTATTTAGAAAATAACTTAGCAAATAACCTTCTGGCTAGTTGTTGGTTGACACTGCCTGCTACACACCTGGTGGAATCAGCAACCTTCTCACTCACCGCCTGCCCTTCTGTGTTGGAAGCTCCCCGTCTTCATTTAGTGAACCCTACTCAACTTCAGGTCCCAGTTTAAACTCCACCTTCTCACAGTGGCCTCTGGAGGCCTCTGATGCAAACAAGAGCCTTGGAGCTCCATTCTCACATCCCAGCACTATTGGATCCCCAGCCTGTGGGTCTCACATCAAGTCTGTCACCTGTGTAGACCGGAACCAGCAAGAGGCAGGACCCCACTCACCCTGCTCTCTGTGAGCCCAGACACTCGCTAAGCCTGCATGTCGGGGATGAATGCCAAGCAAACAGGCCAGCAATGGGGGAGGAGTCTAAGTCTTCCAGGCCAGGCCACTGAGCCCACCGGTGCTCAGGGCAGCAGGGTGGAGAGGGGAGCCGCATGGGGTGGAGGCTGGAGAAGTTAAGAAGAGAATGAAAATGACACATAAAAGCCCTAGTGTGTTTGGAAGTTTAGAGACGACTGTTGGAAATAAATGCTTTCCATGGCCACACAGAATAAATCTCACACCCGGACGCTGGGTGGAGGACCAGCCACCCATGGCCACATAGAATAAATCTCACACCCGTGGTGCTGGGCGGAGGACCGGCCACCCATGGCCACATAGAATAAATCTCACACCCGTGGTGCTGGGCGGAGGACCGGCCACCCATGGTCACATAGAATAAATCTCACACCCAGACGCTGGGCGGAGGACCAGCCACTAAAGACAAGTGCTGCATGAGCCTGCCCACCCACAGGAGGCACAAAAACAGGAAAATCACAACCTCTGCTCTGTGCTGTCCGGACAGTGACCCGGGGGACAGGCAGGGGCTGCTGCCGTCCATCTGGGTGCTGCTTACACAGATGTTCAGTGTGAAAATCCATCAAGTTGTATGTTTGTGATATATACATTTTTCTGCATGTATATCTCAATAAAAAGTAAGAAAAAACCAATCTGTTCACATTGTTAAATAACTAAGGGGTAAAGAAGAAATCCCAGTGGAAATAAAAAAATTAGAAGTAAATGATAATGCAAACATTATATAGTAAAACTCACAGGATGCAACAAAACTTACATGTTGAGGAACATTCATAGCCCTAAGTGCTCTTACTGATACTGGAAAGGAAGAAAAGCTGAAAGCCAATGACCTAAATGTCCAGCTCAAGTCAGAAAAGGGATGGATCCTAAACTCAGAACAAGGAAAGGAAAGAGAGAATGAAAAACAAGAATCGGCCGGCCACGGTGGCTCAAGCCTGTAATCCCAGCACTTTGGGAGGCTGAGACGGGCGGATCACGAGGTCAGGAGATCGAGACCATTCTGGCTGATACGGTGAAACCCCGTCTCTACTTTAAAAATACAAAAAACTAGCCGGGCGAGGTGGCGGCGCCTGTAGTCCCAGCTACTCGGGAGGCTGAGGCAGGAGAATGGCATGAACCCGGGAGGCGGAGCTTGCAGTGAGCTGAGATCCGGCCACTGCACTCCAGCCTGGGCTGGCAGAGCGAGACTCCGTCTCAAAAAAAAAAAAAAAAAAAAAAAAAAAAAAAAAAAAAAAAAAAAAGAAAAACAAGAATCAATGGAAAAGAAAACACAGACGCGCCAGGAGCACAGACGGGACACAGAGGAGGCTCTTCGGAAAAATGAATGTACTAAACAAGCCCTAGTGAGACTGAGAAGAGAAAGCACAAATTAACTGTCCAGTCAGAGAATCAGGGCAACCTGCGGCCAGCACAGCGGCTGAAGAGGAGAGCACCTGCAGCTGAAGGCCGGAGATTTTACAAACATAAAAAGTAGACCCACAGCTGACTCAGTAAGAAACACCAGAGATCAGTCCTGTAAGCCTTTTTTTAAGAGGTGGGATCTCACTCTGCTGCTCAGGGTGGAGTGCACTGGTGTAATCTCGGCTCACTGCAACCTTCAACTCCTGGGCTTCTGCCTCAGCCTCCTGAGTGGCTGGGGCTACAGGTACATGCCACCACGCCCAGCTAATTTTTAAAATTTTGTGTAGGGACAGGGTCTCACTTTGTTGCCTAGGCTGGTCTCTAACTCTGGCCGTCAAGTCATCCTCCTGACTCAGCCTCCCCAAATCTCCCTGTGCTGGGATTCTAGGGGTGAGCCACTGTGCCCAGCCAGTCCTGTAGCTATTAAAAACTGAGCAGTAGTTAAAAATCTTTCCTAAAGAAAACAGATGGCCCTGTAAGTGAGTTTTACCAGACTTTCAAGGAACAGATCATCCCATTCTTATATAAACAGCACAAAGAAAGGGAAGGGGTGCTGCCCATACAGGATTAGAACAATCCTGAGGCCAACACCAGTGAAAACATCAACAGAATGGAAAATCGCCAGTCCGCTCAAACATGCACAAAAATCTGAAGCAAGCACTAGTAAATCAAATTAAACAGTGTATAAGAAAGACAAGACACTTGGCCAATTTAGATTTTTCTATGTAAGAAAG
Organism: Macaca thibetana thibetana; assembly: GCF_024542745.1. Classification (NCBI taxonomy): domain Eukaryota; kingdom Metazoa; phylum Chordata; class Mammalia; order Primates; family Cercopithecidae; genus Macaca; species Macaca thibetana. The sequence goes on along the minus strand of NC_065586.1, from coordinate 129,294,254 downwards.
GATGATTTAATATAAGAAAATAAAGATGTGACTATGAGAATCTTAATGAAGAAAAAATTAAAGGATCATGTCAAAGGATGCAGAAGAAACATCTTGTAAAATTGACACACACATTCACGATAAAACTCAGCATCGAGGGGACTCGTGGTGGAGGCAGGCACCATTCTGGATGAGGAAGGTGAAAAGCACTCTTTTTAGAATGGGGGATGGGGAGAGTGGTCAGTTTCTCCCTGAGATGGGACAGCGCTCAGCCTCACTCTGCTTCTGTTCCTTGCAGCACTGAGTAAGAGAAGGAAGGAAAACGTGTAGCAGGACCATGGGATGGGAGGAAAGACACTTGTTTTTTTGTCAGTGATTAATCAGTTAAACAGGAAAACTGAAAGAATCTGTAAGTTATTAGAAATATTAAAAAAAACTTTAGCAAGATGGCTGGATGTAAAATAAAGATATTAAAGTGAATTGTGGCCAGACACAGTGGCTCATGCCTGTAATCCCAGCACTTTGGGAGGCCAAGGTAAGAAAATCACCTAAGCCGAGGAGTTCGAGACCAGCCTGGGCAACATAACACGAGCCTTCCTCTACAAAAATAAAAATAAAGACATTAGCTGGGCGTGGTGGCGTGTGCCTATAGTGTCAGCTACTCAGGAAGCTGAGGTGGGAGGATTGCTTGAGCTCAGAAATTTTAGGCTGCAGTGAGCTATGCCACTGGGCTCCACCCTGTCTCAAAAGAAAAAAAGTGCATTTCATTTCTGTAGACTAGCAACAAACAAACAGGAAAACGTAATTAAAAAGAGGGCAATTGGCCGGGCCCAGTGGCTCATGCCTTTATTCCCAGCACTTTGGGAGGCCAAGGAGAGAGGATCACTTGAAGGCAGGAGTTCGAGACCAGCCTGGGCAACAGAGCGAGACCCTGTCTCTACAAAAATTTTGAAAAATTAGCTGGACATGGTGGTACATAATTGTAGCCCCACCTACTTGGGAGGCTGAGGTGGGAAGATCACTTGAGCCCAGGAGGTGGAGGCTGCAGTGAGCCGTGATTGCTCCAATGCACTCCAGCCTGGGTGACAGAGCAAGACCCTGCCTCAAAACCAAACCAAAACAAAAAGAGGACAATGAATTTTAGAATAGAATCAGAAAACATCACATTCCTGAGGAAAATCTAATAAACGATATCTAAGACCCCTACAGCAAAACTTTGTAATGTTAAACTAACTTCAGGTGGATGAAATGTGAAACAAAACTTAAAACTCTTGGTAGAAAATAGTAGTGACTATCGGCTCAACCTTGAAACAGGAAAGGTTTCTTGTGAAGGTTAGACCCCAACGGAAGAAGAACCATTAAAATATTTGATGATGTTAAAATTGAGCAACCACTTTTCGGCAGAGGACACCATCAGCCAGCTTTTCTCCAAGTGTGGCTCAAGAGGTTAAGCTCTTTCTGTAACGATGCTGAGACGGCATTCGCCTCGGTCACTCCCCCTCCCTCCCGAGCGGACAGTGGAGTTAGGGTTAGGGCTGAGGTTGGGCTTGGGGTTGGGGCTGGGGCCACGCGACGTGATATCACAGCCGACTGAATGCAGAAGCTGCCGTGAAAATCCAGGCGTTTTCCACAACCCAGACGTGAAAGATTTACAAATACGCAACCCAATGCCACTCTTCTCACTAATTTTGGAGGGAAAATATTCTTCATAAAAGTGTTATGTATGCTAACATACAATGGGCATTGTGGTTTTTAAATGAATTAATAGTTAACTTAAAATGTCTTGGTTTTAATTTATAACATCATAAATATGAAGAGACAGAACTCACATAAGCAAACAGGGGAGTCAATACATTTTAGGGTTATAAACCTTCACCAGAGAGGCACTCCTCACCACATCCCCTATGACGCAGGAAAGAGATGCAGCGCGGTGCCCTCCCATGCACGAGACCCCAGGCTCCTGCATCCTGCAGAAGCCAGACCCCAGGCCAGACCCCAGATCCCAGGTCCCTACCACGTCCACGTCCTGTGGGAGCCAGCGATCCTCACACTGTGCTCTCCAGCGTGTGGCTGGGGGAGTTCCAGGAACAGATGTACGTCCACCTGCCCCACGAGCCACACTTCCTCCTGGGCACACACCCTAGAGAAACCTCGCCCAGATCTGTTCTTGGTGTACACACCAGGAAACACCTGCACCCCTTGGTGCCCCCACAAGCGGGGATTTAAACGTGGCCTTCACCTGATGGGATAACACACAGCAGGTGGCACATTATGGCCACACACTGCTCTGCAGATGAAGTTTAACAAGAATACATAAATTAAGTCCCGGAAAATCACACATGGCCTGGACTCTTTTCAGAAAGTTAAAAACGGCGCCAATGAAACAATAGGACTTGGAGGAATGAGCAACGCAGGATAAAAACGAAGGAATGAGAGTCCCACAGGGGAACCACAGAGTGGGGGGGCCAGGCACGGGCTGGGCTGAGGTCACGTCCAGGTCTGAGCTGGATTACGATGTGACTAGGAATGCAAGCACAAAACTAAAACACCCTCACGTGCACCAGGAATCACAGCCACCAGGTCACGTGCCACATCACAGCCACGAGGCCACACCCACATCACAGCTACCAGGCCTCGTGCCACATCACAGCCACCAGGCCACACCCACATCACAGCCACCAGGCCACGTGCCACATCACAGCCACCAGGCCATGTGCCACAGGGGCTTGGGTTCTGGACACTGGGGTGCACTAAAACATAGGACTCCCGCAGCAGAGGCCCCCTGGGGCACCCTGCCCGCCTCCCAGGGCAAAGGGCACCAGGCTCACTTGTTTCAAAGTGAAAGTAAGAGGGACAAGGGGAGCCATCCCAAAACTCTTCTTTTCTTGTTTTTGAGACAAGGTCTTGCTCTGCCGGCCAGGCTGGAGTGCAGTGGTGCCATCTCGGCTCACTGCAGCCTTGACCTCCTGGGTTCAAGAGATCCTCCTGCCTCAGACTCCCGAGTAGCTCGAACCACAGGCATGCACTACTGCGTCCAGCTAATTTTTGTGTTTTCAGTAGAGATGGGGTTCGCCATGTTGGCCAGGCTGGTCTCGAACTCCTGAGCTCAAGTGATCCACCTGCCTCGGCCTCCCAGAGTGCTGGGATTACAGGAGTGAGCCCCCACGCCTGGCCCCTAGACTCTACTTTCAAGGTCAAATTTTAAGGTCATGACACAGCCGATGGGCTTTTATTGGGAAGATCTTTGAGTTCCTAGTTACTTGTTTATTTGTAAAGGATTGCGTTATTTTCTCTGCCATGGGCTTTGTGACAGTAGGAACCACCAACGCGCCACTCCCTGCCCGGGGACAGAGCCCAGCCTGATGGACGGACCAAACCTGAGGGCCACAGGGTGACTCTGCCCCTTTCCAGCCAGCCACGCAGGTGCTGACCCCGAGATGCTGGGCTGTTGCCCGACTCGTCCCACACAAAGGGTTCCTGAGGGGCTACACAGGGGTCTGCTCTGGGAGCAGCAGCCTCTATGACTCGGGCGATGAGGCCCCCAGGGTGGCCCACGCCCACACCCATGCCCGGAGCTGTGCTTGGAGGCCTTGTGTCTCTGCAAAGGCTGTGAGTGACCCGGCTGCTAACTCCCTCAGAGGAGCTGTGATTCCCCGCCGACCATCACTGGTCATTTTGGTCACTTTTAACGTGTTAAGTGTAGTAAGTTCGCATTCCAGAAAACATGCTATAAAACGATAATGACGACAAACGTGGCCGAAGCCGTTGCTCCCAGTCTGTGTGGACCCGCAGAGGACACTGCAGGGGACGAAGCTGGGTGTGTCCCAGAGGCCGTCCCTACAGCCCAGTGAACCAGGCTCTGCTCCTGGCCAGAGGCCACTCACAGAGGCTGCCCCAAGGCAGGCGCGTTTCTGAGTTAATGGCAGAGGCCACCTTAGAGGTAAAGGGGGGGCGTGGCGCGTCACCCCCACCGGCACTTACCTCAAAGGTGTTCCCGGTCACGTCGAACTCCGGGGGAACGAAGGCGCCCTCAGGGTCGTCTTAGGGAGGAGAGAGAGAAGGAGAGAAGGGCTTCTAGTCACACCTGTGAACCTGAACCCGCCAGCCGGGAAGGTCCCCTCCCCGCAGACCTGGCGTCCCCAGACCATTTTAGGCTGCGAAAAAGGGAAATGAGCTCCTTAACGGTTACGGTGGGAAATGGGTTCCAAAGTGGAAGAGGGAAGGTGACATTCACCAGGGAAAAGCAGCTCCCAGGCAGGGCCCACGCAGTGGGAGCAGGTGGCCCACCGAGGCAGGGGTGTCCCACCCTCCCGGGCCGGCGTCCACTCACAGCAGGGCCTGCGGGACTGGCCCGGGGGAGACAGAAGAGGCGCACGGCCTGCCCTTAGGGGAAGTCCCGAGCGGAGCGGGGCTGGGGTGGGTTGAGTGTCCCTCTGGCGTCTGAGGGTGGGTTTGACTGCCCTGGCCCAGCAGGCACCCCACGGACCCTCGGCCACTCTCCAGCCTGAGTCCCTCCTGAGGAAGAGAAGGTCTCCACAGGAAACCCGGGTCCAGGCACACTCCCAGCGTCTGCCCCCGCAGAGCCTGTGCTCACGTCCATCCCGAAAGGCACCTCCGCCCCGTGCCCGCGGCCGCCTCACCGCTGAGCTGCTCCATGAAACACACGTTCCCGCTGGTGTTGAAGGCCAGGGTGTCCGGCGTGATGCACAGGCTCTGGAAGATGGCGGCGTGGGCCACACTCCGCATGGACAGGCTGCACTCCAGGCACACGGCCCAGGCTTCCTGCTCGCTGAGGCCGCGGTCCCGCAGGGAGAGGATGTCAGCCAGAGACACATTCTCCTGTCAAGACAGGCCCTGGCCGTGAGCCCGGCAGGACCCTCAGCCGCGCACCGGCACCCCCGCCGAGACGATTCCACGGGGAAAGGGACGGCTCGTGGCAGGGTTTCAACGCGTGGGTCAGGGAAAGGGCTTCAGGCCACGTCTCGTTTTGTTTCAAGAGTCGTCCTGCTGTTCCCTGGACGTCAGAGTCATGGAACATTTGGTGGCACCATCAGTGGGTTGCCTGGAGCAGGTGTCTGCTCCTGGAGCCTGGGCACGGGGCCTTCCTCTCGGAGGCTCGGCCAGAGCTGCTGGGTCACCTGCTCCCTGGGGCACCCCTGACCCCACAGGCTCACGGCTCGACCGGCCTGTGGAGGCTGCCAACAGATGAGTGAGGCGACTGAGTCGAGATCCCCAACTGTGGACTTGTGCAGAGCTAACGGGGCGTGACGATGACACACTCACACAACGCACAACCATACGCGCTGCCAACATTTGTTCCAGGCAGTTCACACCGAGGACACAATCACGGCGGTTCCCTCCACATGGCCCGGCCACCCCCATGTGGACCCACCTCCAAATCTGAGTGGGCTCCTGGACTCCGTGAGGGCTCAGCTGTGACCATGATGGCTGCCACCAACACCCACACCCCCATGAACATGCACACGCACAAACATCCCCACCTAGCACACGTGTGCTCACCCTCACACAGACACACACATCCCCATACATGCATCCCACACGGACACACGACAACACAGGGCACGCGCATACATCGACACTCAGATGCTGGTGCAAGGTGTGTGCACACTCAGTCTCACCACTTCAGTTCCACCACTACTCACACACACTCAGTCCCACCGCTTCTCACACATAGTCCCACCGCTACTCACACTCACACTCAGTCCTACCGCTTCTCACACTCACAGTCCCACCATGTCTTACGCACTCACAGTCCCACCGCGTCTCACACGCACTCGGTCCCACCGCGTCTTACACGCACTTACGGTCCCATCGCTTCTCACACACACTCATGCAATGAGAACAGACAGCCTCATGCACACACAGACCTCACACTCACATACATACTACATGCCACTGCACACATGCCTAACACTGACCACTTGCAGGCACACTCAGACACATACATATACCCGCACACACGCACACACCCATTCCCACGCTTGGTGCACACATCCTCACAGGAACACCCAAGGCTGCACAATCCACACTCGCACGTACCCAGATGTGGAGCTGAAGACCCTCTTGGGTGTGCTGCTCCCGGCCAGGGCACCCCATGTGCAGGTAGGAGGGGGTGGCTGGGGGATGCAGCCTGGATGCACGTGGGTGAGGTCAAGAAAGGCTCCAGACACGGGGCCTCAGAGGACAGGGCAGGTGAGGAGGAGGCAGAGGTCCCTTCTCCCCCATCCCTGACTTCCCCTCTCTCCCAGTGCACAGGGCAGCTCTGGCTCTACCGGTGCCACTGGGCTGAGGTCCTGAGAGGCACCTCCCACCTCTGGTCCCCCCACCATTCCCCAGCGGCTGGCACTGCAAGAGGCCCTCCAGGCACAGGAAAGGGATGAAGGGCTCAAACCAAAGCAGGAGGCCAACAAGTGACGGAATCAGGGCACAGGCGCCCGGTGGGGCCTGGCCATGGGGCTGGGTCTGTGTCTGCCCATGGGGTCTTGGCACATCCCCCATCCATCTCCTTCTTGGGGTCCAGGGAGGGACTTGATGACATCATTACCCAGGCCCTTCCAGCTCTTTCTATCGCAGGAATCTCCCTGCCCTATTCCTGTGTTCGCTGATTGATCAAAGGTGTCTCTGATTTGCGCTCAAGCCTGCCGTCCTCTTTGTACCGCCCAGGACTCCTCAGGATTCCAGAGAGCCTGAAGCTCCCAGCGACACCTGTGGGGCTGGTTAAAGAGGCGCCTGGGCACTGTGTACACACAAACACATGCACACACGTGTGCACACCCATGCACCTGCACACACAGGCACACACATATGCACACACTCCTGTGCACTGGCACACACATGCACACAGCGCTACGTGCCCGCGCACACATGCCTGCAAACATGGGCACAGATGTGCACTAAGCGGTAAATAAGTCTGAGGACCCCATAGGTTGTGCTGCTTAGGAGGAAGGGAGCCAGCATGACACGTGTCTGAGCCGGTCCCTGTTCCCCTGCGGGGCCCTGGGGAGCCTTCTGGCTATTGCTCAGGGGTCAGGGGCCTGCTGCCAGCTCACACAGTGGTGTCGAGACCTGTGGACCTGGGAAGGGAGCCAGGTCAGCCGTGCCAGCAGGGCCACTCCTCGCGCACAGCATGCCCTCCTGCTCAGACCCAGAGGGGAGACACCTGCCGGTGGGCAGCCCCCTCCTCCCCTCAGGGAAGCTGGACACCTGGAGCCCCTAGCGCCTAGAAGAGGCGGGCGTGTCTGAATTCCATAGGAAATTCTCTGGATGATTTTAGGGGTGAATTCCATGGGGTCTGTGGCTGAAGCCTCCCCTCAGGATTGTCTCAGCCCCTCTGGTGCACGCTGTCTAGAGGGTGGGCTTCCGCTCACACAGGGTCCAGAGCCACCCAGGGGGTCCTGTCACGTACTGAGGGCTCCCAGGCCTGAACTCTGGGCCCCAGGTCACCTGCCCTCTGAGACCTGCAGACTCCGCCCTGTTCTGGCACAGGTGAGAGGAATTACTCCCGCGTGCCTGAATCCACAGTGGCTGGATGAGCGAGGAAGGGTGTCAGACAGGCCTAAGAGGCCGGAACAGGACGAGACAGACTGGGAGAGACACAGGCAGCACTCACTAGCCTCGGGACCCCAAGTCCGCGGGGGCCCCACCCACATCCCAGCAGACACCCCCACGACCACCTCCGAGGTCAGGAGCCATTTGGGCATCCTACAGTCACCTCCAGAAGGGGCCCTTGGAGACCCTGGGGCTCTAAGCCTTGCTACCAGGTGGGTTCAAGTCCACAGCTGGGCCAGAAGGCTTTGTGCTCAAGTAAAATACGCCCAGCTGGGCTGCGGGGCTGCCGAGGTGGCCCGGACAGGAGTTTAATGGGCTGTGCAGACACTTGGGAAGGAGGTGACGTGCTGTGAATAGCAATGCTGGCCTCGGCTGGCGGACGCCTGTCTGTCTGCCCAGCGCCCCCTCCTGTGCACCTGCCTGCCCAGCACCCATGAGGGCCCCACGGCAGGCTGGGGCCTCGTGACTTTCCACACTTCAGCCTCTCCTGCCCCTGCTAACACAGTCTGACCTTGTTGTGGCTGGTCAGCCCTCAGTGACTCCGTCTGCCGGCACAGACCCAGCCTCTCAAGCAGGCCCAGAGGGTGCTTCACGACCCAGCCCAGCCCACCGACCACCCACCCTGCCCCTCGCCATCCCTAGCAAGGTGTGCCTGGGTGAGCCATGGGGTAGGTTGGAGAGCGAGGACCACCTAAGACCTGTTCCTAGCAGGGCAGGAAAGACTGGTCCCCACTTTGCAATGGTGTGGCCACGAACTCCACCCCCATCCCAGGTGGGAGGAGGGATTTGGGAAGGCAGGTGGACATGAACCCCCAGGACTGGGCTGCTCTCCGGGACAGCAGCACATCAGCCAGTCCCCGGGTCTCAGAGGGCAGGGCACACTTCCCACCGGGTACCTTCATCTCATGAAAGTCCCCATTAGGGGCTTCTGTGCATTCAGAAAGCTCCAACACCCCCCGCCACGGCAGACTTTGAGCCAGGGTTACACAGGGACGCCTGGATCATTTGGCACATTTCAAATCACTGTCTTATGACCAACTGATTCTTTCAGCCGTGGGATTCTAACGGGACCAATACAAAACTCCAGTCACCGCTGGGAGCACTGGCTGCCAATCCCCAGAGGCTTCCTGACAGCCCTCTCCACACTGCCAGGGCCCCCCCACCACAAAACCACCTTCTCCTGACAGCCCTCTCCACACTGCCAGGGCCCCCCCCACAAAACCACCTTCTCCTGACAGCCCTCTCCACACTGCCAGGGCCCCCCCCAACAAAACCACCTTCTGGACAGTTCTCTCCACACTGCCAGGACCCCCCCACCACAAAACCACCTTCTGGACAGTTCTCTCCACACTGCCAGGCCCCCCCACCACAAAACCACCTTCTCCTGACAGCCCTCTCCACACTGCCAGGACCCCCCCCCCAACAAAACCACCTTCTGGACAGTTATCTCCACACTGCCAGGCTCCCCCCCACCCCCCACAAAACCACCTTCTGGACAGTTCTCTCCACACTGCCAGGCCCCCCCACAAAACCACCTCGGCTCCCAAGGTGCCTTCTGCTGTGAGCTCGTCCTGGCACAGATGTCATATGGACCCTGTAGAGGGAACATGCTCTTCTTTACTGGGAGCCTCCAGCTGTGTGCCCCTCCAGGCAGTAACTGCATCCTGTCCACCCTCAGATTCTGAGTGCAGCCTGACACCGGCACACAGGAGGTTCTGGGAGGCACTTGCTGAACTCCAGAAGGGTTGACAGCGCTGCCTGCCTCTCAGGGACCTGGGACACGTCCTGCTCTGGCACCCAAACTGGTGCACATGCTTTGTCTCATCTGCATCCCTGTGGGGCAGCCAGCTCTGCCCATCCATCGACCCCAGCCGCCTGGCCTGTGTGCCTCTTCTGCAGCCACTGTTCTGTCTGGATCACGCTGTTCTGCCTCAGATCCCGTACTGCCATCCACAGTAGCTGAAATCTCATGGGAATCCCGGGAAGGACACTTCCTCCAGGAAGCCCTCCTTGCATCACCCCCACAGAACATCTCCTGTCTATTGTGTACTGGTGGTTCTTTGCCTGTGCTGACCCAGTGGTGCTGCCTGCAAGTGGCCAGGGATCCAATCCTCCAGGACCTGCTGGCCCACTTGCTGATGCTCTGGTGGGTTCCAGCTGACAATGTTCTCACACATGCACGGCCATGTGTCTCTGGGGCCCACACTATAGTGAAGTTGCTGGGACACAGGGCACTGGTGCCTTCTACTTTGCCAGCGAATGCTGGGCTGTTTTCCAAAGAGGCTGCTCCATTTGTCCTCCCACTGGCGCGAGGGAGAGCTGCTGCGACGTCCTTGCCAGCACACGCCGCTGTCCGCTCTTCAGTTCTTGCCAGCCTGGCGGTCTTGGGAAGGCATTCGTGGGGGTGTATTTTGCATTTCCCTGATTGCAATGAGCAAACATCTTTGCACATGTTCAGCAGCCATTTGGATTTTCTCTGGGATCATGTCAAGGGAGGGACATTCCAGGGGCTTTGGTGGGTGTCCATAAGGGTCTATTTCTTGGCCCCATCGTGGAGACAGCTGTTACAACTAGCTGTAGAATGAGTGAGCTCCTACATCTTACGCAGCCTGCATGTGTCCTGGGCCTGGCGCCACCGTGCTTTCCCAGCAGCTGCCCTGCGCCCTTGGCCTTCCTGGCACTCTGGGATGATGATGCAGCCTCACCGTGCTCTCACCTCACCCAGGATGGTTTTCCAATGCAAGTCAGGTGCAGCCACGTGCCCTGATGGAGATTTCAGAACCTTCCAAGCCGAACATGTGCAGGAAGCAGAGTCTGAACGCCAGGGGAGTTCTGAGACACAGGACATGTTGGGCTCAGTGCTGGGCACAGGGTTGGGCCAGGGACCACCCCTGATGCTTTCCAGGAGTGTCTGCGATGGGCCCACCTGAACGTTCCCACTGCACGCTGCTAACCCCTCGGTGTCACCTGGAGGCCTCTGTGGCCATCACAGGATGGAGCCCCCACCCCAGCACTGTGCCAGGCGGGAGCTGTCCAGCCGACCGGAGGACACTGGTGTGTGCATGGGGGTGGGGAGCATGCAGAAGGACAGCCTGTGGCTTCAAGTGGGCTCATGCCTGGTGCGGCATGTTCTGCATTCGGGGCACCGGCTGCTGCCTCCATGTGGAGCGGGGAGGCCCTCAAGGCTCAGGCCCCTGATCCGCAAAGGGGCTGTGGGAAGAGCTGCGTCCTCAGGGTCGCCTCTCAGAGTGATGAGGAGGCGGCCTCCTAACAGATACCCTGGGATGTATCCTGGGGCGTTTCTAAAGGCTGCGGGCTGCGCTTCCCTCTCGGTCAGAGCCACGGTGATCTTCGAAGCTTTACTGACTCCCCTGGCTGCTCCTCTCTAAAGCCTTCAACTGCACCAAATCCAGGCCATGGTGGGGGCGGGGGCAGCACCAACCCCCGCACAGCCTCAGCAGTTTCTAGGTGGCTGAGCAGAGGGCCTCCTGGGGCTGAACCTTCCCAGAAGCACGGGGCTTCCACAGCAGAAACTCCCTATCCCTTCAGAGCCCACTGCCCTGGGGCAGCAGGTGGGGGCTGCGAGGGGGTGAGGCCCGGGGCTGCTGCACCCGGGATTCCCTGCTCCAGCCTCGCTTGGCCAGCTGTTTAAAGAGAGGCCGCCGCAGCATCCCATTAATGGCTGCAGGTGACGACGCTGTCACTGGAGACACAGGGGCCCAGCGTCTGGGCTCTTGCCTGTTGGAGGCTTGGCAGATCTCCAATCCCTGGAGGATGAGGGTCCCTTTGGGAGCTGCTGCATCCCTGGGGGGCCACCTCTCACGCTGCTGGGCCTGGCTTGTCCACTCCATCCCAGCCAAGCCAGAGCTGAGTTACAGGGTCAGACCCAGCCAAGGTGGGGTCTGGGCAGTCAGTGCTGTAGGGTGGGCGGTCCATGAGCAGAAGCGCCAGGGTATGCAGATGGCAGGCAGAGCCCCTCTGCACCTTGCGGGGTAGGGGGGTCTTGGGTGAAGGCCCGGAGACCCAGAGAGAGGGAAGCACCTCTCAGTCTGGGGGGGCGGTCGTCCAGCGCTCTCCCCACCCCCGACTCCTGAACCTCAGCTCTGGGGCCTCCTGTGCCGCGCCTGACTGGGCTCTGCTGCCCTGCGCCCCGCTGGCCTCCTGGGGCCCGGCAGGGAGTAAGCAGACCCCCTACCGTCCTCCTTGCTGCCCCCACACTGTCCCACCAGGGTTTCCACCAGGAGCCACGGCGCGCCAACTTCTGCAGGGGCTGCCCACCCGCCGCCGTCCCGTGCGCATTAGCGGGTGCTGTCCCCTCCAGGTGAAAATCCTAACGCGGGGCTGAGAACGGCGGTGGGACCCCCTCGGCCAAGGAGGGCGCCTGGGGAGGCGGGAGCTCACAGCCCCTCCCGGGTCCACCCCCCGGGCGCTCTCCGCGGAGCCCTCGGCGGCGGAAGGGGCCCCCCAGTGGGGCCGGGGGCTCACCTCGTCCTCGGGGAGGGTGGGCAGCGGCTCGAAGTCGTAGAAGTCCAGGTCTTTGCCGTCCTCCTCGTAGAGATCCGCCGCGGCTGGGTCCATGGCCTGCATCCTGCGGCCGCGCCGCGCACCGGCCCCGGGGCCTCCGGCAGGGCTGGGCTGGGCTCGGCTACGCGCACCCCGGCTCCATGGAGACGCGCCCGGCCCTCGCCCGCCCCCGCCCGCCCGCAGCTGCCGCAGTGTCTCCGGGGGACGCGGGCAGGGATACGGGGCGGGCCCCGGGGGCGCGGGGGCTGCGCGGCGCTGTCCGGACCCAGCGCCCAGGGGACGTCGCTCCTTCCTGGGGGAGGCACCGGGGGCGGAGCCAGGCGTGTGGCCTCCGTGGGGAGGCCCGGGGTCTGCGCCCCACCTGGGCCCCAACGGTCGAGAGGCGGAGTCGGCGCCCAGGAGAGCTCGGACGGGCCGACCCCCTCGCCGCCTCCCACCTCCCCTGCCCACCCCCGCTGCCGCCGGGCGGGGCTGCCGCAGTCCCGGGGCGGCCTCTGCAGAAGCGCTGGGCAGGGCAGGGCCGGGCGGGGCCGCAGGGGGCGGGGCCCGGGAGGGGCGGGGCGGTCGCTGGGCCGGGGTCCCTCCTGAGCGAGGGTCTTTCGGAGGCCCGGGGGTGTTGGGGGGGCAACAACGGTGCCTCATCCCCACCTGGAGGCGTCAGAGAGACCCCACGGGGTACCCGACCTTCCCTGGTCCCGGGGGGGCCTGGGGCTCTTGATCGACCTCTTCCTGCCCCAAAGCCCCCCCAGGGCTTTCTTCAGCGCCGGGGTGGTCAGAAGAGCCAGGATAACCCCAAGCTCGGCCACGGGGCAAGGAGGGTAGAGGCGAATCTCGCCTTTCCCAGCCACCCCCAGTACTCCCACAGTAGAGGGGCGGCTTCAGGGCCAGGCTGTCAGCTCCCCCCCACCCCCTGGCCCCACCGTGTGGCTGGCCAGGCACACAGTAGGCACTTAATACATGCTCCTGGCTTGAAGGAGGCAGGGCTTTTGACCGAAGAGTTGGAGGGTGCAGTGTGCTCAGGGAGGTGAATTCCCAGCACTCTGTCTCCGGGTCGGGTCACCCGGGCTCTCAGGCCTGGCAGGGAGTGCGGGGGGCTCAGCTCCCCGGGAGCCAGGTGGGCACTGAAGCCCGAGGCTGAGAGTGGGGCAGGTGCTGGGCAGACTCTCTGCGTCCAGCCAGGCAGCCCCACCTTATTCAAAATACCCACCCTGGGGCCCACCCTGGTCCACCGAGTCAGCAAGGCGGGTGCAGCCTCCCCCATCCTTGGGTGTTTGGAAGCTTGGGCAGCAGCCAAGGTGGGGTGGGGTGCAGCTGGAGGGGAGTCGTCTCACCGAGTGTGGCCTCAGCCAGCTGTCCCCGAGCTCTCTGTGGGCCCCACAGGGCCTACAGTGCCCCCATCCCCGTCTCGGAAGGAGGCCGACGTGGCAGGCAGACTCCGCTCCAGGAGCCTGGTCCTGCTGCACCCTGGTGCTCAGACCTGGACACTGGAGCTGAGCCCTGGGCTTCCAGGCCCTCTGCTGCAAGGCTGGGGCTGCCTCCTTTGTCAGGTCTGGATGTGGCCCTGACGCCTCTGGCCACCCAGACTTGTGCCTCTGGGGGAACGCTGGGCTGATGTGACCCCAAAGGGAAGGCACCAGGGACCCCACAAACACAGGACTTTCTCACCGAGTGCTCACATCACCTCGCAGGCTTAGGAGTGAGGACATAGACACTGAATAGGGGGCAAAGGTAACCCCATAATTTGGGGGGCAGCCACACGGCAAGCACTCCTGGAAAGAAGTGCATGCGATCTGGTAAAATGCAGAACTCAGGGGCTCCTGGAGTCGGCCGCGGAAGTTTCAGTTCTTGCAGCCTAAAACCCCTCAGCAGGCATTTCCCGCACCTGGGTCACTGGGAGTGCTTCTGCTGAGGACCAGGCATCTGGGCGTGTGGGGAGGGGCCTCGGGCAGGGGCCTCTTTCTTTTACCCACCTGCTGCTTTCCTTTAAAGATCTGTGGGCTTTGGTCTCTGTTATTTCGGGCAGTGGTAGGAACTTCCAGATGTTTCGTGAGTCATTCCAGGTGCCCGCACCCTCGCCTGCAGTGCTAAAGCTTTGACCCAAGCGGAGGGTGTGATGTCGGTCCTGGTCCTGGCGCCTCAGTTGTGTTGGATGAGGGCACAGTTCTGGAGATCATCCAGGATCTGGATTCAATGCCCCGTGTCTTCTAGAGCTGGTGAGCAGCTTCTGGGCACCACGCAGAAACGGCCAAGAGCCCTCCGTGAGCCACAAGGAACGGCCTCCTCATCCAGCCCTCCTGCCTCTCAGTGCCAGCCCTGTGTGCCCAGCATATGCTGGCACAGCTTCCTCCTGAGGACGCTTGCAGTGGTGTCAGAATTCTGAGGGGCTTCCCGGCTGCGCGATCAGGTCCATGGTCCAGGCCCATGACTTGGTGGCACTCTTGTCCTCTTACTTCCAACTTTTCCCTGGCCTCTACCCATCCTCTGCCGCACCTCACTGCCCTTTCCCACCAGACATTCCCCTCTGCTAGAGGCAACTGCCTGAACTGCGGCTCCGGGCTGCCCAGGCCCTGCCCATCCTCCCTCCTCCACGAGGGGCCCAGGGTAGGACACCCAGATTCTTCTCCTGAGACCTTGCTCGGAGGGGGTTGCCGGGCCCTTGTTACAGCTGGACACTGTCAGAATGGGCCTTATCCTTCTCGCTCGGTCTCCCGCAGTGGGCGCTCAGCTGGACTGGGCTGAGGCACGTGGAGCAGGGGTCTTCAGGGCCTTGGCTCTCATTTTCCCTAAAACAATTCTGAAAAGCTGCCAGACCACTCGCACGTGTTGACGTCAACATCTACGTTTCTTTAAAAATCCAGACATGTAAATAATGGCTAATAATGTCATTTCTGGTGTGATGTAAATACTCACATTTTGAAATAAAACTGTCAGTCACTCCTGTAAACGTATCTAGGAAGCCAAATGCCAAAATGGTTTTGATACCTACTGTCAGTCATTTAAAGAATCCGTAAACACAGTCTTCTTTAACGGTCCGAGATCTTCATGCTAACATTTTTCCTTAGATGCATCATAGCCATCTGGTTTTTGCCCAGATTGTATCTCATGATGAATTATTTTTATGCCCTAGTTTCTGTTAACTCCTCATCACACTTTGCAGCCAACACACATGTAATTTTCAATAAATCAGATATTTAATACAGAAAAAAGTAAATGTTGAAGTAAATGGCTGTGGACCATGACCGGCTTCCGCAGGGAGCTGCCCTGTGGCTCTGGTGGCAACGCGGCCTCCTCACTTTGTCTCTGTTTGCTGGGCTGGCCCTGTCCTCCCAGGCTCACCCCACAGGGTAACCAGGGCAGCTGGGAGCAGACGGAGCCCCCCGTCCCCCTGTGTGTGAGTGTATTTGTGTGTGTGTGTATTTGTATTTGTGTGTGTGCATATTTGTGTGTATGTGTATTTGTATGTGTATGTGTGTATTTTTGTGTGTGTGTATTTGTGTTTATGTGTATTTGTGTGTATTTGTGTGTGTGTTTCTATTTGTGTGTATGTGTGTGTTTGTGTGTGTATTTGTGTGTGTGTATTTGTGTGTGTATGTGTATATTTGTGTGTACATGTATTTGTATGTGTGTGTATTTTTGTGTGTGTGTATTTGTGTTTATGTGTATTTGTGTGTGTGTATTTGTGTGTGTGTTTCTATTTGTGTGTATGTGTGTGTATGTGTGTATTTGTGTATATTTGTGGGTGTGTGTGTATTTGTGTGTGTATGTGTGTGTATTTGTGTGTATTTGTATGTGTGTGTATTTGTGTGTATTTGTATGTGTGTGTATGTGTGTATTTGTGTGTGTGTATGTGTGTGTATTTGTATGTGTGTGTATGTGTGTATTTGTGTGTGTGTATGTGTGTGTTTGTGTGTATTTGTGTGTGTGCATTTGTGTATGTGTATATTTGTGTGTACGTGTATTTGTGTGTGTATTTGTGTGTGTGTGTGTATTTGTGGGTGTATGTGTGTGTATTTGTGTGTATTTGTATGTGTGTGTATGTATTTGTATGTGTGTGTATGTGTGTGTGTTTGTGTGTATTTGTGTGTGTGCATTTGTGTGTGTATGTGTATATTTGTGTGTACATGTATTTGTGTATGTGTGTATTTGTATGTATGTGTGTGTATTTGTGGGTGTATGTGTGGGTGTATGTGTGTGTATTTGTGTGTATTTGTATGTGTGTGTATGTGTGTATTTGTGTGTGTGTATGTGTGTGTTTGTATGTGTGTGTGTATTTGTGTGTATGTGTATGTGTATTTGTGTGTGTGTGTATTTGTGTATGTGTGTGTATTTGTGTATGTGTGTGTTTGTATTTGTGTGTATTTGTATGTGTGTGTATGTGTGTGTGTGTGTTTGTGTGTGTGTGTGTGTGTATTTGTGTGTGTGCGTGCATTTTTCCTCACTCACTGTTTCTGAGGTTCAACCATGTTGTTATGGGCAGTAGTAATTGATTAGTTATTGTTACTGGATTGTATTAAATTACATGAATATTCCATAGTCTCGGTTCTCTTTCCACTGCTGGTGGGCACTTGGGAGGGTTCTAGATTTGGGGCATCTTTTGTTCGGGTGCCCATGTTTCTGTGGGGCCTATCTTTAGAGTGGGGTTGCCGGGTCCTATGTTACACATGTGTGAAGTTCCTGTTTTCCCCGCACTGGCGATGGCTGGGCATGGGGGTGGGTGTTGGGAAGGTGCCCTTCACCCTCCGCTTTGCCAGCCTGGCTTCTACTGGGTGGAGTGTGCCCAGGTGTGAGTCTGTTTCTAGACTGTGTCCTTTCCCATCGGTCTTTCTGTCAGTTCTGCAACAGACACAGAAGTCTCCACAGAGCCCACCCTTGCCTCTTCCCCCGCCTCCTTCTTCTTCAAGAAGGTCCTGGCTGCCCGCCGTCCTCTGCATTTTGAGATTCACCTGGAAGCAGCATGTCGTGTGCCTCGGAGTATGGCTGGGGTTGTGCTGACCTGCACAGCTTCCTCATCTGTGAACGTGCATCTCCTTCCACACGTTCAGATCATCATTGTGTTCTCTCAGTGACATTTTGTAGTTTTCTGTGAAAAGGCCTTAGGCATCTTTTATTCTGTTTAGCATGAATGTCTGATATTTTGTGGTGCTACTGAAGATTCTGTCTTTGCAAAACACTTCTTTTCTGTTTAGTGCTGGCCTATAAAGATAAAGTTGGATTTTGTATAATGACCTTATATCTGGCAACTTTGCTAAACTTGCTTATTAATTCGGATCTTCACATTGCTTTGAATTTTCTATGTAAGCAGCCATATCATCTGAGAATAATGTCAGGCTGACTTCTTCATTACTAATCCTTCTCATGTGTCTTTCTTTCTCCTCCTCATTGTCCCTGCCAGGGCTTCCTGAACAATGGAATAGCAGGTGTAGTGGCTGTCCACTCTGCTGAGTTCCCCGTGGGAGAGAAGGCCAGCTTTCCATTTCACCGTTAAGTGTAATTTTGCTTCAGGTTTTTTTTAACTCCCTTTAGCAGATTAATTAAGTCTCCTTCTCTTGCTAATTTGCCAAGTGTTTTATTAAATCACAAATAGGCGCTGGATTTTATCAAATGTGTTTTCTGCATCTACTAAGATGATTTTGTGACTTTCTCTCATCTTCCAATAATGTGTTAGATTACATGGGTCGATGTTTGATGTTGAACTAATTTTGCATTCCTTCCATCTGATTGTGATATAGGCTCTTTACTGAACATGCTGGATGTGGTTGACTAATATTTTGTGTAAGAACTTTTGCATTTATTTTCATTGGCCAGTGATGTGTCTTTCTTATAACGTCCTTGTTAGCTGTAAGTCTCAAGATTATGCTTCTTCATGACATAATTGGGATGCGTTTCTTCTTTTTCTATTCTCGGAAAGAGTTCTAGTTCTAGTAAAACTACCGTTATTTTTTCCTTAAATGTTTGATGGAATTCTCTGGTGAGGCCATCACTGGATCTAAAGGCATTTGTTTTTAAATGCAAAGGTTTCAAATTATGAATTCAATTCTTTAATACTTATACAACTATTAAGATGCTTTCAGGCCAGGCACAGTGACTCATGCCTATAATCTCGACATTTTGGGAGGCTGAGGCAGTAGGATCACTTGAGGCTAGGAGTTAAAGACTGCCCAACATGGTGAGACCCCATCTCTAAAAAAAAAAAGCTTTCATATTTCCTAGGAATTTCTCTCTTTTCCACGTTATTGGCATCAACTCGCATGTATTATCTGTCTGTTCTTTACCCTTTAATTTCTGTAGGGTCTGAAGGAATAGCCCCGCTAATTCCTGACATTTCTTGCTGGTGCCTTCTTTCTTTTTTCTTGATTGGATTTGCCAGGACTATCTTGATTTTATGAACCCTTTAAAAGGATGTATATTTTTTACTTTGTTAATTTCTGCTCTCATTTATTTATTTATTTATTGTGGAGACAGAGTCTCACTCTGTTGCCCAGACTGGAGTGCAGTGGTGCAATCTCTACCTCCTGGGTTCAAGCAATTCTCCTGCCTCAGCTCCCGTGTTGCTGGAACTACAGGTGCATGCCACCATGCCCGGCTAATTTTTTTGTATTTTTAGTAGAGACAGGGTTTTACCATGTTGCCCAGGCTGGTTTTGAACTCCTGAGCTCAGGCAATCTGCCTGCCTTGGCCTCCCAAAGTGCTAGGATTATAGATGTGAGCCACCACACCTGGCCACTGTTCTTACCTTTACGATTTCATTCCCCTATTTTTGGTTAATTTGTTATTATTTTCCTAAATTCTTGAGATGATTGTATAACTCACTGATTTTCACCCTTTTTCTTATCTTTTTCTTTTCTTTCTTTCTTTCTTTCTTTCTTTCTTTCTTTCTTAGACAGAGACTCACTCTGTCACTCAGGCTTGAGTGCAGTGGCATATCTCGGCTCACTGTAGCCTCCACCTCCTGGGTTCAAGTGATTCTTCCACCTCAGCCTCCCGAGTAGCTGGGGTTACAGGCGTGCGCCACCACGCCTGGCTAATTTTTGTATTTTTAGTAGAAACCAGGTTTCACCATATTGCCCAGGCTGGTCTTGAACTCCTGACCTCAAGTGATCTACCTGCCTTGGCCTCCCAAAGTGCTGGGATGACAGGCGTGAGCCACTGCGCCCGGCCTAAATCTACCATTTGTTAAGTGTTTTCTGTTTTCCACTTGTTCTCTACTCCCTTTTCCTTCTGACTTATTTTGTATTAGTTATTATTGAATTGTTTCATTTCTATTCTATATTAGTTGGAAGTTTATATGTAGCAGGATGAGCCGCAGACAAAACCTCTCAGACACCGAGTTGTAGAAGGAAGGGCTTTATTCAGCTGGGGGCATCGGGAAGCTACTGCCTCAAAATCCGAGCTCCCTGAGTGCACAATCTCTGTCCCTTTTAAGGGCTCACAGCACTAAAGATTTCACGTGAAAGCGTCATGATTGATTTGAGCAAGCAAGGGGTACATGACAGGGGTTGCATACACCGGTGGTCAGAGAGAAACGAAACAGGGCCGGGAGTTTCACTGTGTTCTTTTATATAGTGCCTGGAATCTATGAATAATATCAGTTTCTAAGTCATGAGTTGATTTTTAACTACTGGGTTTAGGCCAGGCAGGCCCAGGCCTGGTTTTGGGCACTGGGCTGCCTGTCTTTGGTTTTACTTCCTTGTTTTTTTCTTAAAACAGGTACTGAGTATAAAACAATATAACACAATATGAGAGGGTCTCTCTCTGTCCTCATTCCCCCCTTTTGAGACTCTCACTTTTTATTAGTGGGAGTCCTCACTCTTATTTTTGCTACTTATGTCTTTTTGTGCAATAGATTGATAGTGATTCATGTAGTACACTTGTGCTGAAGCATTTTGGTGAACTAAGGTAGCGATGAAGTTCTTTTATCATTTGAAGAAGTACAGGTAGCAAACAAGGGAGCAGTAAGCAGGTTCTTATTACTATTATAACTTTTATTATAAGATTTTTAAATCCTCCCAGTGCTGGGAACTAATTTTTATTTTTATTTTTATTTTATTTTTATTTTTATTTTTATTTTTTTTTTTTTTTTTGAGACGGAGTCTCGCTCTGTCGCCCAGGCTGGTGTGCAGTGGCCGGATCTCAGCTCACTGCAAGCTCCACCTCCTGGGTTCACGCCATTCTCCTGCCTCAGCCTCCTGAGTAGCTGGGACTACAGGCGCCCACCACTTCGCCCGGCTATTTTTTTGTATGTTTTTAGTAGAGACGGGGTTTCACCGTGTTAGCCAGGATGGTCTCGATCTCCTGACCTTGTGATCCACCCGTCTCGGCCTCCCAAAGTGCTGGGATTACAGGCTTGAGCCACCGCGCCCGGCCGGGAACTAATTTTTAAACATGGCTTCAGGGTCTGAGGGTTTGTGATGACCAGTTCTAAAGGGGTGCAGTTCTTACTCATGCAGGAGGGGCTGACTTTTCCCTTTTGGAGCCAAACAGGATCTTTTTTTTAAAATTTTTTTTCAAGTAGTCCAAATGACACAAGACCAGTATTGACATATTTCACATAAACAGGATTCTTGACAGATGTACTCATTTTCTGCTGTGTAACTTTTTTTTTCTCAATCTGGAGAACCGCATCTCATCCCACGCTGCTTACTGTTTACAGTGGCACAGGCGTCAAATTTTAAGGTTACATTTTTGGGGACCCCTCTTTTTTTCTGTTCTAGCTATTACTTTACTTGTGTCACTTCGAAAAGGACCAGTCCTTAGTCTTATTTTAAAAACTGTGATCATGGGAGGCTTAAAATGAGTCATAACACGCATCAGGTTGGTTATTTCCTGGGCTACATACCTTGGATAGAATGGTATTATACAAACAAGTTTCTTTTAGAGTCTGGGTACACTTATAATAACTGTAAAATAATAGGACTGTAGCAATCTTTCGTCCTACCTCAGTGACTTGACGTATACAGTGGGAACAGCCCGCAGTCTGAGGAAGGTCAGTTGAAGTCCTTACTGTACAAGTCCAAATTTTAAGGAAAATGAGTCCTGCAATGAGCTTCCTCATGCTTCGGCCATGTGTGGACCAGTCAGCTTCTGGGTGTGACTGGAGCAGGGCTTGTCGTCCTCTTCAGAGTCACTTTGCAGGGGTTGGCGAGGCTGCTCCCGTCCACGTACCGCTCACAGTCTACTGATGCTTAAGGTTGGTCTCGGAGGTTGGGCCCACTTGAATAAACTGAGTCCAATACTTTTATACAGTTATGTTTAACTGGGCTCTCTGATACCAGGAGCAAAGTGGCAGGTTTAGGGTGTTGCAAACTTCAATGGTTATGCGGGGATTTTCACAGAGCAAGATTTGGTATCTAGTTAGTCTAGCATTTATTAGCTAATGGTGTCCTTTGGTATTTATTAAAATCGCCACAGCATGGGGGGACTTCATGTTTAGGTTTTGCCCCAGAGTTAGCGTATCTGCTTCTTGTGCTAACAGGGCCATTGCTGCCAGGGCCCTTGGACATGAGGGCCAGCCTTTGGAAACCCCGTCTGGTTGTTCTGAGAGATAGGCCACTGGCCTTGGCCAGGGTCCTATGGTCTGGGTTAAAACTCCAATTGCTATTTTTTTTTTTTTGATTGATGAAATGCCAGGGTGAAAGGGACTAAAGCACAAGTGCCACTCCAGTTATTCGGCAGAGTGCCCAGTAAAGGTCCACCACACACCACCATGCATCCCAGTAAAGGTCCACCACACACCCCCACACATCCCAGTAAAGGTCCACCACACACCACCACGCATCCCAGTAAAGGTCCACCACACACCACCACGCATCCCAGTAAAGGTCCACCACACACCACCACGCATCCCAGTAAAGGTCCACCACACACCACCACGCATCCCAGTAAAGGTCCACCACACACCACCACGCATCCCAGTAAAGGTCCACCACACACCACCACGCATCCCAGTAAAGGTCCACCACACACCACCACGCATCCCAGTAAAGGTCCACCACACACCACCACGCATCCCAGTAAAGGTCCACCACACACCACCACGCATCCCAGTAAAGGTCCACCACACACCACCACGCATCCCAGTAAAGGTCCACCACACACCACCACGCATCCCAGTAAAGGTCCACCACACACCACCACGCATCCGAGTAAAGGTCCACCACACACCACCACGCATCCCAGTAAAGGTCCACCACACACCACCACGCATCCGAGTAAAGGTCCACCACACACCACCACGCATCCCAGTAAAGGTCCACCACACACCACCATGCATCCGAGTAAAGGTCCACCACACACCACCACGCATCCCAGTAAAGGTCCACCACACACCACCACGCATCCCAGTAAAGGTCCACCACAACACCACACATCCGAGTAAAGGTCCACCACACACCACCACAAATCCGAGTAAAGGTCCACCACACACCACCACACATCCGCTCGGGGATGAACAAGGGCTGACCGATTGATAAGCTCTTGAAAATTCTTAAGCTCACTGCATCCCTTCAGGTCTGCAAGGATTGCTAAGTTTCCTCCCTGCCGTGAGAGACACGAAGTGAACTTAGTGTTGGGAGACGGAAGCTGGATGGCCCTTGGGGGCTGACCCGCAGGGACTCTGGGATATAGCAGAGAGAGAGCTTGGCACGACTTATTACTCCAGGCTGTAGAATCCTGGAGAAGAGCTACCGTGCAGCCTACGCCTGGTCGACTGGAGGACCAACTTAGTGGAAGGGGGACAGTCAGAGCCTCTGGCCTGCCATGTGCACAAGCATAACAATTGCTTTTGTTTAACGTGCAGATGGAATATTTGATCCATTTCAACAGGCATTTGCATTTTGGTGTGCTGTCTTGATTGCCAAAGTTTGTTTTAAGTCTTTAACTTCTATGATCCTCTAGTGAAATGAATGTTTCCTTTAGCACCTATTTTTATTAGTTTTTAGACCAAAAAAAAAAAGCTAAACACCATTTTATATTTAATAATTATTTTTGTATGATTTTTATACCAGATAAGCTAAACTTTACCTTTATATTAGTGTGTTATTAATTTTAATAAAACCTTGTAGACATATTCATCCAATTTTTCATGTTTGAGCGTAAGGTAAGATTTTATAGACTCTTTTTAACCTTTTATAATTTTTGTTAAAGAGCAGGTTGATGTTTTAAGAAAAACCTGTTGCGTTTTTACTTTAATGTCCAGTTCACAGAAAAACTGGATGATACCTTTTTAACTTTAGCTATTATGTTTACACACAGAATTTTCTTTACAATTAATGTTCTAAAACTTGCCTAAACTTTCAAAACAATATTTTTTTGACCTTTTAATGTAGGTAAAAATCCACATTCTTATGCCTCTTTATAATCTTTTCACTAAAGGTATATTTTACTTTTTTATACAACTTGCACATAAACTGTTTTTTCAAGAGTGCTCAGGAGGCCTTATTACTTTTAAATTATGTAACTTTTTTTGCATACAGATTTTTTATAACTTTTTTTTCTTTTACAACTTCCACAGGCAATTTTTTTTGACATGCCTTAACTTTTTGACTTATTACAAACATTTTTAAAAAAAAATAACCAGTTAATTTATTTCAGGACAAGAATTTACCATATAACATTCTTTTTATATAAATTCTGCTTCCCCCACCTTTTTTTCATTTCTTAAAATTTTTCAACATGGTTCTTAGTGGGGTGGGCTTACTTTGCACCTGACCCATGTTTTCCCAAGACAAATTACCACGCTCTCACCACACACACTCACCACAAAACAAAGAACGGGTACAGAGGGCACACACACTTCTATCTTTTATACCAAACCCACATCAGAATACCGCAAAATTCAAAATCGAGCACCAAGAGATTTAAGCCAAGTCAAAACCAAATCCAAAGTATCCAGCAATTCAAGTCAAGACAAAACCAGAACAAAAGGGTCAATCCAGGCGCACCGTGGGTGATCAGGCCACGCTTCCACTCAGATGGAGGGGGGCAAGTTCCAAAGACTAGTCTTACCAAGTGTCAGATGTCCGGACTCCAAGTGCCAGTTCCTTCCCGGTGTTCAGCCACGGTGTTAATCCTCCGCGGGGGCCTGCTACGTGCTGCTCTGATGAGGCGTTCCACTGGGACAATTGCCTATCTGGGGGCGCTCTTTGGATCACGTCACTCAGGCTGGCCGGAGTTCCCCACAGGGATGCTCCACAGGGCAGGCCTAAGCCGCCTAAGGGGCTGCCTCGGCCGTCCATCAGATACCTAGCTTCCTGGTCAGGGAACCAAGAAATGTAGCAGGACGAGCTGCAGACACAACCTCTCAGACACCGAGTTGTAGAAGGAAGGGCTTTATTCAGCTGGGAGTGTCAGCAAGCTACTGCCTCAAAATCCGAGCTCCCTGAGTGCACAATCTCTGTCCCTTTTAAGGGCTCACAACACTATAAAAAGCATCATGATTGATTCGAGCAAGCAAGGGGTACATGACAGGGGTTGCATACACCGGTGGTCAGAGAGAAACAAAACAGGGCCGGGAGTTTCACTGTGTTCTTTTATGCAGTACCTGGAATCTATGAATAATATCAGTTTCTAAGTCATGAGTTGATTTTTAACTACTGGGTTTAGGCCAGGCAGGCCCAGGCCTGGTTTGGGCACTGGGCTGCTTGTCCTTGGTTTTACTTCCTTGTTTTTTTCTTAAAACAGGCACTGAGTATAAAACAATATAAAACAATATGAGAGGGTCTCTCTCCCTCCTCATGTAGACCTGCTGGAATCCATGGCTTGTGTGTTTAATCAGTTTGGGAAAGTTTTCACCATTCTGTCATTAGACGCTGTTTCAGCGTTCCCTCCTGTTCTCTCTCTCTCGGCCCCCAGCTCGTCCCGGCATTCGTGGACTCCAGGGACGCATGTGTGACAGACAGTTCTGCCCAGCTCATCCCGGCGTTCATGGACTCCAGGGACACATGCGTGATGGATCTGTGCACACTGCACTGTGTGTCTTTTGCCCTCTATTCTGTAGTTTATCTTTTAGGTTTATTTTGGATGTTTTCAGATGGTCTATCTTCCAGTTCACAAACTCTCTTTATGTCTAATCTACCATTAAATGCATTCATTGGATTTTTCCCATTATTTCTTTTTCAGGCCTTTTATTTTAAAATTTTAATGGTTTCTGATTCTCTGCCAAAATTCTCAACCTTAGTTTCTATGTCTGTCAACTCTCAAACATCAAAAGGATCAGAATCCAGTTTAAAAGAGTATATTCAAGCGTGAAGCTGAAAATAGCCATCAGGATAACACAGACTCCAAAGAAAAAGCCGAAAAGTTAAGATCTCCCTTATATATGCAGAAAACAGAGAACTTTAAAAGG
The DNA here is from genome assembly GCF_024542745.1 of Macaca thibetana thibetana. Classification (NCBI taxonomy): domain Eukaryota; kingdom Metazoa; phylum Chordata; class Mammalia; order Primates; family Cercopithecidae; genus Macaca; species Macaca thibetana. Next base: position 129,268,840 of record NC_065586.1, on the reverse strand, counting down.
GTTACAACATTTTTCATACAAGGCTGGCTCGTGAGTGATAGCAATTTGATTAGTTATACCTTGTTTGTTTTCTGTTTTCCATTTAGAAGAGCATATTTAGCATACAGCCTTACACTGTGTGGTGGTCATGAGGTCGCTGTCAGTCAGGGAAGAAAGGCGAGTTAATTCTAACAAAGATCAGGAGGGAAGAGGAAGGGTCTTCCCGGGCGCCTTCAGTTTTCTACATTTTACAAAACAATGTTGGTCAAGAAAAGGCTGATCTGCAAACAGGGAACAAAGGTTGCAGCTGCCTGTCCTGTGAGTCAGGTCCTGTTGTTGATTCCCGTAAGGACTCAAAATCATGTGGATTTCCAGGGACTTTGGTTTTGAGTGACTGATTCCCGTGTGTTGTTGAGCACGGTGGGCAAGCGCGGGTCACCTTCACAAGCCTGTCTGAGAACTCCACGAGCTGCGGCCCCACGCGTCTCTCCTGCTGTCTGCTGTTTCTTGCTGGCTTTTATGAGTGTGATCTTTTCTCTTTGGGTGCCTGATTGTTTTAAATTGTGTGCTGGCTACTGTGTTTACAGAAGTATTCTTGGAAATTACTTGAGGCCTAGGGTTACTTTATCTTCCTCCAGAGAGAGTTTTAGTTTGCTCCTTTGGCACTATTTTTTTGTTTGTTTGTTTGTTTTGAGACGCAGTCTTGCTCTGTAGCCCAGTCTGGAGTGCAGGGGCGCAATCTCGGTTCACTGCAACCTCCGCCTCCCAGGTTCAAGCGATTCTCCTGCCTCAGCTTCCTGAGTCGCTGGGACTACAGGCGTCTGCCCCCAGGCCCAGCTGATGCCCCTTGCCCCCAGGAATTCACCCCTCTTTTCTTCTTCATTTGTGGTATTTTATGAAACACACTTGGTTTTGTTGGAGTGTGTGGGATGGGGATCCCTGACCCCAGGAAGGTTCTGAGTGATGGGAGTATCTTTTGTTATTCGTGAGGAGGCCTGTGATAACTCCACGGTTATGGCAATGAGGTGGACAGGTGGGACCCCTGGAGAGGCCCCAGGACAGGAGTCCTCAGGGAGACCAGCAGTGATAGGATCCAGGTGGGAACTTTCTGGGAAACGCTGCCCTCCTGGAGAGGGGTCTGGAGACCACACTCTGGAAAACCCCAAGCAACAAGATCCGATGAGCTTCCGGCTTTGAGCCTGAGAGGTGCCAGGAGGGAGGCACGGCTGGAGAGGAGGCTTGGGCCCTGGGGGCACCTTGGCCACCACCCTTCATTGGGCTGCACATCTCTGTGGACCCAAACGAGGAAACTGAGGCACAAAACACAACTTTAGAGTTCACTTCAGCCAAGCTGGGAGCAGCCAGCCGGGACACCCTTCCAGGTTGCCTTGGCTGTGAGCTCCATTCAGCCTTTGTTATAAGCAGGTTTTTATTTATTTTTTAACTCTTATTTTAGGTTTGGGGTAACATGTGAAGGTTTATTACGTAGGTAAACACATGTCACGGGGGTTGGTGGTACAGATTATTTCATCACCCAGGTACTAAGCCCAGTACCCAACAGTTACCTTTTCTGCTCCTCTCCCTCCTCCCACCCTCTCCACTCAACGACACCCCGGTGTCTGTGGTTCCCTTCTTAGTGTTCATAAGTTCTCATCATTTCACTCCCACTTGTAAGTAAGAACATGAGGTATTTGGTGTTTTGTTCCTGTGTTAGTTTGCTAAGAATAATAGCCTCCAGCTCCATCCATTTTCCCACAAAAGACACAATCTCCTTTTTTACAGCTGCATAGTATTCCACGGTACATATGTACTGCATTTTCTTTATCCACTCTGCCATTGACGGGCATTTAGGTTGATTCCATGTCTTTGCTATTGTGAACAGTGCTGCAATGAACATTTGCGTGCTTGTGTCTTCATGGTGGAAAGATTTTTATTCCTCTGGATATAAACCCAGTAATGAGTTTTCTGGGTCAGACGGTAGTTCTGCTTTTAGCTTTTTGAGGAATCTCCATGCTGCTTTCTGCAACGGTTGAACTAATTTACACTCCCACCAACAGTGTACAAGTGTTCCCTTTTCTCCGCAACTTCAACGGCATCTGTTATTTTTTGACATTTTAGTCTCAGCCATTCTGACCTGTGTGAGATGGTATCTCATTGTGGTTTTTACTTGCATTTCTCTAATGATTGGTGATACTGGGTTTTTTTTCATATACTTGTTGGCTGCGTGTATGTCTTCTTTTGAGAAGTGTCTGTTCTTGTCCTTTGGCTACTTTTTATTGGGATTGTTTGTGTTTGTCTTGTAAATTTGTTTAAGTTCCTTGTAGATGCTGGATATTCGACCTTTGTCAGACGCATAGTTTGCAAATATTGTCTCCCATTCTGTAGGTTGTCTGTTTACTCTGTTGATAATTCCTTTTGCTGTGCAGAAACCTTCAGTTTAATTAGGTCCCACTTGTCAATTTTAGCTTTTGTTGTGGTTACTTTTGGTGTCTTTGTTATGAAATATTTGCCCGTTCCTATGTCCAGGATGGTATTACCTAGGTTGTCTTCCATGATTTTTATAGTTTTGGGTTTTACATTTAAGTCTTTAATCCATCTTGAGTTGAATTTTTGTATATGGTGTAAGAAAGGGGTCCAGGTTCAGTCTTCTGCAAATGGCTAGCCAGCTATCCCAGCACCATTTATTGAATATGGAGTCGTTTTCCCATTGTTTGTTTTTGTCAGCTTTGTTGAAGATCAGATGGTTGTAGATGTGTGGTCTTATTTCCGAAATCTCTTCTGTTCCATTGGTCTACGTGCCTGTTTTTGTACCAGTACCATGCTCTTTTGGTAACTGTAGACTTGCAGTATCATTTGAAGTTGGGCAACGTGATGCTTCCAGCTTTCTTCTTTTTGCTTAGGATTACCTTGACTATTTGGGCTCTTTTTTGGTTCCATATGAATTTTAAAGTAGTTTTTTTTCTAGTTCTGTGAAGAATGTCATTGATAGTTTGATAGGAATAGCATTGAATCTGTAAGGTGCTCTGGGCAGTATGGCCATTTTAATGATAATGATTCATCCTATCCACAAGCATGGGATGTTTTTCCATTTGTTTGCATCTTCTCTGATTTCTTTGAGCAGTGTTTTATAATTCTTATTGTAGAGATCTTTCACCTCCTTGGTTAGCTCTATTCCTAGATGTTTTATTCTTTTTGTGGCAATTGTGAATGGTATTGCCTTTCTGATTTGGATCTTGATTTGGCTGTTGTTGGTGTATAGAAATGCTAGTGATTTTTGTACATTTATTTTGTATCCTGCAACTTTGGTGAAGTTGTTTATCAGCTGGAGGAGTTTTGGGGCCAACTATGGGGTTTTCTAGATATAGAATCACATTGTCTGCAAATGGGGATAGTTTGACTTCCTTTCTTCGCATTTGGGTACCTGTATTTCTTTCTCTTACCTGATTGCTTTGGCTAGGACTTCTAGTACTATGTTAAATAGAAGTGGTGAGAGAGGGCATCCTTGTCTTGTGCTGGTTTTCAAGGGGAATGCTTCCAGCTTTTGCCCATTCAGCATCATGTTGGCAGTGGGTTTGTCATAGATGGCTCTTATTATTTTGAGGTATGTTCCTTCAATACCGAGTTTATTGAGAGTTTTTAACATGAAGAGGTGTTGGATTTTATGGAAAGCCTTTTCTGCATCTAGTGAGAAAATCATGTGGTTTTTGTCTTTCGTCCTGTTTATGTGATGAATCACACTTATTTATTTGCATATGTTGAACCAACCTTGCATCCCAGGGATGAAGTTTTCTTTGTTTGTTGTGTCTCTGCCAGGTTTTGGTGTCGAGATGATGCTGGCCTCATAGAATGAGCTGGGGAGGAATTCCTCCTCCTCAATTTTTTGGAATAGTTTCTGTAGGAATTGTACCAGCTCTTCTTTGTACATCTGGTAGAATTCAGCTGTGAATCCATCAAGTCCTGAAGTTTTTTTTGGTTGGTAGGCTATTTATTATGGATTCGATTTCAGAGCTCATTATTTGTCTGTTCAGGGAATCAATTTCTTCTTGGCTCAGTCCTGGGAGGGTGTATGGGTGCAGGAATTTATTCATCTCTTCTAGCTTTTCTAGTTTGTGTGTGTAGAGGTGTTCATAGTAGTTTCTGATGGCTGCTTTTATTTCTGTGGGTCAGTGCTAACATTCCCTTCATCATCTGTAATTATGTTTATTTGGATCTTCTCTCTTTTCTTCTATATTAGTCTAGCTAGTGGCCTATTTTATTATTTTTTTTAAAAAAAAACAGCTCCTGGATTTGTTGATCCTTTGAATGGTTTTATGTGTCTCAATTTCCTTCCGTTCAGCTCTGATTTTTGTTATTTCTCGTCTACTAGCTTTGGGGTTGATTTGTTCTTTCTTCTCTAATTCTTTTACTTGTGAATTTAGGTTGTTAATTGGAGATTTTTCTGACTTTTTAATATGGGCATTTAGTGCTATGAATTTCCCTCTTAACACTGCCTTAGCTGTGTCCCAGAGATTCTGGTGTGTTGTATCTTTGTTATCTTTATTTTCAAATAACTTCTTGATTTCTGCCTTAATTTTACCCAAAAGTCATTCAGGGCCATGTTGTTTAATTTCCATGTAATTGCATGGTTTTGAGTGATTTTCATAGTCTTGACTTTTTTTTTTTATTGTGCTGTGGTCTGAGGGTATATTTGGTATGATTTTGGTTCTTTCATATTTATTGAGAATTGGTTTACATCCAATTATGTGATTTTAGAGTATGTGCCATGTGGCAATGAGAAGAATGTATATTCTGTTGTTTTGGGTGGAGAGTTCTATAAGTAGTTCTATTAGATCCATTTAGTCCAATGTTGAGTTTAGGTCCTGAATATCCTTGTTAATTTTCTGCCTCAATGACCTGTCTAATACTGCCAGTGGAGTGTTGAAGTCTCCCACTAGTATCGTGTGGGAGCCTATGTCTCTTTGTAGGTCTTGTTTTATGAATCCGGTAGCTCCTGTGTTGAGTGCATATATATTTAGGACAGTTAGGTCTTCTTGTTAAATTGAACTCTCTACCATATATGCCTTTCTTTGTCTTTTTTGATCTTTGTTGGTTTGAAATGTTTTATCTGAAGTTAGGATTCCTACCCCAGCTTTTTGTTCTCTGTTTGCTTGGTAGATTTTCCTCCATCCCTTTATTTTGAGCCTATGAGTATCATTATGTGTGAGATGGGTCTCTTGAAGACAGCATAGTATTAGGTCTTGGTTTTGTATCCAGCTTGCCACTCTGTGCCTTTTAAGTGGGGCATTTAGCCCATTTCTATTCAAGATTAGTGTTGATCTGTGTGGATTTGATCCTGTCCCTGTGCTGATAGCTGCTTATTATGCTGGTGTGTTTGTGTGGTTGCTTCATAGTGCCACTAGTCTGTGTATTTAAGTGCATTTTTGTATTAGCTGGTCTTTTGTTTCTGTATTTAGTGCTCCTTTCAAGATCTTTTTTAGGCAGGGCTGGTGGTAATGAATTCCCTCAGTATTTCCTTATCTGAAAAGGATCTTATCTCTCCTTTACTTAGGAAGCTTAGTTTGGCTGAATATTGAGTTCTTGGTTGAAGACTTTTTTCTTTAGGAATGTTGAATATAGGCCCCCAATCTCTTCTTGCTTGTAGGGTTTCAGCTGAGAGGTCTGCTGTTAGGCTGATGCGGTTCCCTTTGTAGGTGACCTGCCCTTTCCCTCTAGCTGCCTTTAACATTCTTTCTTTCATTTTGACCTTGAAAAATCTGATGATTATGTCAGACATTTTGGGGATGATCTTTTTGTATAGAATCTTGCAGGGGTTCTCTGTATTTCCTGAATTTGACTGTTGGCCTCTCTAGCAAGGTTGGGGGAGTTTTCATGAACGAGATCCTGAAATACATTTTCCAAGTTGTTTGCTTTCTCTCCTTCCCTTTCGGGGTTGCCAGTGATTCATAGATTTGGCCTCTTTACATAATTCCACACTTCTTGGAGGTTTTTTCATTCTTTTTTCTTTATTTTTGTCTGTCTTATTTCAGATAACCAGTCTTGAAGTTCTGAGATTACCTCAGTTTGGTTTATTCTGAAGTTAATACTTGTGATTGCATTGTGAAATTCTTTTTTAAAGAATTTTTTTGAGAAAGATTCTTACTCTGTCACCCAGGTTGGAGTACAGTGTCATGATCTTGCCTCACTGCAACCTCATCCTCCTGGGTTCAAGCAATTCTCCTGCCTCAACCTCCTGAGTAGCTGAGAGTACAGTCACTTGCCACCATGCCTGGCTAAATTTTGTATTTTCAGTAAATATGGGGTTTCACCATGTTGGCCAGGCTGGTCTTGAACTCCTGACCTCAGGTGATCCACCCGTCTTAGCCTCCCAAAGTGCTGTGATTACAGGTGTAAGCCACCGCGCTGGGCCTGAAATTCTTGTATTGTGTGACTTGGCTCTGCTGTGATTACAGGTGTGAGCCACCGTGCTGGGCCTGAAATTCTTGTATTGTGTGACTTGGCTCTGCTGTGATTACAGGTGTGAGCCACCGCGCTGGGCCTGAAATTCTTGTATTGTGTGACTTGGCTCTGCTGATTACAGGTGTGAGCCACCGTGCTGGGCCTGAAATTCTTGTATTGTGTGACTTGGCTCTGCTGGGATTACAGGTGTGAGCCCCCGCACCCGGCCTGAAATTCTTGTATTGTGTGACTTGGCTCTGCTGGGATTACAGGCGTGAGCCAACGAGCCCAGCCTGAAATTCTTGTATTGTGTTTACTCAGCCCTGTCAGATCCATGAGGTTGTTTTTCATGCTAGCCCTTTCGTCCTTCAGCTCCTGTATCACTTTATAGTGATTCTTATTTTCCTTGAGTTGGGCTTTGCTGTCCTGAATCTCAACGATGTTTGCTCCTAGCCATATTCTGAATTCTGTTTCTGTCACTCCAGGCAGTTCACCAGCCTGGTGAAGACCTCTTCTTGGAGAGCTGGTGTGGCTGTTTCGAGGACACACAGCACTCTGGCCACTTGAGTTACTGGACTTCTTGCATTGATTCTTACAAGCAGGTTTTTAAAAGTGAAAAAAGGGACAAGAGGCTGGTCTCTGTCAAGCCGCAGATGCGGGTCTCTGTTTTGCAGGATGGGGTTTGTTAAAGTTGTTAAGAATAAGGCCTACTTTAAGAGATACCAGGTGAAATTTAGAAGACGATGAGAGGGTAAAACTGATTACTATGCTCGGAAACACTTGGTGATTCAGGATAAAAATAAAGACAACACACCCAAATACAGGATGATCGTTCGTGTAACAAACAGAGAAATCATTTGTCAGATTGCTTATGCCCAGATAGAGGGGGATATGATAGTCTGTGCAGCATATGCACATGAACTGCCAAAACACCATGTGAAGGTTGTCCTGATAAATGATGCTGCGGGGTATTGTCCTGGCTGCTGCTGGCCCGCAGGCTTCTCAATGGGTCTGGCCTGGACAAGATCTAAGAAGGCAAAGTGGAGGTGACTGGTGATGAATACAATGTGGAAAGCATTGAGGGTCAGCCAGGTGCCTTTACCTGCTATTTGGATGCAGGCCTTGCCGGAACTACCACTGGCAATGAATTTTTGGCACCCTGGATGGAGCTGTGGATGGAGGCTGGTCTGTCCCTCACAGCCCCAAACAATTCCCTGGTTATGATTCTGACAACAAGGAATTTAACACAGAAGTACATGGAAGTGCATCACGGGCCAGAACGTTGCAGATTACATGCACTACTTAATGCAAGAAGATAGAGACGCTTACAAGAAACAGTTCCCTCAATACATAAAGAACAGCTTGTTGTTCCTCTTGCTCTATTCGTGGAAACGGTTTCATAAGGGGCCTTACCAGGTGATGGGAGAGGTGGCAGTCAGGCTGTGAGGCAAAGGGTGACGTGAGGTGGGTGCGTGTCTGAGGGGCAGGGCCAGGTGAGACCTTCCTGGCCCTTAGATTGAGCCATTATAAACAACTGTTTATCTTTAAAACAAAATTCCAGAATAAGCTCAAACTGAATCCAAACAAGACATGTCTAGCTCACCAGCCATGCCGTTCCCAAATGCGTGAACAGCAAAACTGACTTTATACTGTAGTGTTCTGTAAATAAAATTCAAAAAGCCCATCACCTTTCCTGGATGAATGGTCGTTTCTTGGAAAATAATGGAACGCTCCTTTTCATTCTATTAAATAGGATACGTTTCTCAGAAAAAGATGAAAAGACCTGAGAAGTAGGTACATACTTAATGCGCTAATGTTTTCTCTCTGGGGCCGTGCTCCTCAGCACCGGGACACTCTGGCTCCCGCCCCCAGGGCAGCAGCAGAAACCAGGGCTGCTCGGTGTGTGGCTCTGCAGGTCCAGGTCCTGGCCTGCACGGGGTGTCTGTGGAGGCAGGACCTTCCGGGAGCGGGGTGCTCGGTCCAAGACAGAACAAGGCCACAGGGCTCCGGGATGCTGTGTAGTGCTGTGGGCCCTCGGGGTGATGGTGGCCACTCAGTGAGGCTGAGGCCTGGGGGGCGTCGGGCCCCCGGATCCCAGCACTGGTGAGGGTGTCCCAGCCTCTAGGATGTCCTCCAGTCCCGCATTTCCTCTGTGCCTCAATGGCTTCTCCGAAAACCAGCTCAGAGCAGGAGGCCTCCTCCTGGCTGAGGCCCAGACGCCATCCACAGAGCAGGGTCAGGGTCCCAGAGCCCACTGATGCCCTGACGTGTTTATGAGCAGCTGGAGGGGCCTTCCTGGGACCCGATGCTCAAGGTCCCAGCTCCACCCCTGCCCAGTGTGGGGATTTGAGCCCCGTCCTCATCTGAACACCGGAGATGGGGCCGAAACACACGTGAGAGAGCCCAGGAGGTCCCAGCCCCGACCCAGCCCCGACCCAGCCCCAGTCACCAGATCCCCTGTACGTTCCCTTAGAGCCTGGCTGGGGCGCTCCCAGGGCTCAGCTGCTGCCGGTGGCTCCTGGGCCTGGGAAGGGGACGGTACAGGACCATGCGTGTCCTTGTTGCCCACGGACCAGAGGTGCCATCTCCCAACCAAACTCCCCCTGGGATCTGGACCTCACTGGGTGCTCTTGGCCACAGGCCCTTCCCCGGTGGCCTTGCTTTCATACTCACAGTGGAGGCTGCTTGCCTGAGCCCTGCCACACCTCCCACAGGGGCTGCTGTCCTTCCTGATGCTGTGGCCTGAGGGGCGGGAGGCTGGGGTCCCTGGTGCTCTCCAGGCACTCCAACTGTGGACGCTGTGCTATTTCACCCCTCCTTACAGGAGGGCCGCAGGCTGAGGCCGGGACACACGGTTTCCCTTGAGGCGTTCCCAGCTGTGGCCTGGACTCCACCAGCTCCCAGACACCCCTGGGGGAGGCACAAATACCGCTGATGTCAGAGGGCAGTGTCATGGATCTGGCCACAGAAGTTTCTGTGTGGGGCCTGCCTGCCCTTCTCCCCGCATCGCATCCTGCCTGCCCTTCTCCCCGCATCCTGCCTGCCCTTCTCCCCCGCATCCTGCCTGCCCTTCTCCCCCGCATCCTGCCTGCCTTTCTCCCCGCATCCTCCCTGCCCTTCTCCCCCGCATCCTCCCTGCCCTTCTCCCCCGCATCCTCCCTGCCCTTCTCCCCGCATCCTGCCTGCCCTTCTCCCCCGCATCCTTCCTGCCCTTCTCCCCGCATCCTCCCTGCCCTTCTCCCCCGCATCCTCCCTGCCCTTCTCCCCCGCATCCTGCCTGCCCTTCTCCCCGCATCCTGCCTGCCCTTCTCCCCTGTGACCTGGGGAGGCCCCAGCCTTGCAGGGGAGGGTCGCTGCCCTGGCATGGTGCTAAGGCGGGAGGCATGCGAAAGGAGAGGGACAGTGGCTTAGGGACCTGGCATGTGAGAGGCGTGGAGCCCACCGTGGTTCCTGAGGCCCCTGGGTCAGCACCTCCAGAGCAGGCCTGAGGCCCTGCACACACAAGACACTAACAAGGTTCTTATTTCTGCTTCCCTTGGATGACCGTCCTGCCCGTGAAATCCAGCTGAGCCTGAGGCTGCTCCTTAGCGCATCCAGGAGGCTAACACCCTGCAGCTGGGCTGTCTCCTCCGGCCCTGCCCTCCGCTCTGATGTTACTCAGCCAGGCCCAGGCACCTGGCCCCTCCCCAACGTCACCCTGCTTCTTGTTGGGTGTGTGTGAAATCATTTTTAAGCTTTAATGACGTGTAGTGACACACAGTAAGCTAGAGTGGTTAATGTGCAGCCCCACAAGCTGGGGCCCGTGGCTATACTGTGAGGCTGTCGCTAGCACCACGTAGGGCCACGTCCACTGGTCTGCCATGCCCCTGCAGCCAGCTTGGCCCTCTCTGGCCCCGGTTTGCCTGTGGGCCGGGGGGTCCCGTGAAGGAGTGTGAATGGGCGCGAGTTCACAGCCCTGGAGGGTCAGAGGTGTCAGGGATGTGCTGGAGCTGCATCTCACTCCAGAGACCAGGCTGGATGGAGAAGCAGGTGCAAGCCAGGGAGGCAGGGTAGGGGCAGTGCTGGGGCAGGGCAGGGGCAGAGGAGGGCTGGGGCAGGGGCAGGGAAGGGGCGGGGCAGGGGCAGGGAAGGGGCAGGGGCAGGGGAAGGGCAGGGGAGGGGCAGGGGAGGGGCAGGGGCAGGGCAGGGGAGGGGCAGGGGAAGGGCAGGGGAGGGGCAGGGTAGGGGCAAGACAGGGCAGGGGCAGAGGCAGGGCAGGGGCAGGGCAGAGGGGCAGGGCAGGGGCAGAGGCAGGGCAGGGACGACCCACCCAGGGCTGCCGAGGTCGGTTGTCCGACTGCGAGTCCAGCCTCAGGGTCCAGCGGGCACTTAGTTGTGCATGTTCCTTTCCCAGCTGCCGGGACCCACTCTCAGGGTCACCCTCGAAGAAGGAGGAGAAATTCCCTGCAGCCCAGGCACCAACTCCCCTTACTCCCCAGAGTGCCCCGGGGGAAGCACTGCGGAGCTGCGGCAGCTTAAGGAGCAGGCAGTGGGCCCCACCGCAGGCCTGGAGCAGCTCAAGATACAGGCGCAGCTGCGCATAGGGCTGTCCCAACCTGGCGGCCCTTCCTTGCACCCCCCAAAGGCACTGCCTGGAGCTGAGGCCCTGCTGGGGCTTCCCAGCTGCTTGCTGAGGTTGGCTGCTGCTTCTTCCTTCCTCCCCAGTTAACCAATGAGCCCACCCTGGTCCAAAGAGCAAGTCTGGGTGAGAATCCCACCACTGACTGACTATCTTGCTGCCCCCCACAGGGACCCAGAGCGCAGCCCCCCACAGGGATGCAGAGACCTCCCCCCTACAGGGACCCAGAGACCAGACCCCCTACAGAGAACAGACCCCGCCCCAGGGACCCAGAGACCAGCTCCCCGCCACAGGGACCCAGAAACCAGCACCCCCACCCCCACAGGGATGCAGAGACTTGCCCCCCTCCAACAAGGACCCAGAGACCAGAACCCCCCAACAGGGACCGGGAGACCAGCTCCCCCATGGTGCTAACCCAGGCTATCTCACACCCAGGGACCCAATGGCCCTGAATGAAGTCTGCTGTGTTTTAACAAGCGTCATTGAATCATTTTTCCTTTAACGCTGCTCACCTGCAGGCCATCGGCCCCACCCCACCGAGGCACCGAAGCCACAGGTGCTGCAGTGGAGACAGGAGTCTTTACCCCGGCAGCTCAGCCCATGCCAGCGTCCTGCACGCTCTTGGTGTCACAGACCTCGGAACTCATTTTAAACAGTGTTTACCAGGAGACACAGACCACAGATACACAGCCCATGTGACACAGAACCTAGTACTCAATTCAGACGACTCAGACCACGAGAACTCAGCCTCCCAAACACACAGGACACATGGGCACAGCTTCGGCTCAGTGCATGCAAACGCACCACCACCTCCGCCACCTGGGCACACGGAGGGTGAAAGTTCAGCCCACATCAGTGGCACCAACAAAGTAGCCCAGAAAATGTGTCCTCATCTTACAGCAGCACAGCTCACTACTGTCACCTCGAGTATTTCACCCAGCAACACAGCCTCACTGTGAATCCAGCATGAGCATCAACCCTAACAGGGAGGCACTGCGTGCCAGAGGTCCTCACTCCATGAAGACGTGGACCACGATACTCTCCGAACCAGGACAGGGACACGAGTACTAACCCAGGCTATCCCTCACCAGGGTACTCAGTCCATAGGACCTAGACCAAGGGTACTCTCCGAACCAGGACAGAGACACGAGTACTAACCCAGGCTATCCCTCACCAGGGTACTCAGTCCATAGGACCTAGACCAAGGGTACTCTCCGAACCAGGACAGAGACACGAGTACTAACCCAGGCTATCCCTCACCAGGGTACTCAGTCCATAGGACCTAGACCAAGGGTACTCTCCGAACCAGGACAGAGACACGAGTACTAACCCAGGCTATCCCTCACCAGGGTACTCAGTCCATAGGACCTAGACCAAGGGTACTCTCCGAACCAGGACAGAGACACGAGTACTAACCCAGGCTATCCCTCACCAGGGTACTCAGTCCATAGGACCTAGACCAAGGGTACTCTCCGAACCAGGACAGAGACACGAGTACTAACCCAGGCTATCCCTCACCAGGGTACTCAGTCCATAGGACCTAGACCAAGGGTACTCTCCGAACCAGGACAGATACAGGAGGACTAACCCAGACTATCCCTCACCAGGAGTATTCACCCCTCTAGGACCTGGACTTGGAGAAATCTCTGAACCAGGGCACAGACACGGGTACTCACCCGCTATGTCCCTGGCTGATGTCAGCCCTGTATCCCCTTGTGGCTTGTTCAGTGACCGTGTCTGGAAGAGACTGGGGGAGGCTGGCAGGGAGGGACTTGAGCTCTGGGTGCCTCTGCTGCTGCTTCTGCTGTGCAGGCCTCCCTGAAGGGCTACGCTGGGTGTGGTTGGAGTTGTGAGTATGGAGTCTGCTGTGATTACAAGGGAAGTTGTTGATATTTATGTAGAAAAGAAGTAATTAGAGTGAGTTTAAGAGTGTCCTCTTAACACTGGTTTTCCCAGTACCCACGTCCTGGGACGGGAGTGGAAAGGAAAGGCAGGCCCTGGCAGCCCCGGTCATTTCCTGGGACACGGGACAGAAGTGTGAGGTCTGAGTCCGCGCCCACTTGGGCCTGAGCTGCGCTGCTTGTGCTCTGGAATTCAGCCGTCTGCAGATCTGTGGCCGGGGGGATGCAGCCTGGGGTCCGGGGTCCGGGGTCCGTGCAGGACCGTCTGTGGGCAGCCATGTCTGTGCTCAGGCTCTGGCCCTGCAGCCCCCAGGAGGCCTGGACAGCCAGCGTTGGGTGGTGGGAGCTGCCCTGGTGGGCCCCAGCTCACCTAGCAGCCCTCCCTCTGGGCCCAGAGGAGCCGGCACGGTGGGCATGAGGGGCTTGTCTGGCCGCTGAGCCCCTGCAGCCTGACCTGTCTCACTGGGAGACACTGGTCTTCTAACTGTGGCCCAAGGGACAGGCCTCTCACGTGTGCCAGGCCCTCCTATGCCCCTCCTGCTCCACCTGCCCTGAACAACCACAGCACTCGGATGCCTGCTCAGACTTGGCCCCAGGGACCCTCCAAATTGGCTTCTCTGTCCCTGTCCCCAGTAGCCTCCCCGGATGCCCACCAGGCCCTACCCCTACCCCACCACTGACCTGGTCTCACAGCACTTTGTCTGTCCTCACGGGGTGCTCACCCTGTTCTCTCCCCACCTCCTCTGTCCCCTGCCTCCCTGCGCACATGCTGCCTCTGCAGACATAGGGCCGGCCTCCACCTGCCCAAGGTACCCCCACCCCACCCGCCTCAAAGGCTACAGAACAGTCTTTGGCCTTGAGTACGGCAGGCAGGATTTCCACCCCAAGCTGCCTGTGCGGTAACGGCTCTGTGGAAGCCTCTGGGCTCCGGTGCAAACCCTGGCGGCGCAGTGGAGGGGAAGTGTGACGAGGTGAGACACAGAGGAGCAGGGTCCATGGGGGACACGGGGGAGCAGGGTCCACGTGAGACACAGGGGAGCAGGGTCCACGTGGGACACGGGGGAGCAGGGTCCACCTGGGACACAGGGGAGCAGGGTCCACGGTCCGCACGCAGTGAACACACCCACTGTTCCACCTCAGGCCTATGCTGGTCCCAACAGCATCCCCTGAGAAATGCAAGCACCAAGGGTCAGGGGGCAAGTGGCAGGACTGGTCAGGCACCATCTGGGCACTGGGTAGGTGCGGAAGTGCCCGTTGCAGCCGGTCTCTGCATGTGGGGTGCACTCACCACATCAGGGCAGGGCCCCGAGCTCCTTCCAGGGTCCCCACACAGGCTTCCTGCAGCTGCCGTCAGTCCCGGTCAGGCAGGTGGAGCCTGTGGGCCCCGACCCAGACCCTTCCCCACAGAACCTGTGGGGGCTCCTTAGCTGCCCAAAGCCCCTGCAGGGGTAGCTCATTCAGAAACAGAGCTGCCCAGATCTGAGCCCTGTCGGGGCCCTCGCGGGAGATGCAGCAGACGCCACTGTGTGTGTGTCTCCCAGGACTGGAGGCCTCCTCAGCTAGGACCGCTCCAGAGAACTGTCAGGGTCTGGAGGCACAGGCGGCCTCTGCTTCCTAGTCCTTTAAGCTGACTAAAGTCATCACGGTGTTGCTGTGTGGTAGGTGACACACCAGCACAGAGGCAGGGCGGAGGGGCCACCTCAAGCTGTTCCTCTGAAGAGCATGCACACACATGCACACTTACCCTCAAACACACGTGCATGTGCGCACACAACTCCCACAGAGGGACCTGCACACCACACAGGCACACACTCTCACACACACGTCAACACCCACACAACCCACATGCCACTCACAAACATACAGGCACACAAGCACACCCACACAGGCTGGCGTGCACCCACGCTCCATCCCATCCAAGATGCAGACATACAGGCACATGGGCACACACACCCGCACAGGCTGGCGTGCACCCACGCTCCATCCCATCTGACACGAGGACACACAGGCACACACACCCGCACAGGCCACCGTGCACCACTTCATTGCATCTGACACGCATACACACGAGCATGCCCACACAGGTCGGCACGCACCCACGCTCCATCCCACCCGACACGCAGGCACACGGGCACACTCAAGGAAGGAAGTGGCACAAAAGTCAGATGCGAAATGTGGGTTTGGCTCTGGCTCCGTGGTCTGGTGGAAGCTGACGTTGAGCCAGGAGCCCTTTGGGGTGGTCGGGCTGTGGATGTTTATGCTCCAAAACGTTACGTGCAAATGGATATGGCCCAACACCGGTCCCAAGTGGACTCACGAGGCTAAGTCAGTATAGAAACACACAGAGGTTTAATGTTTAATGTTGACTTTCTTTGGTTGAATGATGGGAGGCCTCTCTGCTCAGCCAGGAGCACTGAGGGCAGAAAGTTCATGAGGGGCTGGAGGGGCCAGGCAGAGCAGCCTCACCCCGGGATCCAGGACACAGAAGGGGGCCACACGCTCAGGTGTTCCTCTACCCCCATCTAGGGTGAGAAAAACACACGGGGATGTTATTAACCAGCCTCACAAAGAACCAACGATGCCAAGACTGTATTTTTGTGTGAACAGTTCTGCACCTACAGTGTGTACACAGCACAGCGTGGGGATTCGGGTTCACACCAGCTACGGAAGCAGGTGAAAAGGTGAGGCGGAGGCAGAGCTGCCTGGCAGTCATCCGGTGGCCCGTCTGGTTGACCTGTAAGGACACACGGGGTTTGCTGGGAGGAGCACACTGTGGGTTACAGCGTCATGGTCAAGTTTACCAACACCCCGGGAGGTGGGGCTCCTCATACTCACATACTGAGTGCCAGCCTCCAGAGAGCCCTTCCACCGAGCAGGTGCCGGGAACACTCCCCAACACCCCTCTTCACGGAGGTGCACGTTAGGGAGGCTCTGCGCCTGGTGAGACCTCCCGACCAGATAGCAGAGTGCACCCACGAGTCTGCTGACATTGACGTTTGCAGGGTGAAACACTCTCCAATGAAAACCCAGTGTGTGGGCGGCTGGAAAACACACCGCTACGTGTATGCACAGATGTGCATGGCAGGTGCATGTGTGTGTTAACTATGTGTGCACATGTGTATGTGTGTGACATGCACGTGTGTGTGCATGTATGCAATATGCACGTTTGTGTGTGTATGTGACATGCACGTTTGCGTGCATGTGTATGCATGTGATATGCACGTGTTTGTGTGCACATGTGTATGTGTGTGATATGCATGTGTTTGTGTGTGTGCATGTGTATGTGTGTGTGATATGCACGTTTGTGTGTGTGCGTGTGTGTGTGATATGCACGTGTGTGCATGTGTATGTGTGTGATATGCACGTTTGTGTGTATGTATATGTGTGTGATATGCACATGTGTTTGTGTGCGTGTGTGTGTGTGTGGGTGAACACGTGTCACAGACAAGGAGGAGGGAGGGAGGGAAAACTGTGTACAGTTTCACACCCACGGCCCTCTGGACTCCCTTCCACCAAGGGACGGGCCACTTGCTTTCACAGAAGGCTTGTTGTCATCCACATCTGTCCTTTGAGTCAGGGCTTGGTGCCCAGATGTTCATGGAGATGAGAAAAAGGGAAAGGAATTTTGTCCATGAGAATGTCCCGTCTGCCAGCCCCTCTTCTTTTTGGAATAAACCTTGTTGCCAAGTGCCTATACTGGAGTGGAATCCAGTCCCAACGGTGGCTGGTTTTGGAAGTCGAATCTTCACTAACGGATGTCTGGGCATCTTCCCAAGGCTTGGGCCCTAAGAGCACCCCATTGGCCCTCTGAAGCCGACAGCCATCCCCAAAGTCCAGAGCACGGCTGCAGCCCGCAGCATCCGTGGTGCTCTCAGCCCTGCAGGGCTGGGGCTGTGACAAGGACAAGGTTGACAGGGGACACTGAGTGGGCAGAGGTGTGCAGGGGTCCCGTGAAGCTGCAGGGGTGGCTCAGACACGCGACAGCAGTGGGTCCCAAGGGTTCTGCCCAGGGTGAGAATGCTGGGGACAGACCTGCCACCACCACCCCTGGAGCAGAACGCAAGACACACACATTGAACACTGGGAAAGGTCAGGGCAGCCCCCTGCTGTGATCTCGGCCCCGCCTGGCCACACCAGGGGAAGCCAGGACTCCGTGGATGGCATCTCGGGCAGGGCCACGCTGGGGTCTGGGTGGGTCCTTTGATGGAAGCCCCTGCTCTGCCTCTGGGGCGCCCCAGGACTGGAGGCCACAGGACAGAAACCAGATGACCTTGTGCAGGGACGAGCACGTGGAACTGGGATAAAAGGAGTGGGCGTGGCCCAGAGCTTTTCCCCGCTGAGGTCTTTCACAAGGAAGGGGCAGGGGTGTGAACTGCTTCCGAAGGGTGGGGTCACTTTGGTGCCCCCAGTGACCTCATGTGGCAGATGGGCCCCCCACTCTGCTCTGAAGCTCCTCCAGGAACACTGTGTCCCCTGCTCTGTCTACACAGTAGTTTCATTTTTCCAGGGTCCTGTTCGGATGTTGCCGGTCCCATCGGTGCCAAACGGCAGGTCTTCTAGCAAGTTACCCTTGGGCAGCCCGTTCTGGCTGGGGCCACCAAAGGGCAGGGACTGTGTCCTCCGCAGCATCTCCAGGTGACCAGGCCCAAGCGCTGCCTCCCTGCCCGGCCGCGTGGGGCAGCTGTAGAGGGCAGGGCTCCCATCGCTGCCCTCAGGCTGGCTGACCATGGGGAAGGGGTCACCCTGGGCGCAGCAGGCCAGCGTGTGTGCCCCTGCCGGGCCATCCAGAGAGCTGGGGGGGCTGTCTGTGCGTGAGCTTTGGGGGCTGCCGTCCAGGCTGGACGGGATGTGGTAAGCGTACTCGGGCTCCTCTGCTGGGTGCCGGCTAAAGTAGGGCGGCTTAGTTCTGCCCTGAAGGCACCCGTGCAGGTGGGGGTCGTGCCCGAAGGCACCCTCCTCCTGCGCGTGCACGTGTGCCTCGTCCGCCATCAGTGGCTCGCCGTGCATCTTGGCGCAGCACGGGGTGGCCGGGGACAGACAACTGGCGTGGCCCTGTGCGGCCTGCAGGTTGGTCATCTTGCAGGGTCCCGGTGGGTGCGTGAAGCCCCGTGGCTGGCCGAGGCCCGGCGAATGCAGGCAGGCGGCACGGCCCAGCGCGGCCCCGTTGGCATCGAGTGCGGAGTGGGCATCCCTGCGGGGTGGGCAGCATGCCCACCAGCACTGCCACACGTCCTCGCGCTTGGCGCAGTGGTGGATGAGCACGAAGAGCCCCAGTGTCACGCAGAAGGCGCCGTACAGGCAGCTGAAGACCATGTCCAGGAAGTGGCCCTGGGACACCGCCAGCGCCCCAAAGGCCCACGTGGCCGTGAACAGGAACAGCGTGAAGGCGGCAGCGCGCAGCTGTGCCTGGAAGGAATGCTCGTTCTGCAGCACCGAGGCGCCAGGGGCATCGCGTGCGGGTGGGGTGCCGGGCCGGATCCCACGGCTGCCCTCGGGCGTGGCCAGCCGCCGCTGCTCCTCGGGCTGTGCGCGCATCTCGTACCTGCGCCCTGGGTGGCGCCGCAGCTGCACGTAGGTGCCCAGGAAGTACACGCAGGTGACCAGGGCAATGACGGCGGCTGGGCCGTAGAAGGCGCCCAGGCTAGGCTCCCAGGCCATCCAGCAGCTGTGGGGAGACGCACGTCAGCGTCAGCTGGGCCAGCACGGCCAGGACTCAGGACTCAGGACTCCTCCTGCAGAGCAAAGGGCGCCGCACCCGCCCGGACCAGCAAGTGGCTTTGCACAACTGCGGCTTGGGGGCCTTGGGGGCTTCTAGAGTCGATGAGAGTGTGGATGGGAACGAGGCCCTATTGGCCCTACCAGCTTGGGAGGTCGGGGAGCCAGGAAAGTGTCCCAGGTGTGGGCGGAGGTGGAGCCGGGCGGGGGGCCAGGTGCAGGGTGGGCCTGGGTGGGCAGGAGCAGGGACAGAGCCGGGTGGGTGGGGCCGGTGTGGGGTGGGTGGGGCCAGGAAGAGGCAGAGCTAGGTGGGCGGGGCTGAGCAGAGGGCAGCGCTGGATGGGTGGGGCCAGGCAGAGGGTGGAGCCGGGTGGGCATGGCCGGCGTGAGGTGGGCGGGGTCAGGTGGAGGTGGAGGTGGAGGTGGAGCCGGGTGGGCGGGGCCAGGCGGAGGGCAGGCGGGCGGGCCATCCTGGGGCCGCAGAAGGAACTGAGGGCCTGAATCAGGGGTTCCAGGCTGGCTCTGGGCACCGATGGCGGGACGGCTGGGTTCGTTCTACTCTATGGGGTTTCCCTTCTCAGCTGAGTTCCATGATGCTGCCAAATCGCTATTTGTCCCCAGGCCCCTCCCATAGAAGGCTAACCAGGCCTGACTCATCCAGAGGCAAAGATTAGGTTGGGGTCCCTGGGAGAGGAGGGGGCACTGCGCACTCCTTGGGGGCGCGAGCTGGGAGGGGCGCAGCTCTGGGCGAGCCCCAGGTCCAGGCCCAGGCCTTGCTGCTTCGTCCTGGTCTCCCCCACTGCAGGTGTCCGGGAGGGACCTCGGACAGAGCCCACCCGCTGCTCCCAGCTCCCAGCTCTGGGCACCCGGTACTCACTACGCCGCGTCCTCGTCCTCTGTCCCGTAATTCCTGATGTTCGTGGCAGCCGTGACCCCACAGATGATAAAGGGGACCCCTCCACTGACGAGGTAAAACCTGCCGGAGAGGAAGGCGCTGACCCCCTTGCAGACGCTGCCTGCATCTTCCGGGTACACGCTGTCCCTCCCCCACTCCGCGGGGCAAGGGAGAGCGGCGGGCGCGGGCGGAGCAGGAGGGGACCAAGACTCCCGACCCCCGACCGCCGACCGAGCAGCCTGTGCCGGCCTCGCCTGGCCTCCCGCGGGCCTCTGCGCCTGGAGAGAGCCCTGGCCAGGTCCCGGAACAGGTGGGCCCCGGGAGAGCTCTGTTAGACGCTGATTTCTCTGCAGCTGCAGGGAGCCCCTGGCTGCAGGCGGGACCGCTCCCCGGGTTGGCGTGGGGTCACACAGGGAGCTGCATGTCCCACTGAGTCTCCAGGTCATGGCCCCTCCCCACGGGTAGTGCGCGTGGCCAGTGACCCGTGGTGCCCCGTTTTAAACAGCTTTAAAGCCCCGCTTAGCCTCAGGGGAAGAGGTTCAGAGGGCGGAAGTCTCTGCTCCCTGTCAGACCCAGGAACCCTGCCTTGGAGGGGCAGAGTCTCATCCTGACAGGCACAGCCCAAGCCCAGGGCAGGGGCTGACCTTCCCCTCTGCAGGGCCTGGCAATCGTGCTGAGGGCACCCAGGGGTCCATGCATGATGCTGTGTGTCCCGGACCAGGTGCATTTGCTCACCGCCTCCAGCCCCTGGCCTGACCCTGGCTGCCGGCCCTATGGAGCATGCGTGACCTAGGGGCCGGCTCAGAGACCATCCCCCATGGGTGCTGTCTCCCCGGCTGCTGGGAACACCCAGGTCGGCCACGGACCCCTGCCCCACGTGTTCAGTGGGCTCCAAGGTGCAGGGGTGGGAGGGGTGGCCCTGGGTCTGGTAGTTCTCGGGGACCCCCTAGGAAACCTGTGCTTCCCAGACTCTATATCCCAAGATTTCCTTCAGAAATAAAGATGAAATAAAGACACTTTCTGATAAAAATAAAACTAAGAGCACTTGCCATGTATGGACCTGTATTTCAGGAAATGCTAGCTGAAATTATTCAGGGTGGAGGGTAGTGGACCCTTCCGCAGGCACCGCACCTGTGGAAAACCCTAACCAGACCGGCACGGTGGGCCTTGGGTGGGGGGTCCATGCTGTGGACTTCATCAGAACAGCAGGGAGCCCCTGGGCTGCTTGGGGGAACTTGGACTGTCCGGAAGGAAGGAGGACACCAGAAACGCTGAGGGATAAATAGAAAAGCTTTGTCTCCCCCTTCTTAATTTCCTCCCCCTTGCAATGACTGTTTCAAGAAAGAACTTGAGCACTGCCTTGTGTAGGGTACGTGGGGATGGTGCTGTGCCCAGCATCTGTGGGAGGAAAGGTGGGAGGCAGGAAACAGTCCTATACAGTTGCAAGTTTTTTATAAATGTGTTATATGAAGAGAACAATTTTACTCTACATAGGATGTGGAAAGGTTGTGGATTTTAATCCCTTAGAGCAACCATACGAAACTAGGTAAAAACTAGGCTGGACGCGGTGGCTCACGCCTGTAACCCCAACACTTTGGGAGGCCAAGGTGGGTGGATCACGAGGTCAGGAGATTGAGACCATCCTGGCTAACACGGTGAAACCTCGTCTCTACTAAAAATGCAAAAAATTAGCTGGGCGTGGTGGCGGGTGACTGTACTCCCAGCTACTAGGGAGGCTGAGGCAGAAGAATGGCGTGAACCCGGGGGGCAGAGGTTGCAGTGAGCCGAGATCGCACCACTGCACTCCAGCCTGGGCGACAGAGTGAGACTCCGTCTCAAACAAACAAAAAAACTAATAGATACATTAAAACGAAATTTTAAAAAATGTTAAAATAATCCAAAAGAAGGAAGTAAAGGAGAAATGGAAGAATTCCAAAGAGCAAAACAATCACTTAAAGTGGTAAAAACAGAAAACAAAGAGTAAAATGTAGACTAAATCCAACCAAATCAAAATTCCAATTAATTTTAGCAAGCTAAAAGCTCCAATCCAAAGGCAGAGATTATCAGGATAGATAGTAAGCTCATGGAACATGGTGACTAGAATAGAAACACTGAATATAAGACACAAGTAGGTTGAAAGTAACTGGATGGAAAAAGCCATGCAATGCCAACTGTGAGACTAAGAGAGCTACAGCGGTTACACCGATGCCAGGTAAAGTCGATGATAAGACAGTGAGATAGAGGGGCCCATGGGATGCAGGAGTGTCCGGGACGGACCCACGGCGCACAGTTGTGGTGCAGGACGGACCCACGGCGCACAGTTGTGGTGCAGGACGGACCCACGGCGCACAGTTGTGGTGCAGGACGGACCAGAGACAGTCCTTTGATTTTCTGAGAAGACATCCAACCACCCCAGTGGATGGGAAGCAGGAGAAACCTGCCCGACGCTGTCACCCAGTCAGTCTGGCGGTTTGTTCCTGCCGAGCGGGGCGGGGGCCCGGGAGAAATAAAGACCAATGTCTCTCTGAAGGTGAAGACAGGGAGGAGTGAGCCGCACATGACTTTGGCAAAGAGTTGGCTGTGAAGCCCACAGGTGGCAAAACAGGACATGGAGTGGGAAAGCAGACCCAACTTCTTATAGAGGCCACGGGCACCTGGCCGGGACAGTACCATCCAGAGCTTGTTCTAGCAGGGCCTGGGCTCAGCTGTCCACACCCGGCCGGCCTGTGATGTCAGCATGGGCACCTCTGCTCTGCTCCCACAGTCAATGGTGGCACAGAAAGCCCCCCAGGGTCCTGCTGCTGCCAGGCACAGGGATCCCCTAGACCCCGCTCTGGACACACAGGAGGCCACTGTCTCCGAGCCAGCCCTCCACCCTCTGCAGGAGATGGAGCTACAGGTTCTGGCCTTGAAGTCCCCTTTGGCATCCTCAGCAGGCACAGCTGTGACAGGGATGGCTCAGGGCGTGCTTTGTGCAGCAAGGCCAGCCTGCCACGCTCCTCTGTGGCCCGTGGCCCCAGTTACCCACAAGGAGCCGGCAAGAAGGCCTGCAGCAGTGGCCTCTGCGCGTCCAAGGCTGGATGATGGAGCAGCTGACGTGTCCCAGAGGCCCTGCCTGGGTCTGGCCAGACGATGAAGCACCGTGAGCTCCCCTGCCTTCCTGTGGCTGCAGGTCTTTTCCTGAGGACCCCAGTGTCCTGCAGCGGGCGTGGAGAAGCTGCTGGCAGCTGCTCAGAGGACACGCCGCCCGCTGCAGCCTGTGGGAGGGTCTGTCTGTGCCCGGCCGGCCGTCTCCAAGCTGCCTGCCCGGCCCTGCCTGCCAGGACCACCGGCTCCGGGCTCCGTCCCGGCGCGCAGCGCAGGTCGGCCGGCAGAGGGCGCTGGAGGCCGCCGCTTTTCTCGCCGCCGCCGCTGGGCAGTGACTGCCGTGGACTCGCAGGCGCGGGGCTGGGGCTGGGGCGGGGCGGGGGGCTCTGCTGGGTCCAGCATCCACCAACCACCGCCCGACGTGGGCCACTCACAACCGCCTCAGCCCACCTGTGTCCGGGGGGTGGTTCCTGCCCGTCTGGCAGCTGGGAACACCCTCTCCTATGGCTCCGAGCCCCAGTCAGGGTGGGGGTCCAGCTTGTCCTCCTCCTCTGGGCGCTGACGCGTCTGTCACTCAAGCGTCGTATTCTGTTACCTAGAATCCCATCTAAACCCCAGGTGGACTCTGGGCGTCGAGGAATGTCCAGCCACCCCTCTGTGCCCAGGTCCCAGCGTCGGGACAGTGGCTCGCCATGCCAGGCCACTCACTGGAACATCTCCTGGTTACATGATTTCCGGGGCTCAGGCCAACGCCTGCGTTAGATGAAGGTTTCTAGAAAGGGAGGGCGGATCTGAATCTCGAGAAATCCTAATGGCTTCCCCTTGGGAGCTGTGAACCTCACCCAGAGGTGTCCAGAGGAGCAAAGCGGGAGCTGACTTATGGCAGAGCACATTGCTCAGAGGCGGGGGAGGGTGGCCTGGCTGGGGAGGGTGCAGAGCTGGGGAGGGTGCAGAGCCTGAGAGGGTAGCCTGGCCAGGGAGGGTGCAGAGCTGGGGAGGGTGGCCTGGCCGGGGAGGCTGCAGAGCCCGGGACCAGCCCTGAGTGCACCGCCACGTGACCCAGGGCCAAGTGAGGGAGGAGTGACCATCAGTGCTGGGGCAGGTAGATGAGCGTTGCACAGGAGAACAGGAGCTCCGTCCTATGTCGACTGAATAACGCCCCCAGATATCCATGTTCTCTTCCCTGAAACCAGTGAAGGTTTCACCTCACACGTCAAGAGGGACATTGCAGGTGTGGTTAAATGAGCGATGGTGAAGAGCGGAGACTGTCCTGGGTTGTTTGGCTGGACTGACAACATCACCGGGGTCCTCTTAAGAGGGAGGGCAGAGATCCCAGTGGAGAGAAGATGCAGGGCTGCTGGCTTTCAGGGTGGAGGAGGCCCCAAGCCCAGGAGTGATGGCGGCTGAGGCAGCCCCAGAAGGTGCCGGGGGAGGGAGGCAGCCCTGCCCACACCTCGATGTCGGTCCAGCGGGTCCCATGTTGGACTTACGGCTCTCGACTGTCGGATGATCCCCCTGAGTTGCTTTATCCACTGAGCTTGTGGTGTGGCCCCAGCGGTGCGTGAACCCTAGCCACTCACAGCTACAGGATGGACATGCTGCTGCTCACGGCGGGTGACTGGGGAGCCTCGGGGAGGAGCCATGGTGCGGATGTGGCATGAGGATGGGTGCCTTAAACCATCCACAGAAGCACGTGCCCCGCCTGGGTGCTGCCGGCTCTGTGATCCCTCCTGACACACTTGCCCGCTGCTGATTGGAGCCGATGGTCAGAATCAACGCACGCTGGGACATGGGGAAATGGAGCAAGGATTCAGACCATGGGTGTGGTCCTGCCACGGCTCGGTTCCCGCCATGGCTGACACTTCACACCTCTCCCCAGGTGCAGTGGCACCATCAAAGCCCGAGCGAAAAGGTCCCGGACCCAGGTGCCACCCAGGACAGCCCCTCTGAGACCAACACTGCATCTCTGGGCTCAGGCGGGCGGCACTGCCTCTGCCTCCATGCTGCACCTCTCCTTACACCACATGCATGCTCACATGTGCACACACATTTGCTTGCATGACACTTCCATGCATACATGCCCCCCGCACTGGAACACACATACCACATGCACACTGGCACACACGCACACACATGCACACTGGCACACATCACACACACAAGCACACATACTCACGAATGCACACTCACATGTACACTGGCACACACGCACACATCATATGCACAGGCACACACATTCACATACAATGGCACACACATGCACATTCACACACACACAGGCACACGCACAATGGCATACACCACATGCACAGGCACACGCACAGGCACATACCACATGCACAGGCACACACATGCACACACACTCATGCACACTGGCACACACCACATGCACAGGCACACACGTACACACATCGGCACACTGGCACACATGCACACTCACACACACACTCATGCACAGGTGCACACACGTGCACACTGGCACACACCATATGCACAGGCACACACGTACATACATGCACACACGCACACTGGCACACACCACACGCACATGCACACACATTCACACTCACACACACTGGCACACACCACGCACACACACACTCACACACACACTGGCACACTCTACATGCATAGGCCCTCCACACGCACAGGCACTCACACACGCACAGGCACTCACACACGCACAGGTGCACCTGGGCTTTGCAGGTCCTGCGTTTTTCACAGGTGAAGGCTGTGGGAACCCAGCGTTGAGCAAGTCCATCAGGGCCATTTTTCCAACAGCATGTGTTCATTTGATGTCTCTGTGTCATATTTTGGTAATTCTCTAAATATTTCACATTTTACCGCTATTACTATGTCTGTCATGGTGAGCTGTGATCAGTCATCTTTGAGGTTTCCGTGGTAGCTGTCTTGGGGCTCCACAAACCACGCCCGTATAAGATGGTGGACTTAGTGGGTAAATGTCCTGTGTGATCTGGTTGCTCCACGGGTTGGCTGTTCCCCATCTCCCTCCTATTCCCTGAGTCACAAAAATATTGAAATTAGGCCAATTAATAACCCTACAATGGCCTCTAAGTGTTCAGATGAAAGGAACAGTTGGACGTCTGTTGCTTTATTTATAAAGCTAGATATCATTACGCTTAGTGAAGAAGGCATGTCGAAACAGAGATAGGCCAAAAGCTCGGCCTCTTGTGACAAACAGCCGCGTTGTGAATGCAAAGGAAAAGTATTGAAGAAAATTGCCTCCAGCAAACACACGAATGATAAGAAAGTGAAACAACCTCATGGCTGATGTGGAGCAAGTTTTAATGGTCTGGATGGAAGATCAAACCAGACACAACGTTCCCTCAAGCCAAAGCCTCATCTAGAGCAAGACCCTAACTCTCTTTAACCCTATGACGGCTGAGAGAGGTGCAGCAGGAAAAACGCTCCAAGTTAGCAGAGGTTGGTTCATGAAGTTTAAGGACAGAAACCATCTTCATAACATAAAAGTGCAGGGTGAAACAGTAAGTGTTGATGCAGAAGCTGTAGCAAGTTCTCCAGAAGATCTGGCCAGGATAGCGATGAGGGAGGTTGCACTAAACAAGAGTGATTTTTCTTTTTTTGAGACAGGGTCTTGCTCTGTCACCCAGGCTGGAGTGCAGTGGCGTGATCTCGGCTCACTGCAAGCTCCACCTCCCAGGTTCAAGTGATTCTCTTGCCTCAGCCTCCCCGGGAGCTGGGATTACAGGTGCCCACCACCACGCCTGGCTAATTTTTTTTTTTTTTTTGTCCAGACTGGGCTTTGCTGTCTTGGCCAGGCTCGTCTCGAACTCCTGACCTCAGGTGATCTGCCTGCCTCGGCCTCCCAAAGTGCTGGGATTACAGGCATGAGCCACAGCGCTTAGCCTAAACAAGAGATCTGCAACGCAGATGAAACAGCCTTCTACTGGAAGAGATGCCTTCTAGGACTCTCACAGCTAGAGAGGAGACCGTGCCTGGCTTCTAAGCTTCCAGGCACAGGCGGACGCTCTTGCTAGGGGCTAACGCGGCCGGGGACTTTGAGTTGAAGCCGATCTTCATTCACCATTCGGAAAATCCCGGGGCCGTTAAGAATGATGCTCAATGTACTCTGCCTGTGCTCTGTAAGAGGACGACAAAGCCTGGTGTCAGCACATCTGTTGACAGCACGGTTTGCTGAATATTTAAAGCCCACTGTTGAGACCTATTGCTCAAAAAGATTCTTTGCAAAATATTGCTGCTAGTTGACACTGCTCCTGGCCACCCAAGAATTAGAAGTGCAGCCTGAAGATGGCACTGCATTGCTACAGTCTCGTGGTAAAACGTAACCAAAGAGGAGCTGCGTCTTATGAATGAGCAAAGAAAGAGGTTTCTTGGGATCAATCTGCTCCTGGTGAAGATGCCGTGGACGCTACTGAAATGACAACAAAGGACTGAGAATATTTCATACACTATGTTGACAAAGCCGTGGCAGAGTTTGAGAGGATGACTCCAGTTTTGAAAGGAGTTCTGCTGCGGGTAAAATGCATCAAACGGCACTTCGTGCTACAGCGAACTCTTTTGTGAAAGGAAAAATCAATGTGGCAAACATCAGTGTTGTCTTATTTTAAGAAATTGCCGCAGCCACTCCAGCCTTCAGCCGCCACCACCCTGGTCAGCCCCAGCGGTCCACATCGAGGCGGGACCCTCTGCCCGCAGGGAGATTACGACTTGCGGAAGTCACTAGCATTTTTTTTTAGCAATAAAGAACCAGCGGCTGTATGGTCTGCGAAGGCCTCAGGTCATGTTCATGGCCTCCTCTGCCACACCCGCCTCAGTTTGCGCTTAGCTAAAGTTTCACCGGTGCTGTGACTTGAGCTGTGCTCCATGTACGGCGTTTCGTGGGTGTGTGTGCAAGTGTGATGTGAGTGTGTGAGTGCATGAGTGTGTGTGCACGTGTGCAATGCAAGAGTGTATGTGTGTAGTGAGTGTGCATGCATGCAAGTGCCTAAGTGTGCACGTGTGCAGTGTGTGTGTATGTGTGTAGTGAGTGTGAGTGCATGCAAGTGCCTAAGTGTGCATGTGTGCAGTGCAAGTGTGTGTACGTGTGTGGTGAGTATGAGTGCATGTAAGTGCCTGAATGTGCACGTGTGCAGTGCAAGAGTGTATGTGTGTGATGTGAGTGCGTGAGTGCATGAGTGTGTGTGCACGTGTGCAGTGCAAGAGTGTATGTGTGTGATGTGAGTGCGTGAGTGCATGAGTGTCTGTGCACGTGTGCAATGCAAGAGTGTATGTGTGTGGTGAGTGTGAGTGCATGTAAGTGCCTAAGTGTGCATGTGTGCAGTGCAAGTGTGTGTGTGTGGTGAGTGTAAGTGCATGCAAGTGCCTAAATGTGCACGTGTGCAGTGTGTGTGTATGTGTGTGGTGAGTGTGAGTGCATGTAAGTGCCTGAATGTGCACATGTGCAGTGCAAGAGTGTATGCGTGTGATGTGAGTGCGTGTAAGTGCCTGAGTGTGCACACGTGCAGTCCAGGTGTGTGTATGTGTGGTGTGAGTGCATGGAAGTGCCAGAGTGTGCATGTGTGCAGTGCAAGTGTGTGTATGTGTGTGGTGAATGTGAGTGCGTGTAAGTGCCTGAGTATGCACGTGTTCAGTGTGTGTGTGTGATGTGAGTGCGTGTAAGTGCCTGAGTGTGCACATGTGCAGTGCAAGTGTGTGTATATGTGTGGTGAGTATGAGTGCATGTAAGTGCCTGAGTATGCATGTGTTCAGTGTGTATGTGGTGTGAGTGTGAGTGCGTGTAAGTGCCTGGGTGTGCACGTGTGCAGTGCAAGTGTGTGTATGTGTGTGTGGTGTGTGTGTGAGTGCATGTAACTGCATGAGTGTATGTGCACATGTATGCAATGCATGTGTGTGGTGTGTGAGTGCGTGTGTGTGATGTGTGTGCACACTGAAGAGATGGTACAGGTTCAGTTCCAAACACTGCAATAAAGTGAATCATACACAGTTTTTGGTTTCCCAGTGCACATGATATGGTTTGGCTCTGTGTCCTCACCCAAATCTCATCTCAGACTGTGATCCCGTAATCCCCATGTGTTGAGGGCAGGACCTGGTGGGAGGTGGTTGGATCAGGAGGTGGCTTCCCTCATGTTGTTCTCATGATATTGAGTGAATTCTCACGAGACTGAAGGTTTTATAGGAGTCTCTTCCCCCTTTGCTCTTCCCTTCTCTCTCCTGTCTCCTTGTGAAGAAGGTGCTGCTTCTCCTTCCCCTTCCACCATGACTGTAAGTTTCCTGAGGCCTCCCAGCCATGCGGAACTGTGAGTCAATTAAACCTCTTTCCTTTATAAATTACCCACTCTTGGGTACTTCTTTATAGCAGTGTGACAGTGGACTAATACAACACATAAAAGTTGTATTTACACTGTACTGTAGCTGACTAAGTGCGATAGCAATTATGCCTAAAGAAACAACGTACATACCTTAACTTAAAAATCCTGTGGGCACTGTTACCTGAGGCCTCCGTGGACCATACAGCCGCTGGTCCTCAAGGGGTTTTGCTCTCTAATGAAAAGGAAGTTTGGGAAATGAGGCAGGAAGAGGCTGGTGGGGCCGCAGTTCCTGGAGACGGTGAGACCAGAGAATCATCTGGAAGCTGGTGCCAGTGCTGACTGGGTGCAGTGGTGTCAGCCTGGGGACACGTCCAGCTCCCCACAGGGCTCACCTGGCTGGCCTGATCAGCTGGCTCATTCCCTCCCAGGCTCCACTGTCAAACACAGCTTTACCAGTCAACTGGCCACAGCCCTACCTGCTGTCCCGGACGGGACAGGAGGACAACCAGCGTGTGGGCAAAGGGACGGGTGGGGATGATTGCTGCCTGGCCACTGGTTGGAGCTGGCAACTAGGGTGACAGGGGAGCTGGGCCTGGCAGGGACTCCTCCCAGGATCCCAGAATGAAGTCACCAGATTGCAAGTGGCCTTGCAGCCAGTCTCGTGTCTCTAAGTCACTGCTGGCTGCCCGTTATTTCAGCCACTGAGGCCACATGCGCAGAACCCAGAAACACATGGGACTCGGCTGAGGTTAGGGACACAGTCGATCCCCTTCTCCAGGCCCATTCCAGATGCTGAGCTGACCCTTGCCAATCTCCTCTCAACTGTCCATGGCCTGAGCTCCAGGGGTAAGACCAAGGAGCACCAGCCCTGAGCAGGTGCCTGGGCTAGTGAGGGCCTGATCCTGGGGCCTCCCAGCCCAGGCAATCTCTCGGGCCGTGCCCTGGCTGCGTTCACAGTGCACGGGACCTCCCAGGGGGCAGGTCTGGTGTGGCCACACTGAGCGCTTGGCCTCTGTGGGGCTCCAGGCTGGATGCACCGTCAGTTGGCTGCTCCGTGGGTGTTTGCTGGGCACCCTGGGCACTCACTCAGGCCAGGCTTTGGGCAGGTGCCTGCTCTGTGTGCACAGTTCTCGGGTCTCGGACCCAGGCAGTGGGCAGGGGTGGACTCTGGGTGCTGCCTCTGTGCCTTGGACTGTGTCCCTCTGTCCACTCACAGGAGGGCGGCCAGCAGTCCTCACTCTGGACCAGACAGCATGTGACTCTCAGCTCCTGCCGGGCACTGACCCCTCACTTGGGGTGCTCTGACACTGGCATCCGGCTGGCTCATACCTTCACCTTCCCCCTTCTGACTGTGCCTCCACGAGAGCACCTGCGACTGAGCCCTGGACCCCACTACAGAGAGCATGACCGACCGAGGCCACCTTCCACAAGCTGCTCCAGTGACTGGATGGGGACAGTGATGGTGAAAAGCATCCCCACCACCCTCTACCCTCCCCGTCCTCTGTCCCGAACCAGGGGTCAGACCTGCATCTGTCTGCTGACACTATCCTGGTGTTCCTCATTCGCCTTGGGTTCCCAGAGGAGCCTCTG
The DNA here is from genome assembly GCF_024542745.1 of Macaca thibetana thibetana. Lineage (NCBI taxonomy): Eukaryota > Metazoa > Chordata > Mammalia > Primates > Cercopithecidae > Macaca > Macaca thibetana. The sequence continues at coordinate 129,238,309 of NC_065586.1, read as the reverse complement.
CTCCAGGGGCCTGCCCACCCCTGGCCTGACTCGGAACTGACCAGAGGGTGGGGTCTGATGGGCAGGAGAGGATGCAGGAAAGAAAGAGGCGTGGCCAACAGGAAGGAAGCCTGGGGTTCCATCGGCGGTGTCCCCACCACAGAGGAAGGGGGCCCTCCTTAGGCTGCCCCATATTTCTGGTTGGGTGTCGGAGGCTCTTCATCATGAGAGGGCTGAGGGCTGCCACAGCGGAGGAAGAGGATGCCTGTGGGGGCCGAGGGCTGCCATACCGGAGGGAAAGGACGCCTGTGGGGGGTTGGGTGTGCTGCGGGGCGGCTGGGGGCGGCCTTGGGTGTGGTCTGGTGGGAGGAGGGTTTGGGCAGGGCCAGGGGACGCCCACCAGACAGGGACTGAGGGAGCTGGAGTGGCCGTGGTGGCCCTGAAGGGACCGTGTGTGGCAGCAGGGGGGCGGGGGGCACTGAGAAAGCCTGGACCATGTAGGAGCTGAGAGCTTTGGGATCCCCCAAAGGCCGAGGGACTGTGCAAGGCGACAGCTGGGCTTCTAGGAGCATTTTCACCACATTTCATTACTGTGTCTTTCACCCAATCCACACTCGTCCATCATGGCCTTGAGCTGGGCAGCGGCCCAGGGTAGGGCGGCAGGGGGCCTGGGCTCCACCAGGAGTGCCCCTGCAGAGCGGCATGGGTGGGCCAGGCATGCATCTAGCCCTGGGCTTGACCTGGAGCCCATGGAAGGTGAGGAGGGGAGGGGAGGAGTCAAGGGAGGGAGAGGGGAAAGCGGAGGGAAAGGAGGGAGGGAAAGGGGGAGGGGTAAGAGGGAGGGATAAAGTAGGGAGAGGGTCTTGCTGGGTGGATGCTGGAGCAGAGCGCCAGCTCTCCCCTGGGGCAGAGTCTCTGGAAGGCAGGGAGGGGTTGGGGGCTGTAGTACACCAGGACCTGGCAGTGGTGTCTCGGGGCTGGGTCTGATGTGTGGCCCTGGCAGCTCAGAGGATGAGGGGACATGGCCATCTTGAGGACAGTGAGGGCTGGAGACTTGCAGCCCACGTGTCCAGGGTCCCAGCAGTGGGTGGTTCGAGGGGCCCGGGAGGGATGACAGCACCATGAGCCGGTCCTTGGCTGTGCTGAGTCCTCACAGTGCCCGTGGGGTCCTGGGCTCCTTCCCGGGGAGCCACCTGTGATTATTCATTTCCCCCCGTCTTCAAGGAGGCGGCTGACCAGCGCTGCAAACCCTTCTGCCAAGCATGGGCCAGGCCTGGGGGCCACCCTTCTCAGGGTACCCCTGATCCACCATGTCCTTTGGGGTCAGGCCTCTAGGCTGAGTCCAGCTGTGGCCTCATGAGGACCGTTCTTTGGCCAGATCCAGAGCCCGGCTTTCGCGGTACAGAGGCCTTGTCGGTTTCCCTTTACTCTGGGGTTGCCTCTTCCTTGTGCCTGCCCGTGCCTGCTGCTGACCACTGGGCAGAGCCTGTGTGCCATTGCCCTGCCGGAGATGATGTGGAGGACCCCAGCCTGTGCCAGCCCCGCCCAGGGGAAGGCTGAGGGGTGAGGAGGGCTCAGGAGCTGGGGGTGGACTCGGGACAGCCCCACTCAGGTGATGGGTGAGGCCCAGGTGCACGTTGAAGTTTGACCACTGAGCCCTTCCAGAACCCCTCGATGAAGCCCCCCAGGCTCCTAGCCGCCTCTCCACGGGAAGCGTGTCCCCAGGACAGCAGCGCTGCCCCACCAGCCAGTCACACTCATAGAGGTTGTGGCCCCCGGGGGCCTTCGATGCGCCGAGGTCATTTGTCACAGGAAAGACGGTGGATTCCAGGTGTGGACCTGAGGCTGGTGCCGCCCAGGAGCAGAAGGAGCCAAGGAAATCACTTGTGCAGACGCGGCCTCGGGGAGCGGGCAGTGCAGGGGCGGGTAGCAGATACCTCAGGAGACAGCCCTGGCACCCTCACCTCCCTGGGACACAGGACCCCTCTGTGAGATCGTGGTCCCTGGCCCGGTTAGCATTCTGAGTTAACTGTGACTTCTGAATTCAGAGAAATCAGGTTGAGAATTCCTGCTAGGATCCAAGAGCTATTTACGTCCATTTGTCTAAGTATCTCTGGAAAGTCACAGGCGAGCCTCAGAAGTGCATCCTGGGCTCCTCTGCATTCGATCACTGCTGAGGATGGATGGAGGAGGACGCCGTGGGCACCAGGAGGAAGGCAGGTTGGCAAGACAGCAGTCAGGTGGAGAAGGACAGCTCCACTGTCCCAGGCACCAGCCGTGCCCTGCAGATGGCACCACGATGCCCGGCTCCAGACACGAGCCGAGGATGCTTCATGACTGACAAGATGCTTTGAACGCCATAGCACTGTCGCTATGTCCACTCGTAGTGGGTACCCACGGATGGGTCTGCAGGATCACTTGTGCTGTGAAGAGCACCTGTGTTCCAGGATGTCAGGCCACATGTGGCATCGAGGGGCCACCACTGGACCCAGGCATCAGTGGCGGTGTGTCCTGCTCTGCCCTCGAAGCTCCAGTGTCCTCTGCTCTTGCTCAGGGGAGCTAAGCGGCTGGCACTGGGCTTGGTGCTACTCCTGGGGGTGGAGAAGGGGTTGTGCCACGTGGCCCCTCCTCCCATCCTCAACCAACGCTGCTGTCAGCAGACAACAGGACCAGCAGGAGGGGGAGGTACTCACGGTGTCTACAGAGTCAGGGGACCGCCAAAGTGTGAGATGCCAGGTCCTGGTGGCCCGGCCAGCACTCTGGGTGAGCCTCCGTGCCTCTGGGGCCTCGGTTTCTCCATCTGTAAAGCTCAGGCCTGGACTAGAGGGTCAGCTGGAAGTCCCGAGCCCTTCCTGGCCTGACGTCCAAGCGTCCACACAACTGGAAGGCCCGAGCCCTTCCTGGCCTGACGTCCAAGCGTCCACACAACTGGAAGGCCCGAGCCCTTCCTGGCCTGACGTCCAAGGGTCCACACAACTGGAAGGCCCGAGCCCTTCCTGGCCTGACGTCCAAGCGTCCACAGGGAGATGCGAAAGGGAGGGAGGGCTGCTTCGCAGAGACCTCAGAGCTGCTCCCTCCAGGGCTTTCCCGGCACAAAGTTCCCTCGGCTGCCTCCCACCCACCCCCATCCTTGCCCTCTCCGTGTGAACCCACATTCTTAGAAGTGGCAGGCGCCAGGTTGCTCACTGGCCTGTGACCTCTGCCCGCTCTTAGGCAGCTCATCCTGAGGACTGGCCTCGGGCACGCATTCCAGATGGAACAGGAGGGAGTGGACGCTTCCCACTGGCCATTCCCAGGGCCCCAGAGCCCGAGGGCCTCAGCCCTGTGGGGTCCAAGTCAGGCCCAGTGCGTGGCCACGGTCAGGTCCCAAGCCCAAGGCAGTTTCCAGAGTTTGCCCTGTGGCCTAGAGGGGGTTCCTGGCTGAGAGTCCCAGGAAAGCACTCATCCATGCAGTGGGGACGAGCGTCCCTCTGTGGCTGGCCAGCACCGGGGAGACTGCGAGGCGGGTAAAGGTGGGAGCAGGTGTCCTCAGCAAGCCGGGCTGTGACACAGAATCCAAGTGTCTTGGTGCCAGTGGAATTCCAAACCGACACAGCCCACAGACCTCAAATAACCGACACAGCCCACAGACCTCAAATAACCGACACACCCCACAGACCTCAAATAACCGACACAGCTTGGTGCACTTGACCAGAAAGGGTGGCCAGATTGCAAAATTAGGATGTAATTACTCTTTGCTGAATGGGGAATTAGCCCCCAAGCACCTGTGAAATCATAAAAGTCCTGCTTGTTTCTGGAGTGGCTTCCCTTTGGCTGGCAGTGGGAGCAGAAAATGTGGAAAGTTCAGTCTATTTAGAGGCCCTTCCTCAAAGTGGGCTGGCCAGCAGGATTAGGAGGGAGGTGCTTGTGGCAGGCAGGTGGTCTGGAAGGATTAGGAGGGAGATGCCCGTGGCGGGCAGGTGGTCTGGAGGGATTAGGAGGGAGGTGCCCATGGCAGGCAGGTTGTCTGGTGGGATTAGGAGGGGAGGTGCCCATGGTGGGCAAGTGGTATGGAGGGATTAAGAGAAGAGGCACCCACGGCGGGCAGGTGGCCAGCGAGATTAGGAGGGGAGGTGCCCATGGCAGGCATGTGGCTTGGCAGGATTAGGAGGGGAGGTGCCCGTGGTGGGCAGGAGGCCCAGCCTACCCAAAACCTCCCCAGTTCAGCCACATTTCCACTTAAAGGATGCAGAAACAATCCTTCAGTGGGCTCTGCTTACATCTGAGCAGGTGCTTGGGGACCGGGGATCACTGAATTATCCAGCAGCACCTGCGTCCAGGGCCCCAGGCAGACATCACTCTGTGGCAAAGAGACTGAGCAGGAAACTAAAGACAAGGAAGGGGAAGTGGCTGAATAGAGGTCAAAACGGAATTCCGGAAAATAACAAATCTGGATTGTGAGATCTGGGTGTAGAGGAAGCAGGCTAATCGTTCAGACACGGGCATCAGGCTGCTGGCCCCTGTTTTGTGTAGAAAGGATCAGCTCAGGGTACATCATATTTGCTCTTATTCTTTTTCTTCCAGTATTTCTTTATATTTCTTACCGAATCTCTCTCTCAGCCTTTCTTTCTTCTTACCCATATAGTTAGAAACGACGGATTCAAGAACATTCGACCCTGTGCAGCCCGGTGTTGCTCTGCAGAAGGGCCAGGCTCCGGGGCCGTGGCAGGGGCCTGGGTCAGTGGCTTTCAACACATTCCCCCCGTCCCTGCCTGATAAGGCTGCTCTGTGTGCAGGGACGCAGGATGTAGAACTGCAGCAGCCTGGGCTGTTTGCATGAACCTTGAGACTGATGGCGGCACCTGCCTTCCCGCCGCAGTGTGAGGATCCGTAGCTGTGGCCAGTGGAGCTGGCAGAGCACACAGGAGTGACCCGTCCCAGCAAGAACCCAGAGCTTGAGCCTGAGCGGCCTCCTGGGCAGAAGTGCAGGGCGCACTTTGCTGCGTTTTGCTGCTGGGGGAAGGAGCAGGCTCTGTGTGGGTCCTCCCCACCTGCCGTCTCCCGGGAGAACTTTGGAGTCTCGGTCTCTGCCGGATGCCTTTCCCTCGCTGACCCTGTGGTGGATCCTTCTATGGAGACAAACCACACCCAGAAACGCCGCCACTGCTGAGTCCTGGGTCCTTCCAGCCCCTCCCTGAGTGTGCAGAGGCTGTGGGGCCTGACACCGCTTGACGGGCAGTGTGCTGCTCACCCACGCGTCAGAACAAATACGAAACTGATTGCTTTCCATCGACACATCCAGCCCAGCTGAGCATGGAGGCAATTTCACACGTATTTGCTACATCCCTGCCGTTTGTCTCTTTCTGGTTTCAACATTTAACCAGGAGGGGCTGGATGCCAAGCCTGGAGAATACGAAGCAGGAGGGACCTTCCTGTCATTGTCATCTAGGGGAGGAGAGGTCAGGGGACAGTTGCTCTGCAATAGTGGGTGGGCACCAGGCAGAGGGTCAGGGGTCTCACCTAAGAGGAAGCTGAGGTGCAGGGAGGAGACTGGAGTGGAGATGGGAGGTGCCCATCCCACTGGAGGGACTGACCCTCAGTGCCCAAAGGGCAGGCGAGGCCAGGAAGGGGCAGATAGGAAGTCTCTGAGCCATAGCTGAGCAGCAATGGGGGGTCTGGGGGGTGGTCGTGGGGGCAGGCAGTCAGGCTTCCAGCTGGGGAGAAAAAGTATCCAGGTGGTGTGGAGGTGGCAGAGCAGCAGGCTGAGAAAAGGGCACGGAGGCCCGCTGGGGTCAGGGCAGTCCACAGAGCAGGAAAAATGAGGTCCAGGGAGTGGGGCTGGGAGAGGAGGAGGGACAGGAGAGGTGGGGAAGACTCCTGGGCCTGGAGGTGTGGCCTCATCTGGGAAAGCAGGTAGAGAGTTTGGCACAATGTCCAGCACCCAGACACGAATGCTGGGACAGCAGTGCCGGCTGCTGAGCTGCAAAGACATTGGGGGCATGGAGCTGGTTCCATGGAGGACGAGAGGTGAGGGGGTGGAGCTGGTTCCATGGAGGACGAGAGGTGAGGGGGTGGAGCTGGTTCCATGGAGGACGAGAGGTGAGGGGGTGGGGCTGCTTCCATGGAGGCTATGAGGGGAGGGGGTGGGGCTGGGGCCATGGAGGACATGAGGGGAAGGGTGGAGCTGGGACCAAATGGAGCTGGTTCCCTTGTGGGACTGAGGGAGGAGTGGAGCTGGGGCCACATGCACACAGTGTTGAGCTGTCTTGGGATATCTGAGGGAGGCAACAGGAGGCTGTGGCAAATGTGTGTGGTGGTCAGGACTGGTGTGCAGACTGCAAATGGTGTTTTTGGGACAGAGTATTGCAACAGAGTCTAGTGTCTAGAATCTTGAGAGTATTGGGAGGTGACAGTGGCCACCATGTTGGTCAAAGGTGAGGGTGCTTGAATCCAAGGAGGCGCCACTGTGAGGGCTTGGGTGGCTGAGCCAGTGCCTCTGTGGGCCTGGGGGGTCCTGTGTCCAAGCTGCTTCCTTCTCCCCGTCTGGCGTCCCTCCCTACTTCCTTCTCCACGGAGTCACCCTAGCCCCACTTAGCAGTGCCAAGAGTCCATGGACTCCTCGGGTGAGGCTGCATCTGTCCTTCCCCTAAACTCCCTCCTGCAAGGCTGAGGGTGGCACTTCTGTTGGCTGAAGGCTCATGCCAGGTTCTGTGTGGTTTCTCACCCACAGGAGGCCCCAAGGCAGAGCTCTGGGGCCAGGAAACAGACTCACACTCAACCTACACTTGCACTGAAGACACCAGCAGGGCAGCAGGCCTTGCACACTCCCAGGTGTGCTCAGAAAGGTGTGACGTCTGGTCCAGGCCTAACCTTGAGGCACTCCCTGGCCCCTCATGCCCACACCTGCTCCACTCCTCACACGTGGAGAAAGGGAAGAAGGCTGGCCTGGCCAGGGCAGGCAACACAGCAGGATGCGCAGGGTCACCCACTCCCTCCCACCCCTCTGCTGTACCCAAATCACAAGGAAGAAATGAAACAATGTTTTCATCATTGTAATGAAGATCTCCTTACAGAGACAAGCTCCCCAAAGCCATGCTGCTTTGATCGAGCGGGGATTCCCTTCATTCAGCTTGACACTAACAGTTGCAGCACAATTTTAGGGTGTTTTTTTCCCTGACTATCTAGACATCTGTGAGAATTAAACAGCATACTTTTAAACAACCAGTGGGCCAGAGAAGAAATCACCAGGAAAAGTAGAAGTGACACTGTGGAGATAAGTGAAACAAAATACCCCACAAGATAACTCAGGGATGCAGGAAAAGCAGCACACAGAGGAAAATTCATAGCCATGAACATCCACATAAGAAAAAGAAGCTCAAGTCAACCATCTGATTTTACACCATAAGAAACCTGACAAGAGAAGAGCAAGCTAAATCCAACGCTAATGGAAAAAAGGAAGTAATAAAGATCAGAGTGGAGATAAATAACATAGACAACAGAAAAATGAAGACCATCAATGAAACCCAAACTGACTCTTTAAACAGATCAAGAAAATTGGCAAACCTTTAGCTAGACTGACAAGTAAAAAAAAGAGAGAATCACATTGTATTGGAAGTTGTAGCCAGCACAATTAGGCAAGAAAAAAATATAAAGCCCTCCAGACTGTAAGGGAAGAAGTAGAACTATCCCTGTGTACAGATGACGTGATAATTATATATACAGGAAATACTAAAGAATTAACAAAACACTAACTAGAGCCAATAAAGGAACTCAGCAAAGCTGTAGGACACAAGGTTGGCACACAGAAATCAGTTGTGTTTTGTTCACAAGCAAATGAACAATCCAAAAAGAAAATTAAGAAAAGAATCCCATTTATAATAACATCAAGAGAATAAAATCCTTGGGAGAAAATTCAGCCAAGGAGGTGCAAGATGTGTGCACTGGAAATTTCTTCCGCAAAGCTTTGCTGGAAGAAATTACAGAGTTAAACAAAAGGAAACACGTCCTGTGCTCACGGTTGGAAGACGTAGTGCTTCTTAACACGGCCTTCAGATGTAGCTGTGACTCCAGTGATGCTCAGAGCTGGCGTGGCCCCGATAAACACTGCCCAGGAGCCCGTGACAGCCACTCTGAGCCGCGGGGGTGAGACTGTGTGCAGAGACATGACCTGCCACGTTATCTGAGTGTCTTTGGCCTTGACGGCCTTCCCCCAGGAAGCGTGCTGCACATACTGTGGGACGTCCATCCAGTTGCCCAGGCCTCACCTCAACAGGATCTGGGATAGGTGTCTGCCACGGTGCCCCCGATGTGGGGAAGCCAGCATCTGGTGGCTGGTGCCCTTCCTGGGGGCTCTCCAGTCCCCTGTGCCCTGAGGCCAGGCTGTGCCCATCCTGTGCACCCTCCTTGTCCCAGAGCCGCTGTGCTAGGGACGCCCACAGGGATCCGTGTGGGTGGATGGAGATGACCAGATCCTGGCATGGCAGGAGCTGAGGAAAGCAGAGGGACCCATCCTGGTGGGGCTGCTGGGCAGGGGCCCAGGCAGGGCCACAGCTCGGGCCTGGAAAAGGGTCTCCGAAGGTTCCTAGGAGCTGGGGCCTGCGTGTGACTCATTCAGTCGGCAGGGGCCTCACCGGCTGCGATGCTGCTGGAATTTGGAGAAAACACTGTGTGAATGGAGGGGAGCGATGGGCCTGGGACCAAAGCAGGGAAGCTGCAGCCAGCAAGGGCTCCAGCGCCCCCCAAATCCAAGGCACCCCCCTTGGGTTCCAGTCCTGCCGCCCTCGCCCTGGTGTGGGCTTCAGACCACACACCCGTCAGGCCACTGCCCCTCCGCAGGCCCAGGGCGGTTCTGAGGGCCTGACTGTGCAGTGCCTCCTAACTGGGGTGGCAGAGGGTGCTCCCAAATCTCTCCACACAGGCCCACATTCGTGGGGGGCTCATCCTGGGACCAAGGGGAGATGAGATCAGGTGAATCCCCATCTAGAAAGTGGCAGAATCCCGCGCAGAGCCCAGGCTTGTGTTGTCATAGTAACAAGGGCCACACCCCTGCGTGAGGGGAGAGGTGGACGGTGGCTGTGACCTTGGTCATGGGGCCCCTGCTGTGCCACAGAAGCTTCTGGCTTCTCGCTGCTGGGCCTCCCTGGACTGGCCCCTCCACTCCTTGACCTCACCCTGACCAGAGGGCAGGTTCCTGCCCACGGAGTCCAACCCCTGCAGAGTTGGGGGTCTTGGGGGGTGTCCGCCCCCTCTGCCAACTAGGCTGTCTTGTGGAGAGGGGAGGTCCCACGCAGAGGTGGGGCATCCCCCATGCTCACACAGAGAGGGCCTCAGGCGTGTGAAATGCTCACGGACACCAGTGTGGCAACATTTGACGTGGCTGTATCTTCCCTGGACTTTGAAGGTTTGGTTTCCACGAAGTCAAGCAGAGGCGGCCGCTGCACGTGGCAAACCCTGGCTGTGGGCCTTCAGGATGGCGAGGGCTTTCTCAAAACGTCGGCAGCTCCAGGAGCGTCCTCTGAGTTCACACAGCCGCTTCTCGGGGACGGCCGTTTTCTCGTTACTTCTTGATAACACTTGCAGAGCTGGGCCAGCGGTGGGCGGGCGGTACACACGGCTCCTTCATGCGCAGCAGCTGAGACTCGGCCCCTGTCGGTGTGAGTGGGAGCTGGCGGTGCCGCCCCGTCCCGGCGGTGGGTCAGGCAGGGAGTGGTGTGGGTCTTGTTTTCAGAGGGCAGGATGGGAACAGCCAGAGAGGGTGTGGGCAACATGCTGCCTGGAGAGGTGTCCACACCCTTCCCTCCCAGACTGCAAGATTCTTGGAACTCAGGAACCAAATTTCTGTTGGCGGTGATAATGTGTAGGCCAGGGAATGGGGCTGGGGAGGCAGGGCCGCTGGGAAGGGCCTCTCTGATGAGGAGGTTTCCTGGTGGAGGAGGGGGAGGTGAGAAGAGGCTCTGGGCCAGGGCCTGCAGGGCTGATCGTGAGCCCCTCTGGGGTGTGGGGAGAAAGGCTCCGCTCCAGCCTGCTGGTCTCCCTGAGGAGGTGACGCCCAATCTCCCAGCACAGTCTCCCAGCAGCCCCAGGCCTGGCCATGGAGAGGGCAGGCCCTCAGCGAAGTCCAAGCTAACACCGCCCACCACTCCCGAGTCTGCACCTGCCTCAGGGGTGCACAGGCCGAGCCCTAACCAGGCACCTGGGGAGCGGCTGGGGAGACAGAGTGACCAGGCAGGCCAGTAACCAAGGAACACAGCTGGAACACGGCACCATGTGGACTCCCCCTGCCACAATGTCAAGACCTTTCTGTACAGAGGAAGGGGGCCCAGAGGGCAGGGGGTGGAGGATGGGGGTCTCCAGGCAGCCCCAGGAGGAACAGCAGTCGCCTCAGCACCGTGGCCGCAAGCAGGGCCTTGCCGTCGCTGGGCCCGCCGGTCAGTGCCGAACCCCGGGCCCGCTGGCCCCCCAGCACCTGGACAGACGCACGGCTCTGTGGTGCGCACTGGCAGACGGCGGACAGAAGAGTGCCGGGGTGCTCCACGGCTGCCAGCCTGGTCTTCAAAACCAGGCACCTCTTCCATCAATTACAGATGAGGAAATGCATTTTGAGAGTGATTTATAAACCCAGGGGACTTGGGGCCTCCCTGGCAGGAGAGGCAAGATAATGAAACCCTACCTCCCCAGCCCCCACCAGCGGCAGAAGCACCACCCAGCCCTGGTTGCTAAGTGGCAACGTGTCTGCGTGGATCTGAAAATCAAACAGCGTCAGAAAATGCTCCGGGTGGAAGGTGAGCCCTGTTTACCGAGACAACACAGGACGTGGCTGTATCTGCCTTGAAATGAATTCTTCAGACGGTTTTGGATGGGACAGTGCCAGACAGCCCTTCCGAGGAAGCAGGTGTCCCTGCACCAGCAGGAACCACATCTCACACGCAACTGGACGAATGTCCTCCAAGACCCCCGGGGACCGCCAGCCTCAGAGCAGCCTCTGGCAGGGGTGCCTCACACAGGGCGCTGCTCCGGGCAAACCAAAGGTGCCCAAGGCAGGCTTTCAGGGAGCCTCAGGGAACCCCAGAGGATGGGCCAGGTAGGCACCCAAGGCCTCGAGGCCACACTCTGAGCCTGGCTGTTGCCGACTGAGTGTTTGGAATTCAGTCTCAGTTCAGAAAAGGAAACACCAAAGGCGCTGGAACTCCTTGGCGAGCTCCGCGGCCCCGTCACGGCTGCGGCCAGACCCCTGTCTAAAGCAGCTGTCCGGGCTCCCTGACCCGGCTTTTTCCTGCTGGTGCAGAGGAGCTTCTGCCACCGCCCAGACGTGGACGCCTGGGTTTCCCTGGCTCTGGACTGAGGGAGGGAGGGAGAGAGGAAGGTCTGCGCCCATGCCATCATGGGCTGTTTCCACCCCCAGGCAGGCCCATGGTTCCCACCAAGGCCACAGTGAATTCCCGGCCTGGGGATGGATGGGGACCAAGAGCTGGTGTAGGCCGCGGGTGGGGGCGAGTGTCCCATCCCAGCACCCGGGCCTCACACAGCAGAGATGGGGAGGTGCTGGGAACTGGGGGACCACACCTGCCTCCTGGTCCGAAAGGCCCAGGCCAGGGCCACCTTGAAATGAGTGCCTGAGCATGTGAGGTTTTCCCCCACCAACAGTCAGTTGCCTGATGTTACGGAGACCATGAAGCCGAAGCCAAAACCACCCAGAGCCCATTTCCCCGGCGTGGCTGCCCTGCGGGGCACAGAGGGTCTCGTGCCAGCGATTCTGCAGCACAGGAGGCTCGTCCAGCCCCAGCACATGCCAGCCCCAGACCAGCTGGGCTCCAGCCGCAGACGTGGAGGGCAGGGCACCGCCTGCCTCAGACCCCACCCGGGACCCTCCACCCTCTGGGCCCCCTCCGCCTCACCCCCAGGGACCGTCGCCCCTCCCCTCCAGCACACTGCCCCACCCCCAGCTCCTTCGCCTGCTCTCCACCCTCCCTGGGAACACTGACCCTCCCCCACGGACCGGATCGTCCTCAGGCCTTGGTGGCCTGGCGAGGAGGTTTGCCAAGACCCAGAAGGCGAGCCCAGAAGGCGCATGCAGTGTCCAGGGCCCAGGTGGCAGGGCCTCGCGCCCATGTGCATTCAGTACCTGAGCAGGGGCTGCCTGGGGTACGGCGGCTGGTCTGCGTCCAGGCACAGAGGGGCCTTCTTGGTCACCTGCTTGTAGATGTTCCTGGCGGTCACTCCTATCCACAGCATGGTGGACAGCGTGGAATAGTGCAGCACGATGCCCACCTGTGGGGGAGCAGCGGTCAGCCAGGCCCTCGGTGGGCACCCACCCCCCAAAGCCCAGCAGCCCCGGCCCGGGCTTGCAGCTTCAAGAATGAGAGCAGCAGGCAGCCAGGAGCGTCTGTATCCCAGGGCAGACGGCGGCCACCCCACAGCCGCCCGGGAGTCACAGGGAGACGCCGAGCTGCAGAGACCCTTGAACGGCTTGACTTTGCTCCCCTTCCGCACAGAGACGGGAGCAGGGAGTCTGTGGGGACCAATGGTTCTGTGCACTCACACGCCCCTGCATGCACAACCCACTGTGGTCCCTGTGGCCCAGGCACGGGACCCTGTGAGCTGCAGACCAACGTCCCCTGAGCTCAGACCTGGACAGGTGTCCACCAAGGGAGAGGAGGTGAAGTCCTCCAGGGGGTCATGCCAGGATGCTCTTACTGTGAATAGGATGAGCCCCCCATGGGGACGCATTCGTGTGACCCTGCAGGTCGCCTTTCCTCATTGCTATGGAGATTTCCTGCGTTAGTTGATTACCAGGGCCACACTGCTACCTTTGGAGTAATAACCTGACATTTTGAAATGACAGGTAAAATACTGCTATAATTGGAAAGGACATAAATGTTTAAGGAATATAGAGATTCGCCGCATAAAGCTAACGTCACACCATTATAATGATTTATCAAATCCAGAGCTCCATTTTCACTTCTGAGGAGGCTCTGCAATAATTGATGAGAATGCTGTGGGGTGGGCTGGAAAGACCGGACGGCCGCGTTTGCAGTTTCAGATGAGCTCCCTGCGTGCCGCTGGCGACAGGAGACACAGCAGGCCCCGGGGGCGCCACCCTTTCTCCTGGCCTGGCGAGTCCCATCCCCGTGCCCAGGCCTCGTGCAGCCTGGTGGAGACAGGGAGGCCTGGAAACCGGGGCACCATGTGGAGGAGCGGGGCAGAGGCCCCGCAGCTGGGCCTCGGGTTCTTTCTTTCAAGGAAGCAGCCGCGGGGCTGTCATTGTCACTGCCTGGGGCGCTGAGGAGGATGGCAGAGCCGGCCCTGCCCCTTGTCTGTCTGGGCTGAGCCTCACCCAGGCCGTGTGCATTTGGGGATCACGAGAAGGTATAAGCGGCAGAGCTCGGAGTCCCAGACACTGACTTCAGGCTGGACAGGTGGGGAGGCTGCAGGGAAGCCATCGGCGTCCAACAGTGCTCCACGGCCGGCCTGCCCTGCCAGACCCAGGGCCAGCGCCTGTCTCTGTTGACGATGTCACTCAGCCTGAGAACGGGCTTGTGGCCATCTCTCTGTCGCCATAGCAACCGTCCGTCCTCTCCAGCCATCCAGAGCCTGGGACCAGGCTTCACTCAGTGCTGGGCTGTGGCCCTGGTGGGCAGGGCAGGCGGGCAGGAAGGTGGGTGTGACAAGCGTGAGGCGGCCGGGGGGGCAGGCGGACCGGGGACCACTGGCCCATGTGTGGGCAGGTCGGGCTCCAAGTCTAGTTTTTACTAGACCCCCAGGTCTTCTTCCTCCAGCCGGTGGTGGCTGAATTTTCCTCCTTACCCAGAGGCTGCGAATGTGGAACCGGCCTGGCCTCAGTGTTAGATCAGTGAGAAAGCTTCTGTTCACGTGGCAGAGCACAGGGGAAGACAGTGCATCGGGGGCTCGGAGAACGTTGCCTTGTGAGCTTCCCGAGTGGTTCTGGGACTGCAGCCACTGCGGCCCCTGCCTCCGCTTCCCCAACCTGGCGTCACGCGTCCGGCAGGCGTCTCCCACCCCCGGCTGCTCCCACGGTTCGTCTTCCACACTTGCTTCCTGTCCTGGAATGCGGCTCCACAGTGAGCCATGTGGGCTTGTCTCTGGCAGTGCCCTAGTGCCCAGAGCATGGCCTGGCACCTCATAGGCCCTCAGCACGTTTGCTGAGTGAGCGAGTGAGTGGACCGTGCTCCCTGGGAGATCAGGATGGCATCTGGAGACAGGCCACAGTCTTTTCCGCTGATTTCCTCCTGAGGACTGCAGCCTTACCAAGATGTCCTCCAAGACTGCAACCCTCCAGAACCTTCCAGACCTGCCCGCCGCAGCCCCAACACCCCAGCATCCGCCCCAAGCTGTCGCCACAGGCTCGGGCCCCGGGAGCTCCATCCAGGCAGGCGGTGGCAGGTGCTCCCGAAGGCGTGGGCAGGGTTTGCCGAGGGCCCTTGGCTGGTGGTGGTGGGGGGCCACCTGCGGATCCAGCAGGCTCTGTCTGTGTGTGGCGTGCTTGGTGGCGAAGTGCAGACGTGACGGTGATGGCCTCTCGCAGGCACTTACAGGCGGGACATCAGTGGCGTTTCCCAGGCACTTGCTGTGGTTGTTTCCAGCGTATCAGAGGAACGATTAAGGAGGCAGGAGGTGCATCCGACCTCAGCCACCTTCAGGTGCATGCCAGCAACCCCTCCGCCTGGGGCCATGCTGGGCTCGGCCTCGGGGCAGGCTGGCATGATGTGCGGTCACACAGACAGGGCATCTCCTCTGCGTGCCGGACGCCAGGGCCCTGTGTTTGTGAGAGCGCCTGCCCAGCCCGTCCCGGCCTGGCACATGGAAGTGTGGTGCTGGGAAGGAAGGAAGCCCGTGGCCGCTGCAGGCAGGTACGGGAGCCTAGGGGGAGTCGGGGGGGTTCTGTGCACTCTGCCCGGATTCTCCCCAGACACCCCTGTGGAGCAGCCCCTGTGGGAGTCTCGACCACTGCTGTCTGCAGGTGCACGTCAGTGCCAGGTACTACGGGAGGGTCCTAGAAACCACAGGGCAGATCCCTGGCAAGTTGCCCTGCTGTCCATGGCAATCCCCTGGCTGTGTCTGGGCCCTGGAGGTGACTGTACGGGGCTGTGTGGCTGCTGAAGTGGGGTGGCCACCGGGACTGGGCTGGGTGCACAGGGAGGAGCCGCCCCAGAGCTGTGGCTACAGAGGCTCCGGGCAGGTCCTCTCCTTGGCCATGAGCCACAGCCCAAAGTGGATGAGGACGGGGCTTAGTGTTGATGTGAGGGTCTCTACAATGAGCTCTGCCAGGAACTGAGTGTGAGGTACACGTCCCCCCTTTTAAACCAAGGTCAGGCTGGGCCCCTAGAAGTGAGGAGCCCTCCTGTGTGCTTCAAGTCTCCAGCTCTCCCTGCGACGGGGGAGGAGGGTTTCCCGAGTGACATTTCTGTTTGGCTTCCAGGGGTCTGTGTAGAGGATGCACTTGCCCTCCTGGGGACTCAGGCAGCGGCACCTGCAGGTTCCTCCCTTGACCGGAGCGTGTGTCCCTCCTCGAGCTGCCCCACCACTTTCTCCGGGAGGGGCAGGCTGTGTCCCTGCTCCCAGGGAGCGCGCCCTTTGGGGACGGTAAATGTTAGCGCAGGCCTGGAGGGGGCCGCGTGGTGGACTCAACCCTGGGGTCAAACGTGGGGCACACGGGCCTCGCACGGCGTGAAGCCAAGACGCCGACACACCGGGGCCCAACCCCTTCCCGGGAAATAGCTGAGCCAATGCTGGAATATTATTCAGTAAACAAGACAATGCTCCACACTTCCCCTCTGGTAGGAGCCAGCGAAGGCGCCCCGGCACTCACCGCCTGGCACAGGATGGGGTACTTGGTGCGGTTGATGCCGCCGGCAAACACCGTGAAGGTCAGGGCCGCGTGGAAGCAGAAGTTCAGGAGCGTGTGCCGGCCCCGGCGACTGATGCGGATGGCGCTGTGGGGCAGGAAGGAGGTTTCATGTGAGCAGCGGCTCTGCACAGGAAGGTTTGGAAGGGCCCCCCTGGTGCGTAGGCTCTGTCCCCTGCACGGGGAGGCGTGGAAGGGGCCCCCTGGGGCGCAGGCTCTGTCCCTGGGAAGTCCAGGCTCTCTGTGGAGTCAGGGGCAGCTGTCTGAGGACCCGGTCAGGGGAGAGCAGACAGGCCGTCTGAGTCTGCCCTGAGTGGTGGCCACTGGAAAATTCTGCCTTACGTCACCCTGGAACACTGAGGCTGAAAGGGGTTTGCAGAAGCTTGAGCAACCTGATCTCTTGGTGGATGAAGACACTGAGGCCCTGAGACTCCAGGACTCGGCCACACACTGTCTCAGAGACAGAGGCCGCGGGCGTCCCTCGGAGCAGGCGTCAGGCACATCAGGACGAGACTGTGATTAGACTGGCTCAGCATGACCTCGGCCATAGCCTGGGGCTGAGCCCGCCGTGCCCGCCTGTGGCTGTGACCCTCTCCATGACCACCACCATGTCTGGGGCCCGACTCATCCAGGCTGTGGCCAGCACAGGTACGGCTGCACAGCGGCCACTGTGACTCTAGCCATGGCCTCGCCTCAGCCTGTCCCTGTAATCACAGCCACTCTGGTCTAAATGTATTTTATCCCACCCGACAGTTGGTAGGACGGCACTAACCACCAAGCTGATGGTATTCGGAAGCGGGGGCCTCTGGGCAGAGCCGTTGTGATGGGATCAAGGACCTCGAGAAAGAGGCCCCGAGAGGGCTTCACCCCCCACAGGCAGGGACACAGGCAGGGACACAGGCAGGGACACAGGCAGTGGGCGCCGTCCGTGAGCCTGGAGCCAGCCTTCTCCAGACTCTCCAGACACAGCGTCACGGGTGCCTTGATCTGGGACCTTGGCCTCCAGAACTGAGAAGTCAAGTTTCTACCATCAATGAACCATCAAGGCCCCCGTGTTCTGCCACAGCAGAGATGACAGTTTCGGACCTGCCCAAGCCTCTTCCTGTGATCACAGCCTTGTGTGCGCCCAAGTCTCCGATGAGACTGTGGCCCTGGGCGCATCCAAGCTCTGTCCGTGACCAAGGCGACCTTAGCCTCAGACATACCTGAACCCCCGCCCATGGCTGGCTGTGGACATGCCCACCCTGACTGCGGCTGGACCCCCTCATATTCTCGGTGCCTCTCCCAGGCTCTGCCGGCCATAGTGACCACCCAGGGGGACCTGAGCTTCTCAGGGCTGCACCCACTTCTGGAAGAACTTATTTCACCCAGTTAAGGACACAGGGGATGCCGTCAAGAAGACCCTGACAGAGGCCTGAGTGGACGGGCGTGACTCCCCCGAGCTCCAGCCACCCTTCAGCTGTGTGGTGGGCACCAGGCTGCCGAGCAAGTCTGAGCTGGCTGGAGACCTGAGTTGTACCTTCAGGGACTTCTTGCTACATGAGGGGGCAGCGACATTGCCCTTCAGGGACTTGCCTTTGAAGGTAAGAACAGGTTTCTCGGGCACAGTGGGCGCCCTTGCCCATGCCAGGCTTACCTCTGGTGCACGATGTAGGTGATGACAGAGGCCAGGAGGCAGAGCAGCATGACCGCCGTGCACGCGTACACCACAGGGTGCAGGAACTCCCCTGGGTAGCGGGGCAGGGAGAGCACTGTCTTCAGATCCTGAGGAGAAAGCAAAGCAGATGTGCGTGACTGACCTGGAGGGGTCTGTGGGTGGTGCTGTCCCCTGGGCATCCCCTTGGGGCTCGGCTTCCCCTGCAGCCGCTCCAGGCATTTTCGTGTGGGGTCTCAGGGAAAGGGGCTGCCTGGGGCAGGACGGTCAGGCTTCGTCTGTGGATTCTCAGGGAGTGCACGGGAGGGGCCTCCAAGCGATGTCTGTCCTCGCTTTCCAGCGGCTCTGCTGGCCAAAGGCATCCTTGTGTGGCTCTGAGGCCAGGTCCTGAGACGGTGTTTCGGCCGACTGATGCCTGCCTCTAGCCTCCTCTCTTCTCATCGCCTGGGGGTGGCTGGGTGGGTCTGGATGGGCCTTAAGAGAGGCAGGGAAACCCATGGGATGGCCCCCAGCCGCACTGGGAGCCCCACACTCATTGAAACCCTGCTTGTCAACATCTCCCGGGAGGATCCTGTAGGAGCTTCTGTGAGATGCAGAAAGAGTGGAGGCTGTTGGGCACCAACTCCACCTGCTTCACTGCCCAAGAAGAGGGTTCAGGGTCAGAGTTCAAAGGGGAATGTGTGTTCTCTGTGGCAGAGTAGACTGGGGGAAAATCGCCCCGGCTGGAAAGGCTTGGAGCTGATGGGGTTTCATCTTTCCTTCATCAGGTGAGCGAGGTGAGCTCACCAAGGAATCACAGAGGCGTGTGCAGGCCGGGACGGGGGCCTCGGGGCACCAGAGTCCAGAAACACACGTGTACAGGCCCGGGACGGGGGCCTCGGGGCACCAGAGTCCAGAAACACGCGTGTACAGGCCCGGGACGGGGGCCTCGGGGCACCAGAGTCCAGAAACACGCGTGTACAGGCCCGGGACGGGGGCCTCGGGGCACCAGAGTCCAGAAACACGCGTGTACAGGCCCGGGACGGGGGCCTTGGGGCACCAGCCTGCACTCAGCTCTGTCTCAGGCTTCCAGCCTCCAGACTGTGGGAAACACGTCTGCCTCAGGGCCCCAGTGTGTGGTGTTTCGTTGTAAACGTCAGGCAGGCGAGTGTGCCCCACGGAGTGGGTGCCATGTTCCTGTAACAACCCTGTAGGTGGGTGCCAGCAGGGGTGAGGGCTGCAGCCACCTGGCCCCTCCCCAGCCCCCTGGTGATCGCTGTACCTGTGCCAGGCTCTGGCAGCTCTGACCATGTCGTGGGTGCTGCCCTGGGCATCGGGGCAGGAGGAGGCAGCCGGCTGGGCCTCTGGGATGGCCCCAGCTGAGTGAGGCGGGAAGTGGAGAGGGACCCTCCTGTGCCTGAAGGGCCATGGGTGGAGGCAGTGTCACCTGTGTCAGGACCCAGGCAGCCAGTGGCCCGAGAGCTCCTCCTTCCCTCCTGAGGCCACACTTCTTGTCCGTCCAGCCAAGACGAGGCCCTGGCTGGCTATAGAGTGTCCACCATAGACAGAGGGTTCTGGGGAGCCACGGGACTGGCTGACAAAGTCCGAAATAGGGCCCCTGTCCCAGGGTTCGAGCAGCACTGGCCAGGTGGGCACTGGAGGGGCCCTGCATCCTGGGAGGAGGAGCCTGGACCTGTGCGAGGGCGAAGGCACCTGGGAGAGGAACGGGTATCGGTGTGAGGCCGCGGAGCTGGAGTGATGGCAGACACTTTGCTTTCTGGGGAGTGTTTAGAATCTGCCCATTTCTTCCTGGACACCGGGACCCCACAGAGAGAGAGCACCCTGTGGTTCAGGCTCGGCTCTGAGGCCCACCCTGGACAGAGGCCCCTGAGGGTTTTCGGGAGGGTCAGGGCCCAGGAGAGCCCCACCCTCACTCAGCCGCTCTGTAAAGAGGTGAACTGGGCGGGCCTCTGTCCGGATTCTCCTGAGTGCCCCAGAGCCTGAAGCGTCAGTTGCCTCCTGCGACAGCTGTGGGGTGAGTGTCCGGTCCGCGCTCCAGCTGGGGCTGCTGCTTCCCCAGAGAGCCCAGGGACAGCCCGGCCAGCTGTGGACGCTCTCCCACACCCCTCCTTGGTGTTCTGGCTGCTGGAGCACTCGCCATTGGGAGGCGATGCATGGGGGCCCTCACGTGGCTCGGGCAGTGCTGGGCCGGTTGTCCCACGTTTGCTGGTTTAGTAGGCGCCAGCTTTCTGCCACTTGCAAACAGCTCCAAAGTCACAGAAAAGCACGTTTTCCCGGCCACATCCCAACATCAGGTTGTCCAGTGAGTTCTCTGCTGCTGGGAGGTGGGGAATACCCCATGTGGGTAGAAGAAGTGAAGGTTTAACAGGGCGCGAGTGACGCCCGAGATTCTTGTCCCCGGGATTCTTCCACGAGAGTCAATGGCTTTTCCTCCATGACGTTGACCCAGGGTCTAAAATAAACGTGAACACTCTACACAGTTCCCACGAGCTGCTGTTGCAAACCCAGATCCATGAGAGAAGCCCAGAGAGTGGGGTCCACTCAGTGTCCAGCCCTCTCCGAGTCTAACCAGGACTCCGTGAGTTGCCTGGAACCAGGACTTCGTTCTCATCTGTGTGCTGAATATCCTGGGGTGGTCTGCCCGGGCCCTCACACGTCCCCCCATGGCCTTCCTGGGGCTGCTGTGGCCGCCTCGCACCTTCCTGCAGGGTTCAGACTCCTGCTTAGCTGCAGGGGTGGGGGCGGGGGGTGGAGCCACGGTAGACGGAGGCGCAGATGGCAGCCGGGAAAGTGTGTGCCCTGATGTGTGGTGCCTGCGAGCCGCGTCCTGTCCCGCTGCCTCCGTCCCCAGGGCCAGAAGGAGACTTTAGCCTCCCGTCTGCCGCTTTTCGTCACAGACACAAACCCGTTTGTGTTAAGCCCAGTCAGAGCTGCTTTTCATGCAGGAGGCAAACACGGCAGAGCGTGAGTCCAAGGTGCGGCTGCGCTGGGAGGACGCCGCCCAAGCTCCAGTGACAGCTGGGGCCGTGCCGCCTGGCGTGGGGCTTCTCGTCTGAAGGCCAAGCTGTGAAGCTTCACATGGACTGAGGTGGCAAGGGCAGCTGTGGACTCCCGGAGCTGCCGCGTGAGCTGGAGGCCTGGGCCACGGTCCTCACCTGTGCAATGATCCGTGGGTCAACAAAATGTTTTATAAGAAACAGACATGTGATTTGCTTTGGTTTCTTTTTTTTCTTTTCTTTTCCCCAAATTATAGTTATCAACAGTGCCTTTCTATATTTTCAGAGATGACATTTAAAATTCCAAGTGGGTCACGCGCAGTGGAGACGTGTGTTGTCTTTTAAAGTTTGCACATGCACGGGTTCCTCTTTGCAAGTGTTCCCAGGGCCTGATGGTCTGATCTGTGGCTGAACAGAGCCTGGCTGACGGGGGTGGGCTGATCAGTCCCCGTGAGGCCACAGAAGCAGAGCTCCTGGACCCTCGGCACGGAAAGCAGCCGGGCTCCTGGGGGGTGAAGAACGCGGCTCAGAGGACCCAAGGGGGCTGGGGAGGGGCGGATGAAGGTGACCCCGACCTTCTTGGCCCAGATGTAATGGCCAGAATGCCAGCTTGGTTCTGTGCCTGCAGCATGGCCCAGGTTGCTCTGGAAGCCGCCCAGAGATGTCTCTGCTTCCCCTGGGGAAGGCTGGCTTCCATCTCCCATCCACCGGCCTCGGAGCCAACAGTCCCGCCAGCGTGTGAGCCCGGCGTGCGGGGGACTCGTGTTCTGGCTTATTTGTGTCTCCTCTTTCTTGAGTCATAACTTCCTCCTCTGTTTCCTCATTTTCACTGGAGGTCTCCTCCTTGGTGTGTTCTGCAAATCAAGTGGGTCAGGGTGTTAAAGACAAAAATAAAGGAGGAAAGATGAGAAGAAAGCAGTCAGTCAAGTTACGTGTGAATTTTCTGATAAAAACAACCTTTCTGCAGCAGCGAGAGGTGGGAAAGTGACCTCTTCAAACCTGGGGAACGCCAGTGGCCTGAAGGAATCTTCCTTCCCGCGGGTGAGGCGTCCGGGCCGGGTCCGCAGCTCCGACTGACTGAGGAACCTTCCTTCCCGCGGGTGAGGCATCCGGGGCCGGGTCCGCAGCTCCGACTGACTGAGGAACCTTCCTTCCCGCGGGTGAGGCTTCCGGGGCCGGGTCCGCAGCTCCGGGGAGGAACCTTCTTCCCGCAGGGTGAGGGCTCCGACGGGTCCGCACCTCCGTGACTGAGGAACCTTCTTCCCAGAGGGTGAGGCGTCCGGGCCGGGTCCGCACTCCGACTCCGTGGGTGAGGCGTCCGGGCCGGGTCCGCAGCTCCGTAACTGAGGAACCTTCTTCCCGGAGGGTGAGGTGTCCGGGCCGGGTCCGCAGCTCCGACTGGCTGAGGAACCTTCCTTCCCGCGGGTGAGGCTTCCGGGGCCGGGTCCGCAGCTCCGACTGACTGAGGAACCTTCTTCCCAGAGGGTGAGGCGTCCGGGCCGGGTCCGCAGCTCCGACTAGGAACCTTCTTCCTAGAGGACTGACTGAGGAACCTTCTTCCCGGAGGCTCCGACTGACTGAGGTGTCCCTGGGTGAGGCTTCCGGGCCGGGTCCGCAGCTCCGACTGACTGAGGAACCTTCCTTCCCGCGGGTGAGGCTTCCGGGGCCGGGTCCGCAGCTCCGACTGACTGAGGAACCTTCTTCCCAGAGGGTGAGGCGTCCGGGCCGGGTCCGCAGCTCCGACTGACTGAGGAACCTTCTTCCCGGAGGGTGAGGTGTCCGGGCCGGGTCCGCAGCTCCGACTGAGAGGAACCTTCTTCCCAGAGGGTGAGGCGTCCGGGCCGGGTCCGCAGCTCCGACTGACTGAGGAACCTTCTTCCCAGTAACTGAGGAACCTTCTTCCCAGAGGGTGAGGGTCCGGCGTCCGCAGCTCCGTAACTGAGGAACCTTCTTCCCAGAGGGTGAGGCGTCCGGGCCGGGTCCGCAGCTCCGTGACTGAGGAACCTTCCTTCCCGCGGGTGAGGCTTCCGGGGCCGGGTCCGCAGCTCCGACTGACTGAGGAACCTTCCTTCCCGCGGGTGAGGCTTCCGGGCTGGGTCCGCAGCTCCGACTGGCTGAGGAAGGAACACATATCCTCCTAGGTGCTTCGAGTCCTCCTCCTTCTCCTTTTTCCGGGTTCAAGCTCTTCCTTCTTTCCTTCCTTCCTTCCTTCCTCCCTCCCTCCCTCCCTCCCTCTTTCTCCTTCTTCATTCAGGTGCTTCTTCCTGGTTCTTCCTGGTTCTCTTTCTTGTTTTTTCGGGTTCTCTCTGTTTTACTTCCTGGTTCTGTGCCAACAAAGACTGATTTCCTGAGAGCCTGATGTATTCCCTCGTCTGCCTTTAAAATAATAACTGCCTCTACAGATCTGTCGACTTTTCACGGATGTGTTCCACGGGAAAGGCAGAAGGTAGAGGAGAACACAGATGACCTGTAGTCGGCATTACGTTTGTAAGGTGTGTTATGATTTTCTTCTTGGAGGGGTAGATGGGCTAGTGAAGTTTTGAAGAGATTTGGAAAAAAAAGTGTTAAAATATCATAGACGCCTTCTTTCTAGACTGGTAGTTACTTGTTTAAAGTTCTTAATTTTCGGGAAGATGTGAGGTGGGATG
Organism: Macaca thibetana thibetana; assembly: GCF_024542745.1. Classification (NCBI taxonomy): domain Eukaryota; kingdom Metazoa; phylum Chordata; class Mammalia; order Primates; family Cercopithecidae; genus Macaca; species Macaca thibetana. The sequence continues at coordinate 129,215,191 of NC_065586.1, read as the reverse complement.
AGAAGCTTTCCATCCGTGAGATGAAGGAAGTAGACTGTAGCCATTTTTAGTAATTTAGATATTAAACTAAAAAGCAGCCAGCTGAAAAGAACTCGGTACGGCTCTGAAATGTTCGTAAATGTTCTGAAATGTTCGACCATCGTTACGCCCTGTGACAGGCCCCTCCCATCTCCTGAACGGCCATTCCTGGTAGAGGCTGTGGGGTGAAACTGCAGCAGAGATAAACCCACCACAGGCGGGCTCACGTACTTCCTAACAGCTCAGAGCTCCGACACTCCCACATCCCGCCTGTGGGCCAGCACCTGATCCTGGTTCCCTTCAGGGTGGACTTTGCACGGGCCTGGCCTCGGGGAACAGCTGCAGGCTCCTCCTCAGTCTCAGCTTCTGAGACTTGCCTTCCTGGGGGCACCGCCAGGAGCCTGGCCTTGACCTTGAGCCTGTCACCCTCCAGTGGGAGGTCTTCACCCTTCAGCTACCCGCCTTGTCTCCTTGGCGGTTTCGAAGGCACCTGGCCTTTCGGAAGGTGGGAAGTGAAGTGCTAGACTCAAGGGGCTCCCCACACACCAGGTCTCTCGGGTCCCCCAGCCCAAGCTGGAGCAGGTCAGCCTTGGCCTCTCACTCAATTCAGGCACTGGGAACCCACAGGATGCAGCAAACAGTGCCTCTGATGACCAAGAGTCAGCCCTGAATTGAGAGCCGGAAGGGGCTCTGTCCAGTCTCCTTTGAGAGCCTCCACCCTAATCACAGAAAGCCGGCGGCTCTCAGGTGACCACACAGGACACAGATGCTGACCAGCAGTGGTGCCACCAGCACGGGGCTGAGCACTGAGGGAGGGTGAGCTCATGCCGCCAGCTGCACCTAAATATTGCAATTGTGGAATGAAAGTAGCCACAAAGGCCAGATGACATCTTCATACCACACCCTATCCCACAGTAACCACACACCAGCCTGCACCACCCCATCCCACAAAAACCACACTATACCAGTCACACCACCCAACCCTACAACCACCCTACACCAGCCCACGCCACCCCATCCCACAAAAACCACACTATACCAGCCACACCACCCAACCCTACAACCACACTACACCAGCCCACACCACCCCATCCCACAGCAACCACCCTACACCAGCCCACACCACCACAAACCACAGCAACCACACTACACCAGCCACACTGCCCCTCCCACAGCAACCACACTGCACCAACGCACACCACCCCATCCCACAAAAACCACCCTACACCAGCCCGTATCACCCCATCCCACAGCAACCACACTATACCAGCCACACTGCCCCCCCACAGCAACCATACTACACCAGCCCACACCACCCCATCCCACAAAAACCACCCTACACCACCCAACCCTACAACCACACTACACACCACACACCACACCACATCAGTCATGCCAATCTTATTATTCTGTTTAATTTCTGGCCACAAACAGTGTTACCAGGAGAGCGAGAGTCTGTGCTGAGTGTGAAGCCACCAGACTCACATTCTCTGAGGGAAATGGTCCCAGGGAAGGCAAAAGCTCCGCAGCTGTATCTAATTCCGAAGACTGACGGTTGGCTTTCCGCGAGAACAACTGTTCTCCGGGTTAAGTGTCAGGACTGCAGGTTACAGGGTGCAAAGGGACACCTGTTCCATTTCGCAGCCTGCTGGAACTTAAGTCCTGACGGCACCCCTTGCGGAGACAGAGGCAAGTTCACGTTTGCTTTTGCTTGTTAACGGTGGTGACGGAGACACAGCTTGTAGAAGGAGGTGCCCCAGCTTTAACCACTGGACATGTGGCCCGCAGGTCCTCCAGAGGGGAGCAAACTGTCCATCCTGTGGAGCACCATGGGCCGACAAACCAGCCTTTTGGGAGGACGGCCTGGCCCAGCCAACCTGCTGGACAGCAGCTCAGAATCCAGGGCTGGCTCATGCCTTTGTGCACGACCAGGAGCGGTGCCACCAAAGAATCTGACCCGTGACCTGTGCCCTATGCCCTTACACTTGGGAGCTCAGCAGTCAACTTGCCCCTGGCAGGGGTCAGGAGTCCCCCAGAGCGCAGCAATGGGACAGGCAGAGTCAGGGCCACCCTGCCCTGGCCACGGCCTCCAGGCTTCCTTCCCAAGACCCCACGGCCATGGGGTGAGCCTGCCCCGGTATCTACACTGTGAACTTGGAGACACATGCAGAAAAGTGCTGTACCAGATTGATGTAGCACAGGAGGGCAACACCACACACTTTCTGTCCCTTTCAGAGATTCTCTCAGGTGCAAATGTTACTTGTTGTGAATAAAAACCCAGTGAGCAGCTGAAATGCCACACTCTCCCCCACCTTCAGAAGCCCTTCTCCATTCACTGTCCTCTGTCAATGACAGCTTTCCATTTTGCAAATAAGGGCCTGAATTTGAGGCTGAAAAGCCACAGATCCTGCCAACTGGGAGGCCTGGGGCTGGGCTGGGTGTGGCACCTGTGGGACAACAGCAATGGTTCCTGAGGCTGGTGGGAGCCCGGGGGTGGGCAGGAGCCCTGGGGCCGGCCTGCTGCCCCCTGAGGTGCTGCCAGTGCTGGACACGCAACCTTGTCAGGTGTCTGAAAGGTAAGTGCGGAGGCCTCAGCCAGCCTCAGGGTGAAGCAGCCGCTGGAAGATGATACTGAATGTTGGCAAAGGCATCGCTCTTGCTTGGACATTTTGAATGGAACAAGAAGAAAATGAACAAGTGACTCAGACGGATGGCTCCTTACACAGCGAACACTGGGTCTGCTCCGAGGCACGCCAGCCGGCGTCTGTGGCAGCCGCACATTCTGGGGCCATCGGCATTCTCTGCACGTGCCCTGGGTCCCCACCGCCTGTCAGCTGCCCCTTACCAGCACACACAATGCATTGTGCGCTCAGCTGTCAGCCCTTCCGGAGCCCAGACCTTCAGCAACTGCAGCAAAAGCTTGCTGGAGCCTCAGGGAGGGACTCAGGATGGGTCCCGCTTGCCGCTCCAGCCAGCTGCCAGCCACGAGCCCCTTCCGGGTGAAACACCCTTCCCGTGCCTGTCGTGTGTGCGGCCGCCTTCTCTCCGCCACAGCCTCCACTGAAGCCCACCTACGTCTGTCCCCACTGCCTTTCATCAACTTTCTGATGGGAAGGGGCTGGCATGGTGGCGTGGGGGAGGCCTGGTGACCAGGCTGGAGGGGCCTGGGGTGGCAGGGACCTCAGCCCAGGCACAGACCGGGTTTTCACAGCACACGATGCCGGCTCTGCAGGAGGGACGTCACCTCCATTGATTAAATGATTCGACATTGCTGTATGCCTGCAACTCATTAGTATGACCAGCACCCAGCCACCGGGAGCAGAGGCGCCAAGACATGGGCCTGTCCCCGGCCCCCACCCCATAGAGCCTCCCACCCCCGCACTGAGCCCGGACGGAAGCCCGGTCACCAGCTCACCACTCCACAACTTTTCCAGCCTGGGAGTCCCTGAACGGGTGGCGGCCCCCCCAGCGGCCCAGCCCCAGCTGCAGGACCCTCGGGACCCCCGTACTCACCATGAGCGCTGCAAAGTTACCGAAGCGTGAGCGCCGCGGGAGGAGGCGTCCAGGGGGAGGCGATCAGGTCGCGCCCTGCTCCCCGCCAGCCTCCATGGCCTCCGGAAGGTCAAAGTCCCAGACGGCGGCCAGGAGGTCGCGCTCCCGGGCCCCGGGCCTCAGGGTGACCGTGGCGGGGCGGGCGCAGTCCCGGAGCTGCTCCCATCTGCGAAGACAGCGGCGGTCAGCGGGGCGGGAGGAGGGTCCCCGCGAAGGGCAGCTCGCAGCCCCGACCCCGCCGGCGAGCAGCCGCGGCGCCTGTCGCTCCCTCCCCTCCGCGGGCGGCGTGGGTGCTGCGCCTGGGGCTGGTGGAGGCGGTGCCGGTGGGGACCGGGGGGAGGCGGGGGGCTCGGACCGAACGTGCCAGCGGCAGATGCGTCTCCTCCATGTTTAAAAATCAATCTGCGCCCCACTCCCGGCTCCGGAGCCAAACTCAACGATCTCGGGCTGCACAAAGCCAGAGGCGCGCGAGGCGTTTGCACCCGGAACGGGCACCGAGTGACCCGCCCGCCCCAGCCCGGCCGCGGCGTCTACTCTGCCTGGATGTGGCTCGAGCTGCGGCCGGGCGCGCGGGGCGGGGGCCCTGGATTATCCGCTGCTCCTCCCGCCCCAGCGGAGCCGAAAGTTACTCGGAGCCTCTTTCCCCGCGGCCGGCGTCACCCCGGGGCGGGAGCGTTTCTGCCGAGCCACGGCCCCGCGCGTCCCTCCCGCCGCCCAGACCCGCGCCCAGACCCTCTCGTCCTTCCCACCTGCTGTGGCCTAAGCGGCTGCCGGGGCGGCCGGGCCGCGCTCCTGGAGACGGACGCGCTGCGCTCCCCCCGCCGGGGACCCGCTCTCCATTCGCGAGGGCAGCGGCCGAGCTGGGAGCCAGTTATCAACAGATTGCGGGGCTGCGGCGCCGGCCGGTGAGTCACAGCCCCGCGCACGGGCGGCCCCGGCCCGGCCAGCAGCGCCGCCGCCTCTGCGAGTAGCTCCCTGGGCGACAGGGGGGACCCAGGGCCGGAGGCAGGCGCGTAACCATGGGGACCG